>NC_140581.1:133697698-134897698 GCF_964204655.1 Triturus cristatus
GAGTAGTTCCCTTCCTTTTCCTTGCTGGAGATCTGGAATCCAATGATTCTAAAAGAGGAGGTTCTTGCTCAGCAGGAAACTCGGACTCCTGTTCTGCTCCAACTTCAGGAAGATGTACTATTGCTGGCTGTGGCTGTTGACCACTTGGATCTGTTTCCTGAAACAATTGGTTACTACTTTGTGAAAGGGACACATCAAATTCAGCGTCACTGATTATCGGCATCACCATGATTGCAGTAGCTGCCTCACTGACAGACATGGTGTGGGGCTTAGGTTGGGGTGGTGTTGTTGTTGCAGGAGTGCTGCTCTCTGCTTGCTTCCTGGAGGCCGGTGCGTCAGACGCACAACGCTGCCTGATAAAGATTGCGGTCAACATGCCACTGGTGGAAAGCTGCTTCTTCTCACTATCACTCTCTTGGGAGCAACTTTCTTTGAGGCCTTCTTAAAGCTCTCAGTTGGCAGTGGCACTAAGTTGCACAAGCAGAAGAGATTGGAGGACTGACATCACTGTACATGCCTTCTGTTTGGCAGTACTGTGGGTGATGCCTCTTCTTCTCTTGTGCACTTTAAATCAAACAAGCATGAAAAATGTTTAGTGAAACATGGCACTGTTGTAGTTTGAAGTTGTACAGGCAAAGGCAAAATTAGTGTGGTTGGTTACTTAGGTAATACTAAATCAACCACTTTAAAGTCAAAGCACACCACCATACCATAAAATGTAATTTTCAAACAAGATAACACAACATATAGATATTGCTCTTTGCTTTGTGTCTATCTGTTCTAAAGGAAACACCTCTGGCACTCAGGTAACTGCATGGGTAAATGGGATAATAATCTTTAAAAGAAAATGAAGGTTAATGTGCACCTATGACAGACAATGTTATCTAGGGGGAAATGGAATGATCATTAAAAACTGCTATTGTGTCTAGAGTGCACTGCAGCCAGGGTGTCCAGAAGGAAATGGAATGATACAAAAAAATACTGATTGCAGTTACTTGGCTATGCGCCTATGGTGGATGGATGGATGGATAGACCAAGGTGAACTGCAAAAAATAACATTTAAATAAAAAGATTAAAATAAAACAATACAAACAATAACATTAAAAAAATAAAAAATGTAAAATACCATTTTTAAAATTTAAATTTAAAAAAATTGAATTAGAGAAAGGTCAAACATTGCTGATGTTTGAGTGGGAGGATGAGAAGAAACCTATTGTGAGGCAGGGAGGTTCAAAATAAAAAAAATGCACAAAAATGCATTTGATATATAAGCACTGACCATCAAACTCATATTGTTAATAAACATATACTACAATGATCCCCAAGCATATTATTAAACTGATATCACATCCATTCGTGCAAGCCTATGGCAAAGACACACTGGGTAATGCACAAAATAGCTGCCAGCCACATGATCAAATAACAACAGTGAGCAAGGAGGCATGGGGAACAAAGAACATATGTAAGCCTACGGCAAAGGCGCACTAGGAGGACACACACAATGGCTGCCATACAAATGGTCAAAAAACAACAGTGAGCAAGGAGGCATGAGGAACAAATAACACATGCAAGCCTATGTCAAAACACACTGGCTAAATGCACAAAATGGCTGCCAGCCACATGGTCAAACAATAACAGCAAGCAAGAAGGCATGGAGAACAAAGACAACACATTTAGGCCTATGGACACAGACTACACAAAATAGCCCCTGACCACATGGCATGTAGAACAAAGACACATAGTGGCCAAGGGCAAGCACACTCACTGGCCAGACAAAGGAGACTTTGTCACGCTGAAGAAAACACTACCATTAATTCAGCAATGGCAAAAAATAAAATTAAATGAGCTATGAACATGCATCCTGCCAAGGCATGAACTATTGCCCCACATATACACTTTTTTACACACAAAAAACATGAAAGAAAAAAAGAAAAAACACATTTTGCTGCTTTAAAATAACATATTCCACAGAAACTGTTGTTTCATATACCCGTAACTATTTCCTGCTTGGGCTTACTGACTAGATGGCCCATTAGCAGACTTGGCCACATGGTAAATTAAATAAATATTGCAAATTTAAAAAACATGGAGAAAATGTACAGAGCTGTGCAACATTGTTCCTTTACAAAAGAAGAAAACTTAAATACAAAAATATAACTATGCCCCTACTGAAACTGCAAACCGCCCACCGCAATAATTTAAAAAAATCAAATAAAAGTACAAATAAATACTGCTGCATGCCCTCTATCAAACAAACAGCCCCTTTATACAAAGGTTTTTGATCTTACTTGTGAAATGTTAAAATACTCTGGTCCGGATTCACAGAACTAATTTAAGACAAAATCCTAAACTTGCTACCATTTTCGTATTCACAGAATGCAATTACTCATTTTGGTATTCACAGAAGACACTTACTCACTTCGGTATTCACAGAAGTTAGGAGTCCTAACTTTAGGACTCCTAAATGCCTTCTGTGAATACCGAAAGTCTTAAAATTAGGATTTTTCTCAGTTTAGGAGTCCTAAAGTTAGGAGTCCTAACTTTACTACTACTAAATTGAGAAAAATCCTAATTTTTAGACTTTCGGTATTCACAGAAGGCATTTAGGAGTCCTAAAGTTAGGAGTCCTCACTATACTACTACTAAACTGAGAAAAATCCTAATTTTAAGACTTTCGGTATTCACAGAAGGCATTTAGGAGTCCTAAAGTTAGGACTCCTAACTTCTGTGAATACCGAAATGAGTAAGTGCCTTCTGTGAATACCAAAATGAGTAAGTGCCTTCTGTGAATACCAAAATGGTAGTAAGTTTAGGATTTTGTCTTAAGTTAGTTCTGTGAATCGGGCCCAAAGTCCTTAAATCCAATGGCATATATGCAGCTCCAAATCCAAATGAAAAGTGATTAGGAGATGGACAGGGACAGGATTTTGGAGTCTATGGGGCCTTCTTTCCTGTTGGAAAAAAAGTTTTATAAAAGGCTTCTCACACTGAAAAACAACTTAAACAGTCCGTTGGAGAAGAAAATGTACTTGAAAACCTCTTTTTGTAAATTTAGCTGCTTCGCAAGCACAAAGGTTACTTGACTGGTATATTCACGAGCAGCACTATATTGGGGCCATCGCTGCCGGAAGTCATGCGACCAGGAGCCAAGTCTCGCACACACTCGTTTGCGACCCAAGAATATCAGTGTGCTTGCGAGCAAGTGTCGAAACAAATCTCGAGCGAACGAACGGAAACAGAAACTCTGCTTTGCCTGGGAGGTGGAATCTAGGAACTCCATGCTCTGTCTCAGAGCATGGAGTGCCCAAATTACAAAAACTCCATGAGTGGAGTTTTCTGCCCGGGCCTAGTCTTAGCACATCAGCAGGCATTCACATTTTTAGGGGTGAAATACAAGTTCTTTCTTCATTGATGCAGTTGTATATTTCTTTTTATCCACAAAAAGACAAATTGGAAAAAATAAAATAGGGTTCTTTTTATAGCTAACTTTTATGGTTTATAAGGTAATAAAAATGTCTGCTTCTTGCTTTATTTGTCAGTTAGTACAAATGAGAGTTAGTGCAAGTGACATGCATGATGAAAGAAGGATGAGTGAAATTCTGCATCAGTAAGTCAGCAACAGATTGCATCCAAGCGTTGCCTCTTACTCACCAAAGGTGATAATCTGTGATGTGCATGGCCTATTGTCATATGCAGTGGGTAATGCCCAGCTAGGCCTCTGCACCACCAATGCCGGCGGCTGGCCACCACTGTACATGGCGTTCAGCTGTGTGCTGCTTGGGTAGGATACAGAGTCTTGCCTCTGTCCAGAAACTGCACGCCACCCATCACATGCACTGAACCTCTACTACACCCAGCCTTGGACAGTGCACAGCCAGGGAGGGCTACGTGACTCAGTGAGAGCATGCCACAAGTGTTTGGGTGAGTGGTGGTGAGGTGCCACATGTCCTTGGGTGTGACTCTATGTCACTATGTCATAGTGCCTTTGCTTCTATTGGACATTCAAGGAATCAGTGATGGTGAGTCCCTGAGTGCCTGGCTGACTAGCTTTGTGCCATGTATATAAAATATATAGTTGCCTTGTTAATACATATGCTGCTTTATTCCTTCCTACTATAGTTTAACAATAGTCAAAAGTACAAAATTCCATCACTCTCTTTAATTATTTTTTCATATGTGTTATCTCTTTAACTTGTCACTTGAAGTTCCTTAACCTTAACAATACATCATTTAACCAAGACAGTAGCATCCGAAAAAAGATAATTTACACAAAACATAAGTAGTTCTCAAACTTCAGATTCTCTAATCCTTTTAAAAAGTGTTTGAAATATTTCTGTGAAATCCTTTATGAGCACAATTTAAAATACATATCCCTTCATCCAATCTTTTTTTAATCTCATCTTTGATATAAAATCATACCTTCCAGTAAATCTCCAGGATCAAGCTATAATATCTAATTAGTCGGTGCAAACAAAGAAAGTGGTTGACCTTTGAATCAACCTCAATATCTGTACCCAATAATGAAAAAAACCCACTTCTTTAGTACATCAGTTCCAAGGTTACTAGATCAGGGAATATTTGCATTTTTAAGCCAGGTCTAAAGTTCTCCAGGTAGACCCTATTCTTCAGCAGACTGCAACTTTAAAATCATTGGTAGTCCTTGTAATTGCCTTATAATTTGTAACCCAATTAATGCAAAGGCCATGTTTTTCAGTTCATGGTGCCCACTTGCAGAGTTGAGAAGGTGAAGATATTTTTATTGCTAGGCACTGCACCATTCGATTGGTTACCTCATTCTGAACCTTTTATGTGTAACCTTACAGTTGTTATGCAGACAAGAGACAATCACAATGACATTACATTAAAGGAATCTCTTTTTCTATTCAAATTGCTGATTCTTGGAGAGGACTTCTAATTCTGAAGCTCCTTCTCTGAGGTACAGAAGACCTCAGCATCATGGTTCATGTGTGGGTAGTCAGGTACTCCTTTTGTCCACTGACCTTGTGTTAATGAAAGACCTTGCCTTGTTGTGATTTAGGCACAGTTACAGGTGTTGCTTTATCATTTGAAATGAAAGTACCTATGCTTCTTTCTGCAGGATTACAGGCACAACACTGCAAAACGGTATTTTTACTATATTACACCGAGCTAGAATTGCACAATGGGGTGGGCAGGATGGGATTACATGCCCCCGCTGCAATAGTACTGATGCTAACATAGTGCACATGTTCGCGACGTACCCCTCATTAGGTACCTGGTTAGGTGAAATTGAAAAGTTCCTGAAGTTATCGCTGAACATAAGAACGAACCTTACAACATAACGGATAATGATAGGAGTTAGTAATGATGATGCACCAGAAGACCACCAACATTTTCTTTTTATAGCTATGGCAGTGGTCAGAATATGTATCGCTTCAGCTTGGTTGGAACCCGTGGCACCCGAATTTCAGCAATGGCTAGGGAGACTATTAGCCACCTACAATTTAGTAAAAGGGGTATATAAAAAAAGGGATCGAGAGCAAGAAGATTGGGGGAAAACATCTGGGCCCCCATTAAAAGATGGAAGGAAGGAAACTAAATGTATATAATTGTAGTAACAAACTAGAGGAAAAGGAGTAGTATTGAAGAGTTTATTACGAGTAGACCATACAGCGGAGACAGCAAACAGGACTCGCAGTACAGATGACCTAAACTGCCCGTTTCCAGTTCAAAACATAGAATGTCAAGGCAGCATACCTAGGCAACCATCAATAACATTCCACTCGAACAGCCTTAACACTGTACTGTGATTAACAAAGTGAAGAACATCAACAAATCTTTAATAAAGAGTCATAACACACAGAAATGGAAAGATGAGAATAAAACAATAGTATATTACCGGCACTCTATCGGAATATTGTAAAGACAGATGCTTAATCTTCTAGGTTACTTGTTATCTTGTAACTTGTTTCATTTAATTTACAGTTTTTATATGTCATATGTTTAACCATAAGATTACTGTTTGTCTTCTCTCCAATCCTCATGAAATGTGTATGTATTTAATTTGCTGGTGATAGAATCAAAAAATGAAGACATATATTTTTTTTTTTTAATGAAAGTACCTCTTGGAAAGTTAATGCATCTCTTCCCCCTATTTCAACATCTGTCAAAGACAGAAGTGGAAATAGTGTAACTAGTTTTTGTCCACAGATAAAGCATGGAAACATATCAAGAAAGTGATTTCTGTATACCACTGGTACAATTACATGTGATCCATCTGCAGAAATATCCAGTACAACATGCATGGAATTTATAAAGTGCTCCTCCCTCCGCAGTCCTTTAACCGAGTCCATGCATCCTGTATTGGCAGGGATGATTTTTCCCTCAGTGTTGCAGGCAATCAATTGGATCATTCTTGTGCTGCAGATACATCTTTGGGTCTGTGGTACTGTAATGGCTGACTGGAGAAAAAGCTCCTTGGATCAAAACAATCCAATCAACTTTTAAATGTGGACCTTCAGTGGTTTGTGGTACAGTTTAGCAGATTCCCAGGAAATTAACATTCCAGATATCATTCAAATTTCACCTCTGAGTCCCCTCTGGTTTCCTCTGTTTGAGAGCAGAACTCCTCTACAAAAATGACTCCTCAACTATATAGTTTCTGTTGTGTAAGTGGTAATCCCCTTCGATGCATCAGTATCTTCATCTGTATCCGAGCTCTGTTCAGGTACTGGAGCCTTTTGTCTTCTTAATGATGCAATACTCTTATAGTACTTCCTAGCACTAGTGGTAGGTGAAACTTGCATAATTTGCTGTAGAGTAATTACACAAAATCTAAGAACAATTACGTATGTTTGTGCAAAATTACAAGAGGAGCATAACCCTGCATTCGGCAAAATGTTCTTAATGCAAAATGCACCCTTGTATCTCAAATAGACGTGAGGATGGCTTTTGCACTAAGAAACTAGTTGTAAATTATCTGTTGCTATGCTCTTGCTGTAGGCATTTCTCCCCATAATCTTTGTGACCGATTGTAAGATTCCGTCCCAATTTGTAGTCTCTCAAGTACCTAAGGAACTTCCTCTGTATTTGGGTTGGGACAGCCCAGGCTCAACAAAGGAGGAAGCCCAGGCATATGGGGCAAACACAGGAGGGTCCCTAGTCTGAAGGTTTGATAGAAAGGCATCTGACTGTATTGTCAGCTAGGGGTGTACCAGCGGCCCTCAGCAGAGCTCTTCAGAAAACTTAATGGCACCATTTTGGATAGTCCCAGAATGCCGTGCAAGAGGATTGAGACAGATGATGTGGCCAGGGCATGGTCATGACCATGTCATGAGTGATGCAATATGTGAGATCATAACCAGTGCATTGCGAGGGCATAAGTGATAGTTAGCTCAGGTAACTAAAGCTGCTGAATTTGAAATCTGAGGTTAACTATAACGTCTGTGCAACCTTTGTTTTTTTAGTGAATTTCTAAGGTTTTTAAATTCTATTTCATAACTATAATGTCCTTGTAACCTTTGTTTTTTCAGTGAATTTCTAAGGTTTTTTAAAATTCAATGTAATGTTCCTGCAACCTTTGGATATTCAAATGAATTTCTATGGTTTTTTAACTATTAGTCCTGTTTGTGGAGTGGTGGAGAAAGGGGGCAGGGCCTTCGGCTAGCTCTCATCAATCCCGCAGTGTGGGACCTACTGGAGGTAATAGAATTGTTTCTTGGCCGCTAAGGACCCTCAGCATCCAAGGGGACTTCATCCTTCATCCTCCAAACAGAAGGGCACCAGGAGGCATGTTTGCAGAGTTGTGGAGAAAGGGGGCGGGCGGGCACCAATGACCTCTCAAAAATCCAGCTCTTTGCAACTTACTGGAAGCTACATCTTACAAACAGTAGTGGCCAGGAAGTGCATTTGCAAAGTGGTGGAGAAAGGGGGCGATCCTCTCAGCAATCCTGCTGCTTGGTACTTACTGGAGATAACAGGAGGAGTTATGGGCCCTCAAGGACCATCACCAGCCAAGATCCCACTTCCCGTGTCCTGGTCTTTTTGCAATGGGGTAGCACCGTCTTCCTCCCCAGGCTGATTTTGGCCCCGGGGCCCTCATCCACGGGGGCCTAGCTGTTTTTTATTTTTATTTTGTAATAGGGGAGGAAGGCCCCAGGCTGATTTTAGGCCCAGAGAACCCATCCCCTGGGGCCCAGCCTATTTGTAAAAGGGAGGGAGGCCGCATGGACTCCCCGTCAGCCTATTATTCAATTCTATTTATAATAGGGGAGGGGGGCCACAAAACCTCCCTTCCAGGCTGATTTAAGCTTTGAGGAAGCCATCCCCTAGGGCCAGGCCATTTACAAATGGGGGAGTGGGGCTCCGCGCCCCTCCCCTCCCTGGGACAATTTTGGCCTAGTTTACCCCATCCCCCGGGGTCTGGCCATTAGTACTAGGTGCACCCAGTTTGCATTGTGACTGTGGGGGGAGCATCAAGACCCCCGCAGTCCCTGCCGGCTCCCTTCTTCCTGCTGGAGCCGGCCCTGCTTTCAGACACAGGGAGATGCTAAACATGCAGCTCCCTGTGTCTGAAAGCAATTTGTCTGTTTACCTGCTCGCTTGATAGTGGGCAGGGAAACAGATGAATACTCCCCTTCCAGCAAGCAAGAGAATTGTGTCAGCTCTCCCTTGCTGGAAGTGGAGAATATGCTGTGAGTTGGCTTGTGTGGTAAAGCTCCCGCCAAGCCACAGCAAACAGCTATGTCTTGGGGGTGGGCTGCAGCACCCCGGGACATAGCAGAAGCTGGCCCTGGGGCTCTGTGGAGGGGGGCCAGCAACCCCCTTTCATTGTTGTTGTAGGGCCTGCCACAGGGAGCTGGCGGTCTACGAAGCCACCCCATTACAAATTAAATAGCCCCAAGGAGGTGGTGGTCATTGAAGCTCGGGGAGTCCATAAGGCCCCCCTGATTTCTTTTTTGAATGTGGCCCCAGGGAGATGGTGGTCACTGGGGCCCAGGGAGTCTGATAGGCCCCCTTTTAACAATGCATAAGCCCAAGGGAGGTGGAGCTCCCCAGGGCATTTATAAGCCCAAGAGGTGGGCCCACACCCCCTCCATTACTAACCACATGCCCCCGGGAACTCGCCCACCTGAGGGCCAATTAGTAAAGAAGTGCAGGAGCCTGTGCTTCTTTTTTTTGTCAGGAGCTGCAGATTGAATGCAGCTTCAGCCAAAAATTAAACGAAAAAAAATGCTCTTTGGCCTTTCAGAGTCCCTGTGGGGCCCCCAATGAGGTCTAGGAGTAAGGGTATCCCTATTCTGCCCCCTTCTCTTTTTGTTAACATTTTTTTGTGGGATATCAGTACTAGATTGCTATGGCTCACTGGGCCTGGCTATTCCTTTTTTCTTTCTTTTTTTTATTATTAAAGGGAGGGGGGTAGAGCTGGCCGCCTCCCGGGCCATTTTTGGCCCCAGGGACAGCATACCCCAGGGCCGGCCTCTTTTTTAAATTTGTTTTTATTGTTTTTTAAAAAGGGAGGTCGTCACGTGGCCCCCCTCCTGGGATGATTTTCTCTGGGTCTGGGTCTGTAATTTGGGTGTCCTGGTCCCACCCCCACTTTTTAAAGGTTGGGGATAGTGGGGGGAGCCTCAAGGCCCCAGCCAACCGCTGCCTCCTGCGGGTGCCGGCAATGCTTTTACACATAGGGAGCTGCTAACATGCAGCTCCCTGCTTGTAAAACACATGTACTCTGCTTCTAGTGAGCAAAAACATTTTCTGCCCTTACTTACTAGGAGAGGAACAGCATTTGCTATGGCACCGCTCCCAACAAGCAAACTGCAATGTCCTGGGTGTGGGCACCCTAGGTCACTGCTGGAGCAGACCCTGGGGGAGCGGTCCACAGGGCCATCATTGGCTCCAGTAGGGTTCATTGTGGCCCCCCTGCTTTCTTTCATATGGCCCTGGTGAGGTGATTGTACCCGGGGCCGAGGAGCTGCAAAGGAACCCCTCCATTATATCATTTGAGCCCCAGCAACGTAGCGGTACCCAGGCCAGGGGTTCCACACAGCCCCCAATTATTGAAACTGAAAACCCCAGGGAGGTGGTGGATCAAGTCATGAATGATCTAATATGTGAGGTCATAAGCAGTGCATTGCGGGTGTACGACTTATAGTTAACTCAGCTGATTTTATATCTCAGTACGTTACAAATACTGGAAAAACTTTGTGATCAATTTCAATGATCTTTGTTGTATGCGTGTTTTAAGCTGATCTGAAGCTGAAACTGATCTGCATTTACCTTTATTTGATATTTAGGAATATTCATTTTCACAATTTTCTGATGTTCTTTGATACCTCAACATATGAGATCAAATAAGTGAGGTAAATGTTAAGTATTAGCAGCAGCCAGTCAAGTCTGAACGGTTATGGATTACAAAATGTATTGTGTTTCAAAGCAAGTGGTGGGACAAATAGCCCAATGGGACATTTTGCACCATGATAACACACTTGCTACAAGCATCCCACATGAGTGCTGAAGAAAATGTGTCCTTGGGACAAAATGCATATATAAGCACTCCCCAGAGATAGATGGAGTACTCTGGGTGTTCCATAATCCCACAGCCTAGCTAGTGAAAATACTGAATCATTCACATGAATCAGGGTCCGTCCGCCAGGCTTGGAAACACACCATTATAAAACCAATTTTTAAAAAACCCTGTCTGAACCATGACACTCTGAGTAACCTTCGACCTATCTCCCTTCTCCCTCTCCTGGGTAAACTCCTGGAAAGGCATGTTAACCAAATCCTAACCAAATTCCTGGAAGAGAATGCACTCCTCCACCCCACGCAGCTGAGCTTCCGCTCCCTTTACAGTACAGAAGCAGCACTCCTAGCTGTCACCGAAGAACTCAAAAGCCTACTTGACGGTGAAGGGTCAGCAGCGATTATCTTGCTTGACCTTAGTGCGGCGTTCAACACCGTCAACCACACACTACTAAAAAACAGACTGAAGGAAATAGGTATCCAGGGTGGAGCCTTGGAGTGGCTATGCTCCTTTTTAGAGGATTGATCGTTCCAAGTTATGGATCAGGACTGCCTCTCTGACAGTCTACCCTTAAAGTCTGGAGTGCCGCAGGGTTCCTCCCTGATCCCTACCTTATTTAATTTATATTTAAGGCAGCTTGCCAACATTATACAGGAATTTGACATTGTAGGCAGTTTGTATGCGGACAACACCCAGCTGATCGTCGCTCTGCCCCAGGACGACCATCAGGGAAACTCCTCATTGGGACCCTGCCTGAACAAACTGGCTAACTGGATGTCAAACAGCTTTCTAAAACTGAACGGTGAAAAAACTGAGTACATGGTATTGGGCAACAGGGTCACCCTGAGACCCAAAAATCACTGGCCTCTTGCATGGGGGACCCTCCAGTTCCTAAACTGGTGGTAAAAGATTAAGGTATGTGGCACGACAATGCACTCTCAATGAATTTACAGGCAAACAAATTGTCGGGCATATGCTTTGGACTCCTGAGGATGCTCAGAAAGATACTAGAACTCATCCCAGAGCATCTTAGGAAAACCATCATACAGTCCTTAATAGTCTCCTGCCTCGACTATGGGAACTCCCTTTACTTGGGTTCCCCCAAGTATGTGATTAAGAGGCTCCAGACTGTGCAGAACGCGGCGGGCAGGCTCCTGCTCCAACTCCATGGACAAGCACCAGTGAGAGAATCCTTGAAAGTACTCCACTGGCTACCAGTAGGATCAAGGGTAACATTTAAAGCCCTCTGCATAGCTCACAGGGCACTAAATAACAAAGGACCACCCAAACTTAAATCCCTGATTTCGGTCTATATCCCATCAAGATCTCTACGGTCTTCTCACTCACACCTCCTCAGCACCACTAGAATTAAGCAGATCTTTCTCCCACCTGGTGCCAAAACTGTGGAATGCTCTCCCACTGGACATCAGAGGGCAGCAAAACAAACTAAATTTCAGGAAAAAGCTGAAGACCTGGTTATTGTCATCGAACCATTAGGGGGCCTTCTGTCTTTCATCACAGCTCTTATCGTCAGCGCGTGGAAGCCTTCGGGTAGCCATGCGCTATATAAATCACTTTCAAATTCAAATTCAAGACCCACTGGTGTTCCACCAATGAACGTGGGTCCTGTGCTCACTACACCACTGGATTCAAGCTAGCCTGGCTGATGAAGGGTGATGCCCTGAAACCGGAACCAGGATGCTTGTATCTGATTTGGCAGTTCGGGCTGGACTGTTTCCACAAGGAACAGGGTCAAGACTGATTTGCATATGGCTGGGTCCACAATGGGGTGTTGTGGTGAGCAAAAGAATGATGGATTTAACCCAGATTCTTGTGACTGGGTGTGAATGTTTGCATTGTCTAGCATTCAGTCCATCAATTGTTTCTTTTGCACCTAGGACAGTACAGCAAAAGGTTCTTTAAAACAAACTTGTTATTTGAAACCGGAGAGGGTGTGGGAACACAGGTATATCACAATACAAATGTTATCCCATTGTTCCAACGCATCTGGGACTCTACTTCATTGGCAAGGGAACACCTTGTAAAGATGATAATGCGCAATCATTGTGGGTTCTCACTGGTGGAGTGTATGGTCCTTAGTAATGCCATATAGCTTTAGGAGGTATGAACCACCCAGTTCTGTAATGAGACCATAAGCCCTGCGAGTTTGGTACATATTGCCTCTCTGATTATGCTAGCAGAAGAATGAGCTCCTTATTATGACCTAGGGAGATGGGTTCATGTTGTATCTTAAAACACTAGTTACTTTTCTCCTGACCTTCTGGGGAATATTTAGAAGATGAGAAAGGTTGAGCCTCTTAGACGTTGTAGACAAGATGCATCATTATTTTAACTGCATTATAATGATCATTACAGACTGTACATTTGCCAGCGTTCATTACTTATGCATTGCCTGCAGTATTTCATTTAATTAAAAAGTTCCACTAATATCATTTGGTATATTTTCAAAGATTATTCTCAGCTCCATGTAATTGTAATTGTAATCACCCCTGCCATCAGTATGCTTGAAAGGTTAGCAGCACATTCAAAAATGCAAGATGAGAAGCAACACACCCACAAACATTCTTGTTGCGAATCATAGTATGGATGCTTGCACTATCAGGGCACTAGTTCAAACACATCAGTACACGGAAATGCACAATTATCGTACAGTACTTTGGGTGTGTGAAAATTACTCACTTTAATAAATGTTATTAGGTAATGATGACTTACTGCATTCAAAAAGGGACCCAGAGCTCCTATAAGACCCAGCAAAGACATAAACTGATATTGCCTAAAATATACTTTTTGTTAATTATCATTTTTGTATAGCGCTGTGACATCACTGAGATTGCTTCATAGCTCTTGAGCTGTAGTTTAGTTCCTATTTCCCTTATAGGCTCTGCGCATTGGAATAATATACACCATAGTTTTTGCATAGGACTATGGTCAGTATGCTCCTATCGAGTACATTAAACTTAATTACTTGTGTGTGCCAGCTAACTCAGAGGTCACTGGAAACTTCTCGAATGAACAAGAAGGGATTCGTTTCTGACATCCGCATAAACATGACAACTTTGTTTCCCTTAGAATCGGAACGCGTCTCAGAATCGTGGAAACAATAGATAACAGTTTCACTCAGTCAATCGTGCATGCTTAGTTTCTACAGAGTTACACAGAAATAGATGGATGGCCGTTTCAATAAAAGGGGTTTATTGAACCGTCTTGTTTCTCATGTAAAAGATATGAGCTTTTACAATCATTAGACAGTAAGCAAGATATAATACGTACAGCGTAAGCAGTAAGAAGAAATAATACTGCAATAGCATTGTCTTTTAGCTATGACATATAATCATATATACATACATAAATAACACAGGCTAAAAAGTGAATACTCGTCTGATGCTTCTAAATAGTTCTACCCCAGTGTACCTAACCTAAGTGTAGTATGAGGTAAGAAGTAGATGCTATTTTCTATAATATGGTATATACTAAGTTTAGTATGCCAAGAGTCCCTCTAGGTTCTAGTCAGCTCCATACCTTTAGAATGAGAGAGGTGGGAATCTCTTTCCAGGTCTCAAACTCTAACACCCCGCGAAGGGAGTCAGAACACTGGAAGCTGGATTCTCTGTGAGCAGGGATGACAGCGTCTGGTCAGTGCGTTAGGTCGGGATATGGTCTCTTCTGAACTTGCCGTGGCGAACCGTGCAGTCAAGTCGTGCTGAGTCGTGCCGTGGTTTGCCATGGTAAGGGAAGGTATAGTTATACCTGGAAGGTGCTTAGGAATGCTAGCATTTACGTAAAGTCGGTCAGAAGAAGACGTCATGGAAGAACCCCTAAGGAATAGTAGTTCATGAATAATAGATGAGTTTGTTGTAAATTAAGGCAGATCGTGATTAAGCATTCACTGAAAACATTAATGTTTCCCTTTATCGTGTTCTCTTCAGTATGTTGGCCGAAGTCTGGACTCCATTTTGTATTGACGTGCTGCCACGTGTTCGCCATGAGGAGAGTCCGACCTCTGTGTTAGTTGCTCTTGTAATCTGCCTAGCAACAGTTTATAAATAGTCCTCTTGTCCATTTGGCGCATGCCCAGAACTGACCACGTCTGTTATAATTAGTTCTGCTTGACCATGTGTTTTCGCGGGCTCAAGGAGTGTGTTAGCTCCGCCCATGTATTGATTTAGAATCGAGAATGACCCTAAATGGTAATGTTCTTCGACTTCATGTGCTATCCACCCACTCATGAGCCCCTCTGTTGTGTATATAAGGGGACTGTGTATGTAAGTTCTTTGTGCTACTCCTTGCAATACTGAAGAGTGTTGTGTGGATTGTAGGACCACCCTTAAGGGTTAATAAACATTGTCTTGTACTTTGCAGTTTCCGTGCCAACTTCCTTGTAGATTGCGTTACAGAAGAGCGAACCCTTGTCTCTTGCGGGCCTGGCTGGGGCTTGTATTCATCAAGTTCTTGGAGAAATCAATAATCCTAGCTAGAGAAAGTCCCGTTCGGCTTAAGGGTCTGGTTTCTAAGAACTCGTTGTGACGTGGGATGGACGGATGTAGGTGACCATGCCTGTATTTGGATTGCATGGCTAATGCCTAAGGGCCATATGTAGGTAGCTAAATACCGGTCGGTAATGGCCGAAATTCGGTAAATATCACGTTACCGACCGGTATTTAGGTTATTGAGATGTAGGAGGCCAAAAAGCAGGATTCGGTAATTATGAATCGGTAAATACCGATTCAGCGTTACCGAATTCTAAATTACCGAATCGGAATTACAGAATTCTTATTTACCGAATCGGTAAATAGGAAATGGTAAAACGAGAAAAGAGATGTAGGTAAATTCGGTATTACCGAATTGCATGAAATTCGGTATTTAAGAGTCGGTATTTAACACTGAGTGAAAGCAGGTGGTAATCAGCTACAGTGCATATTAGCAATCCCAAAATGCAACAGCATGATCACCATGGCGGCTCTCTATGTGATTGCAAGGCGCCTACGTCTACAGGCAGCAGGAATGAGGGTTGGAGGCGGGAGGAGCGCATTTACAGACAGCACATCACACTCTTCCAACAGACTGAGGCTGAGATACATGAAAGGTACAGGCTACATCCCCGAACCATCATGGACCTGATAAGGGACTTGCACCCACTCCTGGACCATCCAACAACAAGGGCGCACGCCATACCACCACATGTGCAGGTGCTGTGTAGCCTCCATCTACTCGCATCTGGCAGTTACCAGGGGGTGATAGCTGCGGTAGGCGGGGTATCCCGAGTTGCCTGTCCCGTTTCTTCAGGAAGGTCCTGGATGCCATGATGCAGAGAATGCAACACTACATTAGCTTCCCAAACACACAGGCTGAACTGCTGAAAACCAAGACAGACTTCTACCAGATGGCACAGTTCCCGCATGTCATAGGCTGCATCGATGGCACACACATTCCATTCTGCCCACCAGCAGCCACTGAGTATATCTACAGGAACAGAAAGTCCACCCACTCCATAAATGTGCAGGTAATCTGCGATGCTGCCAACATAATTACTGACATCGTAGCCAAATTTCCTGGGAGCACCCATGACTCCTACATCTTCCAGAACAGTGGGATCTACACACGCCTGGTTACGGGAGAATTTGGAGAAGGATACCTGCTAGGTAAATCACTGTGACACTCCCTTATACTTACCGCAGATGAATGTGTATTGGTGTATGTGACTAATGGCACCCTCTTTCTCACCTAGGCGATAGTGCATATGCCGTGCGGTCATTTATCCTCACTCCCTACCTACACCCATCAACCCTGAGTGAGAGACGATACAATGTGTCACACAAATCAACACGCAACGTGGTGGAGCATTGGACTATTGAAAAGCAGGTTCCGCTGCCTCCACAAGAGCGGAGGCGCATGTCAGTACACACCCATCATCTGCTGCAAGATCATTGCTACTTGTGCAATGCTGCACAACCTTGCCACAAAGAAAGGTACAGAAGTGGAAATAACAGATTTTGAGGAGGACGATGATGATTTTGCACAGCCAGAGCCCAACGCAGCAGGAGTGCCAGCAGCAACAGATGGGAGGGAGAGACGGGCAGAGATCACATGCAACTATTTCTAAGTAAGTAAGGAGACACAGCCAGTTGTTGGATGCAATTACGTAGTTTTAATTTGTGGGCACTACGCCACAACACAAACAGCCTAACTGGGCTTTCAAATTGGTGACATCCATTGTAGGAAGTCATGGGTTACTTCACCCAACTCTGTCCTGGCAGTGTGGCCTGCATCAGTGTCTGCGGCCACGCACTACAGTGTGGGATGCCAGTGACTGACTGTCCTCACTGGCTGTGGGACCAGTGGCAGCGGGGACGGGGGGGTACGGCTGCTCCGACTAGTCGTGTCCTCGTTGTCCACAACATCCACAGCACCAGTATTGGCAGACTGGCTCGTCAGCAGCACCTCAAGAGCAGTGGTCACCTTAACCAGCCCCCTAGATACATCAATGCTGCAGTGCGCAAGCCCCTCCTGCATGGCCACGGAGCGCCTGCAGAGCAGAGAAGTGGCAGTAGCTCGTCGGTTCACTGCCCTCGTATGGTGCTCCATTTTCTGCCTCTCCCTTCGCCGTGTTGCTCTGTCCTCCTCCATTTTACTGCACAGCAGCATCACAGACTGGGACATGTCCCGCATGCCCGCAGCCATCTCCCTCATGCCCTCAGCCATTGAGGAAATGCCCCTGTCAATGTTGCTCATTTTATCATTGAGGCACTTCATTTGTCGTTGTACCGACTGTATTGCCTTGCCTTGTAGGCGCTGCACCTTCACCATGGTTGCCTCCAGCCCTCCGAAGACACCATGGCTCTCACCCTGTGGAGGCGGACTGCTCACATGAGCCCTGCGGCGGCGTCTGGCACCTGTGTGTGCTCCCTCAACGGTGGACAGCACACCAGCATTGCTATCATCCAGTGGCACAGTGGTTGATTCATCCCCCCTCGAGTCTTCAGAGGAGGACTCGGACACATGCAGTCTGGCAACAGCACACCTCCTAGGTCTCACCACTGCAGGTGGTGTTGATGCTGGTGAGGCTAGCAGTAGTGGCGATGCTGGCTGTGGTGGCGTGGCTGGCTGTGGTGGTGAGGCTGGCTGTGGTGGTGAGGCTGGCATTGGTGGTGTTATGTGCCCTGCACTCGTGGTGGCCTTCTCAGTGATGTGCTTCCGGGGTGCCCTCTCTCCCTTCTCCTGAGCAGTCCTGCGCGATGTGTAGCCTGTGGACAGAAACTTTACATTAGCTCAGTGTACCTGCAGCCCTGCATTGCTCACATCATAATACATTTCTGCAACACTATCTCATTGTCCTGTGCCTGATTATCGCAGATGTGTGTCACATGCCTTGTTGTTCGGTGCAATTCCTGTCATGATAGGGGTTTCCCTGACTACATCACCCATAATGCATTGCTGGTCTGAACAAAAACCTGTACTGGAGTGGGGGGCACAATGCTGCGCGTGCTTCTTACCTTTTCTGGTAACAGCTCTGGCTAAGCTGACTGCATCACCAATCCCAACGACACTTTCAGGCTCTATCGTGGACTCCACGAGCTGCTCCAGTTCTGTCAGGGCAGGTGCCCTGTTCCTTCCTCCTCCTGTCTGGCTGGCCTGTTTTTACGATCAGCCATCTTCCTCTTGGTGATGATCCGGATGTCATACCACCACTTCTTCAGCACATCAAAGATCCTTCTTTTTTCAGACTCTGCAACTTGCAGGGACTGCTTTCCAAAAAGCTTATTGTGCTGCTTCACCACCTCCTCCACAAGTACCTGCAGTTCCTTCTGGCTGAATTTCATTTTCCTCTTCCTTTCACCTCCATCTGTGTCCTGGCTGGCCATTGTGCAGGATCAGTTAACAATGTTCAGGCACTGGCTCTGTTGCACTCCTCAGCACTCCCAGCCTGTTCAGAGGGTTCTGATTGTGTGCACCTGCCTGGGTGTGGCCACTTCCTGGTTGGGAGGGGTGTTGGTTGCACATGATTGGCTGATTCCTCAATTGATGTGTTTTTGAAAATCCGATTCGGTAAATACCGATACGGTATATACCGATTCGGTAAATACCGATTCAGGAATACCGGTCGGTATTGTGGAATCGGTAACCATTTTCCGAATTTTACCGAATCGGTAATATTTACTGAAAATTTAGGTACATACGAAATACCGATTTCTAAATACCGATTCGGTAAAATTCGGTATTTATGAATCGGTAAATTTCACTTACCTACATATGGCCCTTAATAAGGACTGGAATTCTATGCCTAAATAGGGGCAAAGCGAATTGTGCCTATATAAGGACATGATTCAGGGAAACCTATATACGGGTATCTAATTCGAAACACAACAGAGCCTGAGAGGGTTACACAAGGTGGGTTAATAGAAAAATAAACTAATACAAGAGGGTTTCTAAAGCTTGAACAAGAGCAGAAGAATACAAAAACCCTGTTGGAAGTGGCATATGAACGGGGATATTTTAGTAAGTGGATTGTGATTTGCTAAAGGAATTGTCAACCGAACAAAAGCCTGTTGGTAAACATCAACACAAATAATGAGCTGAAACAGAGAATTCCAAATATACAAACAAGAATTTAGAATTTAGCAAACCGAAGCAAACTTGCACACCATGACAATTACTGTTATTTTACTGAACTGTGAGTTATGTTACTTTTACAGCAAAAGTACTATATTTTTAAAAAGTAGAATCCTTGTATTTGTGGCCTGCTTTGTAGATGTCAGCTACTTGAGGAATAAAAAATCAGACGTCCAGGAGACATAAATGAGAGAAGGGTAGTAAAAAGACGGATTCCCCCTCCACACTGTGCATGTTAAAACTCCCAGACTAGCTATTGATCAATATCCTAGCTATTTTTCCGATGCTGGAATTGTGATAGGCAATTGAATGACATTTTTATTCATATATAATCACTTGTTTAGGAATCTGATAGATGTCTGGAAGACTCTGTCTATACTGCCCCGGTTCCAATTGCAGTGATCAGCTGCTGTGTGCATCTGATTAGATTTTATTATGTCAAACAATTGGGTCTAATGTACAGTGGGGATTGATAATTTCCTGTAAGTCTTTCTAACTATATAAATATATTATGAATACCTGACACGCTTTATAGCCCTGTATTTAATCACATAAAACTTACCTGAAGAACTGGAATTGCAGTGTCGGTGTCTGGATAAAGTATTACTGTAAAGTCAGGCTCTGCGCAGAATGGAGTTCCCAGCATTGTGTTTATTTTCAGGGAGAAAAGGATCCCATCCACAGCAATCATGCAGACACGAAGGAGGCTCAGCTTCAACTGACAGCCTCTTACATATACATTACAAAGCTCCTGGCAACAGGAGCAGAGATCTAGAATGCCACACATCTCCCTCCTTTACAAAACAGAGTAAAGCGATAAACGATATAGAATTCAAGGACAATGAAAGTGAACATAAGATGTTACATAAACAATCATTTTCTGTACATAATTCTTTAAGTATGTGGGAGTAGAAGATACTCTTGTGGACCTACGTACAGTACCTGAAGCCCTGACAAATCCCTTAGAGCTTCCAGGAGTGTTATTTAAACCACTAGAGACATTAGAGCCCTTTGAACCTGTAGGGGAAACCGTTGAACCACTATAACTGTTGAATGAGCAGGGACCAGAACCTCCGTATAACTAATGAAAAGGTACCAGATCATCTCTAACAACCACCACACTGTTCAAATTCCAAATACGATGATCAGCAGTCTTGACAGCATTCTTAAAGATCTTAATAACTTGCAAAGGTTTCAGAAATGCACTAGAAGAGCCTCTTCTACAAGGGTTTTTAATTAGAACCCAATCTCCCACTTTCACAATAGTCTTTTTCACACTCTTTCTCTGGTCATAAAGCTCCTTGCGAGCTACAATTTGTTTTGACTCAGCCAATTTCCAATCACTCTCATCACAGACTCCACCCCGAGCGTTTTGTCAGTCATTTACCCATGTAGCCTTCTTAGTCGTGGCATGAGGGGACAACCTATAAATTTCAACCTTCCTAAAAATGTCATTACGCCAGTCCGACCCAGTGGATTTAGCCATCTGAATCCTCTCTTTAAGAACACGATTGAAGCGTTCCACAATTCCGTTGGTGTCAGGATGGCACTTCTTGTGCTTAATGCCATATTGAACTAGGAACTGCTCCATTTCTCTACAAAAAAACTGAACACCATGGTCAGTTAATATAGCATCAGGGATACCTTCCCTGGCTACGAGTTTTTGCAAAAATATTTTCACATGCTTAGATTCTATGCCACGCATAACAGCTATCTCTGGCCATCTGGAGTACAGGTCTCCCAGAACTAGAACATACCACTCAGAGCCATTAGAACGAACAGGGCCAACAATATCCAGTCCTACTTCTTTCCAAGGACCATCAGGACGATCTCGTATGACCATCGGTTGAACCTTCGGTTTGGCTACCCTCTCACTCAAGACAATAAGCACACAATCGCTGATAGAGCGCTCTACCTGCACCCTACTACCTACCCTAACCTACCTACTCTACCCCACCACCAATAGGACAACCTCAGTCTCTCCTTGGCTTTTGACATTCCCTGATGTCCTGCATGAGCCAGATCAACAAGATCATGCCCAGGGGTAGATGGGGGAATTAAGCTCAAACCCCTCAAAAGTAGACCACCGTGCTCAGAGAGTTTGTCCCAGACATTCCAAAATTTCTCTAACTCATCCTCACCTTTGGGTTTGGTTTTCCAACCAGTCCTTACCCACTGTCAGAATTTAAAGCCTCAACCCACCTTTGCCGGGTAATACTGTCACACTCTATACAACACACCATGTCCTCCTCCTCTTGTAGGCAACCATCTGATGAAGCTTGTTCAGCAGAATCAACCAGATGTGACAATGCATCCACTACCTTATTGTCTACTCCAGGCAGGTACTTAATCACAAAATCATAGTCTTGTAGAACCACAGCCCACTTGGTGATCCTACTAGACACAGTCTCAATGCCTTTTTTTATTTATTTAATACAGGGACTTGTGGTCAGACCTAACTTCAAACACATTGCCCCACAACACGTTTTTGAGTTTCTTAATGGACCAAAATACAGCGAGAGCTTCTCTTTCTATAACAGAATATCTCAACTCAGCTCCTCACAGACTCCTTAACAAAAACAAAATGATGTTGTCCTGTCCTTGATTCTTTTGAAGTAGAACAGCACCAAGACCCTTCATACTGGCATCAGTTATAAAATACGATTTCTTTTTTGGATCAAAACAACTTAATTTGGGTGCAGCGTTCAACATATCTCCTTGAGATTATGAAATTTATCCTTACATGCCTGGTCCCACACAAATTCACACCCTTTGTGTAGCAATCATCTCATCTTGACACACAGAGAGGCGAAACCCTGAACAAACTTGCTATAATACTCCGCCATCCCTAAATAACTCATCAATTCCTCCTTATTGGCAGGTGAATATAGTTTGCAAATGGTATCAACAAGTTCAGCCTTGGGCATGACACCCCCTGCAGAAATGGAGTGACCTAGATAGTCAATAGATTCTTTCCTGAACTTGCACTTCTCGATCTTGACTGTCAGATTTATAATCATTGAGCCTACTCAACACTTCCAAAACATGTTCATAATGCTCTCTGCGAGCCCTTCCATAGATTAGTATATCATCTTGATATACTCTCACACTGGTGAGATTTTTTAACACATTCTCTAAGGCTCTCTGAAAAACCGAAGCTGCTGACTTCAAGCCGAAAGGAAACCTGGCAAAGCGAAGGGTGCCAAATGAAGTCACAAAAGCCATAAGGTCATTTGAATCTTCACTCAATTTAATCTGATGATAAGCAGATTTGAGATCGATCATACTAAAAACTTTGGCACCTTGAAGTAACATCAACATATCAGCGATCTTTGGCAAGGGGTGTCGATCTACTACTACATGTTTGTTCAATTCTCTTAAGTCCACACACAGACTTAATGGGCCATCAGCCTTATTAGCAGCTACCACCGGGGCAAGCTAAGAGGTGGCTTCAACCTCCTCAATTATGCCATCAGCTTTCAAAAGTTCTAATTCACGTAGCACTTGCTCACGTACTGCGACGGGGATATTGTGCACCTTACTACACACAGGCTTAGCACCATCCACCAACCAAATGTGATGCACATAATCTCTCAAGCAGCCCAAAGTTTTGTAAAAAAACTTGAGGAAACTTCAGTTTCGACAGTTGCATGAAGTCCTCAGAGGAGTTGCTTCCTACAGAAGCAACGGGTGTGTTGAAGTTCTCTCTTAATCTAATAGGGGGTGAGGCATTTGGATCCAAGATTAAACCAAGATTTCCCTGGTGCAACCAGCTTAATATGCTGTCCCTTTTTTGAGAAATGTAAATTTTAGCATTGATCATTCTGTACTTGTATTCTACAGGTCCACAAAAATAACCCAAAAGCTTAATCGGCTCACCCCCCTATGCATGTGGTGTAATGTCAGGAGGGCAGATTTTTATCTTGTGTTTGATTTTCTTAAGATATAACTCTTTAGAAATGATGGTGATTTTAGCACCAAGGTCAAATAAAAGAGAGGTACGTTCACCTTGCACCAAGACCTCATCCATGGGACCATTCTTACCCTTGCAATTACCAGTGACTTGTAGTAGAATTTGACCACAATCTAGCTCAGGATCAGTATCATTAACATATTCTTCTTCTTCGTAGATTTCATTTACTTTTCCCTTGTAAGATTTACCTTTACATACCACAGCAAAATGACCCTTCCTTTTACAATATATACCTGTAGCTTTCCAACCTGGACATAGCCTATAGTTAGCCAAATGGCCTAATTTGCCACAGCGAAAGCATTTGGGTTGAAAGGTATTGAATTTTATATTCCTAATTGGATCAGGTTTCTTTTGATCAAGTGCTTTCTTTACTTTTTGAGTTTGTTTGACCAATTGAACTGAATCTTTTTCTTTCTTATCACCATTCTTTTTAATGAACTCTACGCACTTAAGAGAATGTTCGATCCTTTTAGCAATGACCAGAACATCCTCAAGTGAGGGTTCATCTTTTTGCCATAGCTCCTCTCTGACACGTTCAATATTACATACCAACATGATTTGGTCCCTAATTCTCTTGTCTACTGTGGAACCAAATGTACAAGATGAAGCCAGTTTTCTCAAAGCAGTTATATAATTTTCTATGTATTCACTTTCAAGTTGGCTCCTGTGACCAAAATGATATCTCTATAGGATGGTAATGATGTTGGGCAAGTAATGTTTGTCCTACTTAGCAATACAAATTTCAAATTCATTCAGATCAGGCTCACGTATTTTGGGCAGATGGTCAAATACCTCTTGTCCCTCTGATCCTAAACAATGCAGCACTAAAGCTGTTTTCTGTTCAGCACTCAAGGAGGAACCACAGACTCTGGCGTACCTTCCGAAAACGTTGCGACATTTTTGCCACCGTATGGGAGAATCACCAGGGCTGGAGAGAAAGAAAGGTGGGGCAGGCACAATTTGCATTTTGTAAATCTGTTTGTTATAAATAAGATAAATATAAGAGGGTTTAACCAGATTGAAATGTAACCAAGGATATTAAGAGGTGCAAGTGTATCATAAAAGCAACACACGCTTTATAAATAAAGAAGTCGGTCTTATTGAGAAAATGTGTAAAAGTTAAAATTAATAACACCAATAAAAAAATCTAAATGTATGCGTGTCACAAGTTGAACTGTTGTTTGAAATCCGAACAGAATGTTTCACAGAAGCAGGAAAGATACAATGACACGCAATTTGATCCAGTGTGTGTGTGTGTCACAGACAAAAAATGCACTGTAATTAAATTGGTCACTGAAAATGACACTGAGACGCAATTTGATAGGGCTGTCCAATATGAGCGTGTCACGGGAGACAGATGTAAGCCGTAATTAAATTAGTGTGCGCATCACTGTAAAGATGAGCAAAAATGATTTTGCCTTGAAAACAGAAAGCATATCACTGTTTCGAAGATGTCGAAGTTGACATTGTGTAACGTAGCAACGCCAAGCTAGAACGATAAAAACTTGTTTATGTATCACAGACGTGACACGCAGGAGTAAAAGGTTTCCAAACCATTTGCAGTTGCACTGGAAACCTAAGATGGCTGCCAGGCTACGTGAGGAGCAGCGTGAGTGCGTCAGACCACAAATGACGACAGCAGAGCTTCCGCTTCAGAGGGAAGATAGTGGAATTCGGTGAAGAAACAATCAAGATTCCACAGTGTGAAAGCAGAGTCTTGAGCGTGAAGCAACTTTAAAAGAAAACAAAGTCTGTTGCAGCGCCGGTAAGCCCTCGTAATTAACTTTCTTAAGAGGGTGCGCGTGTAAGCGCAAAAGCGTAAAGTTAAATACTTCCAAATTGCCAATGAGTTGGGAAGAGCAAACAGTTAACACAAATGAGACTCGAGGCACTAATAACTCTCGGAAACTATGCAAATCCAGAGAAACCAATATAAAAAAGTGAAATGCACAGCGCCTTGGGAGAATAAGACGGGGAGAAAATAAATATATAATTGACAGTACCTCAAGGTGGTTTGTAGTCCAAAGGTTTCTTTAATGCGTTAGATAAGCTCAGTAAGGGGAGCTTAATGTAACAGATGTTGAGATCCTTTTCCAGTGTATTCCATCATCCTCTGTCGCAAAATGTAAAATCAGGCCCTGCGCAGAATGGAGTTTCCAACATTTAGTTTATTTTCAGGAAGAAAAGGATCCCATCCACAGCAACCATGCAGACACAAAGGAGGCTCAGCTTCAACTGCAGCCTCTTACATATACATTCCAAAGCTCCTGGCAACAGGAGCAGAGACCTAGAATGCCACAATTACGTGTGCCAGAGTTGGTTGTAGAGATGTATATATATATATATATATATATATATATATATTCACTGAAAAAACCATAGGTTTCAGGGGTGTTATAGTTAGCTGGACTTTTCACTTGTACAAAACCATTGAAATTCCCCCGTTATAGTTAGTTCAGCTAACTATAACTCGCGCGCCCGCAATGCACTGCTGATGACGTCACATATTACATCACTCATGACATGGTTAGTGACATCACTCATGACATCACTGATGACATCTCAAATGACATCACTGATGACATCACTGATGACATCATCCAGTGAATGTGTGTTATTCTGAAAATTAAATATGTTTTATATATGTATATCTCAAGGTCGATGGAAGAATAAATGGGTATATAAGTGTCTAAATGGATGATTTGTTTTTGAAAAATTGATTGTGTAACTGACTGATTAAGTGTATCATAGTGAATACATGGCTTAGTGAGTAATGTTTAAATATGTAAATATCTGTATCAGTCTCTCACTTTGTGTATAAGTGGCTGCATGGGTTGGTGAGTAGCTACATGGGTGTCTATATAGGTTATTAGTTGGTTTTTTGAGTATCAGTCTGAGGGTCTGCATGGTTCGGTGGGGGGTATTACGTAGTGCATAGGTGCATGAATGAGTGACTCACTGTTTGTATGTGTTGAACACAGTATGTGTGCAGGACTGTATGGGTGGTTGAGTGTGTGTATGGGTGTGTTAGTGAGTGAATGACTGTCTCAATAGTGTCTTTATGAGTAACTACATATGTTTTAAACTAGTATATGTGACTATTGGTGTATATATGTGAGTATATGTGAGAGTGAGAGATTGAAAGAGTTCCTGTATGAATAAGTATGTGTTTCTATAAGTGATTGTTTAAAAGACTAAGTATGTGTAAGTTTCCGTAGAAGTAAGTGTGGTGGTGTGTGTATAACTGTATATGCAAGTAAATGTATGTTTGATTCTTTATTAGCATGAGTGACTATGTGTGTGAGTAACTCTATGGATGAGTGGCATTGTGTAACAGGATGTATAGGTGTATGAGTACATATGATGAGTGAGTACATGTATGAGTGACTGTATTGGACTGTTGGTGAATGAGTGGATGTGTATGTGGATCTTAGAATTACTGAAGAGGTTGTTGTAACTGGTATTGGTATGTCCATTGTTTTGAAAATTTTAGTCTCTATTTTTGAATGTGTGTATCAAAGGTTATATTAGGGTGAGAGGAGGTCTGCCACTCTATCACAAGGATGATGTCATCAGTAATGTCATCAGTGATGTCATTTGAGATGTCATCAGTGATGTCATGAGTGATGTCACTGACCATGTCATGAGTGATGTAATATGTGACGTCATCAGCAGTGCATTGCGGGCGCGCGAGTTATAGTTAGCTGAACTAACTATAACGGGGGAATTTCAATGGTTTTGTACAAGTGAAAAGTCCAGCTAACTATAACACCCCTGAAACCTATGGTTTTTTCAGTGAATTTCTGAGGTTTTTTAAATGCTAATTCCTAACTATAACGTGCCTGAAACCTATGGTTTTTTCTGTTAATTTCAAAGGTTTTTTAAATGCTAATTTCTAACTATGCCTACAGAGATAGGACATGTGAAGAAAGAAGAAAAAATGCACAGAAAGAAACTAAAGAAGTGCAGAAAGAAGCAACAGAAGTCCTCAAAGACGAAGAAAAGTGCAGAAAGAAGGATAACGTGCAGAAAGAACAAAAAGAAGAGCAGAAAGAAGCCTTGTTGCAAAATCATCCTGTACCCTCAACTTTTTCAGACGGATACTGGTGGTAACTGAGTCTGACTAACCAGTCCTAGAGCCAGTGCTATGTTAAAAGACACTTAGAATACAGTGAAAACACCTACATACACTAGGGAACATTATGCGTTGGGGTCCCCCTGTGATTAGCCTTACCGCCTCTATAAGCCCCTAGTATATAATAGGGCATGGGGATTAAAACTACCTCTTAAAACAGGCCACAGGGCGTTTTTGCACACGTTAACTCAGGCCCCGTCCCCTCCTTTCACCATTGTGTAAACACGCCCTGTGTCCGTTTTAAGTTGGGAGATTAAGTTCATTTGAGTCCTGAGGGTCCCTAGGGTCCAACTAGCCCACTAGGTACCTCCAGTAAGTGCCACAGAGCTGCGTTGCAGAGAGGTGTAAAAAGTGGCACGGCCTGGACCACCTCTCTGCAATGCAGCTCAGTGGCGCTTACTGGAAGCACTTGGTGGGCTAGTTAGCCCCCATGGGCCCTCAGTATTGAAGGGAAATTATATCCCCAATTTAAAACGTGCCATGGTGCGTGTTTGCACACGTCACCTCAGGCCCCGTCCCCTCCCTTCACCACTGTGTAAACGCGCCCTGTGGCTGTTCTAAGTTGAGAGATTAAGTCCCCTTGAATCCTAAGGGTCCCTAGGGTCACACTAGACCGCTAGGTACCTCCAGTAAGCGCCACAGAGCTGCGTTGCAGAGAGGTGTAAAAAGGGGCTTGGCCTCAGAACACCTGTCTGCAGCGCAGCTCCCTGGCGCATACTGGAGATGCCTGTTGGGGGCGCGTTTGCAGAGTGCTGCATGGAGGGGGCATGGCCTCCGGGACGATGCCAGTCTTTTATTTATTTTATTTTTTTAAGAAGGGGGGCTGTGTGGTTCCCCTTCTTATTCTAATTTATTGGCCCTGATGACCCCATCCCCCAGGGCCTGTCTCCTAATTATATTTTTTTGACCCCAATCCCCAGGGCCGGCCACTGTTTTTTATTATTTTTAAAAAATATATATTTATAGACACACCTAGGACATGCTGGACAAACCGTACGTACCTATCACCATGACGATTTGCGTGATATTCATTAAAAGGCGACTATGCATGCAATTAATCCACGTGGAATGTATGTACACCACTAGTGAAGCTCTGACATGTCTGATGCTCTACCGTGCCTAATCCCGGTAGACAACCTTGTCGTTTATTTATACAAACATGGGTAGCTATTGACGGGCACATTTAATACACATGCACACCAAGCCATTCAAAGGGGATTCGACAAAAATTCGACCAAAACTATGCAAGAAACCCCCCTCACAGTTAATAAAACACACATCCACTGCCGGATGTGTAATACTTTTTATTTTACTCTCTGGAAAGGGGACGAACATCACTTGCGAGTCACAGCGCGCTCCTGACAGAGCCCAATGCTGTGTTACACCCACCATTGCCTGCCGAGTGCCACACACCTCTGTATTGTATTCCACTAGCTAGTGCATATGCTATGACACTCTCTAGCCCATGTGCACTGTAACACCACCCCGTGAAAATGTCATGCCACACTTGTCTTCGCACGGGTTATATTGCCCCATCTAACGTGCCTTCCTCGATGCCTATGTTATAACGCACAGTGCTATGCCATACATATTACAATTTGGGATCCATATCTTTGTCACAGTGCATATACAACGTTACACTTCCCAGCACATATTTTATATTACAACTTTAGAGACTAGTTAGGTTACACAACACTGCCCTGTGCATATTACACTCCAAGGCGCATATCGCATAGCACGCGCTAGTGCCTGTGCTATCTCGCGCTCTCCAATGAATCTGTCATTGCGCACAATGTATTGCATATTATATTTCACGCCTGGTTCATCTTATATCACACTTTTTGGTGCATAGTTTATACCATACACTATATCTAGTTTTCATTTTCAATCGTGCTCTCAGGACTATGTTCTATATAACACTGTGTTCACCTACCCTTTTCACGGGCATTACATTTTGCGATAGGGGGTGGAGGGTCAGGGGGTGTTTTTGCCAAGTGAGCCCGGAGTCACAGTCACTAACGTCTTCTTCTTCCTGAATAAAAGTGAGATTATGCTGCATACTTGTTCATATTTTAAGTAGTTTGCACAGACAAAATGTTTTAAAAACAATAAAGTTTCTAATACCCGCCTTCTCTGAACAGTTAGCTTGCTGCCCCATCCCCCTCCTCCCTATCCTCTGTTGTGTGAATCCATGGACTAGCCTCCTCCCTCCTGCCATGCATGGTCTGATGTGCTGCCACTGCCCTCAATTTAGTATGATGTACCAGTCCACTCCTCCTGCCCTCCATTGCCCAATTCTATGCCCCATCATTGACCTCCTGCTTAAACTCTGTGCTTAGCTTGCTGCCCCTATTCTCCTTCCCCCTGCCCTCCGATGTCTTTGTGCATGCCCCTGCTCCATCCTTTTTGCCCACCATGTCCCATGGACCTGCCACTCCTATCTACTCTGAGTGTTCTGTTGAGCTGCCACTCCCCTCCCACCTGCCTAGCATTGTCAGATGACTGTAACCTGTCCCTGCCACCTCCACCCTGCCTGTCCACATGCCATGCCTCTATCCTCTTCCTCCTGTCCTGCATGGTCCATTGTACTGCCACACCCTTCTGCCCTCCCTGGTCTGTTGTGCTGCAACTGCTCCTCCTGCCTGCCCCGTGTGGTCTGTTGTGAGGCCCCTTCCCCTGAACTTTCTTGTCTGTGCACAGGTCCTGACCCTCCCTTCTATCCTCCATCGTCCTTTGTGCATGCCCCTGCACCCTCCTTCTTGCCCATCATAGCCATTGTGCTGCCACTAACCCTCCCACTTGCCATGCATGGTCTTCTGTGCTGCCATGGCCCCTCCCACCTTCCCTGTGTGGTCAGTTAGCTGGCCCTGACCCCCTCCCACCTTCCCTCCATGGTCTGTGTGTATGCCATCACAGTCTCAGTGTTGCTCTTCATGGTGTGTCTTGCTTCTAGTGCCCATCCTGCCTGACCTCCATGGCTATCTTGCTGCTCCTGCCCTGCCCCCTTGCCCCCAGCCCTCTGTTTACATGTGCAGACCCCTACTCCCTCCCTCCTGGCTTGTCTGTTCCATTGTAATGCCCCTGATCCGTCCCTCCTGCCCTTTATGGTCTGTTATGCTGCAGCCTTCTCTCCTGTCTGTCCATTATGGTCAGCTAGCTACCATTGCCTCTTGCCCCTCTGTTCTCTGTTGTCCATGTGCATGGTCCTGTCCCCTCCCTCTTGCTTTCTATGGATTGTTGTGCTGCACTCCCGTCCTGCATGCCCTGTGTGGTGTATTGTGCTGCTGCAAACCCTGATGCCTTCCCTGCAGGGTCAGTTTGGTGCACCTCTCCATGTCTCTCCTGTCCTCTGTTATCCAAGTCCATGTCCCTATCCAATTTCCTTTCATGATCCAATGTACCATACTTGCGAACATTTTGAACTTGGTAAGAGGGAGATTTTGAAAAAAAACTGGGGTATTGATTTTCCCCTTTGAGTTACATTGAAAAAGAGGATATTGTAGACAGGAGACAGATCAAATAAAGCCCATTTGAGCTTAAAAACATTGGACGTTTCCTGGCTGTATCGGGTCTGTTGGCATGTATGGTTGTACTACCATTGCCTCTTCCTTCTGCCCACAATGGTCTATTACATTGCCACAGCCTTGAAGGAGGGTAGATTTTGTATCACAGGGGGCCCCTGGCCCGTTCTGTCCACACCTGAAGTATGAGACCCTTGTCCTTGCCCTGCCAGCCGCATTTGTAGGCCGTATTAAATTGACCAGCGGGTCCTGTGTTGCTATATAATTATCCTGAGACATCCTTACCACTCAGCCAGCATAAAACCCCTGTGTAGGCCCTTCTGTTCAATATGTAGGCCTCTTTGTTAAATTGACCATAGCTCTGCAATTTTAGTGTATAGCAGTCTGAAGGCAGGTCTGCGAGGCCTTCTGCTCCAAACTAGTAGCCCCCACCCTACCCGAGTGCTCCGTGCTCGGTATCAAAGTTCAACATCCCCCTGAAGCTGTCGACATACAGTAGGCTGCATCCTGGACTGGTACTTGCTTCCTGGGCAGGTTTCCCGCTTTTAAGGAAGTGGCAACCGCAGAGCGTCAAGTTAGGAGAACTGAGGAGATTTTATACATGAATATATTGAATTCCTGTAGAATACCCATTATTTTCTGCTTGCTCTATGGAACTTACGATAAGCGATTGGCCTGAGAGACTGACCTTTTCACCCAGTCCATTGTCAGCATTAAGTGGGTAAATGACGAAATGTCTGGTAAAATCTGCAGACGAAGCTTTTGGGTAGCATACGTAGGTAGATGTAGCGTGCAAAGGAGCCCACAAAATGATATAAAAAGGGAGCACCCACAGATATCGACGGACAACCTCGCCGTCTGTATGTAGGTTAACAGGCTGTGCAGGTTTTCCTCAAGAACTGGGAGCTCTTGTCTTCCTTTGCTTAAAATGTCTTGCTCTGCTTTGCTTGAAGTATCTTATTCTATTTTACCTATATGAAATGTCATGTTATTTTTTAACCATTGTTCTCTTTACTTTTGCATTTAAAAGATGTTGTATTGTAATTGCAGGAATGCTTGCTCTAAGAGTAAATGTGAGTGTCCCTAGGTAACATTTTCCTTGGTGTAACTTGTTTCTCATGATGCATTTATAGATGTGTTTTCTCTCTCTCTCTGTCAGTCCATTAATTGAGATACAGAGAATATCATGACAGCTGTATGATTATCTGGATTCTGTATTTTGTACTTTATGTCTCTATTCTGCGGTTTCTTTGAAGTTGCATCTTCTCATTAAACTGCCATTGTATTCTGCCTCCAATTCCATGTCTCATATGTCTGTTTTCTTCATTTTTGGAGCAAGCGTTCCTAGGCACCCCGGCTCAAATTAAGGTGCCCCTTTTGTCCCTGACTCACTCTCCTGCTCAGTTCTGTGGTGGCTCCCGGGGCTCTGGGGACGGCCCCTAGCTTCCTTGACCCGTAATAGATCTTCCCTCCAACAGCCTCTCTTGCAAGTCCTGTATTGTTGGTTTGTTGCCCCTGCCCCCCTTTCCACTGCCCTCCATAGTCTGTTGTGCTTCCACGGCCCTTCCTGCCTGCTCAGTGTGGTTAAATTGTTGCCTTTGCACCCTCCTACCTGCCTTCAATTTTCAGAGTCCGTGCCCCTGGCCTCTGCCTCTCAACAGTATCCTAATGAACAACTAGATTGCTAACATTCTATATTTATTACAAAAGTGTGGAACGCCTGACATCATCTTAATGTAATCAAAACTGTAATACCTAGAGCATTCCTTTAGAAATTACATATATGAGAGGGTCTTATTGGCTTCAAAATTATGGTTAGTGCTCTAAAAGACTAAAATAAGGACATATTTTCTGAGTTTTCAAATAGCGACAAAGCACTTTTAAATTATTTGTTATCTTTATGTTTTTTTATCTAGTTGACAACTTGATTAAATGTTGCACTTAGGGGAGAGGATGTGGTGTTACTTCCAGAACTGCAGACTTTGCAACTGGGGAACCAGGTTGAAGTTTCTGCTTCAGCTCGACATTCTGTGATTCTGGTCAAATCACTTAGTCTCCCCATGTCTACAACCAAAATGAATTTGTTCTTGTGTGATGTAACCAATGCTCATGTAAAGCACTCCAATTCCTGACAAGTCTGCACTATATAACACTGCAAAAACACAAAATAATAAGTGTTTTGCACACTTCTGTCATTGGGCTATTTTTGGGCTATATCTGGGTGATTTTGGGCTACATTTGGGCTCTTTTGTCTCCGGTGGCCATCTTGGGAGATTTATTTGTTATGAAGTTTCCTAATTTCCTCATGTACTGCAGTCTCCTCAGTCGGAAATGCTTTCAGTTTTTTACTTTGATTCCATCATGAAGGTATTCAGATATGTCACACATTTGCCATAAATTCTGAATGTTAGCACTCTAGTTGCTCATTAGATCACTGTAGTAAAACTACTGTTCACCATGTGTAGTGTCGCGATAGTGAGAATGACGCGACACGCAGCGGCGTGCGCGTCATGTCACGTGTAAGTACCACGTTGAATAAATGTGACGTCACTGAGGCACGTCGGCAGAACCGCCGCGGCAGCAGTGACGAACGAACCATCACCGAGTGTCCCGAGTCTTACTACACCACGTGCGGGGACCCGGGTGGTCAGAGCTGGGAACTAGCGCACCCCCACAACACAACAAGTGGCGATGAGGGTGGGCGTGCCCTCGCGTTCCGTTGCCTGCGCTCCGGTGGTGTGGCGGCCACCGAGTCTGCCCTGCTCGCGGTGCTCGTGCCCCGCGGAGGCGTGTGGCTGTCCTTCGTGCCCCGGCGCTGCGGCGGTGAAGATCTGCGCGTCGAAGCGCACCTGATTGGCGGCTGCTCCGCCGGGGTTGTCAGCTGTGTTCCCTGGCCTCGGCGCGCTGCTCCACGTGTGCGCCCCGCCCCCCTGCCTGCCTGCCTGCCTGGGACGCGAGGAGCGCCCGTCAGCCTCCTGCCCCTGCCTGGACTGCCGGTGAGCCCCATCCCTCACACCTTTGAAGGGGGAGGTTGGAAGACAGAGTATCCCCGCACCCGGCCCGCTGCAACAGCCCAGAAGGTCACGGGGGTGAGCTACACGTCGTCCGCTTGCCCTGGGGAAGGCCGCACTCGGCCTGGGAGCAGACACTGCCATCTGGGTGCCCTCAAGGCCTTGCATAGGAGGAGGTCTCGCCCGGCACCAGCAGCACACGGGGTCTCGCCCAACGTTAGCAGAAGGCCCCGCCCGAGAGAGGCAGTGCACGTGCCAGAGACATGGCGAACATCCCGCCGATTGAACCATTCTCGGTGGAAGGGCCCCCATCTGCAGTAGCAGCACGATGGAGAGACTGGGAGGACAGAGTGCGCATCTTCTTCGAGGCCACAAAGGTCCACAAGGATCAAAAACGCGCAATGATAATACACCTGGGAGGAAAAGAAATTCACAACATAGTGAAAACGCTTGCGGAGAACACCCCCAAGACGCACACGACACTAATAGCGGCGCTCAACGAGCACTTCGAACCAATGGCGAACCGCGACTACGAACGCTTCATTTTCCGCCAAGCACGCCAATCGCCGGAGGAGTCGCTCGACAAATTCCACGCTCGTCTCAAGAACCTGGCGGCCACCTGCGGGTTTCGGGATGAGACGGAGGAGATAAGAGGCCAGATAATACAGGGGTGTGCGTCCGTCAAACTGAGGGAAAGGATCCTGGAGGAATCCGGCAAGCCCCTAGCAGACATACTGACAATGGGCCGGACGAAAGAACTATCGAAAGCGCGCGCTGCGCACATGGAGGCGGCCCTGCAAGCGCCAGTGAAGACCGAGCCGGTCAATGCGGTGGCGGTCAAGCCTAAACAGAGATGGCCCCGACGAGGGCCAGGCCCGGCCGCCCAAGACCCGCCCAAGTCCTGCGGGTATTGTGGTGGGTCGCCCCACGCTTCGACAGAGTGCCCAGCACGAGGGAGGAAGTGCATGGCCTGTGGACGGTTCAACCACTTCGAGAAAGTGTGCCGGTCAAAGAAGTTCCGAAAGCCCCGCCAGACCGTGAACACGGTTGAGGAAGGAGGCCCGGTCGCCAGCGACATGGACGACGACGAGGAGGAAGAAAAGGTGATACACAGAGTACATATGATATGCACGGCGATACGCAGGACTAGGAGACTGCCGCAATGCAGCATCCGAGTGGGATCACAAGAGGTCACGACAGTTGTAGACACCGGGGCCAGCATCAATATCATGGCCGCGGCAATGCACAGATCCATGCACCCCCAGCCGACGTTGCTTCCATCGGCAATCACGGTATTCGCATACGGACAGGAGGAACCGTTAAAGGTACGGGGGAAGTTCAGGACTGTGATATCTCATGGGACGCGGTCCATAACGTCAAATATCTATGTGACCGAAGACGGACAAGGCATGCTCCTAGGCTGCAGAGCGGCGGAAGATCTAGGAGTGGTAACGTTCGCCTTCGGGGTACACCAAGAGTCAATACACCACACCTTGGAGGAGTTTGACGAAATCTTCAACGGAATAGGCAAATTCCGAGGGAAGGAGGTCCACCTACACATTGACCCCACCGTGCAGCCGATAGCACTCCGACATCGCCGCATAGCCTTCCACCTCAGGCCACTGGTCGAAGCCGAGTTGGCGAAGCTGGAAGCAGCGGGAATCATCGAAAAGGTGTCAGGACCAACCCCGTGGGTGTCGCCAATTGTAGTAGCAAAGAAACCCAAGCAACCAGGCGCGGTCAGAATATGCGTGGACATGCGGCTCCCCAACGCAGCCATCAAAAGGGAGCGACACATCACGCCGACCATCGATGACATTGTGGGGGAGATGGCAGGCGCCAAATGGTTCTCAAAACTAGACCTACGCTCTGGGTACCACCAACTTGTGCTGGACGAGGCATCCCGGAACATCACCACATTCTCCACGCACGTAGGTCTACGGCGGTACACACGGCTGAGCTTCGGCGTGTCGAGTGCTGCGGAGGTGTTCCAGAATGTGATCCAAGAACTCATCGCAGGGATCCCTGGAGCAATCAATGTGAGCGATGACATCATGGTGCATGCCACCACCATAGCGGAGCACAATGAGAGGCTGGTGCAGGTGTTGCGACGGATACGAGATGCAGGCCTTACACTGCACCGGGAGAAGTGCGAATTCCTGTGCAGGAAGATCCAATTCTTTGGCTACACCTTCTCGGCAGACGGCGTCAACCCTGATCCGGACAAGGTCAAGGACATAAAGGAAGCGGCGGCCCCCGCAAACGTCACGGAGGTGCGGAGTTTCGTAGGAATGGTGAACTATTGTGGTAGGTTCATTAAAGACCTGGCGAACCTCACGGCGCCCCTAAGAGAGCTCACCAAGGAGTCCACCCCCTGGACGTGGGACAGCGATCGCGACCGAGCGTTTGAGAACATCAAACAGGCGCTCTCAGAAGCCACGACGTTAGCATTCTTCGATCCGGCCAAGCTGACACAAATTGCCGTCGATGCTGGTCCAGTTGGTCTAGGAGCTGTCCTGCTACAACGAAAGACAAGCGCAGAAGAATGGGCCCCAGTGGCATTCGCCAGCCGATCGCTTACAGAGACTGAGCAGAGGTACTCACAAATAGAGAAAGAGGCGATCGCCATTCATTGGGGGTGTCATCACTTCCACCTGTACGTCTACGGCAAACCATTTGTTGTGACCACGGACCACAAACCACTAGTATCTTTGTTCGCGGGCACCTCTACCAAGCCGCCCCCAAGAATCGAAAAATGGATGTTGCAGCTGCAAAATTATAACTGTAAGATCGAGTACCAACCGGGCGCAAGGAACCCGGCAGACTACCTATCTCGCCACCCTCGCAAAGCGACTCCCCAAGAGATGGAGGAGGCCGCTGAAACAGAAGAGTACGTCCGGTGCATCACCGCGCGATCGTGCCCCCGGCCACTGTCCATGGCCAGCCTGTCCCAGGCCACCAGTGAAGATGAGTGCCTACAAAGGGCAAAAGCGGCGGTCCAAAACAACGAGTGGAACCGGGCCAGAGAGGAGTGGAAGAGTTTGACGCCCAGGGCGAGACAGGTAATGGAGAGCCTGTACAACGTAAGAACGGAACTGACGGAGGATGACACGGGATGTTTGTTGAGGGGCCACCGATTGGTCATCCCGGCGTCCCTAACCCAGAGGGTGGTGGATCTAGCCCACGTTGGCCACCAGGGCATGGTCAAGACCAAGTCCCGCCTCCGAACCAAAGTGTGGTTCCCTCTCATGGACGAGTTAGTAGAAGCCACCGTTCGAGAATGCTCTGCCTGCCAGGTCACAGGGGAGGCCCCACGGCCAGCCCCTGTTGTGATGGAACCCCGACCCCGGAGTCCTTGGTCCAAGATAAGTGTTGACTTTGGGAGCCTTCCGGACGGACGACACACTTTGGTTGCCATAGATGACCACTCCAAATATCCCGAAGTGGAGATTCTAACTGTGTTGAGTGCCCAGGAAGTAATCCCGAAGCTCGAGAAAATCATGGCAACACACGGCATAGTCAAGGAAATCAGAACGGACAATGGGTCACCATTCCAGAGTCAGGACTTCGCGGCGTACCTACAGGCCTTGGGAGTGCATCACCGGCGCATCACACCTCGATGGCCGCAGGCGAACGGAGAAGCTGAACGCTTCATGAGGACACTCAACAAGGTGATACGGATCGCCCACGAGAAACACCAGTCGGTGGAGCTCGCCATCTTCACCTTCCTCCGTGGCTATCGCCAGACGCCCCACTCTACCACAGGAGTGGCACCGGCGCATCTGCTGATGGGGCGAGTCGTCACCGACACCATACCACACCATCCAGAATGGAGGCCGGAAACCCCCAACGACAGTGCCATTGACGAGCGCCGGCGTGGCGCGTTTGCTCAGGTTGATGCCCGACGGCGTGCTGTCACCCCACACCTGGCTCCCGGGGACAGGGTGCTAATACGAAATCGGAGGCCAGGAGGCAAGTTTCGTCTAAACTTCGAGCCGCAACCCTGGACAGTGGAGAAGGTCGCGGGCACGTGCGTGACAGCCCGGAAAGGCGGTGAGACGATAACCAGGAACATTTCATTCTTCAAGAGAATCCCAGGGCCCTCGAGGGCCGAGGAAAGGCCCCAGCCCAGTCCCACGAGGAACCCCCAGCAAGAGGAGAGGTTCCTAGAACCTGCGGAACCTGTGGACCAGGCGAGCGGAGGCACAGACTCTGCACATCTGGGAGGTGCCGCACCGCAGCCCGGCCATCAGCCAGAGACACTGGTGCCACCAGACGCCGGCCTACCAGCGGAGAGAGACGATGGGGCAGATGGTAACTCTGTGAGTAGGAGCCGGGGCAGCGTGCCGGACTGTGGGGAACCACGATATGACTTGAGGCCACATCCGGAGCCCTCCCGTCGTCTACGAGACTACGTCAAGTAAGACTGTTTTGGTTTGTTTGAAATGTTCTAGAACTGCACACGGTCAGCACAGAGACGATGACCACCGAGGTGCTGATAAGTTTGGGTTTAAAGATGGAGTAGTAGCTGTAGAGCTGTAATTGAGTTTTTTTGTGTGTTGGGGAGGAATGTAGTGTCGCGATAGTGAGAATGACGCGACACGCAGCGGCGTGCGCGTCATGTCACGTGTAAGTACCACGTTGAATAAATGTGACGTCACTGAGGCACGTCGGCAGAACCGCCGCGGCAGCAGTGACGAACGAACCATCACCGAGTGTCCCGAGTCTTACTACACCACGTGCGGGGACCCGGGTGGTCAGAGCTGGGAACTAGCGCACCCCCACAACACAACAACCATGGAAGTCTGCTCCTGGTATTAAAAGTGCATGTTTCAGTCTGCATGTCAGAATTTTTTAATGAAATAGAAGAGGATTTGAGAAGTCACTCAAAATGTGCCCTCATTTTCTTTCTTCAGCATTAATCATAATTTCTATGGCAAAATGAACCCCCTCATTGTGTTCCTTTTTAAATTAAATGTTTTAAGTGTTACCAGTTTATTCCAATCAAGATGGCTTCAGGTGTGCCATACTTTTGTCATAATGAAGACAGTAAGTGCTCTAGTTGTTTTTAAGAACATTCTTGGACATTCTGTCATTGGGCTATACTTGGGCTACATCTGGGTGATATTTGGGCTACATTTGGGCTCTTTTGTCTCTGGTGGCCATCTTGGGAGACTTATTTGTTATGAAGTTTCCTAATTTCCTCATTTACTGCAGTCTCCTCAGTAGGAAATACTTTCAGTTTTTTACTTTGATTCCATCAAGAAGGCATTCAAATGTGTCACACATTTGTCATAAAATCAGAATGTTAGCACTCTTTTTGCTCATTAGATCGCTGTAGTAAAGCTACTGCTCACCAGGGAAAACTGCTGCTGGTATTGAAAGTGCATGTTTCAGTCTGCATGTCAGAATTTTTTAATGAAATAGAAGAGGATTTGAGAAGTCACTCAAAATGTGCCCTAATTTTTCTTTCTGCAGCACTAATCATACTTTTTATGGAAAAATGAACCCCCTCATTTTGTTCCTTTTTAAATTAAATGTTTTAAGAGTTACCACTTTAATCCAAGCAAGATGGCTTCAGGTGTGCCATACATTTATCATAAGTAGGACGGTTAGCGCTCTAGTAGTTCTTTGGAACACTCTGGAAAGCTGCAGTAGAACACAAAGGAATCAACTGACAGTCTCTGCCCTTGTTGGATGTACATGTTTTACTGAGAATGTCAGACTTCATTCTCACATGACTGAGAAAGATAATGTGAATTTACAGAAAATAAGCTCTCAGTTTAGCTTATAGATCACCTTCCAAACCTCTGTGGTAAAAGCATGAGAAAATATTTTTCTCTCAATCATGATATCCCAGCAGAAGGCTTTTTCACATGGTGAAATCACCTTAGAACATACCACAATTCCTAAAATGAGTATGGTACCATCAACAAATGATTTATAATGTAACTAAAGTCTTAAAACCTTCTATTAACTGCAATGCTTTTTAATGAGGTGCTATCATGTATATTGGTCCCAAGATGGCTGCCAACACTTCTTGGATGAAGTGCTGACAGCCAATCAGATCTCAGGATGAGATGTGTGGTTAGGCTCCGCCCACATATATATATTGATTTAAATGCTATTTTCTCAGGAACTACTGAACAGATTTACACCAGACCTACAAAAGGCACTTCCTTGACCTGAGGACTACCTCTCTGCCAAATTTCAAGTAACTCTGTTCAGCCGTTCGGGCTGTAGCTGTGTCTAAAGGTCCTATGGAAAAATGCATGGGAAAAACGCGTTTTGGGACCCCCCTTTTTTCTCAGCCCCCGCTTGACGAATCCCCCCGAGACTTTCAGGGTAGGAGCGGAGCGTAGCGCCCCACCTATTTTGAAAATTTCGCGAGGATTCATCGACCGGCGCCAAAGTTATTCCAAATAGAATGTTGCGGATTTCCTATGGAAACAGGGTCCTAACTATAACTATCTACTGGCGACCGCCAGTAGATAATATATATATATATATATATATATATATATACATATATATATATATATATATATATATATATATATATATATATATATATATATTCACAGAAAAAACCATAGGTTTCAGGCACGTTATAGTTAGGAATTAGCATTTAAAAAACCTCAGAAATTCCCTGAAAAAACCATAGGTTTCAGGGGTGTTATAGTTAGCTGGACTTTTCACTTGTACAAAACCATTGAAATTACCCCGTTATAGTTAATTCAGCTAACTATAACTCGCGCGCCCGCATTGCACTGCTGATGACGTCACATATTACATCACTCATGACATGGTCAGTGACATCACTCATGACATCACTGATGACATCTCAAATGACATCACTGATGACATCACTGATGACATCATCCAGTGAATGTGTGTTTTTCTGAAAATTAAATATGTTTTATAAATGTATATCTCAAGGTCGATGGAAGAATAAATGGTATATAAGTGTCTAAATGGATGATTTGTTTTTGAAAAATTGATTGTGTAACTGACTGATTAAGTGTATCATAGTGAATACATGGCTTAGTGAGTAATGTTTAAATATGTAAATATCTGTATCAGTCTCTCACTTTGTGTATGAGTGGCTGCATGGGTTGGTGAGTAGCTACATGGGTGTCTATATAGGTTATTAGTTGTTTTTTTGAGTATCAGTCTGAGTGTCTGCATGGTTCGGTGGGGGTATTACGTAGTGCATAGGTGCATGAATGAGTGACTCACTGTTTGTATTTGTTGAAGACAGCATGTGTGCAGGACTGTATGGGTGGATGAGTGTGTGTATGGGTGTGTTAGTGAGTGAATGACTGTCTCAATAGTGTCTTTATGAGTAACTACATATGTTTTAAAATAGTATATGTGACTATTGGTGTATATAAGTGAGTATGTGTGAGAGTGAGAGATTGAAAGAGTTCCTGTATGAATAAGTATGTGTTTCTATAAGTGATTGTTTAAAAGACTAAGTATGTGTAAGTTTCCGTAGAAGTAAGTGTGGTGGTGTGTGTATAACTGTATATGCAAGTAAATGTATGTTTGATTCTTTATTAGCATGAGTGACTATGTGTGTGAGTAACTCTATGGATGAGTGGCATTGTGTAACAGGATGTATAGGAGTATGAGTACATATGATGAGTGAGTACATGTATGAGTGACTGTATAGGACTGTTGGTGAATGAGTGGATGTGTATGTGGATCTTAGAATTACTGAAGAGGTTGTTGTAACTGGTATTGGTATGTCCATTGTTTTGAAAATTTTTGTCTCTATTTTTGAAGGTGTGCCTCGGAGCTTACTGACCTCCAGAGACGCTAAGGTGATTCACGGGGGAAGGCTGCTGCTTCTTTCACTCTGGGACTGCGAGGACCAAGGGGCCCAGCGCCAACTACATCAGCCTCACCTGGTTGCTCTTCCCGGAGCCGCCTCCCTGCACCATTCCACGCCTCGCGGCCCCCGCTTCGCGGGAGCCGCTCGTTGTTACATTCTGGATAAAAGCTTGACAAAGCTCCCATTCGTGCTGTGTGCCTCGGAGCTTACTGACCTCCAGAGACGCTAAGGTGATTCACGGGGGAAGGCTGCTGCTTCTTTCACTCTGGGACTGCGAGGACCAAGGGGCCCAGCGCCAACTACATCAGCCTCACCTGGTTGCTCTTCCCGGAGCCGCCTCCCTGCACCATTCCACGCCTCGCGGCCCCCGCTTCGCGGGTGCCGCTCGTTGTTACATTCTGGATAAAAGCTTGACAAAGCTCCCATTCGTGCTGTGTGCCTCGGAGCTTACTGACCTCCAGAGACGCTAAGGTGATTCACGGGGGAAGGCTGCTGCTTCTTTCACTCTGGGACTGCGAGGACCAAGGGGCCCAGCGCCAACTACATCAGCCTCACCTGGTTGCTCTTCCCGGAGCCGCCTCCCTGCACCATTCCACGCCTCGCGGCCCCCGCTTCGCGGGTGCCGCTCGTTGTTACATTCTGGATAAAAGCTTGACAAAGCTCCCATTCGTGCTGTGTGCCTCGGAGCTTACTGACCTCCAGAGACGCTAAGGTGATTCACGGGGGAAGGCTGCTGCTTCTTTCACTCTGGGACTGCGAGGACCAAGGGGCCCAGCGCCAACTACATCAGCCTCACCTGGTTGCTCTTCCCGGTACCGCCCCCTTCTTGACGCCCATTGCCAATAACGCCACTAACTTGTTACGCGCCAGCGGAACGCGCGCGGACCGGGGCGAAGACCGGGCAAAGAGCGGGCCGTTTGTGGCCGTTCGTGGTCGGTTGTGGTCGGGGCGGGCCACCTCCTTAAAACGAGCCGCCTTAAACAAGTCACATACTTTGCTGGTACTGTGAGTACACGCGCCATTGTCGATTGGTGAACTGTTTATATAGCATTGGTTGCCCACATTTTGTGCTTAAACATTGTAGTGTGTTCGGGACATTTTTAGTGAATTTCATCTTCTTGTTATCATCGGAGGTTTAATTGTTTACCATCTTTTGACTTTGTTTGTTTGTTTGCCCATTCCCTAAATCATGACCTCCTTAAGGTCTGGCAGGAAGGTGGCTAGGAGCAGCGTAGGGGGTCAAGTTACAGGGACCCTTGATAATTTTATTACTAGAGCTGCTCGTGTTCTTGAACACGAGATTTTATTAACGGAAAAAAGATTGTCCCTAGAACTTTCCGCTAAAAGATCTTCCCTTGGCAATATTATGTCAGCTGTTTCGCCTGATAACAGCCAGCCCCAACCTCCTTCCAATTTGTCTGGTAATACCTTAAATACACCGCCGGACACCTTTGATCATTGCCCGTTGGTGGATATCCACGAGATAATTAGTACCCCTGATACTAGCGGTGACCAAACCATTGATAGCACTTATATTCCACCGTCCACCATCGACCAGCAATCTACTGGAGCAACGATCCAGGCCTCTAAGCCCAGGCACATCCCGAGTAAAAGGAAACGTACGGGAGCCCCTTCCAAGGGGAAACGAGCTAAAACCTCCAAAGTGTCTAACCCTCATAAATCTGCACTTACCTGTGAAGCTCCCAACCCTACTACGTCTGCTAGTTCCCATTTGGCATCTGGTAGTTTGAAGTCCCCGCTCCCTCCCTCCGTTCAATCTAACGCTGACTCTTCTACCTTCGATCTTCTCAAGCCTATAGAGAAGTTATTTAAATCATTACTCCTCCCACTATTAGAGCGAGTTACTCGTCTCGCCTCCTCACTCGAGAAGCTAGAGGGTATGGTATCTGCCAATACGTCCCTGCTGGAAAAGATTGCAGTGTCTTCCATTGATCATGCAACTTCCTCTAACAAAGACATTGCCGATAAATCCAGGCTTGCTTCCAAGGTTCTCACACCCTTGGATGGAGCATTACCCAATATCCCGACACACAATGTCCAGGCGGTGGATGTTCCTTGCCTCCAGGTTAACACTGAGGTCCCGAGAGAAACAGATTGCAACATCAACACTGCCATCAATACTAACAACATCTCTACCAGCAAGTCCAACTTAGAGGATGTTGACTCCTATCAAAATTTCCCATCCATCAATCTTCCACCCGAGTCCCAGCCTTATACTATTATAATGGTGGGTGTTCCTCGGCTCCTCCAGACAAAGTCCGAGTGTCATAGTGAGCTGAAGAACAAAGTCTCACATTGGCTAAATACCAACAGGCCTTTATCTGCTGGACTACGGGCTGAAATAATGACCGTTCGTAGGGTATGTTGGTTGGGCAATAGAGTCAAACAGGTGGAGGGAGATTGTGTGATTATAAATTTCCGTGATCCCAGGGCTGTTAGGCATATCTGTTCTTTTTCCAATACCTTGAGAGGGACTGGCATATCTACAGTGGATTTGTCATACTTTTACCCACAAAAACCCTCTGCCACAATACGTGATATGTCCTATGTTTGGGAAAGGGTAAACAGGTCTTCCCACCGCCAGATAAGGCCGGATTTTTATCTTCCACTGTCAAATTTTTATACACCCTTGAACTCATTAGATGGGGTTGACTGACAGTTACCTTATCGGGAAAACTCGAGTAATTTGTGGGAAGTCTGTCTTGGTTCAGTTAACCCAGTGCTAACAGGGAGTGGTGGTTTACGGGGGGGCTCAAGTTGGCTTGGAAAATATGTCTCCCAGTACCCCGTTTTCTCAACTAATTAGTCCATCCCTCCCCCTCATTGATCCTTGCCCTACTGAAAGCGAGACTGGGGGCCCCTTTAATATTGAAATTACCCCAACTACTAAGGGTCCCGCCCCCGCAGTACCATGCGTCGTGCCATCCAGTCCTATGCCCCTGACCCTGGTCTCGTGGAATATTGCGGGCCTTAGTAGCAGGGTATCCTCTGAAGAATGGGTAGGCTGGGTCAACACCCATGATATCCTGGTTTTCCAGGAAACTTGGGCCGTTGACCCGATCTATCTTTCCGGGTTTGTAAACTTTTTCAAGGGGGCAATCCGTGGCACCAGGGGCCGCCCGTCTGGCGGGCTCTGTATTTGGGTTAAGCAATCCCTTGGGTATTCACTCAAGGAATTAGCTATTGACAGCCCCGACTTACTAATTATCTCCTTGCAACACAACAACGATCCCGTAGTTTTAATTGTAAACGTCTACAATAGAGGCCTCCCTGGTGGACGTGGTACTAATACCTTTTTATTATTAGATGGGTTTCTGGACACTATTGACATATATACTAATGTCTTTATTGTGGGCGATCTAAATTGCTGTTTTGAACCTCTGCTCTCTACTCTTGACTCACTAACTTGGGAAGTAGATGCGATTTTAAATATTCCCCCTCTTGATCTCCCTCCTATTAAGAGGTGGACAGAGTCTGCCACTCAGTGGATGGGATTATGTTTGGAGCGGGGATTCAGGGCCGCCAATGGGAGGACCGCCTCTGATAAGGGTGGAAAGATGACTTTCTCAGATGGCCGACGTTGTAACAGCAGAATTGATTATGCCCTTGTTAAAATCGAGTTCTGGTCCACTTTAAGCGATATGGCGATATTAGACCGCCCGGAGAGTGATCACAACCCGTTGGTTTTAAGTCTTTTACTTTGCCCAGCTCATAGATCCAAACCCTCTGAAATAGTGACCGCGGAAGCCGTTTTAACTAATGATCAACGGCGTGTACGCTGGGACAAGGTTGCAATTGATGTTGAATTATTGTCCGTGATTAGTTCCAAGGTATCCGGTGCTCTGGTTGACTTACAGTCTCTTCAGAACACTGAGGATGTTGTTGGTAGAGCTACACGCATACATGATCATCTTTTCACTGGCCTTAAATCCCTTTTTTCAAAACCTTGTAAGGCCAAGAATTCCGTCACTCTAAAACCATCTTCCTGGTACAATAAAGCTTGCCGAGAATCATTTAGCAAGTTAAAATCTGCTATTGCTAATAAAGATCCAGATAATGTTAGACTGGCTAGGAAAATCTATAATAAGGCCAAAGCCAAGGCCAAACAAGAGTGGGACAACGATCACTGGAACAACCTTCTGGCTGCCAGTAAGAACCGGAATCTAACCCTCTTTTGGCACATTGTCAAGTGGGGTAACTCCCAGAACAGCCAGGTCCCTACCAACCATGTCCCTCCGGACGCCTGGGTGACTCACTTTGAATCCCAGTTCTCAGTTTCCCCACAGGTTGAGGGGCTTGCCCCAGCTATAACCGGGGACCTTTCTCTTTCCTCGACCTTAACCTTTGACTGTGCTGAGGTTGAAAAGGCTTTAAGTAAGGTTCCAAGTGGTAAGGCGCCAGGCATGGACTGTGTTCCCACGGATCTCTTTAAATCTGACCCAGTGAATTGGGTGCCTTACATCGCACATTTTGCCAACGCCGTAGCTAGAGGGGCCGATATTCCTGATTCTTGGGGGGGGGCCGAGATTCTTCCCATTTTTAAAAAAGGTGATCGCTCATGCCCGGGAAACTACAGCCCAATTAGTCTTATTGACTCGGTCCAGAAAATTATCGCTAGAATGATCTTGGCACGAATCCAGGCTTGGATTGAGCAGGAGGATATCATCTCTCCTCTCCAAGCCGGTTTCAGACCGTGTACCAGTACTATCGACCAGGCATTCAAATTTCAATTGATTGTCTGGAAAACGGTCTATTTGTGTGGCGGTACTTTATACGCTGCCTTTGTAGATCTTCGGTCAGCATTTGACCTAGTCAATAGGACGAAACTTTGGAGCGTATTGGCTGAGCTAGGGCTTCCTCCCGATCTCCTGAATATCATCATTAGGCTCCATGACAATAACTATGCACAAGTTCGCTGGGGAAAACAGGGCCAGGTCACTGATCGGTTCAGGGTCAATCGGGGTGTCAGGCAGGGGTGCGTCCTTGCTCCCACCTTGTTTTTATTGTTTATTAACAGTGTTGTTAAGTATTACTCCAACACATCGACGGACGCCCCAACGTTGGGAGGTATTAAAATTCCACTCCTTATGTTCGCCGATGACACCCTACTTCTCTCCCAGACCCTATCTGGTCTACAGGTGGCACTCAATGTCTTTACGAATTTCTGCTCTGATTTTGACTTGTCTGTTAATGTGTCCAAAACCAAATATATGGTTTTTAACAAAGGGAGAGGTATAAAGGGCCATGTCTCCATGGACAAAGCCTTGCTTGAACGTACAAATGTTATGACCTATCTAGGGGTAGTTTTTGAAAATAAGTTGGATTGGAGGCCGCAAATTGATGTTCTATCTCTAAAATTTGCACAGCTTTCTGGTTGCCTAGTTAAAGAACACAAGCAATCCCAGTCGAGAATGATAGGCCCCCCCATCAAAATCTTTAATGTGAGGATCAACTCGGCGATCCTTTACGGCGCTGAACTTTGGGGTTTTGCTGATCTTTCTCTTCTGGTTAAGGCACAATATAAATTTCTCAGATTGCTTACGGGCCTTCCATGTTCTACCCCTGTCAAACCCCTCCTGTTGGACCTCGGCTGTCACTCGTTTGAAGACATTGCAAGGTTTAAGCCATTGGCCTTTTGGAGGCGTTTATGGACAGTCCCTGAGCTGGACCTCTATGCAAAGGCCTTTCTTGATGTGCGATCTATCCTGGGGGCTGGCAATATTCCCTGGTTCAAACAGACTAAGCAACTCCTGGAATCTATGGGGTTGGGCAATCTATGGACCGACCCAGCTAACAACCCCTTTCCCTCTAAGAAAGACTTTAAGAGCCTCTATTGGTCAATAGTGCAGCAGAAACACATTAACTCAGCTACTGCAGAGTCCTTGACAGGAAGGTTCCTAGCCCAAAAAAGAACTCCACTCCTCGAAGCTTACTGGGATACCATCACCAGACCTTGTGACAGGAAACTTTATCATCAATTTAGGGTAGGCACACTTCCGACCAACTCTTTCACCAAAAAATGGAAGGGTATGTCTAGCGACTCTTGTAAAAGTTGTCTTGACTGTATAGATTCTGTTGGCCATATCTTTTTTGTTTGTCCTGTCTATGCCGCACCCCGAGCTAAATGGCTCAAACCATTATGCCGAACTTTGGGCACTAGACAAGGGTCAGAAGCACTTGAAATGTTGAGATTTGAGCCAAGTGAATATGTTGCTATTGCTGTTGCTAAATTTTTGGCTTGGGTTTGGTTTATTAGAAACAAGAGGCATTAGGATATTGGATTATTTTTAAGTAATCTGTTCATGTTTCTCTCTTTAATTATGTCTTTTTATAAATATGTATTCTTTTATGTTTTGTAACTGTCTTTTATGATGTAATGCATCGATAATAAAGACCAATGAATGAATGAATGTGTGTATCAAAGGTTATATTAGGGTGAGAGGAGGTCTGCCACTCTATCACAAGGATGATGTCATCAGTGATGTCATCAGTGATGTCATTTGAGATGTCATCAGTGATGTCATGAGTGATGTCACTGACCATGTCATGAGTGATGTAATATGTGACGTCATCAGCAGTGCATTGCGGGCGCGCGAGTTATAGTGAGCTGAACTAACTATAACGGGGGAATTTCAATGGTTTTGTACAAGTGAAAAGTCCAGCTAACTATAACACCCCTGAAACCTATGGTTTTTTCAGTGAATTTCTGAGATTTTTTAAATTCTAATTCCTAACTATAACGTGCATGAAACCTATGGTTTTTTCTGTGAATTTCAAAGGTTTTTTAAATGCTAATTTCTAACTATGCCTACAGAGATAGGACATGTGAAGAAAGAAGAAAAAATGCACAGAAAGAAAAAAAGAAGTGCAGAAAGAAGCAACAGAAGTCCTCAAAGACGAAGAAAAGTGCAGGAAGAAGGATAACGTGCAGAAAGAACAAAAAGAAGAGCAGAAAGAAGCCTTGTTGCAAAATCATCCTGTACCCTCAACTTTTTCAGACGGATACTGGTGGTAACTGAGTCTGACTAACCAGTCCTAGAGCCAGTGCTATCTTAAAAGACACTTAGAATACAGTGAAAACACCTACATACACTAGGGAACATTATGCGTTGGGGTCCCCCTGTGATTAGCATGACCTCCTCTGTAAGCCCCTAGTATATATTAGGGCAGGGGGATTAAAACTACCTCTTAAAACAGGCCACAGGGCGTTTTTGCACACGTTAACTCAGGCCCCGTCCCCTCCCTTCACCACTGTGTAAACACGCCCTGTGTCCGTTTTTAGTTGGGAGATTAAGTTCATTTGAATCCTGAGGGTCCCTAGGGTCCAACTAGCCCACTAGGTATTTATTTATTTATTTATTTATTATGTTTTGGCTCTCAAAAGAGGGCCACATAAACATGTACAGACAAAGCAACACAGTCATCAAAAGTACAAGAATTATAAAAACATAGTATTCGAACCGTAATAGGTACACTGCAAGCCATCAGTCCCACAAGGCCGGGCCGGCACAATCTTCCAGAAAATTTAATAAATAGCTAAAAATCCTTTAAAAAAGTTAAAAACATAAGCACAGAACATTTCATTTGGTGGGCAATAAAGTGCATGAAGAAAATCTTGTAAAGTGACAATGCTGAGGCGTAGACAGATTACTTTAAGCCATCGCTTGCGCAAGCTACGTAACATAGGACAAATCAAAAGTACATGCATACAGTCCTGGGTATTTAATTTACATAGATTGCACAACGGTGAAGTGCCATGCCATTTGGACAGCAACACGTTAAGAGGGATTAAGTCATAACGTAATAAAAACCAAAACCTGCGTATCCCATGTGGCAAGTTCCACAGGGCATACGGTTGGGGCTGTTTCAACCTATAGGAGGAGATCAGCGGCTCCACATTCCTTTTATCTCCAACTGTTTTTTTGTCGGATAGAAAACAATACTCCCACGAAGCCTCCTTAAGGACCTGCTTTAACTGCGTGGGAGAATAGGAGAAAAGAGCGCTTTCATCCAGTCTAAGGATTTTCACAGCCCCTCTAAAATTACTAACAAGTTTAGAGAACTCCTTAAAATTGCCCAAAAGTTCATTTTTGAGTAAAACTCGCAGGGTTCCTTCTCTCGCTCTGGCTAAGCTGGCTACCCACCTTATTAAGGCGCACAGCCCCTGAACCCAGGCACTCCTGAGTCCGAAATCCAGCCTGCAGGCAGCCAGTGGACAGGCATTGTTAAGAGTCGAGAGGGATCTTAGGAGTTTTCCCTCAGTCTTGTGGCAAAAGTCCCAATATTTTATCTCTATTATTTCTATACCATACAAGATGGTTGCGGGGATTTTAGCTCTAAATACTTCTAGAAGGCTAGAAAAATGTCTTTTCCCCGTTGCCAGGTATAGGGACTTTAACCCATTGCCATGGGCAAGAGCTTTGCGAGAGCAATGCTCTATATGAAGATTCTCGCTCATATTGGCCGAGAATATTTTCCCTAAAAAGGTATAACAAGTTACGACCTCCAATCTAAGCCCTCCAATAGCCCAACCAAAATTTGTCGAGCGGCATTTCTTCCTACCAGCAATACACATCACTTTACTTTTATTAATATTGATCTTCATATGATGCTCCCCAGCAAAGTCCTGAAGAGCCTGAAGCCGATTTGCCAGACCCACAGGAGTTAAGTCAAGCAATAACACATCATCGGCATACATCAGACAGGCTATTGGCACCCCTCCTATCAACGGTGCGATCCCCTCACTATGGGACACAGCAGCAGGGAGGTCAGTTGTGTATAGGGAAAACAACAGGGGCGCCAATAAGCAGCCCTGTTTAAGGCCATTCTGAGATGGTATTTTGGCCGACAGCCCCCCTTCGCCCCCCATTAAGACCCTGCACCAGGTCTCAGTGTGCAGAGCCCGCACCAATTCCAGCAGGGGAGTAGGGACACCCAGCGTCGCCAATTTTCTCCACAGCGTTCCCCGATCTACTTTATCGAACGCTGTGGAGAAATCAATGAAGGCGGCGTATACAACACCCCCTCTCACCTGGACATATTTATCAGTAATAACCTGAAGGGCAGTCAGGTTGTCCAGAGTGCCATGTTCCCTTCGGAAGCCAGTCTGTTCCAACGGCAAGATGTTGCGCTCCTCGACCCAATCAGAAAGAGATCTTAGGAGGCATTTCGCAAAGACCTTTCCGATGGAGTCGAGGAGCGCAATCATGCGATAGTTACTGGGGCTGTCCCTTGCTCCCTTTTTGAAGATAGGGACCAGAATGCTTCCTCTCCACGATGCAGGGACACGTTTGGAAAGATGGCATGCCCTAAACAGGGGGTACAAGATTTTACTCCAGGTTAAAGGGTCTTGTTTTAGGGCCGTCATCGGAAGCTCATCCGGTCCCATGGCCCCAGAGGATCGCATATTTTTTATAGCCAACTCGATTTCCTTCTCAGAGGGAAAGAAGACCGAGTCATCAGGGGCAGCGTACATGAAGTTATCCACACCTGTGGTCCCGTTCCCTGCATATAATTCTCGGATATGAGAGGACCATAGATCTTCTGGTATAGCTATGGGAGTAGGGGAGTGGCGTGTACCACATCCTTTCCCGATTATTGCCCAAAAATCTTTAATGTTGCCATAAGCAGCAGATTCCCTTAATTTAATCCATACTTCATCCTCCCTGTCCCTTTTAATTTTTAGCTTGAGTCTGCTTCTCTTTCTTTTTAACCTAGCGATATCTTTCCCACGTTCCGGTACCCTTTCAACGTACTGTGCACGGATTAGTTTGTTTAATTCCCTATTCAGATTACGGAGAGTCAGAGGAACTACCTCTCCTTTTTTCCTAGGGGGGACAGTTTTTTTAGCATTCAATAGAATCTTTACCATGAATTCCTCAAAACAAACTATTTCATTTCCGTTCCACTCTTCTATTTCCCTAAGGGTATCGGTCAGTAGCTCCTGCACCCCATTAATGGCAGCATTATTCCAGAAGCATCACTAGGTACCTTCAGTGAGTGCCACAGAGCTGCGTTGCAGAGAGGTGTAAAAAGTGGCACGGCCTGAACCACCTCTCTGCAATGCAGCTCAATGGCGCTTACTGGAAGCACTTGGTGGGCTAGTTAGCCCCCAGGGGCCCTCAGTATTGAAGGGAAATTATATCCCCAATTTAAAACGTGCCATAGTGCGTGTTTGCACACGTCACCTCAGGCCCCGTCCCCTCCCTTCACCACTGTGTAAACGCGCCCTGTGGCTGTTCTACGTTGAGAGATTAAGTCCCCTTGAATCCTAAGGGTCCCTAGGGTCAAACTAGACCATTAGGTACCGCCAGTAAGTGCCACAGAGCTGCGTTGCAGAGAGGTGTAAAAAAGGGCTTGGCCTCAGAACACCTGTCTGCAGCGCAGCTCCCTGGCACATTCTGGAGATGCCTGTTGAGCTAGTTGGCCCTCAGGAACCCTCAGTATTGAAGAGGAATTAATTCCCCAACTTACAATTCGCCAGGGGGCGTGTTTGGAGAGTGCTGCAAGGAGGGGGCGTGGCCTCCGGCACGAGGCCAGTCTTTTATTTATTTTAATTTTTTAAGAAGGAGGGCTGTGTGGTTCCCCTTCTTATTCTAATTTATTGGCCCTGATGACCCCATCCCCCAGGGCCTGTCTCCTAATTATATTTTTTTGACCCCAATCCCCAGGGCCGGCCACTGTTTTTTATTATTTTAAAAAAATATATATTTATAGACACACCTAGGACATGCTGGACAAACCGTACATACCTATCACCATGACGATTTGCGTGATATTCATTAAAAGGCGACTATGCATACAATGAATCCACGTGGAATGTATTTACACCACTAGTGAAGCTCTGACAGGTCTGATGCCCTACCGTGCCTAATCCCGGTAGACACCCTTGTCGTTTATTTATACAAACATGGGTAGCTATTGACGGGCACATTTAATACACATGCACACCAAGCCATTCAAAGGGGATTCGACAAAAATTCAACCAAAACTATGCAAGAAACCCCCCTCACGGTTAATAAAACACACATCCATTGCCGGATGTGTAAAACTTTTTATTTTACACTCTGGAAAGGGGACGAACATCACTTGAGAGTCACAGCGCGCTCCTGGCAGAGCCCAATGCTGTGTTACACCCACCATTGCCTGCTGAGTGTCACACACCTCTGTGTTGTATTCCACTAGCTAGTGCATATGCTATGACACTCTCTAGCCCATGTGCACTGTAACACCACCCCGTGAATATGTCATGCCACACTTGTCTTCGCACGGGTTATATTGCCCCATCTAACGTGCCTTCCTCGATGCCTATGTTATAAAGCACAGTGCTATGCCATACATATTACAATCTGGGATCCATATCTTTGTCACAGTGCATATGCAACGTTACACTCCCCAGCACATATTTTATATTACAACTTTAGAGACTAGTTAGGTTACACAACACTGCCCTGTGCATATTACACTCCAAGGCGCATATCGCATAGCACGCGCTAGTGCCTGTGCTATCTCGCGCTCTCCAATGAATCTGTAATTGCGCACAATGTATTGCATATTATATTTCACGCCCGGTTCATCTTATATCACACTTTTTGGTGCATAGTTTATACCATACACTATATCTAGTTTTCATTTTCAATCGTGCTCTCAGGACTATGTTCTATATAACACTGTGTTCACCTACCCTTTTCACGGGCATTACATTTTGCGATAGGGGGTGGAGGGTCAGGGGGTGTTTCTGCCAAGTGAGCCCGGAGTCACAGTCACAAACGTCCTCTTCTTCCTGAATAAAAGTGAGATTATGCTGCATACTTGTTCATATTTTAAGTAGTTCGCACAGACACAGGTTTTAAAAACAATAAAGTTCCTAATACCCGCCTTCTCTAAACAGTTAGCTTGCTGCCCCATCCCCCTCCTCCCTATCCTCTGTTGTGAATCCATGGACAAGCCTCCTCCCTCCTGCCATGCATGGTCTGATGTGCTGCCACTGCCCTCAATTTAGGATGATGTACCAGTCCACTCCTCCTGCCCTGAATCGCCCAATTCTATGCCCCATCATTGACCTCCTGCTTAAACTCTGTGCTTAGCTTGCTGCCCCTATTCTCCTTCCCCCTGCCCTCCGATGTCTTTGTGCATGCCTCTGCTCCATTCTTTTTGCCCACCATGTTCCATGGACCTGCCACTCCTATCTACTCTGAGTGTTCTGTTGAGCTGCCACTCCCCTCCCACCTGCCTAGCATTGTCAGATGACTGTAACCTGTCCCTGCCACCTCCACCCTGCCTGTCCACATGCCATGCCCTTATCCTCTTCCTCCTGTCCTACATGGTCCATTGTACTGCCACACCCTTCTGCCCTCCCTGGTCTGTTGTGCTGCAACTGCTCCTCCTGCCTGTCCCGTGCGGTCTGTTGTGAGGCCCCTTCCCCTGAACTTTCTTGTCTGTGCACAGGTCCTGACCCTCCCTTCTATCCTCCATTGTCCTTTGTGCATGCCCCTGCACCCTCCTTCTTGCCCATCATAGCCATTGTGCTGCCACTAACCCTCCCACTTGCCATGCATGGTCTTCTGTGCTGCCATGGCCACTCCCACCTTCCCTGTGTGGTCAGTTAGCTGCCCCTGACCCCCTCCCACCTTCCCTCCATGGTCTGTGTGTATGCCATCACAGTCTCACTGTTGCTCTTCATGGTGTGTCTTGCTTCTAGCGCCCATCCTGCCTGACCTCCATGGCTATCTTGCTGCTCTTGCCCTGCCCCCTTGCTCCCAGCCCTCTGTTTACATGTGCAGACCCCTACTCCCTCCCTCCTGGCTTGTCTGTTCCATTGTAATGCCCCTGATCCGTCCCTCCTGCCCTTTATGGTCTGTTATGCTGCAGCTTTCTCTCCTGTCTGTCCATTATGGTCAGCTAGCTACCATTGCCTCTTGCCCCTCTGTTCTCTGTTGTCCATGTGCATGGTCCTGTCCCCTCCCTCTTGCTTTCTATGGATTGTTGTGCTGCACTCCCGTCCCGCATGCCCTGTGTGGTGTATTGTGTTGCTGCAAACCCTGATGCCTGCTCTGCAGGGTCAGTTTGGTGCACCTCTCCATGTCCCTCCTGTCCTCTGTTATCCAAGTCCATGTCCCTACCCCATTTCCTTCCATGATCCAATGTATCATACTTGCGAACATTTTGAACTTGGTAAGAGGGAGATTTTGAAAAAAAACTGGGGTATTGATTTTCCCCTTTGAGTTACATTGAAAAAGAGGAGATTGTAGACAGGAGACAGATGAAATAAAGCCCATTTGAGCTTAAAAACATTGGACGTTTCCTGGCTGAATCGGGTCTGTTGGCATGTATGGTTGTACTACCATTGCCTCTTCCTTCTGCCCACAATGGTCTATTACATTGCCACAGCCTCTCTTGCATGTCCTGTATTGTTGGTTTGTTGCCCCTGCCCCCCTTTCCACTGCGCTCCATAGTCTGTTGTGCTGCCACGGCCCTTCCTGCCTGCTCAGTGTGGTTAAATTGTTGCCTTTGCACCCTCCTACCTGCCTTCAATTTTCAGAGTCCGTGCCCCTGGCCTCTGCCTCTCAACAGTATCCTAATGAACAACTAGATTGCTAACATTCTATATTTATTACAAAAGTGTGGAACACCTGACGTCATCTTGATGTAATCAAAACTGTAATACCTAGAGCATTTCCTTTAGAAATTACATATATGAGAGGGTCTTATTGGCATCAAAATTATGGTTAGTGCTCTAAAAGACTAAAATAAGGACATATTTTCTGAGTTTTCAAATAGCGACAAAGCACTTTTAAATCATTTGTTATCTTTATGTTTTTGTATCCAGTTGACCACTTGATTAAATGTTGCACTTAGGGGAAAGGATGTGGTGTTACTTCCAGAACTGAAGACTTTGCAACTGGGGAACCAGGTTGGAGTTTCTGCTTCAGCTCGACATTCTGTGATTCTGGTCAAATCACTTAGTCTCCCTATGTCTACAACCAAAATGAATTTGTTCTTGTGTGATGTAATCAATGCTCATGTAAAGCACTCCAATACCTGACAAGGTTGCACTATATAACACTGCAAAAACACAAAATAATAAGTGTTTTGCACACTTCTGTCATTGGGCTATATTTGGGCTACATCTGGGTGATTTTGTGCTACATTTGGGCTCTTTTGTCTCCGGTGGCCATCTTGGGAGATTTATTTGTTATGAAGTTTCCTAATTTCCTCATGTACTGCAGTCTCCTCAGTAGGAAATGCTTTCAGTTTTTTACTTTGATTCCATCATGAAGGTATTCAGATATGTCACACATTTGCCATAAATTCTGAATGTTAGCACTCTAGTTGCTCATTAGATCACTGTAGTAAAACTACTGTTCACCATGGAAGTCTGCTCCTGGTATTAAAAGTGCATGTTTCAGTCTGCATGTCAGAAGTTTTTTAATGAAATAGAAGAGGATTTGAGAAGTCACTCAAAATGTCCCCTAATTTTCTTTCTTCAGCATTAATCATAATTTCTATGGCAAAATGAACCCCCTCATTTTGTTCCTTTTTAAATTAAATGTTTTAAGTGTTACCAGTTTATTCCCATCAAGATGGCTTCAGGTGTGCCATACTTTTGTCATAATGAAGACAGTAAGCGCTCTAGTTGTTTTTAAGAACACTCTGGGACATTCTGTCATTGGGATATACTTGGGCTACATCTGGGTGATATTTGGTCTACATTTGGGCTCTTTTGTCTCTGGTGGCCATCTTGGGAGACTTATTTGTTATGAAGTTTCCTAATTTCCTCATTTACTGCAGTCTCCTCAGTAGGAAATACTTTCAGTTTTTTACTTTGATTCCATCCAGAAGGCATTCAGATGTGTCATACATTTGCCATAAATTCAGAATGTTAGCACTCTTTTTGCTCATTAGATCACTGTAGTAAAGCTACTGCTCACCAGGGAAAACTGCTGCTGGTATTGAAAGTGCATGTTTCAGTCTGCATGTCAGAATTTTTTAATGAAATAGAAGAGGATTTGAGAAGTCACTCAAAATGTGCCCTAATTTTTCTTTCTGCAGCACTAATCATACTTTTTATGGAAAAATGAAGCCCCTCATTTTGTTCCTTTTTAAATTAAATGTTTTCAGAGTTACCACTTTAATCCAAGCAAGATGGCTTCAGGTGTGCCATATGTTTATCATAAGTAGGACTGTTAGCGCTCTAGTTGTTCTTTGGAACATTCTGGGAAGCTGCAGTAGAACACAAAGGAATCAACTGACAGTCTCTGCCCTTGTTGGATGTACATGTTTTACTGAGAATGTCAGACTTCATTCTCACATGACTAAGAAAGATAATATGAATTTACAGAAAATAAGCTCTCAGTTTAGCTTATAGATCACCTTCCAAACCTCTGTGGGAAAAGCATGAGAAAATATTTTTCTCTCAATCATGATATCCCAGCAGAAGGCTTTTTCACATGGTGAAATCACCTTAGAACATTCCACAATTCCTAAAATGAGTATGGTACCATCAAGAAATGATTTATAATGTAACTAAATTCTTAAAAACTTCTATTAACTGCAATGCTTTTTAATGAGGTGCTATCATGTATATTGGTCCCAAGATGGCTGCCAACACTTCTTGGATGAAGTGCTGACAGCCAATCAGATCTCAGGATGAGATGTGTGGTTAGGCTCCGCCCACATATGTATATGATTTTACTTTTGATTTTCTCAGGAACTACTGACCAGATTGACGCCAGACCTGCAAAAGGCACTTCCCTGACCTGAGGTCTACCTCTCTGCCAAATTTCAAGTAATTCTGTTCAGCCGTTCGGGCTGTACCTTCGACTAAAGGTCCTATGGAAAAATGCATGGGGAAAACGCGTTTTGGGACCCCCTTTTTTCTCGGCCCCTGCTTGACGAATCACCCCGAGACTTTCAGGGTAGGAGCGGAGCGGAGCGCCCCATCTATTTTGAAAATTTTGCGAGGATTTGTCAACCAGCGCCAAAGTTATTCCAAATAGAATGATGCGGATTTCCTATGGAAACACGGTCCTAACTATAACTATCTACTGGCGACCGCCAGTAGATAATATATATATATATATGTATATATAAATATATATATGTATATATATATATATATATATATATATATATATATATATATATATATATATATATATATATATATATATATATGCAAAAAAGAAGAAGAGAACTCTGGGTAGTTCTCAAGTTTAGGTGGAAAGCAGCTCTTGTATAGAGCACTCTCAACACCAGCGACACTCTAGATCTGCTCACCTCAAATGTCTGCTTTTCTATCAAAGTCTTTAAGCATAGGATTAACATAATGCTATCCATGCCGAGATAGAAATGGACAAAGTCTTTTGCCATTTCTACAGCAAAGTCTTTAAGCATAGGACTAGCACAGTGCTGACCTTGCCGAGCTGTAAAATGACAAAATCATTTACCACTCCAGGCACAGTATTACAGCTTTGAATTGGTAAAATACCAACCAAGCCAACCTTAAATGAGTAAAAGCAACCCCTGACACAGTGTTTCGCTCTAATTAGAGCTCTTCAGAGAGGTATAGCTTTGTCCAGACACAAGGGAGCACCCAGTATAAGTCAAAAAGATACCCTTTCAGGCATAGAGTGACGAATAAATTATGCAAAAAAGAAGAAGAGAACTCTGGGTAGTTCTCAAGTTTAGGTGGAAAGCAGCTCTTGTATAGAGCACTCTCAACACCAGCGACACTCTAGATCTGCTCACCTCAAATGTCTGCTTTTCTATCAAAGTCTTTAAGCATAGGATTAACATAATGCTATCCATGCCGAGATAGAAATGGACAAAGTCTTTTGCCATTTCTACAGCAAAGTCTTTAAGCATAGGACTAGCACAGTGCTGACCTTGCCGAGCTGTAAAATGACAAAAGCCATTTACCACTCCAGGCACAGTATTACAGCTTTGAATTGGTAAAATACCAACCAAGCCAACCTGAAATGAGTAAAAGCAACCCCTGACACAGTGTTTCGCTCTAATTAGAGCTCTTCAGAGAGGTATAGCTTTGTCCAGACACAAGGGAGCACCCAGTATAAGTCAAAAAGATACCCTTTCAGGCATAGAGTGACGAATAAATTATGCAAAAAAGAAGAAGAGAACTCTGGGTAGTTCTCAAGTTTAGGTGGAAAGCAGCTCTTGTACAGAGCACTCTCAACACCAGCGACACTCTAGATCTGCTCACCTCAAATGTCTGCTTTTCTATCAAAGTCTTTAAGCATAGGATTAACATAATGCTATCCATGCCGAGATAGAAATGGACAAAGTCTTTTGCCATTTCTACAGCAAAGTCTTTAAGCATAGGACTAGCACAGTGCTGACCTTGCCGAGCTGTAAAATGACAAAAGCCATTTACCACTCCAGGCACAGTATTACAGCTTTGAATTGGTAAAATACCAACCAAGCCAACCTGAAATGAGTAAAAGCAACCCCTGACACAGTGTTTCGCTCTAATTAGAGCTCTTCAGAGAGGTATAGCTTTGTCCAGACACAAGGGAGCATCCAGTATAAGTCAAAAAGATACCCTTTCAGGCATAGAGTGACGAATAAATTATGCAAAAAAGAAGAAGAGAACTCTGGGTAGTTCTCAAGTTTAGGTGGAAAGCAGCTCTTGTATAGAGCCCTCTCAACACCAGCGACACTCTAGATCTGCTCACCTCAAATGTCTGCTTTTCTATCAAAGTCTTTAAGCATAGGATTAACATAATGCTATCCTTCCCGAGCTGAAGACCTCTTATTAGAGCGAAACACTGTGTCAGGGGTTGCTTTTACTCATTTCAGGTTGGCTTGGTTGGTATTTTACCAATTCAAAGCTGTAATACTATGCCTGGAGTGGTAAATGGCTTTTGTCATTTTACAGCTCGGCAAGGTCAGCACTGTGCTAGTCCTATGCTTAAAGACTTTGCTGTAGAAATAAGTATAAGTATAAAAAGGCTTATAAAGCGCTCGTATACCCGAAGGTGTCTTGGCGCTGTGGTGTGTGAAAATAGCAGGGAAATGAGCTAAGGTTGTGCCTGGAACAGGCGGAATTTGAGCATTTTTCTGAAGAGGGCATAGCCCGGTTGGAGTCGCAGCTCCACAGGCAGTTGGTTCCACAGTCTGGCTGCACAAATGGCGAAAGAGCGGCCGCCCCCTCTAGCAAGTTTGTGTCTGGGAATACAGATAAGGCCAAGATTGGCCGACCGCAAGGCACGGGACGGAATGTAAGGTAGAAACCTGTTGGTCCCATCATTCGCGCCCCCGCCGAAACGGGCCCGATGCACCAGACAGAGTGCTTTAAATTCAATTCTTTGTTGAACCGGTAGCCAGTGTAGGGAGTTCCTACCCCCTGAGGTGGAACAACCCCTGGGTAAATTGAGAATTACCCGAACTGCGGCATTCTGCAGAGATTGAAGCTTTCTGACCTGAAACTTGTCAATGCCCAGAAACATGGCGTTGCAATAGTCCAATCTGGACATGAAAAGTGCAGCCATCACAGGTTTTTTTTAGCGACAGTGGTATATAGGGAAGGATCTTCCGCAAGGTTTTTAGCAAAAAGAAACAGGAGGACGTTAAGCTGTTGACCTGAGCTGACATATTTAGCTTTTGGTCAAACATTACCCCCAGATTCCTGACCTTGGAGACCGGGAGGGGGCATTTCCCTGCCGCCGATGGCCACCAAAGAGAACTCCAGACTGAGGGGCCTTTCCCAAATTCCATCACTTCTGTCTTCTCCGTATTTATTTTCAGAAAACTCAGGTGCATCCACTTCATCACATCAGAGAGACAGGCGTGGAATTTGGCTGCTATTCGGTCAGGATCCTCAACAACTGATATCACAAGCTGAGAATCATCAGCATAGGATACCAGTAAGAAGCCATGCTTCCTGACCAAATTAGCCAGAGGTCTGACATATATATTAAAAAGGGTCGGAGAAAGAGCCGAGCCTTGGGGGACGCCACAAGGCAGGGCAAAACTGTCAGAGTGTAAACCGGCCCAATTTAAGCATTGCTTTCTGTCTTCCAAAAAAGAGGAAAGCAAGGTCAAGGCTCGTCCTGCAATCCCGACTTCCCTGAGGCGCTGAATCAGCACCAGATGGTTCACAGTATCGAACGCAGCAGACAGGTCCAGGAGGACGAGAATAGCTCGTCCTCCTGCGTCTACTGTCGTCCGAATTCCTTCGGCTGCCGTTATTAGGGCGGACTCTGTGGAGTGCCTAGGCCGGAAGCCGTGCTGGGAGCTGTCAAGCAGGGCGTTAGTGTCCAAGTAATCCATTAAACTTTGGTTGATGGCCTTTTCAATGACTTTGGCCATCAAAGGGAGGCCGGAGATGGGACGATAATTTTTGGGTTCTGTGGGGTCCAGGGAGGCCTTCTTAAGAAGGGGTTTGACACATGCTGATTTCCAAGTGACTGGATACGTACCTACTGCTAGAATCTGATTGATTAGGGTCGTAAGACTTGGGCCAATCCTTTCCGCTATTAGGTGGATGATATGAGGAGGACATGGATCGGAGGCGGCCCCGGACTTTATGGAGCCTAATAGTGCTAAAACCTCCCCGCAGGTTAGAGGATCAAAGTTAGTCAGTGTACATGTAGGCATCACCTGCTGAAAATCCAAGGTGGGGGGTCCTGAGGTGTTAGCTAAATCATTGTAGATAGTAGCTACCTTAGTGTGAAAAAAGGTAGCTAGTTGGTCACAGAAGGACTGGTCCGGACTGAACTGGTTAGTCTGCTGCGGACTTGACAGAAAGACTACAGTTTTAAACAATTCTTTAAATGAATTCCCAGCCTCAAAGATTTTACGGGAGAAGTAGTCCTGCTTGGCTTTCAAAATGGCCCGCTTATAGTTGTGCAGGGCCAGGTTGTATGCCAACTTATGGTCCCTATTATAGTCGGTTCTCCAAAGTCGTTCCCACCGTCTACATTCTACCTTCAGGGCTTTCAACTCCGGACCATACCAGGGGGCACCCGGAGGACGCCTGTTCTGGGTAGCTGACTGGAGGGGAGCAACCTGGTTAATGGCATCCCCAATCCAATTAGTGAGCTGAACAACAGCTGTGTCATTATTATCCTCCGAGATGGGAGGGGGGCTACCCAGAGCTTCCATCAGGGACTCTCGGGCTACCCTCTTCCATCTCCTATAGAAGATCTTGTTGGGTATGTGGGGACTGCTTCCTACCCTTAGTTTTAGCCCAATCTTGAAGAACACTGCCCTATGATCGGTCCATGGCAGGGATTCAACCCTGAGATGTACCAGGTCGGGGTGACTGGAAAAGAGACCATCAAGGGTGTGGCCTCCATCATGAGTTGGGGCTGTCACCAGTTGAGGTAGTCCATAAGCCTCCAGGCAGTCCAGAAACCTCATAGTATCTGAGTTGTTTGTGGCCTCCAAATGGAGATTAAAGTCCCCAAGAATCGTATAGGCCTCGAACTCAGCACAGGACTCTAGATGCGTTTGAAGGGCCTCCAAAAATTGGGCCCTAGGTCCGGGAGGTCTATACACCAATAACCCATGGGCGATGTTAGTGTTTTTTAAAAATATGCTAAAATGAAGTGCTTCTGCGTGCATATTTTCAATGGCCCTGACCTGAACTTTTAGATGTTCTTTGTAAATGATCGCTAAGCCCCCCCCCCCCCTGCCCAGCTTTCTATCGAGACAGTGTAACGCATATCCAGGTGGCATGGCGATGTTCCAGTCAGGGCAGGAGGCTGCGTTGGTCCAAGTTTCCGTGATAAAAGCCATATCCGGAGAGTGGGCGGACAATAAAAGTTCAAGTTCATGTTTATGTTTGACCACAGAGCGAGCGTTCAGGAGGATACAGACCAAATGGTCATACAAGCACCCACCTGAATCCCGGCCGACAGATCTCTTCTGAATGTCACTGGAACCGACACAATGTCCCACCCTCCACCCCGCGCCAGAGGAATGCAAGGATCCCACTCTCCAACTCCCCGCCTCGCTAGCAGCGGAAAAACCACATCCAGGGCAGAGGTGACTAAGTAGGTCTTCTGGATCTGAAACAGGGAGACAATGGGCTGTTTCTTGCATCCGTAAAGCTAGTAGGCTGGAGCGAGAGTATCGTAGGGAACAAAGACTTTGTCCATTTCTATCTCGGCATGGATAGCATTATGTTAATCCTATGCTTAAAGACTTTGATAGAAAAGCAGACATTTGAGGTGAGCAGATCTAGAGTGTCGCTGGTGTTGAGAGTGCTCTATACAAGAGCTGCTTTCCACCTAAACTTGAGAACTACCCAGAGTTCTCTTCTTCTTTTTTGCATAATTTATTCGTCACTCTATGCCTGAAAGGGTATCTTTTTGACTTATACTGGGTGCTCCCTTGTGTCTGGACAAAGCTATACCTCTCTGAAGAGCTCTAATTAGAGCGAAACACTGTGTCAGGGGTTGCTTTTACTCATTTCAGGTTGGCTTGGTTGGTATTTTACCAATTCTAAGCTGTAATACTGTGCCTGGAGTGGTAAATGGCTTTTGTCATTTTACAGCTCGGAAAGGTCAGCACTGTGCTAGTCCTATGCTTAAAGACTTTGCTGTAGAAATGGCAAAATACTTTGTCCATTTCTATCTCGGCATGGATAGCATTATGTTAATCCTATGCTTAAAGACTTTGATAGAAAAGCAGACATTTGAGGTGAGTAGATCTAGAGTGTCGCTGGTGTTGAGAGTGCTCTATACAAGAGCTGCTTTCCACCTAAACTTGAGAACTACCCAGAGTTCTCTTCTTCTTTTTTGCATAATTTATTCGTCACTCTATGCCTGAAAGGGTATCTTTTTGACTTATACTGGGTGCTCCCTTGTGTCTGGACAAAGCTATACCTCTCTGAAGAGCTCTAATTAGAGCGAAACACTGTGTCAGGGGTTGCTTTTACTCATTTCAGGTTGGCTTGGTTGGTATTTTACCAATTCAAAGCTGTAATACTGTGCCTGGAGTGGTAAATGGCTTTTGTCATTTTACAGCTCGGCAAGGTCAGCACTGTGCTAGTCCTATGCTTAAAGACTTTGCTGTAGAAATGGCAAAAGACTTTGTCCATTTCTATCTCGGCATGGATAGCATTATGTTAATCCTATGCTTAAAGACTTTGATAGAAAAGCAGACATTTGAGGTGAGTAGATCTAGAGTGTCGCTGGTGTTGAGAGTGCTCTATACAAGAGCTGCTTTCCACCTAAACTTGAGAACTACCCAGAGTTCTCTTCTTCTTCTTTTTCCATAATTTATTCGTCACTCTATGCCTGAAAGGGTATCTTTTTGACTTATACTGGGTGCTCCCTTGTGTCTGGACAAAGCTATACCTCTCTGAAGAGCTCTAATTAGAGCGAAACACTGTGTCAGCGGTTGCTTTTACTCATTTCAGGTTGGCTTGGTTGGTATTTTACCAATTCAAAGCTGTAATACTGTGCCTGGAGTGGTAAATGGCTTTTGTCATTTTACAGCTCGGCAAGGTCAGCACTGTGCTAGTCCTATGCTTAAAGACTTTGCTGTAGAAATGGCAAAAGACTTTGTCCATTTCTATCTCGGCATGGATAGCATTATGTTAATCCTATGCTTAAAGACTTTGATAGAAAAGCAGATATTTGAGGTGAGCAGATCTAGAGTGTCGCTGGTGTTGAGAGTGCTCTATACAAGAGCTGCTTTCCACCTAAACTTGAGAACTACCCAGAGTTCTCTTCTTCTTTTTTGCATAATTTATTCGTCACTCTATGCCTGAAAGGGTATCTTTTTGACTTATACTGGGTGCTCCCTTGTGTCTGGACAAAGCTATACCTCTCTGAAGAGCTCTAATTAGAGCGAAACACTGTGTCAGGGGTTGCTTTTACTCATTTCAGGTTGGCTTGGTTGGTATTTTACCAATTCAAAGCTGTAATACTGTGCCTGGAGTGGTAAATGGCTTTTGTCAATTTACAGCTCGGCAAGGTCAGCACTGTGCTAGTCCTATGCTTAAAGACTTTGCTGTAGAAATGGCAAAAGACTTTGTCCATTTCTATCTCGGCATGGATAGCATTATGTTAATCCTATGCTTAAAGACTTTGATAGAAAAGCAGACATTTGAGGTGAGCAGATCTAGAGTGTCGCTGGTGTTGAGAGTGCTCTATACAAGAGCTGCTTTCCACCTAAACTTGAGAACTACCCAGAATTCTCTTCTTCTTTTTTGCATAATTTATTCGTCACTCTATGCCTGAAAGGGTATCTTTTTGACTTATACTGGGTGCTCCCTTGTGTCTGGACAAAGCTATACCTCTCTGAAGAGCTCTAATTAGAGCGAAACACTGTGTCAGGGGTCGCTTTTACTCATTTCAGGTTGGCTTGGTTGGTATTTTACCAATTCAAAGCTGTAATACTGTGCCTGGAGTGGTAAATGGCTTTTGTCATTTTACAGCTCGGTATGGTCAGCACTGTGCTAGTCCTATGCTTAAAGACTTTGCTGTAGAAATGACAAAAGACTTTGTCCATTTCTATCTTGGCATGGATAGCATTATGTTAATCCTATGCTTAAAGACTTTGATAGAAAAGCAGACATTTGAGGTGAGCAGATCTAGAGTGTCGCTGGTGTTGAGAGTGCTCTATACAAGAGCTGCTTTCCACCTAAACTTGAGAACTACCCAGAGTTCTCTTCTTCTTTTTTGCATAATTTATTCGTCACTCTATGCCTGAATGGTATCTTTTTGATATATATATATATATATATTCAATGAAAAAACCAAAGGTTTCACACATGTTATAGTTAGCTGGACATTTCACTCGTAAAAAAACAATGAAATTCCCCCGTTATAGTTAGTTCAGCTAACTATAACTCGCGCGCCCGCAATGCACTGCTGATGACGTCACATATTACATCACTCATGACATGGTCAGTGACATCACTCATGACATCACTGATGACATCTCAAATGACATCACTGATGACATCACTGATGACATCATCCAGTGAATGTGTGTGTTTCTGAAAATTAAATATGTTTTATATATGTATATCTCAAGGTCGATGGAAGAATAAATGGGTATATAAGTGTCTAAATGGATGATTTGTTTTTGAAAAATTGATTGTGTAACTGACTGATTAAGTGTATCATAGTGAATACATGGCTTAGTGAGTAATGTTTAAATATGTAAATATCTGTATCAGTCTCTCACTTTGTGTATAAGTGGCTGCATGGGTTGGTGAGTAGCTACATGGGTGTCTATATAGGTTATTAGTTGGTTTTATGAGTATCAGTCTGAGTGTCTGCATGGTTCGGTGGGGGTATTACGTAGTGCATAGGTGCATGAATGAATGACTCACTCTTTGTATGTGTTGAAGACAGCATGTGTGCAGGACTCTATGGGTGGATGAGTGAGTGTATGGGTGTGTTAGTGAGTGAATGACTGTCTCAATAGTGTCTTTATGAGTAACTACATATGTTTTAAACTAGTATATGTGACTATTGGTGTATATAAGCGAGTATATGTGAGAGTGAGAGATTGAAAGAGTTCCTGTATGAATAAGTATGTGTTTCTATAAGTGATTGTTTAAAAGACTAAGTATGTGTAAGTTTCCGTAGAAGTAAGTGTGGTGGTGTGTGTATAACTGTATATGCAAGTAAATGTATGTTTGATTCTTTTTTAGCATGAGTGACTATGTGTGTGAGTACCTCTATGGATGAGTGGCATTGTGTAACAGGATGTATAGGTGTATGAGTACATATGATGAGTGAGTACATGTATGAGTGACTGTATAGGACTGTTGGTGAATGAGTGGATGTGTATGTGGATCTTAGAATTACTGTATAGGTTGTTGTAACTGGTATTGGTATGTCCATTGTTTTTAAAATTTTAATTTCTATTTTTGAATGTGTGTATCAAAGGTTATATTAGGGGAAGAGGAGGTCTGCCACTCTATCACAAGGATGATGTCATCAGTGATGTTATCACTGATGTCATTTGAGATGTCATCAGTGATGTCATGAGTGATGTCACTGACCATGTCATGAGTGATGTAATATGTGACGTCATCAGCAGTGCATTGCGGGCGCGCGAGTTATAGTTAGCTGAACTAACTATAACGGGGGAATTTCATTGGTTTTTTACGAGTGAAATGTCCAGCTAACTATAACATGTGTGAAACCTTTGGTTTTTTCATTGAATTTCTAAGGTTTTTTAAATGCTAATTCCTAACTATAACGTGTGTGAAACCCATGGTTTTTTCAGTGAATTTGCAAGGTTTTTTAAATGCTAATTCCTAACTATAACGTGTGTGAAACCCATGGTTTTTTCAGTGAATTTGCAAGGTTTTTTAAATGCAAATTTTTTTTTTTTTCTTCTATTTTTTTAAACATATTTTTATTTTAATTTTCTATCCTTTTTTAAAGACTATGGTTAAATTTTTAAAATTCTATAATATGTTTTTTTTAATATATTTTATAAAATAAACAGGTAAAATTTATTAGCAATACATTTTTTCCTTTTTTTAAAATTTTTTTTTAGTGCGCGTACCGTAAGCTTACGGCAAGCGTACGGTTTACGCAATGTCCGTAATTTATCTACGCTGTTTGCGTATAGTTACGCAATTTGCGTAGCCGCGCGTACTCCGCGTGGGACGCGTACGCGTGTACGCTACACGCGCACGTTACGCGGAAGTGTCGGGGGGTGACTGTTATGCGCATGCGCGCAAGCGCGTGTCTTTTTTACGCGCATGCGTACTTTTGCCGTAAGCGTACCGTAAGCGTACGGTAGGTCATGTGATCATGAAACACAACTTTTGATTGGTTGAAACTACTTTCAGTTCTAGAACTCTCCTACACCACACCCATTCCCCTCATTTCTGCTTGTGATCCCTTAGGAGAAGGAGCAGGGTTGTCTTTGTGATACGATGGCAGAACAGCAGAGCCCTTCTGAGAGTGAGGCTAGCACTAGCAGCACTACCTTGAGGCAGAGAGCGAGGAAACAAAAGACCTCTTATGTATGGGATTATTTTACTTTTCCTGAAGGCCAGCAAAAGGTAAATGCACCCTTAGTAACTTGTAAGCTGTGTAAGCGTGTACTTTCAAGAGGTAATCCTGACAGGAAGTATTCCTTTGGGAATCACACCATGATGAGACACCTCAAGGATGTACACAGAAGGACACATGCTCGACTTACTGAAGGTAACCCTTCAGTAAATCAACCAAGCACATCCACAGCAGCTCAGCCTGGACCATCATCTGCAGAGCCGAGTCCTTCTTCTGCAGGTCAGGTGAGCCCTTCATCTGTGGGGGGAGCATCTCCTTTTGCTGGCCCTCTGGAAATTAACCCTCGATTTCTGAGGGTTGATATTCGATGCGCCTCTTGTCATGATCTAATTTGTCATAGGGAGACCAGTGTTTCCCTAGTGAACAACAAAATAGATCAGCACACTTGTCGCAGAGACTAATTTTCCCTATCTTTCTTTCCTCTGTCCCTGCATGAACACAACGGCTCTTTTAAGAGCCAACCTTATCTTTCATCTTTTTTTTATATATGTTTTTAAAAACTTTTTTTATTTTATTTTTTACCGTAATTTTTTTTTTTTTTTTTAAAAACACTAAAAATCAATTATCACATTACAAGGTCCTTGAGAGACTACAATTAAAAACTGAAAATGTGATTGTAGAGAAGTAGAGAAGTAGAAAAAAAGGAACCATGATACTATTGACTTACCATACCCGCTCAAAAAAATATTTATTCATTTGTTTTTTTTAAAAATTGCTTTAAAAATGGTTCTAGGTTTTGAAAATTTTCTATATCAATCTGAAAAAAAAGAAAAAAGTATTAATATTTTTTAAAACATTTTATAATACAGTACACATATTTACATATTTATCAAAAAATAATTTTTGCCTTATTTTTGCTGTTTTCAGAATATATTGCATTTCACTATAAATTGTGAAAGCAATTGCATTCATCATTTAACAGCGGGCAAAAAAAAAAATAACAATCTCAAAGATTGTATTAAAAAAGCCCAGAATCTCTTTTTACTTAAACTTAACAATATAGAAATGCATAATATTCTAAAAAATATCATCTAATATCAATACTTATTTCTTTAAAATACCGTCTGATATTTTTGTTTCAGAAGTATAATCACAATATTATATCTCAAATAACTCCACAATACATCTGGTTCCATTTTCTTTAGGCCAAATAGTAATTTTAAAATTCTTTTTTGATTAAATTTCCAATGGTAATCCAATAAAATTCTAAAGTTTAATTTGTACAGATCTCACCGATTCTCTGTAACATATTGGTTCCCGAAAGATTTATTAATAATTTATTAAGTCCACAATAGAATTGGTTACCTTTCCGCATGGCCAAATAGTAATTTAAAAAATCTTTTTTGAAAAAAATTCCAATGGCACTCCAATAACATTCCAAAATTTAAATTGTGCAGATGTTACCGATTTTCTCTACATTTTTGGTTTTCGAAAGTTTCATTAAAAATTAAAAAAGTCCACATTACAATTGGTTATCTTTCCATTAGGCCAAATGATAATTTAAAAAATCTTTATTTTTGAAAATTCCAATGGTAATCCAATAAAATGGTAAAATTGTTTTGTCCAGATCTTGCCAAGTCTCTCTAAAATTTAGGTTTCAGGAAGATTAGATAGGAATTTGCTAAATCAAAAGGCAAACGTTGCTTAAAAACCAATTGGGAATCTTTACACAGTGTCCAGCCTTTTTCACATTTAAGATAAACTGTGTAATGTCCAGAAGTAACAGTAGGTCCTTCATGGAAAATTATTGCAACAATTACAAAAGTTTTTCCTGAAATTGATAATTGCTGTCCTGTAAACTTCTTTATTAAAGTATCCAATTTTGAACCATCAGCTCTACATCGTTGCATCATTAAAATTACATACTGTCCGTATTCCTTTAAAATTAACGTTGAAAACATGTCAGATTGACACTCACCGCATTGCATGCTATGATTAGCATCTTTAACTAATTTAGCAAAAGTGACCGTTTTACTCTCTGGCAATGTCAAATAAATAAACCTTTCATTATCAACATTAGAGCCACATATATTATAACAGTTTTCACAACTATGTTCCCATTTATAAGAGAGACCAAATAAATTATCAATTGCAACTTCTTCTTTTTCCAGTACCTGAAGAAAAAACATCAAAAATTCGTGTGCGTCTTGCTGTTCATTTTGAGAAAACTGTGTTCGTCCTGAACATACATCTAAAAGTTTTCTAATTTCAGTAGCACTTTCTATTTTAGTTTTATCAATACTCAGCTTTTCAAAAAGGAGACTCAGCTCAGAACAGAATCTTTTTCCCTGATTTACTATTATCTGCTCTTGCAAACTTTCCAGATAAAATGCAACATTCAGCACTACATTAGCGTAGCAGTTGACACCAGAGCTATTTTCAAAATGACATCCTACAACCTGTTCTTCTTTTTCCTTACTCTTTTTGCTTGCAATTACATCACTCCTCTTTTTTTTCCTCCTCTCTACATCTTCATTACAGATATTCTCATTTCTCCTTTTACGAGAAACTACACGTTTCTCCAACACAGGATACTGACCTAAATGAGGAGCATAGCTTCTTATTAATCTATTATACTCCTTTACACAATTTGTATCAGCACTAACTTTTGAGTCATCAAAGTCTATCATGAATAAACCTGATAATGTTTTCACTCGTGACAAAGCAACATATGCCATACCTTCTTTGAACACAGTTGAACCAATGTTCACAAATGCACAATCTACAGTCAATCCTTGAGACTTGTGAATAGTTACAGCATATGCTAGCGAAAACGGAAACTGCTTCCTACGTACATATAAGTCTTTCACAAGCATGAAACGAACTGTACAACGACAAATGTCTTTAACTTCTTCTATCTGATCAAATTTTATTTTTAAACATTCAATTCCATCTTTTTTCTGATAATTAATAAAACCCACAACTCTTCCCATAGCTCCATTAACTAAACCTTTTTCAACATCCAAATTTATCCTTAAAAATACTCTACAGTTCATGCAAACATATAGATTTTTTTCTAATCCAGCTGTTTTGGAAATGTTCTTCTCTAGTGAATCCAATTTATTTTTCAGTGTGCCTGTTAATGTGACAGTAATTCTTCCATCCTCAATTTTGTCCACTGCTTCCAATTTCCTGATCTCTTCCTTTTCCAATTTCAAAAGCTCCTCATTGAATATTGAGCATTCACGTAGAGTTGGCATTAAGCAGATGACACTTTTGTTTTCTGCAATGTTCTTGTATATCTTCTCTGCAACTATTTCTTCCTTTGGAAATAAATTATGTAGCAGCCGACTCTGTAATGCTTTTTTGCCAACTTCAGTGAGTAGTCCAATTCTGATATCTTTCAGAATACTTCCATATTCTTCATCGCTTGCTTGCCTCATATTAGTAGTAAGTTCCTTGTACTCAAAGAAGGACCAAATATTTGTATTTCCGATGCTTCCCAATGACTTCTTCGTGTCTTCATGTGTGACAGTATTAAACACTGGTTGTCCTTTAACTGGAGTAAGTTGCAAAAGATCTCCAAAAACTATGACGTGTTTTCCACCAAATAACATGTCATAGTCTGTCTTCAGAATTTGCTGCATTCTTAAATGCACAAAGGCAAGCATTAAGTTTGAAACCATGCTCACCTCATCAATAATGAGAACTTGCATCTTCTTCAATACTCTTGAAACTTCCAAGGATGCTTCTCCAGTTAGCTTGTTGTATTGTATTTTGTTCTCATGCTCCACTGGTAACATTAGCAAACGATGTAAGGTGATTCCTTTTATGTTATATGCTGCTAACCCAGTTGGAGCAGTAACCACACAAGACAAAGTAGAATCCGTTTTTTGCTGTAGGTAGCTTCTGATGACTTTAATTAGGAAACTTTTTCCAGTTCCAGCTTGTCCGCTTACATACATCCTGATTGGATGAAATGATGTGCATGAGCACTCTTTTTTTTCATGTAGAAATCCGTGATCAATTTTGTTTCTGATCTCTTCATAAATTTGTTGCTGCTCTTCATTCAGTTGTCTTTCCAAATTTTGTAAGTCTATAAATTCTTCTTGAGCTTGATTCATAGCCGTTTCCACTTCATTCATGGCTATTGATGCTTCATTTTCAACGATTGGTTGTCCTAGGGGATCTTGACTGAGTGTTCCTGAACTTTGGCTGTCCTGAGAACTGTCTCTAGCTATTTCTGCTGCAATTGTAGTTTCCTGTTCAATTTCTTCATTTAACATTTGCAGATAACTTGAGAATGTACTGCATTGTATGCTGTCTTTGCAAGCATTAAAAGAATCTTCATAGCTTTGAAATTCTCCCAGTAGTTCATCCTCTGTACGCCATGGTTTAAACAACTGTAAAAGAGCCAAGTAGTAAAATTCCTTCTTGTCAGTAGTGTCGCAACTCAGCTTCCTGTGATTTATCAAACTTCCTTTTGTTTGCTTCACCAAACATCCTTCCTCACCAATGACTTTATATTTTCCATTGTTGATGTCTTCTGCGGCTTTCCGTGAATAAATGTAGTTCTGCAGCACTTCATAGAGACACATGTTCTCCAGATGTTGACTTCTCTTGGGATAATATGTGTCCAACATGTTTGATTTCAAAATATCTGTACTTTCTGGGTCATTCTCGGCCAAATATTCAATTTCTCCAACAGATTTCAGTACCCGATTTCTCATTGCTGCAAGGCCTAAACTTGCCCAAATTATTCTTCTTGATTTCGAGTAGAGACTTGCAGAAGATAACCTATCTGAACATTCGTAGGATCCAATTTCTCGATGCGATAACATCTTCAAACTGAAACTGTACAGCTTCTTACTGACAGTCTTCTCGTGAGAAATCTCTTCCCACATTTCCTTCAATTCTGTTTTTTCTGATTTCGTAATGTAAGACGTTACATATCGAGCAACAGCAATGGAATTGTCAGCTACATACTGTATATCCATGTTAGCGTTCCACATGGATAAAATGACTGGGTTGTAGTCATTTATATTTTTTGATTCTTCTTTTCTTTTTAGGTTGTAGGTATTCTTAGGTGATTTTCTTGTGATAGTATGTCTCACAGCTGACATAAAACTGTTGACTCTTCCTTTTGAAAGAACAGGTCTAGGAAATCCAAATCGACATTTAGTGTAGTATTTATCTTTGCTCTTGTATTTCCGTCGACAGTATTTTCCACACCGATGACTTTGGAAACGTAAAACTTGCTCCTTTAACTTTTTCTCTTCTGTGCTTTTTGGTATAGCACATGTTGCATATTCTTCAATGTAAGATAACACTGCTTCATCAGTATCTGTTCCAAACTTTGGGGCATCCTTGATCCACAACAGCATATGAATATGAGGAGCACCTCTTGCCTGGTACTCTTTTCTCCAAAAGAAATCTACTACTTCTCCAAGAGATGGATTTTTTTTATTGCAGATGAAGGACATCATAGCCTCAAATCTATGATTGAAATATCTGCAAACATTAACCGGATCCAATGAGCACAGTTCTCCTGCTGTCTTGTATTCGATGTTTTTAATGTTTGAATTTGCCTCTCGTAGAAAATCCAGTAAATCATCCCAAGCGTACTCAGCACAGCTTAGGGTAACGAACCATGTTGGTGTTCCTAAATTCCGTAACATGCATTTTAATTCACCATGGCGTCGGTACCAATATTCATTTGTCCCACGCTGACAAGCCATCAGATTGATCAGTTGTGTTTCCAAATGATCATCTCGGTGCTGCACTTTCTCCATAAAATCCTTAGCAGACACATTTTGTAAATGTACTCCACTTTTTAAAATGTGATTTACTGCATAAGACAGTGCAGACAAATCACTTTCAAATAAAAGATGGAACAAATAAGGAATACTTTGTCGAAATCTGGGATCTTCAGCATATAGTCTTGTAGTCCGATACTCAGAAGCTGGAATCTGTTCCGGACGTTCATCGTATCGTCCTCCTTTCCTTTAGGAAACAGCTGGGGAAAACATCGAGCTTCCAAGCTCTCCTCCCATACACTCACGGGAGTTCCTTTTGCTTTCTTCATCTGAAAGAGATCAATATTGTCTCCCATAACTTCTTTTGAATGAAGAGGATGTATGCTAAAATGTTCATAAATTTCTTCTTCCTTTGACTTGTCCACTTTTTCAATTTGTCCAGTTGGTGTTTCTGTGTCTTCTTGTAAATCTTCTTCTTCTTCTTCTTCTTCTATATAAATTGATTCATACCATTTGTTATTCCTTTTCAAATACAAATTTGCTCTTTGTACTTTCCGCACATCTACCAGCTCCTGCCAAATCTTCTTATTCTTTGTAGGTACACCATTAACCAGAATAATTAATGGTTCAGTTTCCAAAGTATCCGCATCAATAGATTCCATATTTTTTTTCAAATCCAAGGGCAAATACACCACTCTACCTTTTAAACCTCTCAGTAAATCTGAAGGAGGTAATTTACCAGTTTTGGGCTCCATACGTACTATGGTCTGGAACGGATGAACACATTGAATGAGTATAGACTCATATGTATTTAATTCAGAAAGTTCAGCAGGAATAGCATCCAATTCTAAATTATTATGTACAGCTCTGGTCGGCATTCTATTTTCCTCTAACTTGTTGTAACAGTATTTACAAATACGCTGATCTTCACCCAAATCAAAACAATTTTCAAGAAATATATATGTGGCAAAATCCTTCCACTTATAATTATCTTCATTTTCACTCTTTCTGTAGAGATCAACATTCCTAGTTTGTTTTCTATAATGAGTTCTGCGGCAACAAATACAAGTAAAATTTGGTCTTTCATTAGAGATTATTGCAAATTTTGTTATGTGATCATTAAATGTGTTACTTACAGAGGGTTCTACATTCTCTTCCACTTCTTCCTCATTTACTGTGTCCTTCTCTGCACTGTTTTGTTCAGGACCAAAGTAACAAAACTGAATTTCATCAACAACCTTCTCTACATCTGATACCGTTCCTCGGAACAGAGCCCTATTCAATTCATTTAACTTTATTGCTGGACTTTTAGCAAAATACAACCGTCTCACAAACTTTCTCATTTCAGTATGATGAACAGCCAGCATCCTAAAATGATGGAAAACACTATTACACACTTTTCTAGATAGACAAGCCAGAGAATGACCCTGCAAACCAGTATCTCTCTCATTCTGCATGGATCCAGACTTTGAAGCACCTTAATCTTCTGTTTTATACTTTTTTTACTATATTCTCTTAGAAACTCACGAAATTTGTCAATAGATTCCTGACGCACAGTGCAAATACTACTACAATTCCAAGTGTACACTGGGGCTTTAGGACGTCTCCCCATAGCCTCATCCGCCATCACTTGTACCTCATCTCTTGGAACCATTAGCTCCTTCTCCATTATGCAACCATTTTTCACTTCGTAAGCACGACCTCTGGTGTCAACTGCATGCAGCAAACTATTACTTTGAAAATAGCTCTCTTCATTAAAAAAAGGTTCACTACTTGAACTATGCATCCACTTTCCTAAAAACACTTTACAAAAGTTTGTTCTGTTCACTACTCTTTTCCTTTTGCTATGTGATTTCAGTACATTAACCATTTTGTCTAATGTACGCATCCTATTCAAAATTAAAATGAATAGTTTCCTTTTTAATTCTAATGCCTTTGCTGCAATGGCTTCAATTTCTTTTTTTCTTTTATAAAACTTAGCCTTTTGCTTATATTTCTTCACATCCTTTATCAAATTGGACATAACTCTTCTCTGAAACATTTTTCTACGTATCTCTTTAAACGCTGTTTTTCTGTTTATGTAAATCTTTTCAGTTGCAGAAGGTATATTTGCATTAACTAAATTCTCAATTTTTTCCTGTCCTTTTCTTTTCAAAACATTCTTTCCAGTACAGACATTTTGTACATTTTTCCTTTTTTTGAATATGTTTTTTAAAAATTGTTTTGTCTGCTTACCAGAAGATTTTTTCTTTTTCCCAACATGAGCATCTTCTACTAACTTTGGTACTCCAGTTGTCTTCAAATATAGGTTTTTTTTGTGGGTTTTTTTAACTCTGGATTTTGTAGGCATCTTAAATTTTGTTCACTGCTCTTCAGCAATACCTGAAAAAAACTAAAAAAAAAATCCTTTATTTTATTTAAATATATTACTACATTTCTTTTCACAATAGTCACAAAACGAAATTTCTTTGCCAATTTGAAAGCACACTTACTGCTCTTTTTTTTGGCAAGTGATAATCACTTTTACAGACTGACACATTATGAATCCACTTTTCAGATTTTTTAAAAAGCCCATGTCCAGACTGCTTTTTCAGACCACCACCATGTGTATCCTGGGTGACTGCCTACACTCCAGCAAGGGCAACCAGCCTTAGTGATGCTGAATGTATTTGCATTGCAGACTGAAACCTCAAACCCCACTCGCTTGTAAATACTGTGCATGATTCTACATGGAAAGCAGCTGGGTGTGTGCTAAGAGTCTGCTTCTGCACCAATAAATCGCTCCCCCTTTTTCCTACTAATGCAACTGTGAAATCACCAGAGCAAAACGCAATAAATCTCTGCCTGTAATTCCTATTTGCACACAGAGTCATGTTTTCACATTAGTCACAAAACGAAATTTCTTTGCCAATTTGAAAGCACACTTACTGCTCTTTTTTTTTGGCAAGTGATAATCACTTTTACAGACTGACACATTATGAATCCACTTTTCAGATTTTTTAAAAAGCCCATGTCCAGACTGCTTTTTCAGACCACCACCATGTGTATCCTGGGTGACTGCCTACACTCCAGCAAGGGCAACCAGCCTTAGTGATGCTGAATGTATTTGCATTACAGACTGAAACCTCAAACCCCACTCGCTTGTAAATACTGTGCATGATTCTACATGGAAAGCAGCTGGGTGTGTGCTAAGAGTCTGCTTCTGCACCAAAAAATGGCTCCCCCTTTTTCCTACTAATGCAACTGTGAAATCACCAGAGCAAAACGCAATAAATCTCTGCCTGTAATTCCTATTTGCACACAGAGTCATGTTTTCACATTAGTCACAAAACGAAATTTCTTTGCCAATTTGAAAGCACACTTACTGTTCTTTTTTTTTGGCAAGTGATAATCACTTTTACAGACTGACACATTATGAATCCACTTTTCAGATTTTTTAAAAAGCCCATGTCCAGACTGCTTTTTCAGACCACCACCATGTGTATCCTGGGTGACTGCCTACACTCCAGCAAGGGCAACCAGCCTTAGTGATGCTGAATGTATTTGCATTACAGACTGAAACCTCAAACCCCACTCGCTTGTAAATACTGTGCATGATTCTACATGGAAAGCAGCTGGGTGTGTGCTAAGAGTCTGCTTCTGCACCAAAAAATCGCTCCCCCTTTTTCCTACTAATGCAACTGTGAAATCACCAGAGCAAAATGCAATAAATCTCTGCCTGTAATTCCTATTTGCACACAGAGTCATGTTTTCACATTAGTCACAAAACGAAATTTCTTTGCCAATTTGAAAGCACACTTACTTCTCTTTTTTTTTGGCAAGTGATAATCACTTTTACAGACTGACACATTATGAATCCACTTTTCAGATTTTTTAAAAAGCCCATGTCCAGACTGCTTTTTCAGACCACCACCATGTGTATCCTGGGTGACTGCCTACACTCCAGCAAGGGCAACCAGCCTTAGTGATGCTGAATGTATTTGCATTACAGACTGAAACCTCAAACCCCACTCGCTTGTAAATACTGTGCATGATTCTACATGGAAAGCAGCTGGGTGTGTGCTAAGAGTCTGCTTCTGCACCAAAAAATCGCTCCCCCTTTTTCCTACTAATGTAACTGTGAAATCACCAGAGCAAAACGCAATAAATCTCTGCCTGTAATTCCTATTTGCACACAGAGTCATGTTTTCACAATAGTCACAAAACGAAATTTCTTTGCCAATTTGAAAGCACACTTACTGCTCTTTTTTTTTGGCAAGTGATAATCACTTTTACAGACTGACACATTATGAATCCACTTTTCAGATTTTTTAAAAAGCCCATGTCCAGACTGCTTTTTCAGACCACCACCATGTGTATCCTGGGTGACTGCCTACACTCCAGCAAGGGCATCCAGCCTTAGTGATGCTGAATGTATTTGCATTACAGACTGAAACCTCAAACCCCACTCGCTTGTAAATACTGTGCATGATTCCACATGGAAAGCAGCTGGGTGTGTGCTAAGAGTCTGCTTCTGCACCAAAAAATCGCTCCCCCTTTTTCCTACTAATGCAACTGTGAAATCACCAGAGCAAAACGCAATAAATCTCTGCCTGTAATTCCTATTTGCACACAGAGTCATGTTTTCACATTAGTCACAAAACGAAATTTCTTTGCCAATTTGAAAGCACACTTACTGCTCTTTTTTTTGGCAAGTGATAATCACTTTTACAGACTGACACATTATGAATCCACTTTTCAGATTTTTTAAAAAGCCCATGTCCAGACTGCTTTTTCAGACCACCACCATGTGTATCCTGGGTGACTGCCTACACTCCAGCAAGGGCAACCAGCCTTAGTGATGCTGAATGTATTTGCATTACAGACTGAAACCTCAAACCCCACTCGCTTGTAAATACTGTGCATGATTCTACATGGAAAGCAGCTGGGTGTGTGCTAAGAGTCTGCTTCTGCACCAAAAAATGGCTCCCCCTTTTTCCTACTAATGCAACTGTGAAATCACCAGAGCAAAACGCAATAAATCTCTGCCTGTAATTCCTATTTGCACACAGAGTCATGTTTTCACATTAGTCACAAAACGAAATTTCTTTGCCAATTTGAAAGCACACTTACTGCTCTTTTTTTTTGGCAAGTGATAATCACTTTTACAGACTGACACATTATGAATCCACTTTTCAGATTTTTTAAAAAGCCCATGTCCAGACTGCTTTTTCAGACCACCACCATGTGTATCCTGGGTGACTGCCTACATACCAGCAAGGGCAACCAGCCTTAGTGATGCTGAATGTATTTGCAATACAGACTGAAACCTCAAACCCCACTCGCTTGTAAATACTGTGCATGATTATACATGGAAAGCAGCTGGGTGTGTGCTAAGAGTCTGCTTCTGCACCAAAAAATCGCTCCCCCTTTTTCCTACTAATGCAAATATAAAATTACCAGAGTTGTACACAATAAATCTCTGCCTATATTTCCCAACATGTGTAACCTGGGTGACTGCCTACATTCCAGCAAGGGCAACCAGCCTTAGTGATGCTGAATGTATTTGCATTACTGAGTCCAACCTCAAACCCTTAAACTATTCTTTTTTTATACCAATACACCTTAATTTATCGTGAAAACATAGTCCATATTATTTTACATGTTCCTCACATTTAAATTTCTCCCAAAACAGAAAATAATAAACACAACTTCAACAAAAAGAATTACATTTCTATTATTCATTTCTTAATTTACCATATACATCTCCTCTCAAACTCTAAACTCACCTTTAAAATTAGTTAGTTGTGAAAGAAATGTGGCACTCAAACAGCAGATTATCAGAGCCAGGATCTCTGTTCTCTACACCTCTCTCCTCTCAGCAGAACCAGATAATGGCAAAGTTTCCCTCTATTTTTCCACACATATACATGTAAGTTTCAAATCTCAGTGCTTCCCCCTTTTTTTCAAATGTAATCACACATTTCTATTGGTTGAAAACCAACCCTTTTCCAAAAGTACCCTTCCCCCAACTTGACTTCTGCCTAGTACCCTTCCCCCAACTTGACTTCTGCCTGCTACCATAGCAACAGCTCATGGAACACTGCTGTGTGGAGTTAGGTCAGAAGTTCGCCAAACAATGTTTCAATTCCACAGAGCAAGAGTGCTTGACTTTTCAAACCTTACAGCAAATCCATAGTACTGTTCTTTGGTAACACATTTTTCTGTACCAATACAAAACATGCTTCTATAAATTTACACATACAGCCTAGTTTTTAGTGTAGAATGGTATGAAACAGCCAATCAGTTCTTTTTTTTTTATAACTAAATATGTATGCCTCCATTTCCAAACTGTCTTTCATTTCTTTTTACCATTCTACTGAATTACACCTCCTGAGTGCATCCAGATCTCCTTTGAAGATGTTCACAGTGTGGATTGTAGGACACAGCTATGTCTTCTGGAGTGAAAAGTTTGCAGAGAAAACAGGTATTGTGAGAGACCTTGCTTTGCCAAATGTAGACATTAAATGGATTGGTCAGAGAGGGTTAAAGTGGCACCAATTGATGCCATTGGTGAAATCCTTCATGCAAATCCAACACCCTGACCTCATAATAGTGCACTGTGGTGGCAATGACCTAGGCACTTTGACTGGGGTAGGTCTGGAAATGCTTATGAAGGACACCTTTGCACAACTGTTTTCACTTTTCCCTAAAACTGCCTTTGTGTTTTCCAACATATGCCAAAGGCAAAAATGGAACTGGTCCAATCATTTCTGTCCGCAGATTGACAAAGCAAGAAAGCACGTCAACAAATCTGTTTCTGCTTTCCTCCGTGACTATGGTATGGGTTCCATTTACCACAACAACTTGCGTTACGACATGCAAGACATTTATAGAGGAGATGGTGTGCACTTCAATGATGAAGGGAACAGAGTCTTCCTCTTGAACCTTAGACTCTGCATCGGTACTTACTTGTAGGTACCACTAAAAAATAACTTCATAAACACAACGGCTCTTTTTAGAGCCCCCTAATATCTAAACTCTTAAATCTGCATTTCATTTCTTTTTTTTTTTTTTTTGTTACCGTACGCTAACCGTACGCGTACCCCGTGATTTTTTTAAAAATCAATAAATGTTTTCTTTGTACTTTTCTGTCCTTCTTTAACCCCCTCACAAATGTAAGGGGGTCTGTAACTCTCCTCCTTGCCCCCTTTTCTTGTTATCACTCTTTTTTTTCTGAGTGAAACACACGAAATGGCGGCCGCCGCTTCCTGGTTTCGGCCGATTCGAATGTTTACTAAGATCTAAGAGCCAATCAGAATCGCGCTCGCGCACGCCACCGTACTCGTACGGTAAGCGTACCGTAAGCGTACCGTAAGCTGGCTCAGATATATATATTGATTTAAAGGCTATTTTCTCAGAATCTACTGAACAGATTTACACCAAACCTACAAAAGGCACTTCCTTGACCTGAGGACTACCTCTCTGCCAAATTTCTAGTAATTCTGTTCAGCCGTTCGGGCTGTAGCCCTGTCTAAAGGTCCTATGGAAAAATGCATGGGAAAAACGCGTTTTGGGACCCCCCTTTTATCTCAGCCCCCGCTTGACGAATCCCCCCGAGACTTTCAGGGTAGGAGCGGAGCGTAGCGCCCCACCTATTTTGAGAAATTCGCGAGGATTCGTCGACCGGCGCCAAAGTTATTCAAAATAGAATGTTGCGGATTTCCTATGGAAACGTGGTCCTAACTATAACTACCTACTGGCGACCGCCAGTAGGTAATATATATATATATATATATATATATAAAAACTTTATCCTCTTGAACAAAGCGATATGGAGGAACTCGGTGAGAATTTCAAGAAAACTTTATTTTCAGGCGCTAGAGAGTGACAAACTGTCAATGCGTTTTGATTGCACACAGCAGCCTTGATCACGATATATATAGATATATTACCTACTGATGATAGCCAGTGGGTAGTTATAGTTAGGACCAAATTTTTCAGAGGAGAAGTGTTTTTTTGTTTTGCCAATAACGTTGTGCCGCTAGACGAATCTTCACAAAATTTTCACAAAACTTCCCTTTTTTGGTTCCGCTACTGTGTTGAACGTTTCAGGGTGATTTGTAAAGTGGGGGCTGAGGACAAAAGGAGGTTATTAAAACACATTTTTTCATTTTTTTAACTACAGCCCAAACCACTGAATGGAATTATATCAAATTTGGCAGAAAGCTAGATGTTGGTTCAAGAAACGTGTTTCAGTAGTTTTAGAGATATTTAGGTTTAAAAAATATAGATATCTGGGAGCCCAAAATCCTACTGAAATTCGATTGGCTGCCAACACTTCAACCAAGAAGTGTTGGCAGCCATCTTGGGACCAATATACGTGATAGCACCCTATTGAAATGCATTGTGGTGAAAGGCAGGTTTGAGAGTCACAAAAAGAACGTATGTAGAGTGATAAAAGATTTTAGTTACAATATAAATAATCTGTTGATGGTACCATACTAATTTTATGAATTGTGGTGTGTTCTAAGGTGATTTTACCCTGTGGAAAAGCCTTCTGCAGGGATTTCAAGAATTATGTGTGCGAGAAAACAGTTTTCTCATGATATCCCCATAGAGGTTATTGATTGTGCTCCAGAAGCTAAAATGAGAGCATATTTTCTGTAAATTCACACTATCTTCCTCAGCCATATGAAAACTAAGTCTGACAGTTGATTACCTTGTGTTCTGCTGCAGCCTCCCAGCATGTCTCATCTTAAACTGAAAGAAAAATGTACACATCATCACCATCCTGATGGATCTCCATTGACTCCCCTAGAGAGCCCACACAATTTCCTCAAATCATTTGCATGATTTACAAAGACATCATGACCATCACACCTGCTTATCTTAAAGAGAAGCTTGCCATATCTGGTCACAGTACATGTCCACGCAGGTAGACGCTTCAAGATAATTTCCCAGTAGACAGTCCACTCGGAGTGCAGGAGACACAATGACCTGTTTGGGGCCTGTCACACATCTCCTTTCCAAAATCAACATTACCATAGGATGGAGTTAGGCTCGGCTGTCTGCTGTCTGCTTAAGTTACCTGGTGGTACACACCAGGCATGATCTGTCCTGGGGAAACCAGTTCATCTATGACCATAGACACGCTGGCAAGACAGCCAGTGTTGTAATTTCCACCCCACCCAAGGACACTAAGGTTGCCTCAGTCAAAACCTTCCCCATCTCTGGGACAATTTCTATCCCCACACCAATGCTAGCAATCCCCTGGGACTGCCCACAAGTGAGGGATTTCTTTGTGCAGAGAGCATCTCCTCTCCTGTGTCCTGGCTGCAAACAGTCAAAACTAGACCTGGGTGTGAATTTCCACTCCACTCACATAGTTTTCAGAGTTTTTTCACTCCACATGCCGCATAGAGCATAGAGTTAAAAGAAACTCTGCGTAGCAGCATGGAGCTGAGATTTTCCTCTCACGCAGCTCACCAACGTTAAGTTGGTGAGCGTGAGTTAGGAAAATGATACTCCAGACCATCTCCCAGTGAGATTTCTCACCACGGGCAGTGCAGATGGTCGCTACTGCTCATGTTGAGAAACCTTCTTCCAGCGTTAATGAAGATGCCACTCAAGTAGAACATTTACTTGAGCAGCAGAAAGAAGTAGTGCCCTCTTGCGCTGCACATGGTGCCATTCGTGCTGATTTTATAGTGCAGGACAAACACCCGGCACTAAAAAGCAGCGTGAGCAGTGTGACATATCGCGCTCCACCACTTGCGGAAATCCTTTTTTTAGGCACTTTGCGGAGTTCTGCCTAGGTATAGTCAGAACACTGACTTGCCTTCATCACTGAACTTTATTGCCTTTGCAGGGTCAAAGGACTTCCCCAGATAGCCCTTCTTCTTGAAAGTGGCTTAGCGTCCCTCCCACTTCACATAGATTTTTGTGGATCTTGTGAGGACTCTTTCTGTTTTTGATTTTCTTTCCACTGGGTTTTTCCCTGGGGTGGACCTGTCTCCCTTCTTTTTTTCACCCCCCTGGTGCTGATTGGAAACCCAGGTTCTCACCCAATCATCACTTAGCTCCCCCAGCTCTATAGGGCTAGTCAGCTTCGAGTCTACTAGATGCTGGCATAACTTCTCTTCTGCACAGTGAGTCAGGTTGTGTTCTTTCAACATCAAATTGTACAGCCCCATAAGTGCTCACCAGGTTACCACTAATCCAGGCATCTAGTGCCTTCACTGAGATGTCGACAACGTCCATTCAGGACTCTGTTCTAACCTTTTGGGTGTCCCTGAGCTTCACCCATTAGGGCTCTGGGGTAAGACCAAATTTCTAGACTTAACATTGCCTCTAGTGGGAGTAAGATGTTGCCCCCCCCTGCAGGGTCCGGGCCCCATCCCTCCCAGCTACTGGGATCAGTTCCCACAGGAGAGAACCCCAATACTTAGAGTGGACCTCTCTCATCTCAAGGACCCTCTCAAATGCAGTCAGCCATTTGGCAATACCATCCCCCTCAGTGTAAATGGGAACTACTCCCTTGGGAAGCCAGGAATTATACCCACCACCCCTGGCATCCCAGCATTTTCCTCAGTGTTGCTGCCACCCTTTCATTAGGCTTTCGCCTTCTCCCACTTCTTCTCCACTAGGGCCAACTTCCTCTCTTCTAAAGCTATGGAAGCTAACTGAGCCTCACACTCCCTCTCTCTAATAAACATCGGTGGGCCCTGTACAGGGGAGCATGCCCTCTTCCAATTAGCTGGAAGTATGAACCTGGTGCAAGAGGAAATGGAAAGGGTATCACCATTCACCTCCTAGAGGTGGTTGGAGGTGTCATCCTCCACTTCCTTCTCTGGAGGTGTCTGTGCCCAGGCAATAAGGGACCTGCTCAACTCTGCATTGACGATCTTGTTGTTATCAGGTAGCCCCCTAAACCTATAATAAACCCTAAGCTCAACCACTGTGAGTTTCCTCGGTTTAGCCAGATCCAGCTCCATGGTATCCCTAGTTTAGGGTGACAAAATCTTCACAATTCCGATATAGAACAAATATAGAAAAATCAAACAGATGGATTAAATATCAGTTTTAGTCCAAATATCAGAAATTCAAATCAAAAGTTTTGATCTAAGTTAATTTAGCAGATTTGTAAAGAGCCTAACTTTACTGTATGGTGTAATTTAAACATCAACACGTAACCACACCGCTGAACACCAACTATGTTAAAGGGTGGATTACCAGTTGGGGTAAGTATGTACCTTCCACTAACAACAATGCCACCTACTTCACATAGTTTCCAGACAAGAACTCAAAACAGTAGGCCCTAGCTCAACCCTCGGTGGCTGGATGCGAGGAGGCTGGCTTAACTCAGGAGACAGGTATGTAAACCATTTAAAAACACCAATACATTAAATAAGCAAGACACAGCACACAATAAAAACTCAACACCAATTTACAAAAATAGTAAATATTTGTATCTTTAAAATGGTACTAAAATGACAAACATCTAATATAGAGAAGCGGCGATACGAATTTCCAAAGATTAACTACTTTATAGTGTTTAGTACCCATAGGGCCAACCTGGGACATCTGGTCACAATTGACCAAGAGAAAGTCAAAGTTTGAGGCCATCCGCAATGGAGCCCTGGCCTGAAACGCTAAGAGGTCCCAGTCAAAATTTTACCTTCACACTTAGAAACTTTTCTGGAGCTTTTCCTTCCAACATCGATCTACCCTCCACAGCAGGCTGGATTTGATGCAGGTTCACCAGCTTGACTTTCTGTGAGGCCCCTGTGAAATCCTGGCTGGGTCGCGGTTGAAGGTAGTCGGCTTGTCTCTCGACGTTGAGTGGGTCACCTCATGGAGCTTTTTCACCATAATTCTCCAAATTCTACAAGCTTCTGGAACTTCTTCCTGAAGTTCCTCTTGGGTGTTCAAACTGTCTAAACACAAATCCAAGAGTCTGTAAGCTCTGAAATGGTCCTTGGAAGTTTGGACTACAGTTCCCATAATGCACCTGGCCAAACCCTGAAACGTCCACTGGATTAATTCCAGACTAGGGACTTTTTGGGGGAGATAGTACAATAAAGCTCTTTTAACCTGTTGCTTTCAGGGAGTCCACACCATAATCCTTTTTGAAGCAAGACAAAGTCCTTGTGGCTGTATTTCCAAGTGTGCAAACAGAAGCAGTCCTTCAGGGAGCAATCCTGTGTGGTGCACACCAGGGTTCAAGCAGGGGAATCCTTCTTCTTGTAGTGTCAGGCAGCAAATTCAGAACTGAATTACCCCGCAGCTCTCACCTCTTTATTCAATGATCTGTGGTGACAAGCAGGGGGGCACCCCTTTCCAATGAGATGCATGGTGCCACCCAAAGGCATGACAGCTTCCTTGAACCTGTGGCATCTTCTTGTCCCACAAAGCACTGTACTTCCAAAATCCAACATGGATGACTTCTCTCCACAGGAGTAGGAGCTGGGCATATCAACCTACTGACGCGGCTCATTTACCCTCCCCCTCCCGACCCCTGCAAATTCCATTCTTGGCCTTGACGTCTGTCAGGAAGAGGGGGTTGCCTAGCTTGCATTCTTTACATTTCTGCTCTCTTTGAATCTCATGGTTTATTACCCATCCCCCTGCCTGGCCTGCTCTTTGCAGCTGCTGAACTCCCACCATCAGACAACCTCTGCTCTGGCCAGGACACTTATCACCTACTGAAAGCAGCCTAGCTAAGCCTGAGATGGCAGGTCAGGGGAGATTGCAAGGAGGCTGGATTTTGGTTCACAGAAAAGAAAGTCATAACTTCTTTTCTGTACTAGTTATGATAAATTCAACAGTGGTAAGTTGTTGAACTTATCAATACCAATCTTTTAAGTCATTTAACGATATTTTAACTCCTCTCCTAGCAATAGTTATACTTAAATAAATATTGCAATGTTGGCCTAGCGAGCTGGGTATCCACAATGGGGGAAAATTAAATGGACATATCAAGCATCCTTTATAAGGTCCCTGCTTATAGTTACATGTCCCTTCTAACCCTAAGACACCTAGGGGAGATCTTGGGGGTACCTAGTATGTACAAAATAAGGTATATTATCACTTTTAAAAGGCCCATACCACAGAAGTAGAATTTGCATACAATTTACTATGAAAGACAGTCTGCAAAGCAAGGCTGCCTTTAAAATGACGGCAGGCATACCCCAGTGCACACATGCAAGTGCTGGGCATCTAAACTCCTTTGCCCTATTATATATGTCAAGATTCCTGTCCAGCTCTCCTCTCTTGACTCTCACAATACACTGAGGTATAACACAATGGGGTAACCCAATGACCCTCAGAGCCTGGGTGAGTATATGGTAAACCTGTCGTTTTCATTTGTATAGAGGTGTTTTTTTACCTGCTTTTGTTGTGCAGCGCACACTGATTTATTCCACTTACATTTTTATTTGACTCACTGAGGACGTGCATGATTTGTTCTTCTTAACATAGTGATTGGTGCTCCCTGACAGAGCCATTGTCACCGCCTTCAAGGACCGTCTAGACAACAACGCACACAACACCAAAGAGCTCTTCAGCATCGTGAAAGAACTCTCCAACCCCAGCTCCAACACCAACGACATCCCGCCATCTCAAGACCTGTGCGACTCCCTGGCCACCTTCTTCCACCGCAAGATCACCGACATCCACGACAGCTTCAACTCCAACCCCCCCGCACCCACCACCGAATCCACCACCCCTGCGACTACCACTCGCACCAGTCGCCAGACCGTCTGGTCCAGCGTCCGCGACGAAGACACCATCAAAACCATGAACTCCATCCACTCCGGATCCCATCGGACCCCTGCCCTCAGCACGTCTTCAACAAAGCCAGCGCAACCATCGCTCCCCACATCCGGAAAACAATCAACTATTCCTTCGAGACAGCAACCTTCCCAGAAAGCTGGAAGCACGCAGAGATCAACGCCCTTCTGAAGAAGCCCAAGGCGGACCCCAAGGACCTCAAGAACTTCCGGCCCATCTCCCTGCTCCCTTTCCTGGCAAAAGTGACCGAGAAGATTGTCAACAAACAGCTGACCCGCTACCTCGAAGTTAACAACATCCTGGACCCTTCCCAATCCGGTTTTCGCAGCAACCACAGCACCGAGACCGCCCTCATCGCCGCCACTGACGACATCTGGACCCTGATGGACAAAGGAGAAACAGCCGCCCTCATCCTCCTGGACCTATCAGCAGCCTTTGCCACGGTCTGCCACCGCACCCTATCAGCACGCCTCCATAACGCCGGTATCCAAGAGAAGGCCCTGGCCTGGACCACATCCTTCCTCTCCAGCAGAACCCAGAGCGTCCGCCTCCCACCCTTCCGCTCCAAAACCACCGAGATCATCTGCGGCGTCCCACAGGGATCCTCCCTCAGCCCGACGCTGTTCAATATCTACATGGCCCCCCCTCGCCCACGTTGCACGACAACACAACCTCAACATCATCTCCTATGCCGACGACACCCAGCTGATCATATCCCTCACCGAAGATCCCCACACCGCCAAAGCTAACCTCCACAGAGGAATGAAGGCCGTAGCCGACTGGATGAAGGACAGCAGACTGAAGCTGAACTCGGACAAGACAGAGATCCTCATTCTCTGACCCACCCCATCAGCCTGGGATGACTCTTGGTGGCCCACGTCACTAGGCACAGCCCCAGAACCCACAGACCACGCACGCAAACTGGGGGTCATCCTCGACTCCACTCCCTCCATGACCAGGTAAGTCAACGCCGTCTCCGCGTCCTGCTTCAACACCCTCCGTATGCTCCGCAGGATCTTCAAATGGATCCCCCTCGACATGAGAAAAAACTTTACCCAGGCCCTCATCACCAACAGACTCGACTACGGGAATGCCCTCTACTCAGGAACTACAAACAAGCTCCTGAGACGACTCCAACGCATCCAGAACGCCTCGGCCCGACTCATCCTCGACATCCCCCACCGCAGCCACATCACACTCCACCTGAGAGGCCTGCACTGGCTCCCCGTCAACAAAAGGATCACCTTCAAGCTCCTGATCCACGCACACAAAGCACTGCACAACACCGGACCCACCTACCTCAACAACCGACTTCCACACCCCCACCCGAAGCCTCCGCTCAGCCAACGTCGCCCTCACCACAGTCCCTCGCATCCGAAAAACCACTGGCGGCGGCAGATCCTTCTCCTACCTCGCCGCCGATACCTGGAACACTCTCCCCACCATCCTACGACAGACCCAGGACCTGCTGGCCTTCAGAAGACTCCTCAAGACCTGGCTCTTCGACCAGTAGCACCCCCCCTCCCCAGCGCCTTGAGACCCTCTCGGGTATGTAGCGCGCTTTACAAATGCAGTGATTGATTGATTGATTGATTGATTGTAGTTTACCATATCACAATACACTGGCATAATTCATATCATTCCTCCCGGCACTTATGATTAAACAAACGTCTTGTACCCTGACCTTTGACCATATTACAGGCTGTTGGTAATAGCTAGCTGCAGCTGGTGTTCCCTGGTTTCTTTGAAAAGGCTTAATAGCTTTGAAAAATGTTTAACCATGCATATGCAAGGTCAGGTTTCAGGCGCCATGGAAACTTCCAGAAAATCCACCAGAATAAGCATCAAGCAAACGGCATAGTTGACCTGACCTCAACATGAACCAATAAATCCCCTGCACCTGTTCCTTGATATAAGCAAGTAGAACACAGCCTTTGCGAACATTCTAAAACACATCCTAGAAGACAGCCTTATCAAATTAATCATCTGCGCCTGTTCCTTGCTATAAGCAATTAGAATGCGACCCTTGTGAACATTATAAATCACCTTCTAGAAGGCAGCCTCATCGAGTTAATTAGCTCCACCTGTACCTTGTTGCAAACAATTAGAGCATGGCCTTTATGAACATTCTAAAGCAGTCTTATTTAAAGGCCGTCCACACTCCTTCCCTTCTCTAAGCATCTTCGCCTGCCACTTACCTGTTTCGTAACTTACATGACACAATCTTGCCAGCTCCCTTGATCCTATCGCTTTGACCTCACCACAAAGAACATCCCAGCATTAGTCTTGCAGCTGGATGGAAAACAGAACAAGAAGAAAAGGAGAGACGCATTAGCAGACTTGATTTTACTACACGCTGACCTCAGTCGCAACATTGTGCTGCAAAAAAGGTAGCCAGTGCATTTGTTCAGCTTGTACATACTGTTGGCAGGGCTCTTCCAGAGAGGACTTGAGTGAAGCTAACCCCGTCCAAATTTGCTTGTGGGTTTGATGCTGAAATCATACTCACTACAGTTTCAATTTTTTTTTTAAAGGAGCCTCTACAGACAATCTAAATGAAAACAAAACAACAACAAAGCTAAAGGTTGGTTGTGAATTGAAAAGCTTTCATGAGGTGATACCTTAAGAGATAGAGTTAATACTAAACTAAAGTCTTAATATTTGTTCATTTATAGGTACCATATCGGCCAGTACCATTCATCAGCCTGGTGTGAATGCCGGCTGCAGTGTTGCTGTTGAGTTGACGAGCCACAGCATCTTTGAGTCTACACACTTTCTCTATCCCAATCCCTTTCCCCTTGGAATATGCCACTGGAGCAGTGTCTCCTCCTGTAAACCAAGGGCAAGTCTTGAGAGAATTCGGGAACTAACGTCACCGCCCCATTGGAATCATCTGGGATCTAGGTAGGTGGCTTATGTCAATATACTAGGACTTATAGATAGTTTGCATCCCCTTTGCCCTATTACATTCTAGGGGCTTACAGGGTCTGTCATTGCCAATTGTAATTATACCTAATTACCATATACCTTTTTCCTCAGAGCACTGAGCCTGGTCCTGTTTAGCAGAGCCCAGGGCACAGTCAGAGGCAGTTACCACTAGCATTAGTACAAAACATGGGAGTGAAAAGGGCAAAAAGTATGACTATCACACGGTGCTAAAAGCAATCCTTGAAAGTCTTGCTGTATTAAATATTGGCAGTGAATATCAAGACTGTGTGATCTTGAATGCGCCTTAGGCCTCTTTAATCCCATACCAGTCACTCCCTGCCCCTATTTCATGCTATGGCAGGTTCCTGCTTTCTCCTTTTGCAACGTTATTTCTGTCTTTATCTTCCTTCTACTTTCCCATTAATGTGTTTTTCCTTCTCTTGCTCTCGAGAAATCTCTGATGAGGAAAAATGAATGCCAGTCCCCAAAAATAAGTGCCAGTGGCCCCCACTGGCTCAAATTAAGCACTGAATGAATGACAATTTGGGTTGTCTGGTGGTGACCACATTTCCCTAAAGAGGGATCTTACAACAGATGAGGTGTGTGGTGGTTTTGGTAGGCACGTTTGCTATTACAGATGGCATAGGGCATTAATTCCTCTTTCACCAGGACCAGAAACAATCATTATTGATATGCTTGGTGTTAGACTTGGCCCTTTTGACTGGTTTATCCCCAAACCTTTTGCATTTTGCCTCCTGTTTTTCGGACCCTGTTTTCGTTTGCTATAGGATTCTGGGCACTTTATCCCTGCTGATCAGTGCTAAAGTGCATATGCTCTCTGTGTAAATTGTGATATGATTAGTTATCCATGATTGACATATTTGATTTACTGGTAAGTCCCTAGTAAAGTGCATGGTGTGTGCCAGAGCCTGTAAATCAAATGCTAATAGTGGGCTTGCAGCACTTGTTGTGCCACCCACATGAGTAGCCCTGTAAATGTATCTCAGACCTACCACTGTAGTGTCTGTGCGTAGTTTGTAACTTCCATGTGTGACATGTCCTGATAGTCAAATACAGTGTATTTCCTTTTTCGCTTTTGAAAGGCTATCTGTCCCAAAGGCTAATGGGGTTGTACTGTACCATACTTACATGTGTGACTTTCCTAAGGGAAAAGATACCTTTTGGTAAAGGTGGTTTTTAAATCCTGTGTTTGAAAATTCCACTTTTAGAAAGTGAACATTTTCTTACTTCACCATTGTGTGCCTCTGGTTGTTTGTGGATTCAGCGTCTGGTGTTAGTTGACAGGAGCTGAGATGTGCATTCACTCTAGACAATCACTGACCGGGGTTGAGTTGTGCGCTGCCTTGTCTGGGTGACTCAGCGCAGAGCTGAATAAACCTGGTCTGCAGTTAGACTGGTGCAAGGAGTGCTATTTACACCTGAACAGGCTGTGTCTCCTTTTGCACAATGATGTCTCAGCCCGCAGTGGTCATGCTGCACCACTGAATGTAGAACTGGTTACAACTGGGATCAGAGACCCATGCCACTAAGAGAACAAAGACATTTCTTGGTATAAGTATTGCATCTAAAACCCCAGGATTGTTTTACTTCCAGGAACAAGAGGACCCTGCCAAGAAGAAGAGCGAAGGACTGTGTGAGGAGTGTTGCCTTTTCTGAGTCAGGGTTGGGTTGGCCTGCAGTTGCTGCGCCAAATGGTGGAAATGGACTGATTCTTTTTGCCCTGCTGTGGTATGCTGCTTGTGGAGAATCTCCAATGGCCTGTGTGTGCTCGCCTCCTGTTTTGGGACAATTCAGGGACATAAAAGATTTCCAGAAAAGGATCTGGATCTTTAATTGACCTACCTGGGAGGACAGCCGGAGGAGCTGTGTGAGGAGCACTGCCCTTAATTGGTGTAGGGGAAGGACTGGACTGTCCTTGTATCTTTTTGTCTACAAGGAAATAAACCAATGCTGAGTGCTCTATTTGGGGCCCAAGCATGTGGAGAGCGCTGTATTTGTCACCTTGGAGGTGAAAGCGCGAGTGAGGTGCTTTTTGGTGGCAGGAAGTGTGAGGTGACCCATTACTCCTTTGTATACAGCAGGGGTCTGCACATATGGCCCCATGCTGTTGAAGATTGCGCAGGAATTCACCAGGTGCAAGGAGCTTTTCTTTTGGAGCCGCCTCCCCAGGCTGAGGTTGGCTGGAAAACCGACAGGACGAGGCCGCCCGGGAGGAGCCAGCACAGTAGGAGTTCCCCCCCACGTAGCCCTGGCAACTGTGAAGCAACCACAGGCCTGGCCTCTATGGAGACCCCAAGGGGGAGTGCGCTGCACTTTGAAGCTAAGGATTCGGATGCGGTGTGTAAGACCACCCTGGGTCAAGGAGCCACTATGGGGTTTGCCAGAGTAGTTTCCCACCGCTGGAGAGATCGAGTAGGGTGGCTGCCATTGGGTGGTTGGCTCCACAGTAGTAGGGCTGCCAGAGAAGACTGAGAGAGGACTCTTCACAGCCACTGCAGGACCCGGGGAGGTTTCCGACATCACCTCCCGGGCAGTGGTAGGCACTGAGGGCCAAACGACATTAGGTAGCGAGGGCTGCACCGCATGGCCGCGGGCAGCCAATTTGCCGTAGGTGTAGCAGCTGCTCCGCACTTGCAGGCAGCTGCTTTGGGATCTCTCCATGAGTGGGGTACCTAGCGTGGTTTACCCACCGACGTGGGAGGAGTGTGCACCCCCCGTGACTGAGCCTACCTGGGAAGGGGGGGCAACCATTCCTGACACTTGTGGCTATTGTGCGGTGAGCCCAGGACAGGCCCCCGATCTGGAACTGGCCGCATAAAAAATGGCCGCAGTTACACTGAAACAAGTAGGGATTATGGTTCCTCCCTAAACAGCGGCATTTCTCACGGCCTAAGGCTATGAAGAAAGGTTATGTTAGGAATATGACTTGCCTAAAACCAGGGTATTTTATGCCCCAGAGCAGTGTCCTGTCTGATGAGGATAACATGCATGGATGTGTTTATGGTTTGCATAATCTGTTCCTTGTGGTCTGGTTATCTGGTCTGGTGTTTACTTAAGTGTACTACGGGTGATATAGTGACCTCAGAGTAAACAAAGTAACATGCTATTTGTTCTTAATTTAGGTGCCCTCCATATAATATGTTGATTATGGCCTAAAGGTGGCAGAGTGATTTTGGGGCCTATGAGGTTATGACAAATTGCCCTCTGGCAAAGTGATGATGCATGTGGATTTATGCATCCTACTGACCAGTGCCTAGTGGCACAGTAATTCATGTAATTATGGTCTTCTGTGGTTTACATGCTTTCTTTATGGCAAGCGCCTAGTGGTGCAGTGATTTATTGTATGTGGTCTAATGTGTTTTACATGCTACACAGTGATTTCTGGTCTAATGTGTGTTTTGTGTAAAGAATACAAAGGATATTTTTTATATAACCTTATGTGTAGTCTCTCTTGAGGTGTGCCTAGAGTGTCACTGGTGTGTGTGTGTGTTGCGCAAACACTTTACACATTGCCTCTGGGATAAACCTGATTGATCTGCCAAACTACTGAGTAGTTGTTATTTAGGTGTGTAACTCCCTTACCCTGACTAAAGTGGTGTAAACCCTAGCCAACCAGAAACCCCATATATAACACTTGGAGTTCTACAGCCTGCTTTCTAGATGTTTCATGGGAAGCTGCATGGTTACACCAGCCTAATAGCTGTCACTGCTGGTACTGGTGTTGGGTCTTGGCCTAGGTTGGTTAAAAATATAGTAACAAGGATTAAATGCTAGTTATGAGCACTGGATGTTAAATGGCACATTAAGTCTCCTCGCACTATCTTTGCACCCTTTGATTCTATTGGTTGAGGAATGGGAGATGAGAGAGTGTAGACATGGATAGGAGAAAGAACAGAGATATAGGTAAATAAGTGATGATGAACGTTGGTCCTGTAGTGCTATGTTCACCCTTCTACGTGCTCTATAAGCGCAGATAATTCTATCTGGAGGTGGAAGTGAAATGGGCCAGTTGGTGCTCATGGAAGGGTAAAGGTTTAGCAATATACCTTTTATTTGGTCCCAGTATCCTTTGAGTGCTTTCTGTCTGGTTGCTAGAACTAAACTTGGAGGGAGATTCCTCTTGTGTGGTCTACTTTGCGTACGTGTCTGTTACTCCTGGTTAAGGAGTACTCTAGGTTAAGGAGGTTGCAGGGGCGCCCGGCACGTCTCGCAGTTTGGGGCGCGGGAGTGTACTGCTTTTTAAAAAATAATAAAAATAAAACTTACTTTGCTGCCGCCATCGCCGGGTCCCGCATCTTCTCTCCGGCTTGCCGGTGTCCGACTCCAGGTCGGAACAGGAAGAATACAGCCAGCCTCCCATCCCGAAGCCAATCACAATGCTGCAATAGAGCGTTGTGATTGGTCTAAGTGCCGTAACACAGCACTCAGCCAGGGGCTGGAGGGGTGGGCATGTTCTCCATGAAAGGCTGTAATGCAGCCTGCATGGAGAACACAGGAGTGTGCATGGCAGTTTTGGGCAGCCCAAGAGGGCCGAGCAAACAGTCATTGTGCACAGGAGTGTTCTACCACTCCTCCCCTTCATCTCTGCCCCACCCCCTTACCCACTGCTGCAGCAGGAGGAAAAAAATGAAATGATAGCATTCGATTATTATCATTTTATTTTTCCCTTTCTTTGATGCTGATGGCAGTGGGGCAACGCTCCTCCGCCATATCGGAGGAGCCACCACTGGGAGGTTGAGCAATTAACTGTCAAGGTTCTGGCTGGGCATCTCCTCTTTACAACTTACTCAAAAAGCTACCTACATGAACTTTAGAGACTACCCTTCTCTATACTGTCAACAGCAATATCAACCTACACTTGCAGCGGATTCAGAATGAAAATGGGAAATTGAAAACAGCAATAAATGATAATACAAAATCTAACAGACAGAGTGAATTCAGAATAGTGCTGAAGCTGTGAGAAGATCCTCTAATGAATAAAAAAGATAATTCCTGGCCTGTTTAATTGGAGAACATCTAATATTTTATTAACTGTAACTGAGAAAGCGTTACCATTAGAACATCACAGTAGACTGTAAAAGCTGAGCTGCGGAAAGCCTGGTCGTCATGGGCAGTGGAACAAGGAGTCTATGTTTTGGAGTTTATCACTCACACGCATATTGTGGAGGAGTGCTGACGGCGGAGAGTACCACCAGTATAGAGAGACATAGAGAGACAGCGGCTGGGAGAAGCAGTTCTTTGCATGCTCAATTTTACATCTTCTGTTGTTATTTTTGCGCGTGACCAGTTTGTTTTCAATAAACGTAATTTTGTTTTAGCACAATTGTGCTGTTAGCAGTCGGTATCTCCAGTTTGCATGCTTGGACACTCACTGTTCTGTACTTCTGCTGGTAGCTCAGCATGAATAGACCACAGAGTGAAGGATAGCAGGAAGCTCATGGTGCATGTGTGATTTCAAACTGATGTGTGCCATTTGACATCAGCTTGCATCACCTGAGAAACAAGCAGGAATGATTCAGTGCTTAATCTGTAAAATAATCATTTCCGGGACCCAAAGTCTCGCTCAAAAGCTGCTGCTGGCTCTGCAGAAGGCCCTGATGCTGATTACTAAAGCTGGGTAGTGTTGATTCCACCTCATGCCCCTTTAACCCACCACCAGACACTCCCCGCCCCTCTATCTACCTCGTGCACGTGCCTTTTCATCCTGTCTTCTCCCTTTGTTACTGTTTTCCTGTCTTTCTCATTCTTCCCCCTTTTGTATTTTCACTTTTTTTTCTGGTTCAAAGTGTGATAAGAAAAAATAAGCGCTGGTGGGCCCCACTTGCAACCACCAGCTCAAATTAAGCACATTGAGATTACAAGCTTTTTCTTGCCGGGCGTTACTTAGCAACGAGTGCTTAGTATGGGTTTCCAGTCCTGTTAAGCGCTGCAGAATTGTTGAACAGCATTGTGCACCACCCAGGCGTGCAACACCCATTGTGCAGAGCGGGCTTCAGCCCCCCCTTTCTCCCGTCAGCTTCTGTCGGCTGTGCTGCCCAGGCTGGAGTTGGTGCCTGATCATCAAGTAGGGTGACCAACCATCCATACATTTTATGGACCATCCCTGGTTTGGATCTCACGTCTGTTGTCCATGATGATCCCTTTTACGGACGCCTTTTGTCCGTAATTTTGGGCATTTTTGAGAAGCCTCAACTCCCTGATGGGGCCACCTCGCACTCTTCCTCTGAGCACCAGAGCAGCCCCACCCCGCCCATTATCGGTCTGTCTGCGGCTGATTGTCACATACAGAATGACTATGGGCCAGTCTGGGCTGTTAAAGCATTTGGTGGGCCTCCTCCAGCCTCGGTCTAGGGCAGGGCATTCTGTTTTAACAGTACATAAAGAAAAATGTAGCACCTCAGGAAATGAAAGACATGTACAGAATCCATTTCATGTATAGAAGCCAGTGAAAGAAGTTAAAAAGAAGGGGTTATGGTTCTTTCACAGTCTCATCATTTTAGAACTGAAGCATTTTCAATATTATATACAACGAAGCCATAGTTGCTGCTTTTTTATTTTATGGAACTAACAACCATTGATAAAGCCAATAGTCCTGGCTTGGTGTAGGTGTGATGTATTATATATCTGGATGGAATAACAGAAGTAGCAGAATACCAGTCGGGCAGCACACTATGCTAAGTACAGATTTTTAGCTATCTGTTTTAAGCCATGTCCTTAATTACATCGAACACGCCCTTTGGAGAGACCTCCAAGTTTTGTCAACCCACTTAAAGCCCTGGAACCAACACCATGTCACAGTCACCTTGGGTCCCAGTACTGGGCATCATGCATGACTCATGACTTCCAAGTTTTCAGATTGCCTATGTACAGGGGCATAATGAACCCTCCCTCGCCCCAGCCTTGCTTTGGAAACAACATCATAGGTGACGTTCTTGATGGGCCTCTTCTGTCTGCAACTCTGCAGACAAAGACTCATCTCATAATTAATGTGAAAACGTGGGTGAGTAGGTAAGTGAAGGAATGGGTAAATGGCTGGATGGATCAGTAAAAGATGAATGGATGAGTGAAAGGGTGAATGGGTGGATAATGAGAGAAAGGATGGATGGATGAGTGAGTGGAAGGATGCATGAGAGAAAGGGTAAATAAATAGATGTATGGGTGGAATGGTGGATGCATGGGTAAAAGGGTGGATTGATGGGTAAAAGGGTGGATGATGGGCGAGTGAATGGGCGGATGGATGAGTGAAATGATGGATGGATTGATGAACTGAGAAGTGAAAGGGTGGACTGATGAGTGAGAGGGTGGATGTAAGGATGGATGAGTGAGTGAAAGTTAGGGTAGATGGGCAAAAGGATGGATGGATGAGTGAAAGGGTAGATGGATAAGAGAAAGGATGGATGGATGAGTGATAGCGTCAATGGATGGTTTCATGAGTGGATGAGTGGTTTCCTTGGCCAGGCCCTGCTCTCACCCCCGTAGTTCTGGTCTACCGTCTGCCGTGCTGGGCGTCTGCCAGGCTGGTAGGGGTTCGAGGCCAGGTTGCCTCCTGTGACTCTCCTCTCGTTTTCCTTCCCCACTTTGCACCCAGATTGCCTGTTTGTCCTTAGCCTTGTTTGTTGCCCCCTTTTCCAGCACCTTTATCGCTTGTTGCACCTTTTCCAGTGTCTTTAAGTTTCTTTTATTGTAATAACTGTGCCCCACTGTTTTTTTAGTATGATTACTGTGCCCCACTGTTTTGTACTGTGATTATTGTGCCCCACTGTTCTGTAACTTTTGTGCCGTTTTGCCATTTTATTTTCTGCTCATTTTCCACGCTCCCCCTCCTGCCGTTGCTGCCCCTGCTGCCCCTCCCCTCCGCCGTTCTCGCTCCCGCCTCCCAGCTGTGCCTCGCTCCCACCTCCCCCATATAATGGCAGCCACGCAGCAGCTCACGCAGAGGCCGCGCGCAGCAGGCGTGCCAAAGACAAGCCCGTCTGCACCGGTCCGCGACCAGCGCCAGGAACCCTGGTCACCGCCAATGCTATGACCCAGCGGCACTCCACAAACTCAACCCAGGTCGCAACAACAACTGTAAGTCAGCATCACTGGCCGACACCCACGGACCCTTCAGCTGTCACCGCTGCTCCCACACCTACACCTACAGCACCGTCAAGACCACAGAGCCAGGACAACCCACCCACAAGAACACAACTGAACTAAAGACCCTGCAATGCATCCTCCTCAACATCCGATCCATCCACAAACACGCCATCGAAATCTGGGACCTCCTCGACTGCACCACCCCTGACATAGCTTTCTTCACCAAAACCTGGACCAACACCACCTGGGGACCAGACATCGCCGTTGCCATTCCCCAAGGTTATAAGATCTCCAGATTTCCAGGAAGTACCACCACACCCGCCCGGGAGGAGGAATCGCCATTGTCCACAAATCCACCCTCCACCTGAGCACACTCCCCGACGAGCCTACAGACCTAATGGAACACCTTCACTTCAAGATACTGCCAGCCTGACCACCACCTTCCAAGGAACCCTCATCTACCGACCCCTTGGACCTTTCGCCAACTCCATTACGGACATCATCTCCCCGCATGCAATCACATCCACCAACTACACCCTGCTGGGAGACCTCAACTTCCACCTTGACAACCAACTGGACCCAAACACCACATTCCTCCTTCACAACTTCCACAACATTGGACTCCACCAGATCGTGACTAAACCCACACACTCAGCAGGACACACCCTCGACCCTCTCTTCACAACAGGAAACTCCATCACCTTCGGCCACACCACGGAACTCCCATGGACTGACCATCAATGCGTCCACTTCACCTTCAGAACACCCACCATCCACAGACACCAGCACCTGCTACCACGAAGAAACTGGACCAAAACCACCAATGACCAGTTCACCTCCTCACTTAGCAACTCCACCCCAACCACTGCAGAGAACGACGATCCCAATACCGCAGCCCGAACCCTGCACAGATGGATCTCCGACAGCGCCAACACCATAGCCCCCCTCAAGAAAAACAACAACACCCACGCCAAGAAAGCCAGTTGGTTTACCACCAAACTTTGAGAATCCAGACGCACTTGCCGCCACCTCGAAAAGGCCTGGAGGAACACCAAATCCACAGAAGCCCACAACAACTTCAGAGCCGCCACCAATGCCCACCACCAACTCATCAGAGAAACAAGGAAAAAAGCGATGGAAGACAGAATCTCCATACATGCACACAACAGGAAAGAACTCTTCAACATCAAGGAGTTCACCCATCCCACCTGCGAGTTTACCGACATCCCTCCCTCACAAGACCTCTGCGACAAACTCAACTCCTTTACCACCACAAATTCCAGAGCATCTACGACAACTTCGACAAAGACAACCAACTCACTGAACCCTCACCAATCACCCCCGACACCCTGAGGCCAGCGATCGACAACAACTGGACAGCCCTCACCACGAAGACACACTGAAGACTATGAAGTCAATCCACTCCGGGGGCCCCACGGACCCCTGCCCCCACCACATCTTCAACAGAGCCACCAACACCATCGCACCCATGCTCCGCTTCACCATCAACTGCTCCCTGGCGACCGCCTCATTCCCTGACGACTGGAAACACGCCGAGGTCAACCCCCTCCTGAAGAAACCCTCAGCGGACCCCACCGACCTCAAAAACTGCAAGCCCATCTCCCTGCTCCCATTCCCAGCTAAGGTCATCCGGAAGGCCATAAACAGCCAACTCGCCACTTTCATCGAAGAGCACAACATCCTCGACTCCTCCCAATCCGGCTTCAGAAAAAACCATAGTACGGAAACAGCCCTCCTCGCCGTGACAGACGACATCCGCATCCTACTGGACAAACGAGAAACAGGAGCCCTCATCCTCCTCGACCTCTCTGCGGCGTTCAACACAGTCTCCCACCGCACCCTAATATGCAGGCTCCAACACAGGGATCCAGGACAAGGCCCTCGACTGGATCCGCTCCTTCCTCTCCGGCAGAACGCAGTGGGTCAGACTCCCCCCTTTCATCTCGGACCCTGCACCAACTACCTGCGGAGTCCCTCAGGGGTCCTCCCTCAGCCCTATGCTCTTCAACCTTTACATGGCCCCACTCACCCCCATCGTCAAAACCTACGGACTCAACATTGGGTCATACGCAGACGACACCCAACTCATCCTCCACCTATCCAACGAACCCAACACCACCAGACACAACTTTCGAGAAGGCATGGAAGCAATAGCCAAATTAATGAAGACCAGCTGCCTACAACTAAACACCAACAAGACGGAAGTACTCATCGTGGGCCCAAAACCTGACACCTGGAACGACACCTGGTAGCCCCCCGCCCTTGGAAAACCGCCCACACCCACGGACCACACACGCAATCTTGGAATCATCCTGGACTCCGACCTCAAAATAGACCGCCAGATCAACTCCATCTCATCTCCTTGCTTGCTTCCACACCCTCCGCCTCCTATGTAAGACTTTCAAATGAATCCCCCTCGAACACAAAAAGCCAGTCACTCACAACCTAGTCACCAGCAGACTCGACTACGGCAACACACTCTATGCTGGAATAAACAGAAACCTCACCCGCAAGCTACAAAGCATCCAGAACGCTGCCACAAGACTGGTCCTCAACCTACCAAGACACTGCCAAATCTCCCAGCACCTCCACACACTCCACTGGCTCCCCATTGAGGACAGAGTCACCTTCAAGTTGCTCACCCACGCACAAAAGGCCCTCCATGACACAGGACCAGCATACCTGAAAAGCAGACTCAAATTCCACGCACCCCAAACGACCCTACGATCAGCCCAGCTCTCCTACGCCGTGGTCCCCCACACCAAAAAAGACCAGATCAGGAAGCCGCTCCTTCTCCTTCCTCGCGACCTGAGACTGGAACGCCCTTCCGCTCCACCTCAGACAAACAATAGCACTCCCCATCTTCGCAAGGAACCTCAAAACCTGGCTCATTGACAGACCTCCTCCTTGATGGACTGGAACCTACACCCCTCCCCCAGCGCCTTGAGACCCTCACGGGTGAGTAGTTGCGCTTTAACAAACACCTGATTGATTGACTGTTGAGTGGATGGATGGGTGAAAGGATGGCTAAGTGAAAGGGAAATGGAGAGAGAAAGAGAGGATGGCTGGATGAGTGAAAGTAAGGATGGATGCTTGACAGAAAGGGTGGGCAAATGGGTGTATGGATGAGTGAAAAGAAGGATGTAAGGATGGATGAGTGAAAGAATGCATAGATGAGTGTAAGTAAGGGTGAAGCGCTGGAAGAAACGATTGATGGAGGAGTGAAATTGTGAATGGATGTACGAATGGACGAATGAGCGACAGGGTGAATGTATGGAAGAATGAGTAAGTGAATGGATGGCTGGATGGGTGAGAGGGTAAATGGTTGGATGGATGAGTGAATGGATGGGTGGGTGAAAAGATGGATGAATAAGTGAAAGGGTGGATGGAGGAATGGATGAATGAAATGATGGATGGAAGGATAGATGACGGTTAGGTTTGGAAATGGTTGAAAAGGTGTGGATATGGATGGGTACACAGATGGAAGGACCGAATGAATGGTGAAAGACTGAATAATGGATGAAAGAATGAATGAATGGATGCCACACTCCCGGGTGACTCACACCGACACATGATGTCAGGGAGCAAGCATGGAACTCTGGCTTGAAATGCCCCTTCTGCCTGCCAAAAGGCAGAAACAAATTCTTGGTACGGTGCCGTGGTACCACAAGAGACGTTCCACTGTTGTGCCACTGGGCAGCGCTGCTCTCATGCCACCGGGAAACAGCACGATCAGCTCTCACCTGTCCCGAGGCAATGAGAGCCGCATGAGGGCACAGCTCTGTGTAGCCCTTCTGTGGGGAAAGGCAGGCAAAACAACATAACATGCACTTGCAAACAACAGCACCGACGTGACTTGAGTCACTTCCACCACAAATGTTATTTTCGTTTAAAATTTTGCACCCCTAAGAAAGTTGCACCAGGGGCAACTACCCCTGTGGCCCTACCCATGCTACGTCACTGCCTGCCAGTATGGATGACATCTGACTCTTACACCTTATAGCCCTCAGTGTCTTAAGTAACATTACCTATACATTGACTTTCACATTTATGAGTCATTGTCTCTATATAATATGTGTGTGATGTAACACACATATTTACATACTTCGGATGATTAGCTCTCATTTCAGTTTTGATGCCATGCAAAGCCACCTTGCATGGCTTGAGTGGTCTCATAAATCATGACTAAGGCGATGCAGCGCAAATTGCTGCGTCGCCTTACTCTGTGCCCTGAAGGCATTCTATGGGTATTGCAGTCTTTATTCAGATTTGACATTTTTTTCCCAGAGAACAGTACCAATTCATAAACAAATTCATAGTATGAGGTTTAGACCAAAACTACTTAATGAGCAGACAGAATTTTACAAAAAATGATTATGGAGAAAAGAGAAAAAAAACATTTTAAACAAAAAGAAGCCATATATGCAGCAAACGTACTAGTATAGATTCAAAAAAGAACATTTAAACTAATTCCACCATGAATACATCATTCAATCCGACTCAGCTTATAAACCTGGATTATTACATTTCCTGTGGATCCTTCCATCTTGATAAGGGGGCCCAGATACAGCGTCCCAACAGTTTCGATTTTTTCCCCTTCCTCTCATAGATAGCTCTTTCCATTGTATAAATTGAAAGTAAGTGCGAGAGCCAGTGTTGAAAGGTGGGGGGTGAAGGGTCGAGCCAAGCAAAAGCGATACTTATCCGTAATACAGCCATAACCATAAAAAGAAATTGATAAGCCATATCTTCCCGTTCACTACTGCTGACTCCCTACAAAACTAAAACAGGGGTTAGTGTAGCTTTCAGCCGAAGTGACAAATCTACAAATTTTGTAATGGATTCTAACAAATTTTGAAGGCGAGGGCAAGATGCAAACATGTGCATGAGATCTGCAGCCAAAGCACCACACCGCGGACAGGTGATCCCTGCCAGCCCACCCCACTGTGCTATTCTCGCCGGGCTATAGTATAACGCAAAGACAGTTTTAAAATGTTGCGCTTGAAGCCCAGCAGAGCACATTGCCGTCTGAGCTAATTCTAGAGACTCAGAGAGCCTCTGTGGTGTGACCCCCACACGTTCCCCCCATTTGTTCTCGTGCTTAGCTAGATCATCCTGCTTTAATGCTATAAATATTGCATACAGTAGCCTAATGGTGCCCTTGGTACTGCCCCTGATAATATCTATAATTTTAATTCTACTAAACCCATTAAACCCCCCCACCTTTTTACCAAAAAAAACTGTGTAACTGTAAGTATTTAAAAAAGTTACTCCTTTCCGGCCCAATCTCCAACTGAATATCCCCAAACTGACGAAACCCTTCATTCAATATAAGGTCCCCAGCCATCCGGACCCCCTTTTTTGACCAAACTGCCATAACCTCATCTGAGAAGATTTCCGGAAGCGTGGGGTTTTTGTAAAGCTGGGTGTACTGATTTAGTCTCCCCAAACCAATCTTTCTTTTTAATGCCACCCAGATCTTAAAGGCGGCTGCAAGAGTGTTAAACTTTGTCCTTTTATAATAACTGGGCTACGTAAATTTCATAAAACAGTTCTCGGCATGCTCCCCCAGTAGCAACTTATATACATCGGGAATATCTGTTTCCCCTTCCAGATCCTCAGAAGATGTACCAAATAATATACCCATATATTGGAGAGCTGCAGCCCAATAATAATTTCTAAAATCAGGAACAGAAAACCCCCCTCGCACCCGTGGTAAGGACATAAACCGGAGAGCCCTCCTGGTTTTTCCGTGCGCCCATATGAATCAATTAACTATACCTTCCAAAACAACAAACCAATGTTTTTCAAATTCCAGCGGAATTGCCCTAACCAAATAAAGAATTTTGGGCAAAAACATAATCTTCACCACATTACATCGGCCAACTAATGTATTGTATTGTATTTTATAAACATTTATATAGCGCAGCTATCACCCCTCGGGTATCCTGGCGCTTAGAGACCCTGATGACCTAGAGGAAAACAGAGCGACTAGACCACTGATCAGGAATGTTGCTAACTATTTCTGGCAAATAACCAGGTCTTAAGGTTCCTCCTAAAAACCAGCAGAGATTCAGCTTATCTGAGGTTTTGGGGGATCTCGTTCCAGAGACGAGCTGCTGCCATACCAAAAGCTCTACCTCCCAGCTTAGCCAATTTCACTCTGGCAACAGACGCCAGACCTTGGCTGATGGACCGGAGGAGTCTTTTGGGCGCGTACCATGTGAACTGCTCTCGTAGGGGAACCGGGCCTGTATCGTGTAATGCTCTGTAAACAAGGCATAGAGATTTAAAGCTGACTCTGTCCTTGATAGGCAGCCAGTGTAGGTCCCTCAGAGCCAGCGTTGCGGAAAAGCTGCGCTGTCGCTTGGGGGCCAATTTGGCTGCCATAGACTGGACTCTTTGAAACCCCTGCAAAATGTATTGGGGTGCACCCAGATACAGGGAGTTGCAGTAGTCCAGTCTACTCAGAATAATGCTGCGGACCACTAATGGTCTCATCTCACTTGATAGTAGAGGAAGGATTTGACGAAGGGCTCTCAGCAGAGCAAAACAGATGCCAATTGTTTTGTTGGCCTGGGTTCGCATCTGAAGGTCTTCGTCCACCATAACCCCCAGTTTGCGAACCGTTTTAGCTGCCACTATGGGAGCATCCTCTGGTCCAAACCTAAATTCGCCCATTAGCTGTTTAGACAGTTTCGCTGCACCACAGTACAGCAACTCTGTTTTCCCGGCGTTAAGCTGAAGGGAGTTAGCCCCCAGCCAGTCTGAGATCTGCCCCATGCACGCCTGAAAGGAACTCATGGACAATGCATGCTTTCCTTCGGTGGAGAATAGCAGTTGAATATCATCGGCGTAGTTGACAACATCGATCCCAAAAGATTTTATGATAGGGATCAAGGGGCTGAGATAGACATTAAAAAGAATCGGACTAATTGCCGAGCCCTGGGGTACTCCATAGCATACGGGGGACCAGGGGGAAACAAATGGCGTCATGCTAACCGCCTGCTGTCGGCCTGACAGATAGGATTGAAGCCACTTCAGGGCACGACCCCTCACTCCCATGCTCTCTAATCTTTCCACCAATACCGCATGACTAACCGTGTCAAATGCGGCCGACATGTCCAGTAAGACCAACACTGAAGAAGTCCCACTTTCTGCACGCATTCGCAGCTTGTCCAGTACTGTAATCAAATCAGTTTCCGTCCCGTGCCCCGACCGGAATCCAAACTGTTCCCTGTCCAGAAAATGATTCTCTTCCAAATAACATGACAGGGACTTACTGACCAACTTTTCCAGGATCTTAATAGGAAAAGGCAGCAGAGAAATGGGGCGGAAACTGGCTGGCAGCGTTGGATCTAGGGACAGCTTCTTCAACAGAGGAGTCACTGCCTCTTGCTGCCAACCATCTGGTACCACTCCTACGTTCAGGGATTGGCAGCATATTTGCCGCAAGCCCGGTAATAGGTCGGGCCATGCTCCTTCCAGATTTTGTGAGGAAGAGGGTCAAGGGGTGATCCAGATGATACCTCCTGGGCTAGGCCATTAAAAAGATCCTCAGTGAGGGGTTGGAAGTGTTCCAATGAAGTGACAGTTCTGTCTTCCTCATCGGTTGATGATGTTCCATTAGAGCCATGATCAAAAACCCCACGATTTTTGCCACTTTATCGATGAAAAAAGTGGCAATCTCATTACATAGACTTTGTGATGCCTGAATTCTGTTGGCCGTGCACCCAGGATTACTGAAGTCTTTCACGATTTTAAAAAGAGCCTTAGTACCATTGAGCGCCTGTAAGATGGAGCTGGCATAAAATTGTGCCTTAGCCCCCCTGATAGCCTGATTGTATTGGGCTTGAACTAGTTTTAAGGCCTTTTTATCTATTTCTGTGTATGACCTACGCCACCTCCTTTCTGCCTGCCGGCGGGCAGAGCGGAGCTTTCTCAGCTCCTCACTGAACCACGGGGCTGAGGGTGTTTCCTTGATTTTAAGTCTTTTCCTAGGGATACAACCATCAAGAGTATTGTTAATAGAGTTGCTATAGCTGTTATAGTTCTCCTTTACTGACACATCCGGATCGAAGCGGATCGGCTTGGAAAAGAGAGGGGCTAGGCCCTCTTTTGAAAGTTTCGCCCAGTCTCTTCCCCACCGAAAGGTGGTTTGTTTTTTCCCATTCGATATAACTCTGGGTATAGTGATCCAAAAATGTATCAGAAAGTGGTCTGTCCAGCTTAGCGGGGATATATTGAGCACCTCAAGCTCAGACTGCTTTGCAAAGACCAAATCAAGCATGTGTCCTCCCTGGTGGGTTGGCTCTTGGATATGCTAAAATAGACCACAGTTTTCACAGGTTTGACTTAGAGCTTGAAGATGATTCCCCAGGCTCCCCGTCTCCCGGAGATTAAAGTCACCAAGTAGTAGCAGTCTAGAATGAAAAATGAGGATTATTTATTCTATCAAAATCAGCTCTCGCCTTCCTAATTACTGGCTCGATGTTCCAGGCTACCAAGTTCCCTAGATCAGGCATGATCGTAATTCCCAAGTATACTGCTGATTCTGTGACATGAGGATCTTCAATATTAGCATATTGATTCTTTATGACTTGAGTTTTGGTTCTGTTTAGAGCATACCCTTAATATCTGCCAAAATCTTGTGCTACTGACTCCACCACCGTCAGTGCAAAAGACAGGTCGGCCGTAACAATGGCCACATCGACGGCGTAAGCCAAAACTTTAGAATCAACGCCCTGACAAATGATTGGGAGCATTCCATTGTTGGCCACAAATAGCCATAGTAAAGGATCCATATATATGGCAAATAGCAGGGATGAACAAGGGCACCCCTGCCGAGTCCCCCGCTGAATAATAAAAGGAGATGTATGGCCATCATTTAACCTTAGGCGAGCTGTGGGTGCTGAATACAGTACCTGGATGGCTTTAATAAAAGCCTCCTCCAACCCAAACCATCTGATCGATTCCCATAAAAAATCCCAGGAGACCCTATCAAATGCTTTCTCAGCATCTAATAACAAGGCGGCCAAAGGGTCTCCTGAGATCTCTGTTGCATCGAAGAGTGTTATCACTCGCCGTACATGCTGAGTAGTCCCACGGCCCATTATAAACCCATGTTGGCAGGGGTGGATAGTTTTCCTTAAAATATTGTTTAGACTTGTGGCCATGGCTTTCGAGAAAATTTTAACATCACTATTCAGTAATGTTATGGGGCGGTATGAGCCTGGCTCCCTAGGTGGCTTATCCTTTTTTAAGAAGACTATAACATTCGCTCCAGCCCAAGAATCAGGTGCGGGCCCCCCCTTTGAGCCAGCAGGATAACCTTGATCAGATCCGGTCCAGTTATGTCTATGAAGATTTTATAAAACTCTAGCGGGATCTGGTCAGGGCCATCCGCCTTGCCAGATGGTAAATCTTGCAAAGCCCTAATTATTTTATCTTGTGTCAACACCCTCTCGAGTTTCTCCCTATCAGCTGGATGAACATTATGTAAGAATATTCTGCCTAAATACTTTCGTATTTCCAACGGCGTCTCTGATGATTCTTTGCTGTATACATGCTGGTAGAAAAGCCTAAACGACTCTCGAATCCCTCGAGAGTCAGTTATAACCCTCCTATTAACATCAAAGATTTCCAAAATCTCGCCAGCCGCCGTTTTTTGTCTTACTCTTACAGCCAGTGTATGCCCCACCCGCTCATTATATTTGTGGCAATGCTCTCTTTTTGCCAATTAGATTTCTGCAGCTTTAGCAGCAATACGTTTACCAGCCTCAGCCTTATTTATGGCTAGCTGAAGTATTATGTCTTCGGTCGGCCCTCCTGTACTAAAAGCAGTAGCCAGTGCCTCTTCTAACTTAATTAACTTGTCTCTAATCGCCTCCTCCCGCTGTAGCTCCTTCTTCTGACGGTGCAAACTATAGCTGGTGGATTCCCCTCTGACCCCAGATTTAAAAGCATCCCAAACTATTCCCGCATTTGTACTCCCACGATTAAAATCCTTTGATCCACCCCTTCATGTGTGAAACATAATCTGGATCATATAACAACCTCCGTTCGAAAGTCCACCCCCGGATTTGCTTATCCCCCTCAGAAAAGCTGACTGCAAGAACTAATGGATTGTGGTCCGACAGTATCCGAGGGTACCTCTCAATCCTAGAGTTAGAAATAAACTGGTGAGAAACAAAAAAATAGTCTAATCAGGAGATAGCCTTGTGCGGTATGGGAAAAAAAAGTACTACCAGGATCTGTAGGTTTCATGTATGCCCATACGTCAGTTAAACCATTATTGATGGCTAGATTTGTTAGAGCAACACCAACCCTTCTTTTCTTATCAGAATATCTACTTCCTGGGATGCCCCACTGTACCCCCAGACCATTAATATTAAAATCCCCGCAAATAATACATTGACTTTCACATTTATGAGTCATTGTCTCTAAATAATATGTGTGTGTTGCAACGCACATATATACATACTTCGGATGAGTAGATCTCATTTAAGTTTCGATGCCATGCAAAGCCACCTTGCATGGCTTGAGTGATCTCATAAATCATGACTAAGGCGATGCAGCGCAAATTGCTGCGTCGCCTTACTCTGTGCCCTGGAGGCGTTCTATGGGTGTTGCAGTGGGTTTTCCCACGCAACACCAATGGAATTTGACACTGCCCCAGATTTACAAAGTTATGTAAACCTGGGGAAGCGCCAAATCTGTACGCTTCACACAATGATGTGTAAAAAGGAGAAACATGTTCGTTTCTCCTCAAGGTACCCCTTCCTGCACAAAAACAAACCTGCATGCAACGGAGGCACCCTAATACCATGGTGCAAGGATGCTTGTGTTGGCGCTAGGCTGCAGAAACAGCACCAGCACAGGGTGAAAGGACAGAAATGCACCATATCGCAAAATATGATACATTTCAGCCCTTTCGCTTTGGCATAGTGCAGCACAGTAAGGTGTCTTGTTGCACTGCCCTACACCAGAATCCCATAAATAAGCCACTAAGAGTCTAGACAGTTGTTATGTGCACCCTAAATGTGGTCTAGATTCTTATTATACACGTAGAAGCATTATAGCCTATTAAATCAAATGCAAGTCGTTTTTAGAGAGTGCTCACATATTTCGAGGTGCTGCCATGTGCAATAATAAAAGGAGGTATGTTCAAATTAAGTATTGCCTAGCATCACACCATTTAGTCAAACAAGGAAGCTGGGATTGAACTCAGTTTTGCTGGTTTCTCATTGTGAATTTCAGACACTAGATGGCTATTAATTTCTCCTGTTTTACATCACAGGTCAATGCTTTGTTTTTAATTCTTGCTGCATGAGGTTAGACTGTGAGTGGCAGTGAAAAGCCTCAAGCAAACTTGGCTCTTTTTGGTCTTAAGGGTCTAAGAGGACCTCGAGGAGCCAGAGCAAGGCATCTGTCTCGAGCCTGGCTTGAACCTTCAGTCACTCAACCAAATATAAAGCACGTCGGACATGGATTAGAATTTTAATTCCAACAAAAGTATCTTACCTTTTCATCCTTCTGGGATTGATAAAATAGCTAACACAATCCTGCAAAACTATAAAATATCCTTTAGCCTGTGTAATGTAGAACACACATTTATATATTTAACTTAAACAGTTTTCAAGCAAGGCTAAGTTTACAATGTGTTGTATACTAGAACCCCTATAATTAAAAGCCTCAAAAGTACAGACGGAATCAGTTATGTTGCTTTTTTTAAATCATAGCACTTGCAGATATCTTAATTATGTTGTGTGCTGTGGAGTAATGGTTAGTCATTTAGAAAGCAATTATGTTTTATAAAAACGTTTGAGATATATTTTTTAAGTGTTGTAGTTTGCAGTGCCCACCTTTGTACCATGCTTAAAACTTTGTGTTATATGAACTTAAGTGGTTAAAGCCACCAATTATTAAAGCCTTGTTATTAAAGCCTTGTTAACTTCTAAATGTATTGTAGCTCCTGGTACAGCACATATCCACACCGCAAGCCCCACAACCACAGCATTTTTCCCAGGTAAATTTAAACAAGTTTCCCTTGCCAAAATGTACCTGGGAAAAACTTTGCTGGGGGAAAAGTGCTTTGTAAATACCAGAGCATGCAGGTTAAAATCTGTATCTTATGTCCAATTTTCAGACAAAACTCACAATTGATGCTATTTATCACAGCGGATAAATTGAGACCCCCTCTTAGTATCTAACTTAACATGTGCAATCGATATCACACTCTCCTCCAAGGTATTTGTAATCAGGGATCAGGGCCTAAGAAGAATTACGTCGTTCACAGTGCAAAATTGTGCAGTCCTAATGAACATAATTTTCAATGTTTTTTTGGGTAAAACATATATGCATGCAATGTTGTTAGATACACTTAAGCTAGGATGGAGCCAAGAGGAGCGAGAGATGCTAATAGCTACTACCAGTGCATAGGTGACTGACTCAACATTTTGGGGTTGTTAGGATTTGGGACTGCTTTGCAGTAGGGGTGTCACCATTTACGGAATACCCAGGTTTTTACTGTATCCCTGAATCGGAGGTGGTTTGGATGTTTCTTATATTTGCAGGGAGTGAGTTTTAAAATGTTGCTTTGTAGACACAGAAGGACGTTCCATCAGTGTGTAGCTTCCTGTTGGAAATTAATTAGGGCTGGGATGCAAGTTTTGAGACCAGAGTTCTAGTCTGTGTGCATCAGTTAAGATTTGTTTAGATTCTGCTGTTGGTAATGAAAATTGATTTGAAAGAGGAACATCTGACCAAGTATTCTGAGAGCAGGAGATACTAGGGCAGGCGAAGAATAATGCCTTGGAAGCAGGAACTGCCCACCTTCTATATAGGGCCTCAAGGCAGACAGCAGGGGGGAATGTGGAAGGGAGAGATGACTTCTTTGAGGACATAGGCCAGCAGGGTTGTCTTTTCTTCTGAAATAGTTTATAGGGCAGAGGGCTATGTTAGCAGGAGGGGCAGTGCTTTAAATGGATAATACTCTGTGAAGTTATTTTCTGTCCCTGCAGTAATTTCTTCCTGCTCAGATGAGTCAATATGTTAACTCAAATGAGGTTGGGATTAGGTTTGTAGCGAAGGTTCCTAATTTCCTGCCTGCCACAACAAAGCAGAGACTAGTTTGTCTGCAGTCCAATCTTTTTCTCACACTATGATTACTTAAAAATGTTATGCAATTGTTCTAATTTAGCCCCGTCATTCTTATTGAAATGACAGACTCATACATCCAAAGTTCTTCCTGGGATTATCTTGTCATACTGATACTAAACTTTCACCCCAAGAAGTCTTATTTCATACGGCATTTGCTTCACAAAAGAATTCAATAGAAATCTGCAAACATTGTTATCAGTAAATACATACTCATTCTTCGAGAACTTTTGCAAATTACTTTCACTAATGTAATTGCTATTTAATAATCTGCTCCCATTTGTGTTCAGGGGAACATTGCAGGTTTGAAATTCAGCCCTGAGCTGTCATGGCATTTATTCACTAAAATGGCAGCAATAGCTGTAGTGGCATCAAAGTTTTATCCCTTTACCCATTCTTAGCTCCACAACACCTACTTATTTGCTTCCCAGTGGCAAGGTAGAGGGACTGGAATGTAAAAAATACATAAGACTTTTAATGCTCTGTTTATTTTCTGATCTTTTCACTTAGACAAGGGGTACTGAGTGCAGGTGATGAGTGCCAAATAGAAAACGAGGTCAACATCTCTTACCCTTGGTAATCCCAGATTGACACCCACCTGTGATGTGTGGGTGTCATCTATAAACAAGCATGTGTGTTCAGTTTCTATCCTTAATGTATGTTATTAGAGCACATCTTATCATACATGGGTTGCGTTTCTTGCTAAATTACTGCCTAAGCATTTCAAATTCAAAAATATATGGTGGGAGTTGTCACAAAGTAACAAATAATATATATTCAACATTCTTTGTGCTATAGAGCTAGAATATGTGGCAGCTTCCCCCAAACAGCTACAAAGGTGTTTACTATACCAACATCATATTCAGAAAATAACATAAAAGTATTGTATGCAGGTGAATGAAGCATGAACAGAGCATTATCTAAATAAATGTGCTTAAACTGCATTATTTGCTTCCAATTTTCAAAACCTTCCTTTGGTGGAAGGATGGTGAAATATCATGTAAAATATGTTTTTTAAGACTTGTTAGGTTGATGCAACTGGCCCAGAGTGTTTGTAGTGTACAATCTGCCCGAGATTGGGATGTAAAGTAGAATCTGGTGTTTCACATTGCACCAGGTTTACTGGCCTAATGTGTATTAAAACAGAACATTTGTCACTCACTGTGCTCAAATTTCTTGAGAGCCCCAAAATCATGTTATGCAGAGAATAATTTTAATGACCCTGTGTGCTTTAAAATGCACTATTTGCCACATGTAGTTTCAAAGAATGACTCTGTGTTTTGCGCACTACATCGGAAAAGCAAAGGGAGCCCCCCACAAGTAATTGTGGTTGGGCTCTTATGATGTCTCTGTCTTCCCTAATCCATGTGTTAGCCCCCCGCCTGGCCCCCCATAGTTTGAGTCTAGTTGAGCCCCTGGTAACATCCATCTATCCCTGGTTCCTGCACGTGTGGCGTGTACTCTCATAGGGGAACGTTTAAATTCTACAAGTTTGTGAGTTTTTCTTCACTTAGCGCATGGTGCATTGTCCACCCTGCTTATTGACATGAATGCCTATAGTGTACAGAAGGTGTGCGGTTGTTCATGTGCAAGAAATTCCCAAATGCAGCTATAAGATAGAACTAAATATTCAAATAAAAAGAATGAAGAGCAAATCAGAGAAAATCTGTAAAGATAATGATGGAGAAAGCAAAATAAAATTAAAGAAAGGAAGGTATTAACAACCAACGAGAAAATGCTTAGGAGGAGTACTTACGCGAAAGAGTCAAAATGAACGGACAAAAAGTCAAAACGTAGAAAGAGACGAGAAAAGGGAAATAAGAAACTAGCCTCATTAGTAAACAATACATGCAGCCCTGACATCTGTAGTAAAAAATATGTTGCTGATCAGACATTACGAAATGTAGGCGGGAGTGTAAAAATCAGAAAAAAATATAAATAAAAAGGAGTGCAAAGTTTTATTGTCTGCCGCCTCTGTCACTCCATGAAACCAGAGTCGTATATAAGAAAAATGTGACACAGTAATGGGAAGTAATTTACCCAAGGATGTTTCTGTGCCTTGAAGTGCCTTCGACATACAATGCTTTGAACGCTTTGCAGGCGTGTTTGCATCAGAGTCGTTACTCCAAGCCGAAGTTCCCAATTTGAGCGCAATGTGACTTTTATAATGCTATTAAAGCCATCTCATGGAAAGTGCTTTGGAAAAACAATGATGCACGATGGATCACGCAGGCTGCAGGGGCGAGGGGGAGCCACAAAGAAGCCGAGGCTTTCACAAAGTGACTTTGAGATTGCATATCATCTCCAAAACCTTTTATTCCTCCTCGCCTTCGAAATCATAGCCCATGACTGCCAGCGCAACTATATTTCTCTCGCTTTCATGCTAAATTTGGGTCTGGTTGTTTTTCCGAGTCGTGGAAGAAATGGAACCGAGATGCTGAGTTTGTCCCTGAAATCGCGCGCCTCTCTCCGAGGAACAGTAAAGAAAAGCAACATTGAAAACAAAGAAAGTGCGGGACCTCAAGAGGCCAGACACATACAGGGAGCTTTAGAGGATGTAGTAAGGAGCAGCACTATTTTAGCGCCTAGAAAGTGGCAAACAGTAGCTTGTCAGGGGAACCTTAAAGGCATGTGAAGCATTGGGCTGGAAATACAGCAGTGCTCTTTAACACATCTAAATTAAATAATGGAGCATAAGAAAAAAAACATACACAAAGCAACATAAAAACACATTTAAAACACAATATGGCACGTCATAAAAAATAGAATGCAACACAAATACTGCAGCGCAACAAAACACCCTTACGCAACAATAATGCAGCATAAAAAGACTGCAGCAAACAAACAACACACATCACCAGCACAGCAACATGCCACACAGTTAATGTGCACAAATGTTCTTGTCACACGCTACCACCTCCAGAATCCTGTGGTGGTAAAAGGCGTTTAAAGCAAGCACACCTTAATAGCGACAGTCAAAAATGTTTTGTAATCCAGCACATCTCTTCTGTAAGTGACAGTTGAGGTTTACACCAGCCACTTTTTGGAGCATATAGTAAACTAGTTTTAACAGGCCAGTTTAGCCGACCAAGGAATGTGAAAGGTGGAGAGGGCTGAAGTTGAATCGTTGGACATGGGATGTGAGCAGTCTGAGTATGTGTGAAAGCTATAACAATATCCAACAATCTACTCCTCCTGATACAGAAATACACATGTGGCAACGACATATAGATCACATTACCTCCTCGTACTGTTTCACCATCATGAATGATGTAATGATGCCGCTGCGCCTCACAGACACACCCTGAATCTTAAAATGTAGAAACGTCCCTCCCACCCTCACCACCTCCTATTTTCGTTGTTGTGTCTTCCAAACACACAGAAGGTCGCAATTTAGTTGCTGCTACATAGTGCCAATATCGGCCACACTCACCAGCCCTGCCGCAGCAACATACAGGTAGCATAAATAAGCAGACAAGACAAATTTTGGTGGAGAAAATTGCTGCAGGTTTATTAGCATACCAAATATGCCAACATGGTGGGTTATCTTACAGGCGATCCAAAGGCAAGCCGCCCCTCGCGGCCTACCTACCACCTGATGGGCCAACTTGCATCGTGGTCTTAGCCAATCGGTGCTTAGAGGTTGTGGTGAGGGGATAGCCCCTCCCACTTCCGGTGAAACATTGGTCCACCATATGACTCATGCCCCCCCCCTACGAGGGGCGGAGCGTTCAAGCGACCCCCGGTTGTACAGGTTTCCAACCGCCTGTAGGACAGATGGGGCGCCGTCGCACCCCAGGGTCCACCGCACAGACTTCCTGGGGATATTCGGCCTCAGCACCCTTTGTGCTCATAAAGAGGGTACCCCTGAGTACCTTTTCGCCTCTGGATCGCCATGTAACTCCGCCTGCAATACAAATAAAAAGATTAGAACATCCTTCCTCCCCTCACCCTGATCGCTGGGTAAGCGGAAGGGAGGGAGTCGGCGTCAGGGCGAGGGGACAAAGAGGCCGCCAGGGGGGCGGGGGAGGATATATACCTCTCCCTGAACCCCCCCTCGGCCGGAAGTGACACGTGGGACCCCAGCAGGGGTCTCTGGCCAAAAGACTAGGCTGACCAGTGTGCCATCTTGTGGCACTAAAGGTGCCGCCCTCTTATGAGGGTCCCCTGCGGGGACTGTGTCGGTCAGCCCGCAGTTTGTTTTATATTTTACATTTTAAAGGCAAGTCCTTGGTTATTCTCAGTTCTGATGATGGGGAGTTGCTCCCGCTGTGTGTGTTGGAGCTCATGGTTGCATTTCCAGGACCAGAAAGTGGCTTGCACCGAGTCTGGTACTTCTGCTTCTGGGAAGTACATTTCCAGAGAGGATTTGGTTGAGATACTGGATCATGTGGGAGGCAACCTGGACTTTGAGGGACCATCTGCTCAACTAGAGGAGAAAGGTGTCTGCTCTGACTATGCCAAGCCTTCGCTTTTGTCCTTACCTCTTCTTAAGAGGATTAAAGATATTATCTTCCAGCACCAGACAAAAATAACTCTTTTCCCTATAAGGGTGCAGCCTCCAAACCCTGTAATTCCTGAAACAAGGAGTCTAGGGATTTTTCTAGAAAGGGTTCCGAGGGATTTCCGGACAGAAAACAGAGATTTTAACCTAAGAAGTCCTCTAAAACTCAGAAGTCCGTTAAACACCCTGGGTCAGCCAAGAATATTCCTAACTAGTCTTTCCTTGTTGATGGGGGGACGCCCGGTCAGTGGAAGGTTGCTAGACTTTGGCAGAGTTTTGCAAGATTCCATCAGGGATCAATGGGTGCTCAGTTTGCCCAGGAGATGCTATGTAATCGGTTTTCTCCAGAAGCCTCCAGAATTGGGCACTATCTCTACATCTATCCCCGGGGATCTAGGAAAAACAGAGGCTTTGTAGTCCAGCATTTTTGTGGAAGTTCCTGATCCAGAACAGGGAAAGTGAATCTAATCCATTCTGTTTCTGGTTCAGAAGGCAAATAGAGAATACAGGCTGATTCTAATCGGAGTGAACCAATTGGTAAAGACCATCCATTTCAAAATGCCCTCTTTAAAGCAAGTTATTCCTTTAGTGTCAGAAGGTGACTTCCTGGACACCATTGATCAGGGTGCCTAGCTCCATGTCAGTGGCGTAACGAAAATTGAGGGGGCCCCCCTGCAACATACATGGAGGGGCCCACTCTGGACTCTATCAGTAGTTCTCCTGCCGAAGTGCTGTGCTGAGGGGGGCCCCTGGAGCTTGGGGGCACATCGCATCGCGAGGGCTGCGGGGGCCTGTGTTACGCCCCTGGTCCACTTCCCCATTTACGGACGTCACTAAAGATTTCTGTGATTCGCAGTCGGTCCGCTGCATTTCCAGTTGTGGGTGCTGCCCTTAGGTCTAAAGTCAGCACCTAGTGTCTTTGCCAAAGTCCTGGCTCTGCTGATGGGAGTGCGCGTCAGGGGGCATTGCATTTTTTCCACACCTGGATGACTGTCTGATGTTTTCCTACTCCCTGGCGGCCACAGTGACTCATGTCACAAGAGTACTGGCCACGCTAGAACTTCATGGATTTCTGGTGTATCAGTAGCAGCCTCCTTTGATGCCTGCTCAGGTCCGCACTTTCATTGGCATAAGGCTTCTTGCCAGAGTAGGATTGGTTTCACTGACAGAGAAAAGGATCCACAAAATTCCTTCACACTTGTCGGAAATGATGGCACATTACAATCCAACAGCAGCGGCCTGGACACGGGTGCAACAGGGTCTTACAGCTACCATCATTAGGCAACTGATGATGGTGAAAACGTTTTCGGCTGAATGCAATTACCGGAAATTAATTGAATCAATATTGCTGGTAGCCTAGAGCTGCCAACTCTGGAACGTGGATACCTGAATTTGAATCCCAAGCCAGGGGTCGATTCCACTACAAACAGAACTCCTTTGCATACCCTTGCATTCATTTGTGAATTGGCCTTAAAACGTCCAACTCCCTCTTGGTAAGTGTGTAAAGAAGACGCAGTCATTTCTGTTTGTACTAATTAGATATATATTTTCCCTTTTCATTCCCATTTTAGATATTTTCCAGCCAATACACAAAAGCAGAGCAGATTAATTTCTTTCCTTCTGTTAACCTCCCCTGAATCACCACTGGAAGGCAGGGACCCAACAACTATGTCATTTCTATGGTTTGAAACTTAAAACAATACACAAAAATGAAGAAACAAGTAAACATCATACATATTCAGTTCAGTTCAGTTCAATAAGCTTTTATGCGGTTTGCGTAACACAACCATATAAGCTGAACAATTAAATCTACATTTATAAAATCTTCCTCATATATAATTATTACAAACACAATATTGTCAGTACTCCTCCGTCTAGATGATTGCTATAATACATATTCATAATGAAACATCAAAGTGCGTTATGCTATAAAATGCCGGGATCCAATTAAAAAATATCAATTCATAAAATTATTACAATGTATAAAACTGTGCAAATTCACTATAAAGTGACATTCGCTGATGTGCAAAATGGCAATATCTGACTAACTTTTACGGTACATAAAGCTGTACAGATTCGCAATGGAAAAACATCTACTAATAATATATAAATGTACAAATTTGCAATATCTAACCAACTGTTACAGTACATAAAGCTGTTCAAGTTCGCTATAAAGTGCCATATGTTTATGTGCAAATTTGCAATAAAACAAGATTTTCAGAGTACTATTGACTTTCTAGCAGCTCTGCATTTCATGATAAAACTAGCCACATAAAAACAGATATCTGGGCTCTCCAATTTACATAGTAATCTCATAGCATTTACAGTTAAACGAGTATTATATTTTAGAAAGATCGGTTTAAGATAGTATTTCCTAAGTGATACATAAAATTTACAGAAAAGTAAAAAATGGCAGCAACTCTGACTAGAGATATTGTCACATGGGCACTTGGCTTTGGAACGTTTACCCATATCCGGGAAGGCTACGAGATGGTGGACAATTCCCAGCCTGAGACGAGATAGTACAAATCGATGCGAAGATCTTGTCACATCTTCCAGATACTGCTGGAATCCACTTTTAAGTTCGAGTTGCCTATAGAACACAAGTGTTCTTTGCGTCTCAATTAATTTATTATCTCGTTCCCCCCTCTTAAAGGACAAAAAACAGACTTTTATCTCTTTTTTGGATAATGTTACTGTGTGTTCGGACTCATCAAGAATATTAAAATCAAATAGAAATTTAAACCAATGGTTAATGTAACTTATCCACGGTATGCGGGTACAGAAGTCCAACTTTAAACAGTCCTTAATTATGGACTGTGTGAACTCAGTTTCACTCTTGGACCAAATAGAACGCCATAGAAGTAAAGGCCGCAGAGCAGCCAAGTCAGAAATATAATTAAGACCGGTTTCCATATGAATTAATTCAGTAGAAGCTGAAACGGGAGCACTCAACAATTGTTTGAGGAAACTATTTTCATCTAATTGGAGTTGATCAGCAGGGTAATGGCCCCATATTCCGGCCCCATAAAGGGCTGTGGAAACACATCTTGCATTATATATGTTCACCATGTCCTTTACCCTCCGGTCCCCTAGTTTGGCTGCAAACCTAAATATTCCATTAGTATTCCTAATCATTTTATATCTAGTATTTTCATGTTCATTGGTCCATTTACCACTTCCGGCGAAAGTAATACCTAAATAGCAAAAAGAAGTAACAGCATAAATTTTAAAACCATCTAGGAAAAAAGATCTTGATGAGTTCGACTTTTTACCACATGTCATAATATAAGGTTTTGATTTATGAATTATGAGTTTCCTACCTTTAATAAAATCTGTAAAATTATTAATAAGCCGTTGAAGGCCTAATGGGGTACGGGATAATAAGACGGCGTCATCAGCATATAGTAGTATTGGTACTGCCCTTTTATCTGTCATCGGTGCGTCTGCTGGAATCTGATTTAAAACCATAGCTATTTGATTAATGAATAAGGAAAATAAAAGAGGGGCCAAAACACACCCCTGCCTAATACCTCTTTTTACACCAAAGAAGGGGGTTCGTTCACCAGTTGGCCCGTATCCTACGCTACAGGATAGTTTCTCATACACTCGTGCCAAAAAGAATACTATCTCTTTCGGTGCCCCAGATTCAAGCAGTACAGACCATAAAAGAGAGTGGTCCACTAAGTCGAAGGCACTGCTTAAATCAGCAAAACATAAAAACAAGCTACCCCCTTTCACTAGTGTGTATTTATTAATTAACAAATCCAGGTTCACACATTGTTCAAGAGTGCCTAGGCCTTTCCTAAATCCATATTGAACGGGAGTTAAAATCTTATGGTCCGTTGCCCAGGTTTCCAATCTTTTTAAAAGGACCCTGCTCATAACCTTTATTGAAGAATCCAATAATGATAGTGGACGATAATTACAGGCTTCAGAGCGGGAACCCTTTTTAACCCCTTCCATGCCCATGACGGAACGGTTCCGTCATGAGCATCGGTTGCGCTGTGCTCATGACGGAACCGTTCCGTCATGGCCCCGCCCGCGCTCGAACCCTTCAGCACCGCGGGGGAATTCCCGCCGCGCTGAAGGGGTTAAATAATGGAATGATTAAAGATTGTCCCCAGGATTTGGGGAAGTTCGCAATGTTAAAAACCCTCGTAAGAATTGGGGCCCATAGATCCATTTCGTTCTTGTATAGATCAATCGGAACGCCGTCCGGACCTGGTGCTTTTCCACCTTTACTATTAATTAACCCCTCCTGTACTTCATCCACATCGATTAACATAGGTAATAAAGGCCAAGTAGGATCATTGTTTGATGTTGTGGTTAAGGGCACCTTATCTGGGTTAAAAATGTTGGTATAATGTTCGATCCATTCAGTACAATTCACTTGGGACGTCAATTCCGGTGTACATTTATCTCTTAAAAAGGGACTGTTAACAGTTTCCCAAAAGAGTTTGCTATTATTTGTGTTGGCTGCCAGATTTAATTTGTCCCATGCATCCACTTTGAGTTCTTTTTTGTGGGTCAATATAGCTTGCTTATATGCAACTCGCAACTCCTGTATGTACAGTTGGTTTTGGGGAATAGTCCTCAGTGCCAGTTTTAGTTTTTGTAATACAAGTGTACATTTTGAATCAAACCACCTCGGACCTGTTTTTTCCAGATTTTTGGTGTTTTTAGTTAATAGGATCTTTATTAATCTGTTAATATGCGAGAAAGCCTCTAACAAGGTGTCAGGGAGGAACTCTTCACTGAGGCAGTAATCAATTTCTTTCCTACAGTTTGTAACCACCTCCATTTGAACTTCGGGTGGGTCTACTCCAGTCCATTTAATTCTCGTGCCATTAGACCTAACAGGAAGAATACTTAAAATACAATCCTCGGTATTCGCCAATTTGTTACCCCAGTCTAGAATTACTATGGAAATACTATTATGATCGCTCACTACCTGTTCAGATATCCATAAGTCAGTATAAAAACTATTTTTTGAAATTAAAATGTGGTCTATATTGCTAAAGGCATTTCGCCCAGTAAAGGTTGGACATTTAATGTGACCCTTACTAAATGAACAGTCTAATAAATCAAGGTCAAAGTTTGCCATTATCATATTTAAAGTTGTACCGTATCTACAGTGGGGAAAGTGTAACATATCATCGTCATTCTCGTTTTTGCTACTATTAACTTTCATAAAACCACAAGAGTTAATTTGACTTGAAAGACATGTTCGTATATTAAAATCACCAACCCAAAGGATAATGGCACGTTTACCAGAAAGTGCCAGTGTCCTATCAATTTCCTTTTCCAGTGCCTCCAATAAATCTCCCCTGTCACTGGAAAAGGTAGAATTATAATAATTAATTAATATCAAATCCTTACCCTTTGGGAACTCCAATCTCAATACTTGGCTATGGTTACATATAGACGAGTAGCTTATAATTTTACACCCAAGTATTTTATTTGATATAAGCAGCAGCCGTCCTCCCTTAACTCTACCTGTTGTGGACGGTATTGCATTTAAACAATATGAAGAGTATCCTTTGACCACAACCGGAATTGTACTCCATGTTTCCTGTAAGCAAATAAAATCGTTGCTGCAGGAAATAAAGTCCTGCCAAAAGGGGGTATCTAATTTTTTACCAAGACCTGAAATGTCCCAAGTTATAAATGTATAACCTCCATGTAGTATTGTTTGCATTCTTTGACTTGTGAGGGGGATCGAAGTTGTAATTGCATTTGATGCGGTTTCGACATTCTGTGACCCAACTTCTCGCTCATTAATATCATTTATAACAACAGAAACATTATTCCCACTGTTATCTTTATCTGGAGTCACTTGCTTGGGTTTTATCTGTTTACTAATTCCATTTCTGCTGACAACTGGCCTGTAGTCTACCCCACTGTCTTTTCCATCAATTAAAGATACAACCTCGGGGCTCTCTCGTCAATCGTTATCCTCCAATGTGCCCAGAGGTTGAAATCTATTGTACAGTGGGATAGCAAAGCATGTAGCACGGTTTGCTGATGAGGACATTGAGTTAATAGTTGGATGGTAAGTCTTTTGGTTTGCAACATGATCACTTGCAGGCAAATATCTATAATGTCATATTAAAATCCCAGCTAGAAGGTGGAAGGGTGTTGATTATGGATTTATACGCCCAACCTGGTGTCCTAAAATTAATTATTATGCAGTCCCCATCAAAAATGTTTGGTGATGGGCCTATCCATCCAACCCTTTGAGTGAGTATTATCTGATCGGCCCTCATTGTGGGAAAACCACAATGTTTGGATAACCAATACAGGGTTTTGTTTTTTAAAGTTTGGTTGTTTTCTAATTGCCCTTCCCGCAATTTGGGTACATTGGAGAGAACAGCGACATATGGCCCGCATTCTGGTGGTAAATTAATGGCCGCTGGTATGTGAGTATTATTAAATTTTTCTATATGACGTGGCTGTCTTGCCTGCTCTAAAGTTTCAATCCTTTGAGTTCCTTTACCATTTGATGGCATGATACTTTCTACTTGAGTTGAATTCATTGGTTCTTCTAGGTTTTTCCTATTATCTGAGTTGCCAGCAATAGTTGGACCTATGGTAGAATCGACCAGTACTGAATTTAACAAATTGTTAATTGCTGAGTTCATGGTGGCATTATTTGTTGTCATATTAATCTGATCTCTTAGCTAGTTGAACTTGCGATCTGTGGGTATCCAAATGCCCACCAAGTCTATGAACCTCTCTAGTCAAAATATCTAATTTCTCATATAATGGTCGGATTATCTCAGTAATTTTCTCGGTAAGAACCTCCATGCTAATAGAGCACATAGGGTGTCCATTATCTGATGCTACTTTCTGTTTTAGTGACGTCCCTCTTGTAACTATATGCTTTCCTTTGGCTGTCTTACTGATTCCCTGGCCTATATTTCTCCTTTTGCCCCCTTTAGCTACATTCATAGGCTATGGGGGGGTGAAAGAGTTGGGTGAATCAGGTGTAATTGGGATCTGAGTGCTATGTGAATTCTCTGTATCAACCAAAGCTATAACAGAAGTTAGGCTCGGTGACCCATCTGCAATAGTCAATCCTTCCTCCCTAGGTATATAAACCTCTGCAGTCGCATTAACCTGATCCCCACCCCTAGTACCTGTTCCCATTGAGATCCGTCTTTCGGTGCGTTCTATTTCCTCTGCCAGTGCACTGACAGCTTTAGTTAAATACGTGTGTATAGTGTTCGATTTAATATCTGTTACTGGTTTTACTTGGCGTCTCGACATAATCGCTCAATATATACTAGATAGCAGAGTAGGCAACCAACAGGTTTAGACAATACTAATTTGTAAGCATATATCACGGATGACAGTTACCTAACACACGTACAATAATACGTTCTTACTCAGTTCCGAAATTGTCAATAGGATGGCCCAGCCCGGCCTCTTCTGGCCCCTGATGGCCACAGACGGTCCCGCCCTTGTCCCGGGCTTCTCCCGGCACGCCCCGCGCGCGTCCCGTGGGACGAAGTTCCGCCCAGACCTTTATGCGCCTGCGCCTCCTGGCGCCCGTTAGCAGCGTCGGCGGCATCCTCGTTGGCAGCGGGGCTGCTGGGGGATAAAGTCCTGGTCACGTTGTGAAGCGGAGCAAAGCCCGGCCACGAAGAGGGCCACTCAGGGGGGACAGCGGAGCAAAGCCCGGCCGAAAACAACAAATTCAAACAAAGTTCCACAAGGGCCTCGGACCCGCCCAGACCTTTATGCACCTCCTGGCGCCCGTTAACAGCGTCGGCCGTGTCCTCGTTGGCAGCGGGGCTGCTGGGGGATGAAGTCCTGGTCACGCTGTGAAGCGGAGCAAAGCCCGGCCACGGAGAAGGTCACTCAGGGGGGGACAGCGGAGCAAAGCCCGGCCGAAAACAACAAATTCAAACAAAGTTCCACATACATATTCAAAAGGTATGAAATAGTTTATTTGATTCACAAATAGATTTTTTTGCAAATTTCTGCATTTTAATTTCAAGGTTAACGTTTTTTAAAACTTACTATTATTTTTAAAAGATGAAGCAATGTGCTGCACACTATCATGTCCCTTCATCTTTTTTACTCCTAATGCATACTCTCTTTTTGTAAGTATACGAGTGTTTCAGTTGAGGCCACCAATAACTTATAGAAGATTCAATTTGAAGTAATTGAGCCCCTCTCACAAATAAAGCTGATGATATCAACTTAATTTTTTTTCCCCAGTTTCAAATTTCTTAACATTAACAGAGCATTTAAAAAAATGCAGTTTTCAGTTTTGCTTTTTTAATTATTTATAATTTATTATACTGCTAACATTAGTTGATTCTAAAATGCTGTGGACCCCCAGTATGAGTCGGAGCACCTCAGTTGTCCACAAATCCCAGATTAAGAACTGCTGCACAAAGGAATGTAAAAAGCATGACAGGGGTATCAGTTCATGTACTCTACATACCTTTGTGGATTCTACTCTATGTCATGCCGGGAAGACACTTTGGATGTGATTTAGAGTTTGAGGTATGGGTTATTCTGTCACAATAGGACATACCTTATTGCAAGTGTCATAGGATATGATGCACTTGTACTAAGACCGTCAGGATATCCGTCATGTTGAAATGGAGTAACCCATACACCAAACTCAGTCAGGCCCTTAAACTACCTGTACTTAAAAAAATTTGATATATAGTTGTCTTGAATGTCATATCCTTGTGTAATTCCCAATTCATGTACACAATCTTTATCTTCTCCCAACACTCCACATAATGTAAAGTGATCCATTCATTCCTACAGAGTACACAATGTAAATATCAATAGAGCAAAATATATTTTACAAAATGATGTCAAAAGTGGTACAGAGTTATATGTTATAATAAAACTCTTAATTTAATTTGGATTTGTTTATACATTTAGATTTTGAAAAGACGATTCAGGTGTTTATTTAACTGTGCACATACATTTCTTTCTACATGTAATCATTTGTTTGGAATTAAGTTGGCTAGGAATTTTCTTTGCAGGGTTTACACCCACCTCTCGAATTATGTGGAGAAGAAAACTTCTTATTAGCTTTAAGTAAATAACAAATGACCAATTTTATCTGAGTGAGATTGTTTTTCTGAAAATTAAGATTCTAATTTCCCCCCCAAAATTATTTGAGCAAATGCGGAGTGCGTTCACTAGCTGGAAAGGAAAAATAAAATGATTATAAACACATTTTATTATTGTTTTATTTTTGCTTTCCTTCAGAGTCTTTGGAGGCGGGGCCATTGGGATGAGAGGCTGCAGGAGGAGTGGCAAATGTACTGTGATCAGTGCACATGACAGTTTGGCCGGCCATCTTAGGATGGCTAAATCATCATGCGCACTGAAGCTGTCTCCAACCCGAGCCTTGTTGCCTGGTTGAAAACAGCAGGCACAGGCTCCCAGTCTCACTGTGATGGCAAATTCAAAGCGCTCAGGACAATCCTGAGCAGCACCAGGATTGGCCGCAATGGAGTATGGGAGCCTGTGTCTGCAGAGCAGGGGATCAGAAGAGCGAGACGTGGCCAGCTGCAGGTAAGTTATTTTTTTTATTTTGCCATTTGTTGTCCTCGAACGCTTTCCTGCCCGCTCCGCCACCCTTCAACACCAGCCGCTACTGCTTTAATTCCTATATCACGATGAGCAGATGTTATTAAAATAACCGTAAGAAGGAAATGGAGCATGGACAACGAGGCCCTAAAAATATCCTTAATGGCTGCGTGAATGTATGCACACCTGGGGTAGCCATCTTTCAATAGGTTTTGGTTAAATATTATAATATGCATTCAGTGATGGCCTCTGTAGATGCAGGCAAATTATTGGCAGCTATCCAGCTCAAAGATGGATACTTTGGACATCCACAAGTCTGCAACAGATATCTTTGAATGGGATTTGTTAAATAAAACCAAAGCCATTAATATGTACAAGCTGTGCATGAGTGCATATGTGTAGGGTGCTATCTTGGAATGCTTACAAATATTTTAAGATGCCTGCCAGCTGATAGTGCAGTGGACAGCAAAACGTTAGAAAGTAGGCTTGGGGAGGGCCGTGGAATGGACAGGAAAAGTGTTGGAAAAGAAAGGGGGAGGGTGCGTGACAGACAAGGGAAGGAGGCATAGGTAGCACTGGCGTACCGAACCTTGAGGGGGCCTCCCTGCAAGACACCTGGGCCCCCCCTCCGGGCTCAATCAGGAGCACTGCAGCCAGAGTGCTGTGCTGAGGAGGCCTGCTGGAGCTTTGGGCCCTCCCGCACTGCGGGGGCTGTGGGGGCCTGTGTTATGCCCCTGATAGGTAGAGAGAGAGGGAGAGAAGACACTGCACTGCAAGGTCTGACGTAAGCAGTGGCACAATACATCAACCAATCAAAACGCTGTAAGACCAACAAAGCTCTCAGGTGGGACAAACAGAAGACTGTGGAGGGAAGTAATTGGCTCAGTAGCAGAGAAATGGGACTGACAAAAAAAGCTATTCAATCATGAGGAAGGGGATGACTCAATGTCTACTCTAGATATAGGTTAAAATATACAGCTCCCATTTCTAATTTATTTTCACCATGGCAATAAACTGTTCCACAGAGTTTTTTGTGTCATACAAAAATAAACTCAGAAAGCTGTGATGTGGAAATGAAATATTTATGGGCCATCTTGAGTTGAAATGTACATCATGTGCTGAAGGAGTCAGGAGCTCCCTTTGGCTGAATGACAAATATCACCAATACAACTATTGGGGACAAGAGTATTGTCCAAAATATAACAAGGACACCAAGATCAACTCTAACAGACTTTCTATGTAAGGTCAAAAACAACAAATATAGAATACCAAAATATTGTCAGAAATAGCTAATTATATTGAATTGTAATGAATATGAATGGTATTAAATTCGAAACATTAATTTTCAAAATAATATTATATATTTTAAATGGATTTGTATTATTGAAAAATTATAACATACAAATGTAAGATATAAAAATATATTTTTATGACAACTGCAAAAAGTAAACATACGAAAAGAAAATTTGGCATGAAAAATAAAATGTGAATACAATTATTTATAATGACAAAAACTAGATAGTGACAAAAATGTAAAAAATAGAAAACACACATTAAAATTACAAGAAATTAATAAAACATATTAATTCAAAAATTACATAATAGAATATTTACATTAAACTAACACTTAAAATGAAACCTATAAAATATACTTAAAATTTTTTTTTTTAAACAGTGAAGAAAAATTTGACTTGGAGTAGTCAAATACACTACTCTCACTTTAAACAAAGCAATCCGTACCATTAACCCCTTGTGTGCCCCGCCCTTTCCCCGCCCTGTGCCGGGCATTGAATTAGCGGGCGGGGTTCATGACGAGATAGTCTCGTCATGGGCACAGCGCAACCGCGGCCCATGACGAGACTATCTCGTCATGGGCACTCAAGGGGTTAACACTAACAGTTGCTGCCATCCCACCCTTCAGAACGCCATGGCGCCAGGGGCTAAAGCCTTGGCTTACAATATTCCATACATCCCATATGACCAAATGCATATACATTTGCCCTCTTCCATTGCAACAATACAGAAATATCCTTGCTCATCTGTGTTTGGCTCGTGTCTGACCATTACAAACACCAAGGGCATCAATTCACGGTTGCCTGCCATCTGGTGGTTCATACAACTGCCTAACCATTTTAGCCCATGTCATGAGGACCTCTGCCAACTTATCATCGTGTGGCATCTATTGCATTAGCAGCTTCTCTGCTGTAGCTCATGCTCTCATATCTTGTGTCCAAACTTCGACTTTTGGCAAGCGAACACTAAACTGATGCCTAGCTATTCTCCTCTTTACAAGGGCCATTCCCAATAGCTAAAATTTTCTAACCACACACAATGGGTAGTGTGGAATTGAAGGTTGCACTGCTTGACCTGTGCTATGTGCAAGCATGGTTAAAACATGGTTAAAACGTTCGTCCAGAACTTTTTCACCCACCAACAATTCCAAATAAGGTCATTATTTCTACCTCTTTCTCCCGACATCTCAGACACCCTGGAGAGTGATCTGGGCAGATGTTATTAAGCATGACAGGGGTCAAGTAGATCATGTGCATGTAATTGTATTGTATCAGTTTCAAGCAGAAGTTTCTTGTCACCTGTCTAATTCCCATACATACATCACTCAGTATCTGTGAGTTTGTTGGGAAGGCTCTTTTGCTGTTTTTTCTTGCAACCTCAAGTTCTTCAATGCCCTATCTGCACAAAGGGCTTTGTACCAGAAGCCAAATATATCAACCTACATTTTAGTAGGTGAGGGGGCATCCAGAAAGGTGAGTCATATCTCTCTGGCCAAACGTTCTATTTTTGTATGTTGAATGTTGAAGGAATTGGCCTGTCCCGATATTAAACACTTGTCGTCCATCTGTAAAGAATAAAAGCTATTGTGAGGGTACAGGTCTGCAAGAGTCTGACAGCACCTCTACTTTCAATGGTACTCAAATATGCTGTGAGTGATTTGTAAGCAAGTGCGTATACTCCATATCTGCATGACTGGTGCAAACGGAGAGCGACGTACAACTCTTTGAATCACTGTATCCTATACCTTACAGGCCTTCCTAATAACAAATGGGAGATGTGAGGCCATGTCCTTGCCCCACATTAATGAACTGTCTAACACATCATCTTTGTGGTTACACTTCAATAGCTTTTTATCCCACTTGTCATCTTCTGCCAACCAATGAACCATGTTTTAACGCTGAGGGGCCGGACATATAATAAATCTCTGACTCAGGTATTTCCAAACCATCTTTAGCTCACTCTCTCTTCATAGTGGCCAGTATAATTCTATTTTAGTTTCCAGCCCAAAGCAACTTGAGAAGAAGTGTATCTATTTCTACGACCACCTTCTACAAGATTCAGTCACTGTCCCCTGGAAGACATAGGCACTGTGCCAGAAAGACCATTTTTGCTAATGCAAATATTACCCATAACTGATAGTTGCAGATTTTTCCAACATTTTTTAACCCCTTCAGTGCCCATGACGAGCTGGACTCGTCATGGGCTGCGGTGGCGCTGTGCCCATGACGAGTCCAGCTCGTCATGAACTCCGCCTGCTAATGGAAGGCGCGGCACTGGGCGGGGAAAGGGGCGGGCATGCAAGGGGTTAAAACGATGGACTCCACACAATATTCAAGTTATAGTTCTCCGAGTCTTCATACAAGATATGTATTACAAGGTTGGTGAAAATGCAGGCTAAGCCACTCAAGTTCCAACCTCGGCAGCTATTGCACCTCAAGACCTGTAAGTTCGCCCAGTGGTAATACTCTAGACTTTCTGGCCGTTAAAGCGCAGCCCTGACAACTCCCCAAACTTATCCAAAGTATGTAAGAGAATTAGGACCGAATAGGTCAGTTGTTGTTAATAAATTAATAGATAAATCTGCATACAAAGAGACTATATGGGTAGTCTCCCCCACCTGGATCCCCCATAGCTGTGGATCCCCCATAGTGGTAACGCTTGTCTAAGCCGACAAGCCAAAGGTTCCATGGTGAAGTTGAACAGTAATTGAGAGAGTGGACACCCCTGTCACATGACACATTCCAGTGCAAATTGCATTGAAACTACTTAATCCGTGTGCATCCGAGCCGGGGGCCTAGTGAATAACAGCTTAACCCATCTAATGATGCTATGTCCCAGACCCATCCTTGCCATACGTATTCCAAAGTATTAGTATTAGTGTCAAATGTTTGTTCAACGTCAAGCAGAGCCAGAGCACACGAGAAAGTCTCCGTAAATTGCAGATCATGTTTCTCCTAGGAACCAGTCTTGATCATCATGAACCAGCCACCTTCCATTCATATTCAATAAGGACAATGGGTGGTACACAGACAGATCAGAGGGGTCCTTATATGTGAGCTTCTTGCATCGATAAAGGCAATAAACCAGACTCATATACTTCAAGATAAAACTCTAAATGTTTTCTGCTAAAAAGCCCACATTGGATTGATAAAATTCAGCAGAAAGGAACTCTGTGCCCAGAGTCTTTGCCTTAGACATAGACAGTATGACCCACGTTACCGCCTCCCTTCTAAGTGGAGTGTTAAGCATATTCTGCTGATCCAGTTAGACCAAACCAAAGGGGTAGGGCAGACAAATATCCACGTTCACTGCAAATTCCACTGTGGAGATTGTTAACATATCCGATGTAAGTGCGTGACAAAGGTGTTGTTTATTTCCACCTGTGTTAACACCTCCTTACTGTGGCATTTCACAATCCATTATATGGGAGCATGCTGCGTCTCTCTGTTTATGAGCCATTTTAGTTTTCTACCTGACTTATCTCCCTCCCAATGTAATTGCTGATGATAAGTAGTGTGAATGAACATTCCAGTGGTCAGCCAGAGATTTCAGCCAGAGATTTCTTGAGTTCCATTCCATTAATTTCTCTGGATGACCCAAATGCCGGCATCTACCCTTTTTCCATATTCAGCTGCTTTCCCAAGCAGGAGAGCTCATTTTCTTTATGCATTTTTATACCATAGGTGTTGCACTTGGCCCTTTTTGCAGGGTTATCCCCAAACTTTTTGCTTCTTCCTCCTATTTCTTCCTGACCTGTGTATGTTGGCTATAGGACTCTGGGCACTTTACCACTGCTATTGAGTGCTAAAGTGCATACGCTCTCTGTGTAAATTGTTGTTAAAATTGGTTCTCCCTGATTGGCATATTTAATTTACTGGTAAGTCCCTAGTAAAGTGCACTGAAGTGTGCCAGAGCCTGCAAATCAAATGCTACTAGTGGGCCTGCAGCACTGATTGTGCCACCCACACGAGCAGCCCTGAAAAGGTAACTCAGAGCTATCACTGGAGTGTGCGCAGTTGTTAACTGCCATGTTGACTTGGCAAGGGCACCCACTTGCCAGGCCCTAACCTTCCCTTTTCTCACATGTTATACACACCTACAGTAGGCCCAAGGTACCCCCGTGGGCAGGGTGCAGTGTATGTAAAAGGTAGGACATGTTCTTGTGTGTGTGACATGTCCTGATAGTGAAATACTGCCAATTTTGTTTTTCACTATTGAAAGGCTATCTTGCCCCATAGGATAGAATGAGATTTTATTTATAACATCTTATAAATATAACTTCCCATTGGGACAAGATAAAGAAATAAAGTTTAGGCTCTCTGAACTCAGAATTTAACCCTTTCGCTGCTAGGCCTTTTCCCCCCCCTGTGTGTAGCCTTTTTTTGGCTTTTTGAGGTAGTTCACGCTTAGACCCCTGTAACTTTTTGTCCACATAAGGTATACATGCCAATTTTGTGCCCTTTTCTTCAAACATTATGGGGACTTTAAAGATACAGTGTTGCAGAAGGAAGCGTCTGGTTTTTCCTCTGAAAATGGTATCAACAAAGGGGTTCTGGTGCTGAATTCATCATCTTTCCAAATTTCAGGGACAAGCAGACTTTTGTTATAAACCCAACATTTTTTACACAGTTTTGGCATTTTACTAGGACATAGCCTATTTTTGCTACTTTTTGTGCTTTTAACCTCCTTCCAGTTAGTGGTAGAAATAGGTAAGAGAGCAATAATGGATCCCGGAAAGCTATACATTTCTGGAAAGTAGACAAAATTCTGAATTTAGCAAGGGGTCATTTGTGTAGATCCTTCAACAGTTGAAAATAGGAAAAACTGAAAATTAGTTGAAAAAACAGCCATTTGTGCCAATGTTTTCACATGTAACTAAGTATGACAGATTTTTTAAAACAATATACTATTACATCCAATGGACCCTTATGGTTGTGAGAATATATAGGGCTTGTAAGTTCAAAAAAGGACCTGAGGAACACAGAGCCAATAACTGAGCAGTGTCTTGCAGTGGGTTTTCATTGTGTACCCGTTATATAACAATTAATTTGGTAAAATAAAAACTGTGAAAAATAGGTTTCAAAGACACCTATGTATTTCTGAAATGGGAAACAAAATATAGAGTTTGGAAACAGTAGCTATTTGCACATATCCAAAGTTGTGGTTAGCAATACTAGCCAATGATTTGTAGGGCATTTTTCAAAGTGACTTAATTTTTACACTTTGGTGCCGATTACGATCCGTTAAAAACCGCGTACGAACCGTCGGTCGGAGCGAATTCCCCGTCCGACTCGTACCCGGTTGTAAAACTTTACAAACATGGAATTACGATTCGCACGGAAACACCATTTCCGTACGAATCGTAAAAAACACCGACCGACGAAAATATACATACGAATGTGATCCGGGAATGCTGCGACGTGACGTCGGGACGCTTTCAGGCAGCGTTTCACGAACCAGGAATTACGATTCGAACCGACAGCAGTCCGGACGGCAATATTTTCACGGCACCCAAAAAGTGCCGCAAAAGCGAAGTACGGCGCGAATCGACCAGAGTAGGTGGCCCGGTACGCGTCGACCCCCCCCAGCCCCCGTAGGTACGTGCCGACCCCCCCCCAGCCCCCGTAGGTACGCGCCGACCCCCCCCCAGCCCCCGTAGGTACGCGCCGACCCCCCCCAGCCCCCGTAGGTACGCGCCGACCCCCCCCCAGCCCCCGTAGGTACGCGCCGACCCCCCCCCAAAGCCCCCGTAGGTACGCGCCGACCCCCCCGTGTGTACACCCGTGTACGGTGCGTACCCCCCGTGTACGCTCGAGTCGAACCCCCCCGTGTACGCTCGAGTCGGACCCCCCCGTGTACGCTCGAGTCGTACCCCCACCCGTGTATGTACGGTGCGTACCCCCCCGTGTACGCTCGAGTCGAACCCCCCCGTGTACGCTCGAGTCGGACCCCCCCGTGTACGCTCGAGTCGAACCCCCCGTGTACGCTCGAGTCGGACCCCCCCGTGTACGCTCGAGTCGAACCCCCCGTGTACGCTCGAGTCGGACCCCCCCGTGTACGCTCGAGTCGTACCCCCACCCGTGTATGTACGGTGCGTACCCCCAGCGCTACGCTCGAGCGTACACGGGGGGGTACGCACCGTACATACACGGGTGGGGGTACGACTCGAGCGTACACGGGGGGTTCGACTCGAGCGTACACGGGGGGGTTCGACTCGAGCGTACACGGGGGGGTACGCACCGTACATACACGGGTGGGGGTACGACTCGAGCGTACACGGGGGGGTCCGACTCGAGCGTACACGGGGGGGTTCGACTCGAGCGTACACGGGGGGGTCCGACTCGAGCGTACACGGGGGGTTTGACTCGAGCGTACACGGGGGGGTTCGACTCGAGCGTACACGGGGGTTCGACTCGAGCGTACACGGGGGGTTCGACTCGAGCTTACACGGCGGGGTACGCACCGTACATACACGGGTGGGGGTACGACTCGCGCGTACACGGGGGGTCCGACTCGAGCGTACACGGGGGGGTTCGACTCGAGCGTACACGGGGGGGTCCGACTCGAGCGTACACGGGGGGTTCGACTCGAGCGTACACGGGGGGGTTCGACTCGAGCGTACACGGGGGGGTACGCACCGTACATACACGGGTGGGGGTACGACTCGAACGTACACGGGGGGTACGCACCGTACACGGGTGTACACACAGGGGGGGTCGGCGCGTACCTACGGGGGCTGGGGGGGGGTCGGCCCGTACCTACGGGGGCTGGGGGGGGTCGGCGCGTACCTACGGGGGCTGGGGGGGGTCGGCCCGTACCTACGGGGGCTGGGGGGGGGGTCGGCGCGTACCTACGGGGGCTGGGGGGGGGTCGGCCCGTACCTACGGGGGCTGGGGGGGGGTCGGCGCGTACCTACGGGGGCTGGGGGGGGTCGGCCCGTACCTACGGGGGCTGGGGGGGGGGTCGGCGCGTACCTACGGGGGCTGGGGGGGGTCGGTCCGTACCTACGGGGGCTGGGGGGGGTACGGCACGTACCGGGCACCTGTTTGGACGTCTCCATGGTTGTTATGGGAGTTCGGTGCGGACGGTCTTTTCACCATACGGTTGTACATTCGGACGCCCGGGATGGATCGTGATTCCCCGGTCGGAGTTCACCTTTCACGTTTGTACGGTGAATCGTACGAGGACGTGTCGGACACATTTTCCGACCCGAGGACGTGTGGGGAAATATTCCCAGTGCGGTTCGTATGGACTTTTTACCATGCGAATCGTGATTGCCAGTTCGTACGGCACTTGTACGATTCGTACGGTAAAAAGACCCGATACGAGTCGTACGGGGACATTTTTTACCGGATCGTGATCGGCACCTTTGTCTTACATTAGGAAGGAAGAAATGCATAGAAAGTCAATAGGTAATAACAGTTGCTCTACAATTCTGAGCTCCCTTATGTCTCCCAATAAAAATGGTACCCCACTTGTGTAGGTAGGCCTAGTGCCCGAGAGAGGCCAAAAACGCAACATGGACTCGCCACATTTTTATAGTGAAAACAACCTTTTTTTGTGCAGTGCCTAGCTATGGATTTTGAACCCTAGCTCAGCCGGCATCTAGGGAAACCTAGAAAATCTATACATTTTTTAAACCTAGACACCATGAGGAATCCAGGATGGGGTGACTTGAGTGGCTCTCACCGGGTTCTGTTACCCAGAATCCCTTGCAAACCTCAAACTTTGTCCCAAAAAACACATTTTCCTCATATTTCCGTGATGGAATGTTCTGGAATCTCCATGGATCCACAAAAGTCTACACATCCGCATTCCCCGAAGTCTTCCAATAAAAATGGTACCTCACCTGTGTGGGTAGGCCTAGTGCCCACGACATGAAACGGCCCAAAACGCAATGTGGACACACCACATTGTTACTGTGAAAACTGATCCTTTTTTGGCAAAGTGCCTAGCTATAAATTTTGAACACTAGCTCTGCTGGCACCAAGGGAAACCTAGCAAACCTATACATTTTTTAAAACTAGACACGCAGAGGAATCCATGAGTGGGTGAATTGTGTGGCTTTCACCAAGTTCTGTTACCCAGAATCCCTTGGGAACCTCAAACGTTGTAAAAAAAGCATTTTCCTCATATTTTTGTGACAGAAAGATCTGGAATCTGCGTGGATCCACCAAATTCTACCCACCCCGCATTCCCCAAAAAATGGTACCTCACTTGTGTTGGTGGGCCAAGTACCCGCGACAGGCAATGGCCCAAAACGTATTGAGGAGACATCAAAATTACCTATCACAAAACAACCTGGTTTTGCAAGGAGGGTCACCTGGGATTTTGGCCCCAGGCTCGGCGGCGATCTTGGGAAACTACCAAACCCACATATTTCTGAAACCTAGACACCCGGGGGGTCCAGGGAGGTAAGGCTTCAGTGGATCCCCCAAAGTTTTCCTACTCAGAATGCCTTGCAAACCTCAAATTTAGCTGAAAAAAAACAAATTTTACACATATTTTTGAGTGGGATCACCGTGCCGGCACAAATGTCCTACCACACAGCGTTTCCCTCAGTCTTCTGAATAAAATGATACCCCACTTGTGTGGGTGGGCCAAGGGCTGAGATAGCCCCCTGAGCATGTAGAACGTGAAACAGTTTTGGTTTCTATGAAATGAAGTCAGCGCGACATGCACACTGATCGTCATTTCATAGAAACGAAAAATACAGCCCCAGGAGCTAGCTCCCGGGCTGTTGGGGGAAAAGGGAATCTCTCTGGTGCCCACATCAGAGGGATTCCCTGTGACATGGTGTTGGATGTGCCGGAGCCGTCCGATGCACATGAGCACTTAAATGTCGGGTGGCTCCCACGTGTCCGGCGCATGGAAGGGGTTAATAACACATCTTTTAGTAAAGATGGCTTTTAAATTGTGTGTTTGAAAATGCCACTTTTATAAAGTAGGCATTTTCTTGTTTAAAAATTATGTGTGTCTCTGCCTGTTTGAGTATTGCCTGCCTGGTTTTGGAGTGACAGGGGCTGGGGATGTGCATTCACTGTAGACAGCCACTGAGGGGTGTTGAGGTGTGCCTGGCCCTTCCTGGATGACTCAAAGCATAGCTCAATAGACCTTGGCTGAATTTAGAGTAGTGGGAGGAGATTTCTTTGCACCTGAATAGGGCCTGTCTCCCTTGCACAATGCTGTTTCCACCCCCTGTGATAGTACCGCACCAGTGAGGACAGAACTGGTTTGGAATGGACTCAGAGACCCCTTCTCAAAGAGAACAAAAACATTTGGGGTATACCTAAAACCCCAGAAGTTTAGACTACTTCTTGAATCAAGAGGAACCTGCGCCAAGGAGAAGAGCTGGAGAAACTGGAGGAGGAGTACTGCCCCTTTGCTGTGTGCTGTCTGGAGTTGGACTGCAAGAGCTGTTTCGGCCAAGGAAAGGACAACGACTTTGCTGTGTGCTGTGTCCCCCCTGCTTGAGGAAGATCTACAAGGGATTGAGTAGAGCTTGCCTCCCATTCTTAAATCTCAGGGACACAATGACTTCAACCCCAGCTCCCCTGAACTTCCTTGCTGGGAATTATGACCTGTCTAGAGGTGCTGTGACTGTGTTGGGCCTCTGGAGGTTGCTTCTGCTGTGGGGAACAGGAAAAGCAACGCAACTACAAGAAAATCGATGCATCACTCTTCTTGCAGCTGTTTTTCCGACGCAGCACCGCTGTGCGAGAAGAATCTCCACGTATCACTGTGCCACTGCCAAAACCGACACAGCACCTGTCGCCTCTGCAAGAACTGATGCATCAATAGATCGCGGCTAAAGAAACTGACGCAGCAGCACTTGATGCTGCTGCATTGATCTCAGACGCAGGCCGGATTTCCATGCATCGTACCTGTGCGACACGTTTTCCCAATGCATCACCAGCGGACCAGAACCGTCTCGGAATCGAAGCATCACTTCCCCCTACAGACCGGATTCGACGCATCACTTCTCCTGCGTGCAGCAGAACTGTTGCATCACCTCCCCATGGCCCCAGGAACTGACGATTCTCTTTGTTTTTCCATGCTTCCCATCTCTGCCACTGTTTGGCCTTGTGAATTTTATCACAACTACAGGTACTTTGAGAGAAATCACGCATCCATAGTTTTCTATGGGCCAAGTTGTTTGAAACCTTTTTAAAGTCATATTCTTATTACATGTATGTTGGATTTTTGTCATTTTTGTCTTGTTGAGTTTAGATCAAGATACTTTATTTTTCTAAACTGGTGTGGTATCCATTTGTGGTATTATCACTGTATTACTGTGTGTTTTGAGTACAAGTCTGTCTGCTTGTGACAAGCTAACCAGGGGGTGAGCTGGGTCTTATCTAAAGTGTGTATACCCATTACCCTGACTAGAAGCAAGGGTCCCTATTTGGACAGAGTTACCTACCTCCGCCAACTAGAGACCCCCACTTCTAACAGTAGGTCTTTGAAATGCACTCCCCTCTTATCACCACTTTCATGACATTCCCACTCAGAGGTTCTGGCCATATCTGTACCCTTGGTAACCCCAGAATAAGCCAACTAGCTCCTGCAACCACTGTGAGAATAGCAAGTCAGACAATGCTTCTATTCCATGTTGCCCCTAAGGGGTCTTTGGTATCTCATATTGTGTAATGTGTGTAGCTAGGGAAACAATCATTACAACGCAGTCATTATAACGCACTACCTTTACAACGCAGTCATTAAACGCAACATCTTTTACATCAAATGCCATTACAATGCAGCTATTACAACATATGTCCCTACAATGCATGCCATTACAACACATGCCACTACAACGCATGCCATTACAACGCATTATAAGGTAAGTAATGGGAAATAGTAATTTTTACCACTACACTATCCAACACTTACACTACTCTTGCACTCACCGGAGTGGGAATAGTAATTTTTACCCTTACACTATCCAAAACGTACCCTACTGTTGCACTCACTGGAGTGGGAATAGTAATTTTTACCCCTACACTATCCAACACTTAACCTACTGTTGCACTCACTGGAGTGGGAATAGTAATTTTTACCCCTACACTATCCAACACTTACATTACTGTTGCCCTAAAAGTATTATGCGTTGTAATGGTATGTATTGTAATGGTATGAATTGTAATGGAATGCATTGTAAGTGTTGTTTCTAAAAATTCTTTGTGATGGCATGCGTTGTGAAAATCATGTGTTGTAATGATGTTGCGATGTAAAAAACGCATTGTAAAGGCATGCTTTGTAAACGTTTGCGCTGTAATGTGTCCTATTCGTGTAGCTAATAAGGGAGAGTGATCTGAGTTGTATAATGCTAAATATCCTACTCACGAAATCTATGATTGCTATATGATTGTTCTAGCAAGTAATCCAGTCTACTTTACGTCCTCAAGATTGGCATCTAGTATGAAAAAGTTTTCTCAGTAGGGTGCCAAAGATGTCACCAATCATTAAGGTTCAGTCCCTCCATACCCCCTCTTAGGCTTGCAGTCTAGTTAAGTTGGGTGTTTTCTTTCTGAGGTTGCTGATCTAGTGCTCCATTAAGCACACAATTCAGATCCCCACCAATACTATATCTACTTATAAATAAGGGGCCGTGATCCTTAGGATCTCTTTATAGAAAACTCCATCATCAACTTTTGAAGCATACAAATCAACTAAGCCGATGTCATGTGTGTCCAAGGCACCTAATACCACCACGCATCTCACCTCTGGGTCTTTATGTCAGTAGAATAAGATGTAGCATACAACTGTCCTCTCAATTTCCTACTGGTTTTGGCAGCTATGCCCTGAAAGAGGAGTGTTTCCTGCAACATTGCTATTCCCACCCCATACCGTTTTGAATATGTCTGTATTCTTCAACGCTTGATATGGTTATAGAGTCCCCAGACATTCCAGGTAGGCAATTTGTAACCACTCGTGCCTCCTCAATCATTGTAATTGCCCATCCATTCTTCCCCATGAGCACCTTAAGGACCCCCTGCCGCTGAGATCTGTCCTCAAGTAATGGTGTGTGTGCATGAACCACAACTAAGCATACAACTACTTCAGCCATCCACCCCAACCACTCCCAGCCTCCCAGTGGTGGCGGGCCCAGGAGTTGGTAAACTGCAACAGCACAGTCACACAAGCAAATGTGACACCACGAAACACCTAATCAGGCTATTCTAACAGCCTGTGGTTACACTGCAGGCACTGCACTCAAACATTCAGTCCCACACCCACAGAGAAGTGCAACTGTAATTAGCTATTACATTATAAAAGCCATATTATTTTCTTAGTACAGGTGGCGAGTGCTGTAACAACTAGCATGTAATAAGAAAATTGGAAACCACTCTTTATACAGAGCTAGCAGGCTTTTATGTTAGATGATTGTTATTATTAGTAGGTTCAGCCATATGCTACTGAGGAGGCCTTTTGCAGTGCAAGAGTCAAGACTATGGACCAGATTTAGAGCATAGCGGACATTTTACTCCATCACAGATGTGACAGTTATCCCCTCCACCGTGATACAAGTTTGTTGGGGCCTATTCACAGAACTAATCTGAGACAAAATCCTAAACTTACTACTTTTGGTATTCACAGACGTCACTTACAGTTTTTGGTATTCACAGAAATCACTTACGACTCCCAACTTTACGTCCGCACTCAGGCCGGAAATTCCGAACCCGGAGCAGAATTTCCACACCAGCAGTAGAAATCCCGCTCTTGTGCTGGAATTTCCGCACTCGGGCAGGAATCTCTGTTTCTAGGCCGGAATACCCACATTCTGGTGGTAATTGACTTCATCTGATGCATGGTGGGGGACGGTAGGCACTTGGACAGGTGATTAGCATTGAGGAAACTGCTCAACCGGCCAAAATGCGGGTATTGCGGCCCGGAAGCAAAGATTCCGGCACAAGTGCGAGATTTCCGCTCCTGGTGTGGAAATTCCGGCCGCAGCGCAGACGTAAAGTTAAGAGTCGTAAGTGATTTCTGTGAATACCAAAAATCATAGGTGCCTTCCGTGAATACCAGAAGCAGTAAGTTTAGGATTTTAGGCTTATGTCTCAGATTATTTCTGTGAATCAGCCCCATTATATTATATGGCACTTATAACGGGGCAGACGGGATATCCATCGCCATTGATGTAGCGCTTAAAAGGTTGAAAATTGTAGGGGTGCGTTATATACACTGTCAGTCGGCACCCGCTTATAATCTAATGTGTACTCAGGTATTTTGTGTGCAATGTATTAAGAATTGTATAACCTATATCGAATTAAAGAGAAGTGTTAGCTATGTACAAGCATATTGTGAATGTATTAGAGAAATGTATAAGAGCTTGGTATATGTAAACTCCAGGCGATGTTAAAATGTGTAGCCTAGAATACGTGATTGTAGACTGTTTAGTTTAACCATACATGAAAAGAAAGACGTAAATGTCAATAGTGTGATTTAGACATGCTTGTGTAACCGAAGTAGTGGCCGGAATTCACATATATCGTTGAGGCGAAAGGCCTGCTATTTTCTTATGCTAGCCGAGGGCAATAGGTCAAAAGGGATTTATTCCAGTAGAGGTTTTAGGCTGTAGTAAATTGCAAAGTTAAAAGATGTGAAGTATGTCTGCATTGCATGATCTCACCCCAGGTGCAAGGACAGTTGCTCGTTAGTAGAGAAGTTCTTTGTTCACGAACTGACTTATGTAGTTAAAGCCAGACATGGGAGTGCATTGGAATGTGCCAATCGTAACTCCTAGTGCGGACGGTGTCTGGGACTCAAGGCCAAGCTGATGGATGATGGAACTGGACAGCGCTCTGTGGAAAATTACTGAAAGACGACCCGGATGAAGAGGAGGTGCAAAAGGGCATGTTCTGGGATTTGGGGTTCTGTATTAGGGAAAGTGCCCCGAGGGTGGAGGCAGAACAGCGCAGCCCAGAGCAGAGAAGAGCTAGGCGAGAAGCTAGAGGGGGAAATTTTAGATCAAGCTCTCTAAGTGAAGACTTCTTAGGAAGTTTGACTCTGACACCTTTTTCTCGAATTGAGGGTCTCAAGGGATTGCTAAGTAGGGATGTCATCTAGTACAGAGTAGGGACAGAGATGGTATGGTCCAGTGTCCCTAATAGCGACATTGGCTTGGTAGTTTTCTACCTCATGCTTTTAGAAATTGTGCTTTTAGTTATTTTTAGTCGTATGCGGATTCTTCGTAGAGTAGCCTTTGTGTTAGTGCCTATGTACTTGTTGTGCCTCGTATTGAGGAGTTTGTATCTTCAAATCTTTATGCTGATAATAAAAGCCAGAGAGCCAAGAGATTAAGTCTCGAGTCCTTGATTATGACTAATTGCGGACAGCATTTTCTGATAATTGTGTTTATTCCCTCCACGCTATTGGGCAAGTAAAAAGTTCCATCCGACCAGAGTGGGTTCTAGTAGATAATTGCCAGATACTAAAATGGGCCGGAGCAGTTGGTAGCAGAGACAGATGGTTACTTCCGATAGCGAGGGACGATTAGATTAGATAATGATAAGTGATCCTTGAGGCCCAAAGACGATAAGTGATGGTGAATCATCAGATGGTGAGCGAGAGACGATGGCGGCAGATGGGCATCGACGGCGAGTAGCAGTGCGGCAGGAAGCAGCAGTTCCAGGAGTGAGTATGAACAAAATGAGATGTTGTAGATTGCGGTGTTGATTTGCTGTGTGATGTCTTGCGGAGTTGATGCGTATGTTGAGTGATTGTGAGATCAGGCTGTGAGCGCGCGCAGCCCGGGAGTTGTGGTGTAGAAGACACCTGAGATAGATTTTGTTGACCACCCAAAGGGGATCGTGAGGTACCATCGATCACCTGGACCGAGATAGGGGGAGCGAACGTGTGTGTGTATGGCAACTTAACGCCGGTCGTGTGGATCGGAGTGTTAGTAACCTATCAGTGGCGATCTGTCTGGCCGGACGGGGGCAGACGGGCGCCAATCGAGGTCAACAAGGTCGAGAGACTGTGGACGAACAGTCAGAGGCTGTGGACGGACAGCCAGAGAAGTAACTTAATTGGTTATTTCAGTATATGAATGGGACGAGAGTAGGCGTGAAACGTGTCTGGAGAAGGGAACTGCTGCGAATGAAGGAAGGTGACGTCAGAGAGTGTCGCGCTGTGATAGGCCGGTTGGTGTGAGTCGCGCTGTTATTGGAGGAATTAAGAGTAGGAAGTAAACAGAGCGCGAGATCGAATTTGCTTGCCATTAAGTGTCTTAAGGTTTTACGGGAATTGTGTAGAGGCGACAAGCACGTGGTCACTCGGAAGGGAGAAGAAGCCCCTCCCGAGGATACCCCAGCACATTACATGGCAAAGAATGTGGGGTTACATACCATAGTTTGGATCGAGAATTGGCATAAGATCACACAAGGTGAAGGGGAACTAGCTTTCCCGAGGTATGGCTCATTTAGGTTAGCGGTGCTGTATCAGCTGAAGTCGGTGATGGGGTCTTTAAGACCCTTGCCAAGACCAACACAGTTCGAAGCACTACATGCGTGGATTAGAGTAGAGCATGATAAAGAAAAGGGAAGGAGTCAGGAGAGGATGAGGAAATCGATCAGGGCATTTCAGGATGCCAAGTGGGATGCAGCGGAGAAAAGATGGAGAGTCCAGGCAATTGAGGAAGAGAAACTGTATCCCTTACTGATAGACTCGACGGGGATAAGGCATGTGAAAGCACAGGATGAAGAGAGCGACTCCGATGACGGAGTATTGCAAAGATTGTTGGAGGAGAGACCACCTCCTTATAATCCAGAAGAAGCAGACGACAGGTGGGGCGAGAGAGGGGAAACTAGAAGGGTAACCATTCAACCCGAGACTCGAGTAGAAGGGTTGGTCTCGTTTGGAACGGAGAGTCCACGGAGTCAGTCTGAGGCTAGTGGGAGGATTGAGAGAGAGATGAGGTTACCGGATGCATTGAGGGTACCGGTCACCATTGGACCGATTGTGTCGATTTATAGTCCGGAATTGGAGGAAAGGGAGAGGTCCGAACAGGTAGCGGAAAGAACGAGGAGGGAAAGCGAGGAAAGTGGGTTGGAAGGGACCATGGCCCGACCTCCAAGCCCTGTACAATGGAGTACACCATTGGTAGCGGTGTCAGATACATCTAGGGGCGAAGAGGAACAGAGACCGGTGAGGCCGAGAAATCTGATGGAGTCGAGATCAGATTTAAGGTCGTGGGTACCATCAGAGAGGCATCAGAACCAGAATGTGGTCCAATCGGAGAGGGATCGGGGTAATTTTAGGAGTTATTCTGCTCCTATAGACGCACCAGAAGAGAGGAGAGAGAAGGAGCCGGAATGTGAATATGATGAGGGACGTGGAGCAAGTTGTCAGGTGTTGAAAGGAGCCTTGAGAGCGGGGATGTTGGACATGGTCAGACTCAAGGCGGAGGTAGATGAAATAGTCTATGGAAGTCTACCGCTTGAGAGAATAGTAACATACAATCCGGATAAGCTGTTCTTTATAGCGAAAGATGTGACTCGTAAAGCACGAATCGAACACGAGAAATTGAGGGGATTGGCGAAGGAATATGATGTGGATTTATCCAAGACTAGGGCGTTGCAGGGAAGTCATAGGATGCATTATACCGAGCGGGAGCTGGAGGAGAAAAGGGTTGTTGGATTAAGGTCACATACTAGAGAACTGATCCTAGCCATGCGACCATGGCTGATGCTTGATAAATGGGAAGAGAGATGGTCTAAGAAAAAGACCTCTAAGGGAGCGGAAGGAGGAACTCCGGGTGAAGGGCTGCTACTGGCAAAGACCTTCCCTTTGAGGGAAGTGGCGAATGGAGGATATGTGCATGTACCATGGAGCAGGGGTGATTTGGCATCATTTACGAATGATTTTCCCAGGCTCAGGGAGAAGCCTGCAGAGTGGTACAAGCAAGTTGAGCGCTTTGTCAAGATTTCGAAGGTATTATGGATCGATCTGAATACCTTATTTGATATTGTGGTTCCGGGAGATTTGTGGAACGCATGCAAGGTTGCCGTTGATTGGCCGGACTATGAGCCCGATAGGAACTCGATTACCAATGGTCCGTCGCCAGCGGTGAAGAGGCTGTATGATAAAGTAATTACTTGGTTGAAATCGAAGGTTTCACCCCAAGACATTGATTGAGTGAAAATAGACAGGACAGTGCAAGAACCAAAGGAGACAGTACATGAGTTTTATGAGAGGCTCTTAAAGGCTTTTAAGCAGTACAGTGGCCTAGACGAGCTGGAGACGAAAGATATGGGACAATTTGTTTCTAAGTTCGTGCTGGGTTTGAAGCCCGAGGTTAGTCTCATGATACAGCAGCATTTGATCTGTTGGCAGAATAAGCCCGTGGATGAAATCTTGCGGTACGCCAGGTATTGCACGGATGAGATTGAGTCGAAGCACAAGAAGATGAAAGATAATTTGTTGCTTATACAGATGCAAGCTGCTCAGGGACCGCCGAATGGGGGTCCAGTGGTAAGGAGACAGGGAAATTATCAGACAGGAAATCAGAACGTGCAGGGTCAGGGAAGGCCAAGGCCCATAGACCCTAGGACAGGCATAGATGTAGCGATACTGAAAAAGACGACTGCTTGTCATCAGTGTCACCAGGTGGGACACTGGAGGCGCGAGTGTCCCCTGAACACCTGGAACCAGCAACAGATGGAGGGAGGAATAGCTCAGGTCCCTGGGGTGGACCAGGTACAGACGGTGACTACACCGAGAATGATGCAAGGGGGGACCGGCATCTCGCAAGTGCAAGTTCCCCAGCCACCTAGGATACAGAACATACAGCAGGGAGCTCGAACTTATTTGCAGATGCCCATGTTTGAAGTAAGCGAGGAGAAGGATATGGATTTGCTGGCCCGGTTGAGTTTAAGCCAAGATGATGACTGCATACTTAGGGCCATTTTAGAGGTAGATCAGAGAGGACCCTTTGTGGAAGCAGAGCTTGACGGACACCCTACGACCTTTTTGGTCGATACGGGGGCTACGAGGTCGACTATAAGATCGGCAGTAGTTCCGGGGGTAGCCCTTTCTGGGGAAAGTTTCCAAGTTGTTGGGGTGGCGAATAAGAGGCTAGTTAGCCCTTTGACAGAACCGATTCCAGTCAGGATAGGAAACTTTAGGGATCGACACCAGTTCGTGATGTGCGATTCTAGTCCTGTTTGTTTATTGGGGAGAGACTTGTTATGCAAGCTCAATTGCACAATTTACTGTACCCCGAAAGGAGTAGAGGTACAGACAAGGGATGATGATGCGACCTTTAAGGTTGCAAATCAGCGGGTGTGTGTGGAAATGTACCCAGCTTTGACGGTGGAGGAGCTTCCACTTGATTTGAGGGACTCAGTGTCCATCGATGTGTGGGACCTAAGTGGGGAGGAGATTGGCTTAGTCAGGGGAATAGAACCAGTGAAGATACAGGTCAAGCCAAACGCGGAATTCCCGAGAACCCCTCAGTATAAATTATCCCCTGAAACGATTGCAGGGATTAAACCTGTGATCGAGTCTATGATTAAGCAGGGAATACTGGTGGAGATCATGGGTAGTCCATGCAATTCGCCCATTATGGGACTGCAGAAACCAAGTGGGAAGTTCAGGATAGTGCAAGATTTGCGAAAAATAAACGACATAGTTGTTCCATGTTGTCCAGTGGTACCGAATCCATCTGTGATCCTGTTTCAGATCCCATGTGAAGCTGAATGGTTCAAAGTGATTGACTTGTGTCAAGCATTTTTTTCGATTCCCCTACATGAAGAGAGCAGATTTCTTTTTGCATTTAGACTAGAAAATCGTGTATTAATGTGGTGTCGTATCCCACAGGGGTATACGGAGAGCCCATCGATTTTTAATCAGCTGCTAAAGAAAAACCTTGAAAGTCTTGTGTTGCCACAAAACTCTGTTTTAGTGCAATACATTGATGATCTGCTCGTTGCGTCGGAAACAGAAGACGCTTGCAGAACCGATACAATTGCGTTGTTGAATTTCTTGGGAGAGAATGGTCACAAGGTGTCCCCAAACAAGCTGCAATACTGTTTACCTGAGGTACAGTATTTGGGGCACAGAATTGAGAAGGGCAAAAGGAAGGTGTCTCCAGATCGCATTGATGCGATTCTGAGAATGCCAGTTCCCTCGACGCAGAGGGAAGTTAGAATGTTTTTGGGAATGGTGGGCTATTGCCGCCAGTGGATCCCAAACTTTTCCTTTGAAGCGAAGCCTTTACAGCGGCTGACGCGAAAGGACGTAAGTGATCCGGTACCATGGGACGACGACTGTTTGAAATCATTTCTGAGGCTGAGAGAAGCCTTATGTAGCGCTCCTGCGTTGGGAATGCCGGATTACAACAAGGCATTTGCATTATTCTGCTGCGAAAGAGAAGGTTGCGCATTAGCAGTGTTAACCCAGAATCATGGAGGTGTCCGTAGACCAGTTGCCTATTTTTCAGCTACCCTAGATCCGGTAGCTTCTGCGTTGCCCGGATGTCTCAGATCCGTTGCGGCAACAGGTGTCAGCATCGAGAGATGTGAGAGCATTGTGATGGGTCATCCTCTTACTGTACATGTGCCTCATTCTGTTGAACTGTTGATGACTAGGACTAAAACACAGCACCTCACAAATAATAGGCTGACTCGTTATGAGCAAGTTATCCTTGCAGCCGATAATGTGGTCTTGAAGAGGTGTGCTGTTTTAAATCCTGCTACATTGTTACCTGTCCCAAATGTAGATGATAATGAAGATTGTGAGGACCATGATTGTCTCGATGTGACTGAGCTATGCACCAAACCGAGACCAGACATTGTCGATGAACCGCTCCCAGTTTCGGATGAGATCTTCTTTGTGGAAGGTTCATGTTTAAGAGACAGTGTCGGTCGATTGAGAGCAGCGTTTGCTGTATGTACCATCGCGGGGGTGGTTGAAGCCGCTTGTTTAGAAGGAGTACACTCCGCGCAGGTGGCTGAGCTTATTGCTCTGACTTGTGCCTGTGTGGCAGCAGATAAGATCCGTGTAACGATTTACATGGACAGCCAATATGGGTTTGGTGTGGTTCATGACTTCGGACAACTATGGTCCCAGAGAGGGTTTATGACGTCTTCAGGTTCACCCATTAGAAATGGTGACTATGTGCGAAATTGCTTGAAGCATTGCAAGGTCCTGATGAAATTGCTGTTGTTAAATGTGCTGCACACACAAAGGGAAATGATTTTGTTTCATTGGGTAACAATTATGCCGACGAAGTGGCCCGGTTTTGTGCAGAGCAGGGATGTAATTTCACGGAGACTCATGTTGAGGAAACTGCGGAGAAAACGGTGTATGATCAGATGTTAGCAATGGCAGACTCATGGGAGGAACTGAAACAGCTTCAGGAAGGGGTCTCGGATCAGGAGCGAGACAGTTGGATACGAGCTGGATGTGAGAAAGGAGATGTGGATATATGGGTTTCGAATGATGGACGAGCGGTGTTGCCGGAATGTTTATTGAATCCCATGGCGAGGTTGATACATGGTGCTGTACATCTTGGTAGAGACGCAATGATGAGAGTGTTTCGTCAGACTTGGTACAACCCAAAGTTTCGGGCAGTGGCCGAAACCGTGTGCCAGAGGTGTGTCACTTGTCAACAGATGAATGTAGGAAAGAGGACAGCTGTGACATTGAGTCACATAGGGAGGTCAGGTGGACCTTTCAATAGGATGCAGCTGGATTTCGTTGAAATGCCGAAGTGTAATGGGTTGAGGTACATATTAGTGATAGTATGTGTCTTTTCCAGGTGGGTGGAGGCTTACCCTACACGCAGATGTGACACACTCACGGTAGCAAAACTATTATTGAGAGAACTCATTCTAAGGTACGGGTTCCCGACGTCCTTTGAATCGGACAGAGGAACTCATTTCCACAGCGAAGTCATGAAGTTGCTTTGTGCTGCCTTAAATATAGATCAGAGGTTGCATTGTAGCTATAGACCAGAAGCTTCAGGGATAGTGGAGCAGGTGAATGGAACTCTGAAGGCTCGGATGGCGAAGGTGTGTTCGTCAACGTCCCTGAAATGGCCTGACGCATTACCTTTGGTCCTCATGAGCCTCCGAAGTGTGCCTGATAGAAGGACTGGATTGTCACCCCACGAAATCCTCATGGGGAGAACGATGCGTTTGCCTGCAATACCTGCCACTGCTCTGATAAATATCACTGATGATATGATCCTGGACTATTGTAAAGGCCTTGCTGACGTGGTCCGTTCTGTGTCTCAGCAGGTGCAGACAGCAACGGTTCCAGCTGTGAGTGACCTGTGCCACAACTTATGCCCAGGGGATTGGGTCCTAGTCCGAAAGCACGTGAGGAAGAGTTGCCTGGATGCTAGGTGGCGAGGCCCGTTTCAAGTGATCCTCATCACGAACACAGCAGTAAAGTGTGGAGGTTTACCGAACTGGGTGCATGCTTCCCTTACCCGTAGAGTTCCAGCACCCTTGGAAGATACAGCCCCTCTCCAGAACGAAAACCCAGCTGAGGTGGCAGAGCCATCTGAGAGGGTAAGTCAAGCTGTGGGGGTTGCTGAAGCAGCTGGTGGTGCACTGATTCAAGCTGAGGGAGAACGTGAGAGAAGTACAGAACCAGAAACAGGAGAAGAAATAAGAGGTGCAGTGGGCAGTACTGAATCGAGTTCTGCTGAGGAGGAAGAGATCAGTGCACAGGGTATCGAGGGGAAGACCAGAGGTGCCGCAGAAGCAGAAAGGGTTTGGCCCGCAAAACAGAAACGGGTAAACCTCAGGTTGGCGCCGAGCACAGATCTTGCACCAGTTTCGGAGGAGCCAGAAGCAGAATCGAGTGACGAGGAGCATCCTCAAGGTACTCTGAGGAGGTCAAAGAGAACTCGAGTGCCCAGCCAGAAGTACGCTTCACCAGAGTGGGCATATCCAGTGACTGATGCCAGGCTTACCGAGCACGGGAAGATTGAGGTCAATGACATTGGTCAGCAGTGCTCCGTTTCCGGGAGTAGAAGTGTTGCTGAGAATTCCGGGATTGGAGATCGATGGAATCCTGACCATCAACATCCCGAATCCACCATTTCTGAGCCTCATTCGTGGTATGATCTTGGATACTTTGGATTTCCCGACGTTCACAGTTGTGCCAGCTCCACAAGAACTGACCATTCTTAAGCTTGAAATATTGCAGGGGGTCCTGGAACTGTTGGGACCAGCAGTTATTTTGGACTAATTCAAGAGTGTTGTAAAGCAGGAGAAAGAAGATAACCTAGATCCGAGAGGAAGAAGAATAAAATTAGGGACTTTCCGTTACAGAACGAAGAAAAGTTAGGGAGGGTTTGCCAGGGTTCACAAAAGAGACATTAATGAGAAAGAGACTTACCATTTCAGAGACTGTATTGAACATTGAGAATATTCCAAAGATGGCAGATCCTGCAAACACACATCGTAGGGCTAGATAGACAATAGGCACATTGGTAGGAGTTGTGATCGCCACTATATTTGCAGTAGTGATAAGTTCATACATGGTGGCTCACAGGCAGGAGGGGAAGGTTCAGGGAGCACCTACACCTATTACCCCAGGACAGAGAGGTGTCAGTATCAGAGAACAGGGAACATCAAAGTTAAGGGAGGATCGCAGACTCCACATGGATTTGTCGAAGGGGGATTTTAAACTCAATGCTTATGCGAAGTTGTTGTACGAGTATGTGGATGCGATGGACGTGAAGGATTGTTATGTGTGTATGCAGTTGCCTGCTTCAGCAGATGAAGGTATCAAGTATCATCATCTCCCATTGACATATGGGATTTCTTGTAGTTTATTGCTTAGTTTATTTTACGACAGGAGACAGTTCGAGTATTTCTTTTCAAATTTTGATACAGTACTTCCTGAAGTTCCAGCAATCAAGCATTTGAATAAGTACGATTATTATAAGAAGGAGGACAGACTTCTGAAGTATTTTAGACCTACTGTGAAGTTGGATACTGCGCATGCTCACAGGCATAACCTGACATGTGCGTTATCTGAGACGGAGAAGAAGTCCATTGATCAGGTAGAGGACAGATATAGAAAGTTGACACAGACACGAGACACCGGATATAGTCCAGTAGATTGGACTGAGGAGGAGAAATCTCACAAGTCCAAGGGAAGCTATGGACCAATAGCATTAGATGAAGTGCAGAAAGGGAATTTGTGTATTGGACGGCCTCAATCAGCCACGTAGAAGGTTGCAGTAGGACATAGCACTTGCTCTCAGACTTTCACTATGGAGGCTTCTGTTAAGGACTTTATGCAAGGTCCAGTAGAAGTGATTCCGACAGTGTATTATGTATGTGGAAAGAATGCTTATGTCAGACTGCCTGCAAATTGGTATGGCATATGTTATTTGGCCATCATATTCCCGAAGATTTATCACACAGAGGACTTGGAGTTGTTAGAGACGAGACAACATTCTAGGAGACGTAGGACTGTAAAGGCAGGTGCAGTGATTGGTGATTTATATGGGGCAATGATACCTAGTATGGGTGTGGTGTTGAATGATGTGAAGATCAGAAGGTTGACGACTGTAGTTGATGAGCTGTCTATGAATACGGCGAGGTCTTTGTTGTTGGTGACGGGAGAGATGTTGTCGATACGGAATATGGTTATGCAGAATCGTCTTGCGTTAGACGTGTTGTTAGCTAAGGAGGGCGGGGTCTGTAAATTATTGAAGGTTCAAGAATGCTGCACATATATTCCAGACAATACGAAGGAGTTGGGAAAGTACATAGACAACATCACAACTATTCACAAGGAAATTATGGATTTGACGGAGGAGAATGTGTGGGAAAAAATTGGACAGGGATTTGGAAGAGTGGGAACATGGTTTGCGAATTTGGGAAAAGGATTTCTTGGATCAGTGTTGAAGCCAATTATCATTGCCGTAGTTTGTGTGATTTGTTTGTGGGGATGCGTGAAAGCTTGGAAGTGGTATCAAGGAGGCAAGGTTGAAAGAGCTCTTAGAGCAAATGAGAAAAGGATGGCGAAGTTTCAGGATCAGCAATATGAGAGTCTTAAGAGAATGGAGGGAGTTCGACATGGCAGAGTCATGACCAGTACCGTTTAAATCAGTTCTAAAGAAGGAAGATTGTAATAGTGTGATGACAGATGTCATCAAAGGGGGGAACTGATGGAGCGCTTAAAAGGTTGAAAATTGTAGGGGTGCGTTATATTCACTGTCAGTCGGCACCCGCTTATAATCTAATGTGTACTCAGGTATTTTGTGTGCAATGTATTAAGAATTGTATAACCTATATCGAATTAAAGAGAAGTGTTAGCTATGTACAAGCATATTGTGAATGTATTAGAGAAATGTATAAGAGCTTGGTATATGTAAACTCCAGGCGATGTTAAAATGTGTAGCCTAGAATACGTGATTGTAGACTGTTTAGTTTAACCATACATGAAAAGAAAGACGTAAATGTCAATAGTGTGATTTAGACATGCTTGTGTAACCGAAGTAGTGGCCGGAATTCACATATATCGTTGAGGCGAAAGGCCTGCTATTTTCTTATGTTAGCCGAGGGCAATAGGCCAAAAGGGATTTATTCCAGTAGAGGTTTTAGGCTGTAGTAAATTGCAAAGTTAAAAGATGTGAAGTATGTCTGCATTGCATGATCTCACCCCAGGTGCAAGGACAGTTGCTCGTTAGTAGAGAAGTTCTTTGTTCACGAACTGACTTATGTAGTTAAAGCCAGACATGGGAGTGCATTGGAATGTGCCAATCGTAACTCCTAGTGCGGACGGTGTCTGGGACTCAAGGCCAAGCTGATGGACGATGGAACTGGACAGCGCTCTGTGGAAAATTACTGAAAGACGACCCGGATGAAGAGGAGGTGCAAAAGGGCGTGTTCTGGGATTTGGGGTTCTGTATTAGGGAAAGTGCCCCGAGGGTGGAGGCAGAACAGCGCAGCCCAGAGCAGAGAAGAGCTAGGCGAGAAGCTAGAGGGGGAAATTTTAGATCAAGCTCTCTAAGTGAAGACTTCTTAGGAAGTTTCACTCTGACACCTTTTTCTCGAATTGAGGGTCTCAAGGGATTGCTAAGTAGGGATGTCATCTAGTACAGAGTAGGGACAGAGATGGTATGGTCAAGTGTCCCTAATATCGACATTGGCTTGGTAGTTTTCTACCTCATGCTTTTAGAAATTGTGCTTTTAGGTATTTTTAGTCGTATGCGGATTCTTCGTAGAGTAGCCTTTGTGTTAGTGCCTATGTACTTGTTGTGCCTCGTATTGAGGAGTTTGTATCTTCAAATCTTTATGCTGATAATAAAAGCCAGAGAGCCAAGAGATTAAGTCTCGAGTCCTTGATTATGACTAATTGTGGACAGCATTTTCTGATAATTGTGTTTATTCCCTCCACGCTATTGGGCAAGTAAAAAGTTCCATCCTACCAGAGTGGGTTCTAGTAGATAATTGCCAGATACTAAAATGGGCCGGAGCACCATCTTAAGGGGAGAAGGCTAGTAAAATTCACTTTTTCAAGGGCACCAAAAATCCTTGTATTGGCTCACTCCATAGGAGGTAGGTACACTCAACAATAATGGCTTGTTGATATAAGTTATTAAGTAGCAATTCATGCCACTTATTTTTGCTTAAAACTAGGCAATGTAAATGATGGTTCTTATTATTACCCAATTTAACCCTTTCGCTGCGGCGGGAATTCTGCCGCAGCGCTGGGGGGTGCGGGGGGGCAGAGCGGTGGCTCTGTGCTCATAACGGAGCCACTCTGGGGACTATTTGCACCGCCTTTGGCGGGTCCGGGACCACGGGCACCTGGGGTGATTTGGAGCGCCATCTTGGATTGGGGCTAGGGAACTCTCGCGTATTACCGCGAGACCTCGCCCGGAAGAGGCTATTTTAGCCTACCGCCAGGCGCGCAGCGGTGACGCGCAGCGGGAGCGCCTTTCACTGCGCCTGAGTCGTGCCAGAGTCCTGCCCGTCTGCGCTCGTCAGCGCTAAGGCAGGGCTAGGGCAGGTCACTCTGGACTACTCAGGATGCCTACCATCATGGAAATACACCAGCTGAGACAGACAGTGGTATGTCATCATCATCATGTCATGGACCCTCTATGTGGCCCCTATCATTGTCCCAGCTGTGCATTCGCCCTCCCCATCCCTAAGCCAATAAAATCTCTGTCGCGTAATGCTCACGCATCTAGGGCGAGAACAGTGGTCACCGACGGCACGAGCTGTGCTTCCCTTAAGGTCTTTCATTTAAATGTCAGATCGCTTGTCTGCCACTGTATGGAAGTATTTGCTCTGCTAGAAGACGAACAACCAGACATCTTCTTCCTTACGGAGACTTGGCTGCACGACCAGGCTATGGCGTCCATTAATTTAGCTTTACCCAGTGGGTACACGATGTATACCCTACACCGAAATTCCAGAGGAGGTGGCATAGCTGCCGCCGTAAAATCCTGTTACCCGTGTATCTGGCAGAAAAGTTCAGTGGCAGCTTGTGAGAGTGCGCAATTTAGTATTACTTTATCTCCTCACTTCACACTGTCTGGACTACTTATCTACAGACCTCCGGGTCCTGATGGAATTTTCCGCCTCAGTCTCCCTGAGGTAGTGGCATCTTTAGCTCTGAAGACAGCCAACTTTACAATTATGGGTGACCTCAACCTCCATTTGGACCAACCACTTTCCAGTTCAGTTAGCACTTTACTAGCTGATCTTGAGGCCCTTAAAATTACCCAGCTGGTTGACCAAAGGACCCATAGTGGAGGGCATATACTCGACCCTTTTTTTACGAACATTCCGAATGTTCGACTTAGCGCTCCTACACCAATGGCTTGGACAGACCATTTCTTGGTACAAGGGCAGATCACTTTATTGTCCCCTGTGTTCGAACCTTCTTCGCTAAGTGTTTTTAAACGCCCCTGGAGGAAGCTTCAATCAGAGGAATTTCAGCAGTTCCTCTTGACACACCGCGCTCCCTTTTCTACTGATATCACCTGTAGCTATGATAATTTTTGTGAATGGCTTACGTCAGCTCTTGACTCTTTCATACCTGCCAGGTGGACTAAAATTAGATCTAGTCCCTCGAGCCCCTGGTACACGGACTCACTTAGAATCCTTAAATCCGCCTGTAAAAAAGCGGAGCGTGCCTGGCGCAAAAGGTATGATGTTGAGCTTAAAAAAGCCTACAGATCTTGTACGAGGCACTACCATCAGGCTATTTGTAAAGCTAGAGCCGCCTACTACGCGACGGAAATCAAAAATAGCCCTAATCCGACCAAGATCATTTTTCAAATTTGTAAGGAGCTGACTAGTAAACAGATTGCGACTTCTGTCAAAGCTACATTGAATCAATGTGAAAAAATAGCCACCTTCTTTATAGACAAAGTTGAGACAATTTATAGATCTTTTTCCCAAAATTCTCGAGCTCTATGTCCGCCAAGTACCAAGCTTCCTACCATCCCACAACTTCTTTCCATTCGTGGCCCCAACTCAGAGGAGTTTAAAGAACTTACTAGGAAAGTCAGGTCAGGTTCGCCTACGGACCCTTTGCGCCCAATACAATTCCAAGAGCTCGAGGAGTGCTGTTACCCGGCAATCCTTGATCTCATTAATCTATCCTTTGAAACAGGAAGTGTTCCGGTCAAATGGAAACAGGCAACCGTTGTACCTATTTTGAAAAAACCTTCCTTGGACCCCTCTCTTCCTGAGAGTTACCGTCCCATTTCCCTCCTCCCCTGGATCTCCAAGTTAGCGGAATCTCATGCCAACCACGTTTTGTCTTCTCATTTGCTGGAAGCCAATATCCTCGACCCCTCGCAAAACGGGTTTCGAGCGCATCACAGCACTGAGACCGCTCTCCTTGCGGTAGTGGAACGAATTAGAAAGCTGCTTGATAGAGACCAAACGGCAGCGCTGATCCTGTTAGATCTCAGCGCTGCCTTTGATACCGTCTCTCATTCCATCCTTCTTCAGCGGCTTTCTGAGGCGGGGGTTGGCCTGACTGCACTTGATTGGTTTCGGTCGTTTCTCACTGACCGATCCTTTCAGGTGTCCACTCCGCCTTTTGTTTCCACCTCCCGTTCCATACTGCAAGGTGTCCCTCAGGGGTCGGCCCTCAGCCCGACTTTGTTTAATCTATACGTCCAACCCCTGGCAGAGGTTGCCCAGAGATACGGCCTGACCATGGTGTCGTACGCCGACGACACCCAGTTAGTGGTGGCACTGAATGGTGAGTCCGCTTTGGACGCTGCTGCCTTTCAGGTCGCTCTGCGAGGGATCATGGAATGGATGTCGGACAACAAGCTGCAGCTAAATGCCTCAAAAACCGAGGTCTTAATCTTTGGAAGAAACACAGACCTCTGGGGAAACCAGTGGTGGCCTCCGGAGCTTGGCCCTGCCCCAACGCCCGCTGAGGAAGTCAGGAATCTTGGGGTGTGGTTCGACAATAAGTTGTCCTACATTCCCCACACCAAAAGACTGGCCGGGATCTGCTTTGGCACCTTACAGTGTCTCAGACCTATTTTTAAATTTTTTGACCCCACAACTAGGCAAATCATAGTTCAGGCTATGGTTCTAAGTAGATTGGACTATGCTAGTTCACTTCTATTGGGACTGAACAAAGCTGATCTTCTCCGCCTTCAGCGTATCCAAAACGCGGCAGCCAGGATGTTGGTCGGATTGCCTCGCTTCTGTTCCGCCCGTCAAACCATCCACAATTTGCACTGGCTCCCGGTGGAACAGAGGATCAAATTTAAGGCACTTTGCATTACTTTTAAAATCCTAAAGCTGTCTACTCCTCCTATCCTTGCCCAGACTATATCCCCTTATCTCCCTAACAGAGCGCTTCGCTCTGCAGGATCAAATCTGGCAATTGTTCCCCGCTTCAAAAGAGCCAGAATGGGTGGACGTTCTTTTTCGGTGTTGGCTGCCTCGCTTTGGAACACCCTCCCCCCTTCGCTTCGTTCTATCACCAGTCTTCTTCCTTTCAGGAAATGTCTGAAAACTTTTTTGTTTGCCACGACTTAGTTCCTTTAGCTTACTCTGATTAGCTTTTCTCTCTGTTATGTTTTACCGTCTCCTCAGCGCCAGGACGCCACTTTGCTGCGGCATCTGTGCGCTATACAAAAAATTATAACATAACATAACATAACTCCGTCATGAGCCACGGTTGAGCTGTGCTCATGACGGAGCGGTTCCGTCATGACTCCGCCCAGTTGCGTTGTCCCCCCGCACAGGCGGGGAAACAGCGCCGCGTGGGCGGAGCGACCGCCAACGGTCGTGGCATGACGGAACCGCTCCGTCATGAGCACACGGCAACCGTGGCTCATGACGGAGCGGTTCCGTCATGAGCGGGGAAGGGGTTAAGGGTACCAAATAAACTCATGTGAGAAGTATGGGAGCATTTAACTCACTGAGCCATTTTACCTAAAATATGAACACATTTACATCGTTTTTGTTATCCTGAATCAACATAGCTCATTCCTCTGAAGCGAGTACGTGTATGTGAGTGCTCTAAAGCCTGTAGAATAAAGCCCCATTAACACGTAGGCGGCAGAGACGCGTATGCCACATTAAACATACGATCGCCCCATCATCTGCTCCGTTGATGCACGTGCTCATTGGTGACGGATGAAGGCGATGCAGAGTTCCTTCACGGTACCCCACATCTGCATCCCACAGCCTTGTATCTCTTCATCGATGATTGACTACAAAGGCTGCCGACTGAAGCAAAAACACAGCGCCATCTCCACAACCACGCGAGATTTCAGGAAACCGGACATCTCAATTATGAAATAAGACATTTAGAATCTAAAGCCTTCCGATGAAGTTTCAAACCTTAAGAGGAATACACGATTCAAATGACAGCTTTCCTGGGCAAATGCATTTTCCATTCTGCTCATCGAAGCATGTGACTGCGTTCTCATCGCGAAGCCTGCAGGCCTGACGCCATCTTTGATCTACTCTATGTAAATAGAGTGATTTCCTATTGGCAAAAGCCACGCTTGAATCAAAGTGGAGTTCATTCTCATTCCGGAAGTCATGCGCGCACTGTCGCGCGACGGGATGTGGCCATTTGACGGCTGCATCTGAGGTATTCCTGTGGCGGCCCAGCATGATACAGAAATGTATAATTTGTAGGCCTGGGGAAAGCGCATTGCCCATTTATTCTACAGATGTCTTTGTACAGAATTAAGTAACATATACCCTCTGGCTGCTAATCCACCATAAAACTTCCCTTTGCTGGAAAAAAACACATTTTGTAAAAATCATATGTGCGATTTTAGTCTGTGCATTCTTTTACTTTTTAGTGGGCCATGTTATACTTGTACATTTATTCATTTTTTATACGTTTTGCAAAGACCCGAGCCCTGAGAACGACAACCCCACTGCTTAAGGCATCCTCTATATCTGGGCCTGCTTCACGGTAGCTACAGAACTTGCGGATTTTAATTGATACATTATGACAGCAAAGCAGCCGTCGTTTCAGGACTGCCCCCTTCCTCTCTGTAGCCGAGGCCTTCTCTGCTTCCGCAAATGGAGCTAAGACTTTGTTTTCCCGCTGTTGTATAGTTAGTCCCTTTTCTTTTATTCTGGTGTCCTCAGTCGCTTTCAGATGTAATTTATGTTATCACACATGGCAACATTTTAGAAGAGGAAAGTGGGAGAGAAAAAAAAAAGAATGTCTTTCTTCCATTGACTAAAAAGGCAATTTCAGGCAGGCCAAAATAAAGCTATTCTCCCATTGACTTCTATTCTATTGAAGGAAAGGCAATTTCAGGCAGGCCAAAATAAAGCCATTTTTGGCTTGAAAAATCGTAAATCGCCCCTCTTGATGGGTCTATAGGCATGAACGTGTAACTAATCCGAGTTTACTTCTACTGGGTGTGTCCCACCAGGTCGTTACTTTCCAGAACGTTATCAGCCCAGTTGACTTAATCATTGGAATTTTATTATGGGACTATCCAGTGGGGTAGCTTCGGGAGGGTGCTACACCACCCTAATAATTCTATTTTCTAATAAAATAATTGGGTACAGGTGTTTTCAGTTGGTTATAGGTTATTTCACCTGGGATTTTTACATGCACACACACAGAAAAATACACTCACCCACTCACTGTCTATCATCTATGTTGTATAGGACTTAAATAGTTATACTGCTTCTATTATAATGCATTTTAACATGATATGCCAGCATGGTTGGCATAAAACCTGAAGCTCCCCCCTCCCCCCTATTCTTACCGACCAAACTACGCCTCTGGGACTATCCACCCTCTTCTTCAAATACCCAGTACAAAGATATTCTGCTTTCCTATTGGGGAAAATTTCCCTATCAATCTTACAGATCTTATCTGCTGAGGTGAAGCATTCGTAAATGGCGGGGGGCTCATACAGGAGCCAGTTTAAGCAGAGCGCCCTCCCTGTGTTCAGCATTAAGTAAAATAGTAGCCTCTTTAGAATTTCCGGAATGTGCTTATTTAACTGCCAGCCAGTGCCAAAGAGAGCAACGCAAGAGCTTACCTCTCCTCTCAGTGACACGATTTGTGACATTATACCACTTACTACCATCCGAAAGGTTTATAAAACCAGGCAGCTGACATATGAATATCATTGGAGCTATCTTCTCTACACTTTTGACATCTGGGAGCTTTCCCTTTGGCTGTCCATGACAGCTTATCCAGCATGTAGTCGATCGTGTGCAAAGAGTAGAAATGTTTTTTCTTTAAGATGATGGATTATAGCCTTATATTTAATTTAATGCTGATATAGCCCAGCTACGGAGGGTTATAAGGCTATTAGAACATTCCGCCGCTGGAGGGCAGAATGTTCTAATAAATATAAACAAATGCCTCAGGTTGCCCGAGGGAATTGAGAACACTGGGCTCCATGAGGCCTTTGTTCACAGCAACAGCTGTAAATGACAACATTGGAATGTTGGAGCTCCAGGCTTCCACCGGCCATTAAAAGTCTGGAGCACTCCATTGTTTTCAATGGAGCTCTCAACATTCTAATGTTCTAATTAACATTAGCATAAAGAAGATTCAAGGATACTTCCCATGCATTTATTTGCTCAGGTGTTGCAGGTATCCTTCCCAGGCATGTTGTGGATTTTCTTGTTTGTGTCATCTTTATTCACCAGTTCCCAGTAGCAAGTTGATACGAGGGTCCTGTACCATTTCCTCGTACTCTCAAGGTTCCTTTGAAGTCCAAAATTGAGAACGTCACTATGATTTTAACTGGCAGTGCTTGATTAGTGAGATCCCGCCGTCGGTCAACACTATTACAGCTTCCCAAGAGAAAAGGTCTGGATCGTCGCACAGCTCTCCCCACTGTTTTGTCTCTGCCATTAGCAATGGGAGGCTAAGTTTATCTTCCAGAAACTTAGGGATCCCCGGAGACGTTTAGACTGGGGTGAACGCTGAGTAGTAATTCATAACTAGTGGTCTCCTTACATTGTATCATACTAATAAGCAGCCTCTAAGAACTTTCAGGTGCATCTGCTCGAAGTATTTTCGATTTTATTACTTGTATAAGAAGCTTTCCCACCCCAAATCGTCTTCCATGCATGAATATATTCTCCATCTCCAGGTATCATCGAGACGACCTGACAGTCGAAGTCTGCTGTTCATAAGATGGAAAGCATAACAATACATCTGTACGTCAGGGAATGATAGCCCATCTTTCTCTAATTTCTGTCAAGCTAGACTTGTGCTTTCGGGTCCCAAATAAAAGACCTTCATCTCCCCTGAATCTTATCTATCATGTCCTTTAGGAAAAGCACGGTGATGTTGTTAGCTCTTTTTCTGAGGTTTGCACAGTTTCAGATGTAGGGTGAATACAAATATGCTGATTTCAAGGCAAGGTCCACAGAGTATTATCCACCTTCTTCATGGCTTTCCTCCAACAGTGGCCTCATTCCAATAGTCAAGGTAATAATAGGATCAAACCAACCATTTGAAATACTATTAGCTTATGGTATTGTGTTGATTTGTGCACCCAGTTAGAAAGTGAGGTATTATTATGAGACCCTTATGAACTTAATAAATCTACCCTGTCTACGTCTAATCACTGTTCTCAGTGAATCTCTGTTCATGTCTGGTAGCAGTGGCACAGGCAGCAGCCAACTCTCCGGAAAATATGTGCTCAGTGCAAGCAGCACCAAGTTTAAAACCAAGAAAGTAACAAACTAATTTATAAAAATAGAGACAAAATGTAATAAACAGAAAGAAACCATAACAATCAAAATCAGATAAGGCAACTAGAGATGTAAATTGGAAAGGTTTTAAGTAACAAAGCATCTAGAAAAAGTAAAGTGACAATTCAAGTATCAGTTTGTGGATGGCCCAGACCTAAGGTCAATTTCAGGTTGACTTCCATGGAGTGGAGACTTTTTTTTTGTTTTGAGTTTTATATAGCGCAAAAAAGACCTGAAGATATCAGGTATCAGAGCGCTTTACATGAGCACCAGTTGCGTTACTGATGGACACATTCATTTTTGTTGGGCATGGGGAGATTAAGTGATTTGCCCAGAATCACAGGATGTAAGCGTCGTTACAGAGACTCGAACCCGCTTCCTCTGCTTTGAAGTTGACCACTCTAGCCGTAAGGCTACATCCTCTCCTCCAACTCTTTGGTTCTCAAAATCTTCCAGCACAGCAAGTTCTAAAGTTGACGATAGCGAGAGACCCTCAAAGTCAGGTATATCGTCATCTAGCTCCAGATGAGGCCATTGGTTTTCTGTCTAACAGCTCCGAGTGTGACAAAGATGGATTTAGTAGCTGTCAAGGTCGCTTCACTACTGGGATAGATTTACCACTTCGTACTGGCCCGAGGTTTTACCTTCAGACTTAAACACTTTTTTTGTTCTCAAAATCCACCAGCCGGGCAAGGCTGGAAGAAATAAATCTGTTTTCTTGCACCCCTAGAGTGCATCCTCCTTGGGGAACCCTCTGAACATTGTTCTGCATCTTCTCAGGTTGAAACAAATGACTGCATCCATCTGTTCTCTAACTCATGGGACAATGCCTCCTAGTCACTTGTGCAGTCTTCATGTGCCCAGGGCAGGGTTCTAGGAATCTCTCTGTAGCCGAGCTCCTGTAGGGTGCAGTCCACAGTGGTCAGCTGGTCCTTCTTGGGGTAAGCAGCCCATCTGTTTTGTCTCTACCCGAGTATACTCAAACAGCTGTCCAACAGGAGTCATTTAAGTGATCACCTCAAGTGTTACTCCTGGGTAGTCTGATCACTCATATACGTTCCTTTGGGTAGTCTGAATGATCACACAGCACAGGATTTCATTATGAAATGGAATAAATCTGAAAACTCTTCTCTTTCTTTCCAAATAATGTTATTCATTAGAAAACGATTGAAGTGCATAGTGTACGGTAAACAATAGTTCAGATGATGCAGTGATAAATGATGAAATCATATGTACAGAAACATACATAGACCCTGAAACCCAAGGTTGCATAAGTACACTCCTAAGGCTATATGAATTGATTGTCATAATCTTCTACATTGAGTCATGAGACAACCGAGGAGAGGAGGTGTTGAGGTTTCAACCTGATGTTAATTATCAGGTCTCATTAGAACGCAATGGTCTGTCTAAAGCATCTCAAACATAGGAGAAGAGCAGATATAATCTGATTAACCCCTGGAGTAGAAATGCTGTGAATCATCTTAAAGCATCAATTGATGACAAATAGCTATAGTAATATAGTGCCCACAAGTAGTGGGGCCATTGGTGATAATAATTCACCCACAGTGAAGGGTCAAAAAGGCAGTGGGAAATCACAACCAGTGTCTATGGATTAGATCCAATATCCCAAAACTGGTGCACGTTTCCTGGCCCTGTGACTATTAAAGGCAGAGTCTATTACATGAAAGATCCCAAGTGCACTAGGATAAGGCACATCTGTGTCAAACACCTGACAACTAATACATACAGACACATTGGTAGCCTTGATTGAAACACATGAATTTTCAGTGGGTAATCCCCAGTGGTGGTCCCATAGGCTGTACAGCCATACTGGATCATTGTCATGACTGCTTCTCCTTGGGAAGTGTTTCTCCCAACGATTTGTTATTATTTTTTGGTGATGGACTGGATTTCCCTAATTGTTGAACGTGGCTGTCTGACATCTACAATTTGAATACGGGTGTATCAAGCTCTTTGCCTTTACCTGAGTACCATCTGCCATCTTCCTGCCTACAAGACTGCCTTGTGGAACACGTTCACGCCCATCTACTGATTTTTCAATATAAACCTGAGCAATTCTAATATTTTTATGTATGGACCCTACTCCTGTCCTGATGATGTACCCTTAACGTGGCATGGGTAGAAACGTCATTGACAACCATCCGGATGAGAAGGATTTTCATTAGTGGATAACTGTGCAGTTTAGTAGTTTCCAATGAGAAACACTTGGATTCTTTGTGTTGTTTTCGATATACTTTTATTGTAATCACCTTCTTTTCATCACCTACACAACTGTTTGAGCACTGTGTGTTCATATTACGCTGAGCACTTGTATTTTGTATTATCTTACACATGTCTACTTTATAAAGTGATATCTTTACCTAAATTGTGACTTGAAGTCTTGTCCTCATTTCAGCAACTTTAGGTGCATCACAGTTCATTATTTAGGTACTGTCAAATTTCTATAGTTGACATTAAGTGATACCTATTTGGACAAAATTGTAAGTTAATAGTCACTGAAAGTGGGAAGGTGTGAGCACTGCTTGCACCCACCACCTAGATCCCTTCTCCAAAGTGTTTAGATCCTCTCTATGAACGATGGGACCTGCACTCTATGCTAGCCTTTTGCAGATCTGTAGTGCGCAAATGCGAATTAAGAAAAAAATCTCAAAGTTTTACCAATTTCCATATTCCATGGAAACTAAAACATAAGGTCAGTGTACTCATTCCAGCAGTAGCATCTACTCAATTTGTTAATAACTTAAACTATAGGAGGGAAATAACTTGGTAATATTTAATGTATAATACATGGGAGTAGGCAATCCCTGTATAAAAGCCCGTCTCTAATGTCCTAACTGCAGATGACTTGTAATGTGTCTAGTCCTCTAGAAATGTCGTAGCTGCTCAACTGTAATAGGTTATTACATTTGATTTCCATCATAGTGCCTCTTGCCAGGGCACGCAGACAAGGGAAAAGGCAGGACACAGAGCATTTTGTAAGTCTCAGTTTAAACAACAAGCATGAAACTTCATTTTTCTTCTAATGCTTTCTTTCTAGATGAAGCAAAAAGCAGTTCAGCAGAAAGGAAATATTTATGGCAACATGTTTTTTTTTTAGCGTGTTAGCTAATTATAGGGAAGATAGAAGCTTTCTGCGGGTTGCTATGCATTCTTAGATACACCATTTCCTTTATAAATCTAAGTTGCATTTAAAGGATTCTAGTACTTTTAGTGTTTGACCTGGCGCTCTCTACAGGGTTGACTCCAAATGTTATGACTTCGCACCTCGTATTTTCTTGACCCACTTTTGTTGGCTTTTAGGACTCCGTGCACTTTACCGCTGCTAAAAAGTGCTAAAGGGCTTGTGCGCTCTCCCTCAAACATGGTAATATTGGCTTAGACATAATGTACACATTTATTTACTTATAGGTCCCTAGTAAAGTGGTACAAAAGGTATCAGGGCCTGTAATTAATTGCTACTAGTAGGCCTGCAACACTTATTGTGCCACCCACTTATGTAGCCCTTCTAAACATGTCTCAAGTCTGCCAAAGCAGTCTGTATGTGCAGTTTTAAAGGGCCATTTCTACTTGGCAAAATAAAAATGTTGTCAGGCCTAAACCTTCATTTTCTAATACATTTAAGTCACCCCTAAAGAAGACACCAAACAGTACATAGGGCATGATGCTTTGTATTTAAAATGTTGGACATGTTCGTTTAAGTTTTACATGTCCGGATAGTGAAAAAACTAAAATTGGTTTTTCACTATTGCAAGGCATACCTCTCCCATAGGATAACCTTGCGTTACCTTATTACATTGAATAAGGGAAAACTTTTGTATGGCAACAGGTGGAGATGTCATGTTTGAATGGTAAAGTTGGATTTTAAGTTACAATTCTGAAACTGCCACTTTTAGAAATTTCGAATTTTCTTATCCTAGCCATTTGGTTGCTGCATCCTGATTCCTGGGTCACATGACTAAGTGTAGTTGACAGCTGACCTTTGTATATTCCTGCCAGACAGCCACACAATAGAGGGCCTCTGAGTTGACAGTATAGGCCATACTGACTTGATGAGAGAAGCGAAGCTGTCACCTGCTACACTTGCACTTTGAAGACACTGCTTTGGCTCACACACAGAGTGGGCAGAGAGGCTGGAAATTTCAGACATGTCAGTGGGAGGAAATTTCAGAAGCTTCTTCCACTTCAAAGCTAGTATCTGCTATAAAAATGGGATCCTCAGACCTACTCTTGAGATCACTTCGGGAGTTGTGAAGACTCAGAAGAAGGACTGCCCTGCTGCTGGAAGGAATGCCCTTCTGCTCTGCTGCCTGAGGAAGAAAGCTGGACCTGCTTCTTGAACCCAGAACCACAAGATTGACTACAAAGGCTAGCTGACTGATTCAAGGACCTCATCCGTCATCTACCCATCTGCACAGACACAGCTTGACCTACCTGGGCCCTGCTGCTGGCCTCTGTTGCAGTGAGCCCTGATTCCCAAGAGGTGCCCCCCAGGTCCTGAACCCCTTGGCTGACATCTGAGTGTACTCCTCCTGGCCCAACTGTTGGTTCCCTCTGAACCGATGCAGCACAAGGAAACACAATGCAGTACCTCACATTGCAGTCCTCGCAGCTCGTCATAGGAACTGCTGCTGTGCGATACAACACTTCAGATCAAGGACATAAGTTACAATTCACTGTGGGACTAACCTGATCCCTGTATCCAGGCCAACCTTCCTTGCTGTGGCCTGAACTAGTGAATGTGTGCTGGTGTGGCACAGCCAGATAACCACTGTTGGCACTTAGTGCTTTTCAGCACTATACTTACCTTAAAACTTTGAAATTGCATATCTCCAGTTCTATTCATTGGATTATTGTCATTTTGGGGAGAAATCATATAATAAATTTACTCTGTTTTTCAAAATTTTTGTGGGGTGTTGCTTCTTGTTTTGAGTTGTCACTTTATTACTTTTAACAGCCTGCATACATTCTTTACCCATTGTATCTAAGTCAAGCCTGACTGCTTTTGTATAAAGCTACTAGAGGGGTAGGCACAGGTTAATTCTGCGACTTTTCTGGTTCACCCTCACACGGCTTGTGACTGTCACTTCAGAAGGGGGCACATCCCCTCAAGCAACAACCCAACTTCTCACATTTGGCAACAAATATCTAACTGCTTTTTGAAGTGTTACTTTTGCAGTAGAAAGGTTATGTTTATTGTATGTGTCTACAGGCATCCTGGGCTAGATTTATGAACCTTTCACTCAGAGCAATACAGCACAGCAAGGCAGCTTGCGGATGGGCGCTGTATGAAAAGTATGGAGCAAAAATGTACCATGTTTACTAAGATATGGTGCACTTCTGCTAGCTCATAGCGCTTACACACTTCAGGCAGCCAAGCCACAATGCAGGCACTGTTGGGATTGTTTTTGTGCAGGAAAGGGATACTTTCCTGCACAAAACAATCCTTGGATGCATGTCCCCCTTTCTATGTGTGCTACAGAATGCAGCACTCATAAAAAGAGTAAGTAAACAGGAAAAATTAATATATTTATCCTTGTTATGCCAGCCTCTAGAAGGCGCACAATTTTGGTTTACCATTGTTAGATTTGGGGGTCTCTAGTTGGCAGAGGTAGGTACCTTTGACCAAATAGGGGCCCTTGTATCTAGTCAGGGTAAGGGGGTACACTCCTAAAATAACCCCTGCTCACCCCCTTGGTAACTTGGCACGAGCAGACAGGCTTATCTCAGAGGCAGTGTGTAAAGCATTTGTGAATACATACAGTAATACAGTGACAACACTACAGATGGACACCACACAGGTTGTATCATAAAAAATAAGTATCTTTATATAGGCTTAACACAAGACCACAAACGACAAATATCCACAATACTGTACTTTAAAAATGGTAGAAATAGCTTAGTTCTCTTTAGATGGTAAATGCGGCACTTAGCGCTCAATGTACCTTTGGATGCATAATGCGATACAAACAAAAGAGTTGCAGGGAAGGTGATGCGTCGGTTCCTTACATGCAAGAACAATGATGCTTCGGGGGAGGTGATGCGCTGGTTCCCTACTGCTACGTAGGGGACGGTAATGCGTCGGTTCCATACTGGAGAGGAAGTGATGCGTCAGTTCTTCACCACGTGGGAAGGTGATGCGTCGGTTTCTTACTGCGCTTCTGTGGTGATGCAACTAGCAACACCGCGATGCAATGATGACCCGGTGCAATGAACAAAAATGGCATCTTCTTGATGTTGCGACAACGAAGGGGTGATGCGTGCACGCCTGACGGCAGTTTGGCGACTCGATGAATCATCTTGAGCGGCGACAGGCCCTGCGACACGCTTCTCAGGTGATGCGACAGCGTCTGCTGCAACGGCAACACTCTTCTCCAGTGATGTGGGGCGCTTCGGTGACGCGATGGAGATAGCAGCGGCACGCTTCCTCAGCGATGCGATGACAGCTGCTGCGGCAGCGACACGCTTCTCCGGTGATGCAACAGCATCTGCAGCGACGGCGACACTGTTCTACGGTGATGCGAGGCGCTTCTGCGATGCGATGGCGACAGCGGCAGTGGCGGCATGCTTCCTCAGCGATGCGACGACAACTGCTGCAGCGGCCACACGCTTCTTTGTCTTGAGTCACGCTCCCAGCAACATGCAGTCTCTCAGAAGGCCCAGCTCAACAGCAGGCACTTCAGATTCCCAGCAAGGGAACTCAGGGGAGCTTGTTGGTGAAGTCTTGCATCCCTCAGACTTCAGGCAGGAGGCAAGCTCTAGTTCAAGCCCCTGGAGATCTTCTTACAAGTTGATGAAAGTAGCGCAAAGTCCTTTCACCTTTCTTTGGCAATCAGGTAACCACTGCAGGCCAATCCTCAAACAGCACACAGCATAGGGATAGTCTCCTTCTGCTGTCTCTCTCTCTGGTTCCTTTCCTCAGCAAAGGTTCTTCTTGTTTCCCAGAAGGGATCTAAAGTTCTGGGGTCTGGGTCCCCCTTTTTATACTCATATTTTCTTTGTTCTCTGAAGGCAGAGAGGCCTTTGCCTAGTCCAAGCCAGTTCTGGTCAGCCTTGGAGCACTTTGTTTACAGGACTCCTTCTTTCCTTTGACAGTGTGGGCCAGGGACATCAGACACACCACAGGAGGTGGAGTCAGCATTGTGGAAGGCAGGTCCAGCCCTATTCAGGTCCCAGGTGCAACTCCTCCCACCACTCTACATGCAGATCTCTCTATTCAGCCTTTTGCTGACTCACCCTGTCTCCTGGCATCCCCCAGCCCCTGTCACTAAAAAACTAGACATGGAATACACAACCTAGCAGAGGCAGGCTTGAACAGTTAGGCAAGACAATACATACTTTCTAAAAGTGATATTTTCAAACACAGAATGTTTAAACCAACTTCACTAAAAGATGTGTTTTATCATTCTGAGTTCAGGCATACTAAACTTGAATTTCTACCATGTTCCCTGGGTCAGTTAGGATTATAGGATGTTAAAATCAAACTGTCCATTCTGGCCTATGGGGAACAGGTAGCCTTGCAATAGTGAAAAATGAAAATGACTGTAATTCACTATTAGGACATGCCACACAACACCAGGGCATGTCCTACCTTCTACTTACAATGCACCCTTCTGTGGGTGGCACAACCAGTGCTGCAAGCCCAACAGCAGCATTTGATTTACAAGCCCTGGGCACACGCAGTGCACTGTACTAGGGTCTGACAAGTAAACCAAATAAGCCAATCATGGAGTCACTAATCCATACATCAATTTACCATAGGGGGCACTTGCACTGTGGCACTGATTAGCAGTGGCACAGTGCCCAAAGCACCTAAAACCAGCAAAAACATATGAGGCAACAGCAAAAAATGGAAGGGAGACCCACACCAATGGTGCCAGGTCTAACAACCATCTTTAGTAAATTGGTGTTCACTACAAAATCTATATGTGGATGCATGTGAACACCCATGTTCAACCAATGGAACACCTACCTGATGCATAGTAATGCAAGGTAGTGCTATGCACTGAATTGTGTTACTTGTTTTAAAACTAGGCTGCGCAAAGCGTTAGTAAATCTAGCCCCCTATTTCTTTCATCTGAAAGAAAAACTCACCAAGGATTTAAGCAGTTTGAGAGAAGGGTAATGGGGTGACCATGTATTATAAGGTATAAAGTACCCACTGCTGTACATTATAAGGAAATTTCAAGTCACCTTGGAGTTTCTTTGGCTTGTTCTTCTACATGATCACAGAACTCATCAGTGGCTTCCAATATCCTTATAATGTACGGCAGGCTTACTTTATCCCATGAATAATGGCTATCTTCACAATGTGTCTTATGAGTACATATCATTTTATAACCAGTAATTGCAGCCATGGCGTGGTTGCAGCTAATGCTCTTATAGATGAGGATAATACCAATAGAGTAAGGTAGAAATTTTTCTTTGCCCGTATAGTATTGTTTTTCAATGTCTTTCATCAAAACACTGGTGGTGTCACTACAGTGTCCTGTATCAAGAAAGTTAGCATAGCTGCTCGAGAGGGTAGATCATAGGTGACATTTTCAGCCAATTGAAGCACTCTTTGCAGGCCCCACCACTGAACTCATGCAAAGACTCCAGACAATCCAGAACACAGCAGCCAGACTGATCCTCAACCTGCCCAAGAAAACACACATCGCATGACACTTGAAAGAGCTCCACTGGCAATCGATCGAGAAGAGATGCAATTTCAAGCTTCTGACCTACGCCTCCAAGGCCCTCCATGACCAAGTACCTGCCTACATGAACCACTGCCTTCACTTCCACAGACCCCCCCCCAGGAACCTTTACTCCACACAACTTGCTCTCGCACAGATCCCTCACATATGCTGCTGTCACGCTGTAGGATGCTCCTTCTCCCATCTCGCCCCCAAAGCCTGGAACACCCTCCTCCTCCCCCTCCACACTCTGTGACTGACTTAAGGAAGGGGTCCAAAACCTGGCTCTACGACTGAAACCTGTGGCTAGCACCTGGATACCCTCTTATGTTTGTTAGAATAGTCATGTAAGTTAGCATTTGCTGCACCATTTTTTATTTGGGCGCCATTTTAGACTGTTCGAAACTGATCTAGTTCAGTTCCAAGAAATGCTTCTCTCTAAGTTTAGTTTCTGCCACGTTAGGCTTGTTTCAATAATGAGCACACTGTTTATTGCATCACATAGCTTTCTGACTAGATAAAGGCCCTCTCCCCCTTGTCTGGTGGTGGGCTCCAGGTGGAGCGACTGTGGACTATGCTACTTTGTGTAAGATATGAGCGCTGTATTTTGCTGTTTAATTGCATCTGCCTGGAAAATTCCACTGTGGGCGTCTTCTTGCCCGGTTACGAAATTTACATAATGTATCTTTATGCTTGTTGATTTCAGTCCTCTCTGCAGCACTCCTAGTGACTGGGCAGATGGGGCTCCACTCCGAGTGTATATGAATAAACAGTTATTGGTTTGTATTTTCTACTGTCTGACCGACTCTTCATTTAGAACTGAAGGATGAGAGGTGGTCATTAGTGACCCAGGTGGCCCTAAAGGGACAAGTCACTCTCTACAAATACAATTTTACTGATTTATTGGTTTTAGGCAATTGCTTTGGCGCAGACCATGATGTGTACCAATGTAATAAAAAAAGCTTTAGTGCACGAGACTGAAACAATGCAGATCAGAAACATGGAGTCACTGCTCTCCAGGAAATGCATAGTAATGCACAGGATGGCCCTACAAGGCTTGAGGGGAGGACTGAAGGTGCCAGGCTCCAAGAACCGTTGTGAAAAGCCTGTGTAGGGTCCCTCTAATGTTCCTGGATGCTTGCAGACATAAAGCGTATGCAGACACTGATATTTCTGTTAGAATGACACCGTGAAGGCAGGGTCACCTCTGTCATCTCTTGAAGAGACCTGGGACCCTCATACTTAGTGCAACATTCAATGGTCTCTTTATTTTTACGCCCTGCAATATGGCGCTAGTGCAAAGCTAAAGGTATCCCCTCATTTGCATTCAACCACAACCCTATGCAAACTAGGAACAACCACTTATTGTCCAAATACTAATACAACTGCTAATAGAAAAGGTGCAGCATGAACATCTTCAGCCTGTTCTGTATTACTAAATTGCCCTGTGAGTGCATAAAATGTCACTAATGCCTTCACACTCTCATCCATGATTGCAGACCTACCAACTCACATGGTACCACTATGAGTCACACAATTCTGTCCCTATACACATGGTCACCTGGTGAGGAACAGAAATCACAAGGTGGTACGGAAGACGAGCAGGAAGGCACTGCACAAAGTGGCTTTCCAGTTTCTCTTTAGAGGCTGTGAGTAACCGGTGCCCATTAAAGGGTGTGAACACATCTCAGGACATTAGCGACAGCCTCAGCAACCCTTTGTGTTTTGGAGGGGAGAGTTGAGAGAGGAGGAGGTATAGGTGGACAAGCCCCTGCCCCATCCTTGACCTCGCCCCACCTCACACAGTGAAAAATATGTATAACTTGGGAGAATGCGATAGCCAGTGTTAATTTGTTGTGCCTGCTTGCCATACCAATTCAGAATCTGAAGTCTGTTATTGAAATTATAGTATGCGCATTTACATATGCTTGTTCGGCCAGTATAATAACATTACAAACCATATTTTCGGAGTTGATCTTTCCCCCAAGATGGGACTCGTGGCTTAATTGACAGACCACAGAAGTTCATACCAGCCGGCATTGATCGACCTCGGAAGAATGAAAGGCTGAGTGAGCCCAGCAGGTTAAAAAACTGTGACCATGGCGGTCCAACTCAGAACCCTTTAGCGAACACACTATTTTCCTCTGCTACCTGACTGAGCCTATTAGATTAACTAGAAAAAACTTAGCAAATGGTAGAAAGGTTCACATTTGGTTGTGTAAGACTGAGTGACCATGTTGTCCATGGGGACATGGGGTCAGCAGATCAGGCTAACGTGTCCTGGAGGAGCGGTCACTCTGAAGAGTTATTTGACCTAGTAAAAAGGAGGATACAGTAGATGAAAAGTTTTTCCTAAACTCGGTTTGCAAAAAGAAAAACAAGTTAATATGCTTTCCTTGGCTCGCCTTTATTAGAATTGCAAATCAAAACTGCTGGGAGTACCAGAGCCAAAATATAAATAAAATAAAAATTCTGCGAAAACAAAAGCAGGCTGGGTGACAGCTGCCTTCGCCATCTTCAGTTAAGACAAATCATACTTCCCCTATAATCCTATTTCAGTCGTATTACAAATATATAATTATAACGTAATTAGAAAAGGAACATTTCAGCTGTGAAGCGTGCGAGGACACAAGTGTTCCCTTTCAGCACAAAATGGGCTGAGATTAAAACAGCAACAATTGATATTGCTTGCTCTTCATATTTGCAGCAATAAGTTGCGTAGCCTAAAATATTACCCTTTTTAATTCAGAAACAAAGAGCATGGAAATTTAATGTAAGAACATTTTGTATTTGCATTATATTTTTCTTGTTTAGTAGTAAACTGGGACCAGCTAACTTGAGAGAAATGGTAATGAGGCAGCGATTTACGCTGTAATTTTTCAGGGAGAAACCTCATTTTCATTTTTTCTCAATTTTTCACATTATCTAGCCGTGTTTTGCGCTTTTACCTTTGTGCATAATTTCTGAATGTTTAATCTGAATCAATGGACAAGATAATGCTTCTCAATCTGACATTGGTTTTTGATGATCTTTTTTTCCTTCAAGAAATGTGTTTTGTACTGTAAGTCATGCTTTTTGTTTTCCACTTTTAACATGATTCCTTCAACTGTGGAAGCACATAATAGAAATAGTACTAAAGTACAATGCGTACAATTGTTGTATGAAAGGTTAAATAAAAATACATTATTTTTTATAATTTAGTCTCAGTCCACCCACTCATTTCAGAAGGATCTGGTGAAATGTAAATTATGCCGGCATAATTTCTGGAATTTCGCTTTAAATTTTTTTATTGAAATTCCACAATTATGCCATGTTATGGAATTAAGTAACACTATTGGTAAAATTTTAGAGTCGGCGCATGGGAATAACACGAGCAGCCAGATAGTGTACAACTGTTGTTCATGCCACTTGTGTTTTTTTTGCTATTTTCTTTTTTGCAAACTGACGCAATGATATATTTAGCACTAAAATATAGTGCTAAAATATGGATTTGCATTTTGTGTGTTTACACATAGTTTTATGTATATTGCTAGAAATTTCACATAACTCTTTCCTCACTGTTGGTGAGGATCTGCTGCCCAGGAGCATCAAGTTATCACAGTGTTCTGATTAGATGCGTTGTACCCTTCCACTGCATGCTTGAGGGGACTTTTTTTATTTTCCATGGGGGACCCATATTTAGCTTTCATGGGTCATGATGAATAGGTGGCAAACATGTGTCAGCTAACTGCTTATCAAGAATGCCACTCAGTTTGTGTGATGCTAATGAGGCGAATGGATGTGAAGAAGGTTGGGTGATTGTGACACCTGTCCCTCTCGCAGTTTGTAAAGGTGTCATTTAAAAAGAGGTCTGGATAGAAGAATGCAAAATGAATGAAGAGTCATGGATATTGGTAACCTTTATCCGGAATGGATGGCTTTAGGGATAGAGTACGTACCTCAGAATAGGGGTGGGCTGAATTTGCAAAATTCACTTTCGCAAATTATCACGAAAATGTTTAAAATCTCCGCAAACACGCGGAAATATCGCGAAGATGCGGAAGTTTTTTTCCCACCCGTTTGTGGTATTTTCTGCGTGGTCGTGGCTCGCCAACTTACCCATGCGGTAGCTCGCGGGCGCGGCCATCTTGTTTTCACTTGTCTCGCGGTGCATGATCGCGAGAAGAAAGACGTGATCACATGATGAATGACGTTACTGCGGGCGCGAACTGTCGCGAGACAGCGCAAATGGCTACCAACAATCCAACATCTCGTGGAGAACACGACCGGATCGGGAAAACTTGTCGGCAAACGCGGGGATTCAGGTAAGGCGATCGCGCACGCGCGAGAATGTATTATTTTACAGCGCGAGCAAGCAAAAGGTTTCCGGTAAAATGCGGATTGCAGAAATTTTTACATTTTCGCGCTCTCCGCGGAACGCGAAAATGTCAAATTATCGCAATTTCCGCGAGCGGAACGGAATTTTAGCCCAGGCCTACCTCAGAAAGGTGCAGCTTTGCACAGGTTACTAATGAATTGACCATAGTTCAAGCAATGGCTATAAGAATGGAAGCTTTTGTGCCACCGGGGCCCCCAGTCCAATCTGAACACGCTCTATTTTGGTTCTGCTCGTGCTTTTTGTCTTCTAGTGCTCCCTGTTGCTGACAGTGTTCTTTCCAGGTGAGGTTTCCTGTGCATCTGTGTTATTTTTCAGTACTATAGTGTCAGGAGAAGTGTAGCTCACTGGTTAGAGGAGGCATACCCTGAAGCAGAGATCAGGCCTGGGACTTGGGTTCGATTCCCGACGCGGCAGGGTCCAGAACCCAATTGTCCACGGACTCGATAATTCTCGCTTCGGTGCCCACTCTAAGCATGAGTTCACACTATGCAGCTCTGGGCAACAAGCCTGCTTAATCTCCACAACGGCCCCCCGCGGCGGGATGCCTGGCTTTCACCTTGGGGATACCCAGTACGGGTTATCTTACAGGGAAAAACCAGGACGGGTTCCCAATGCAAGCGCCAAGATGCCCGTAGGGTGATAGTTGCGCTCTATAAGTACCCCAATCAATCAATCAATCACTGTGTCGATGTTGATGCTACAACAAAGTTTGGATGATGTCCCTTCTTGCTGATAACAATGATATGCAGACTGTCCTCTGCAAATGAAAGCCTGGCAGGGCATGGCAGCAAGGACCTTGGCCTCTATCTCATTCATGACCACTCCTGACTCCTCCTCTGTATCTCCCGCAGCATGTTGGTGCCACAGCAGAGAGTTCTAAATGCAGCAGGATGGGCACTGGCTAGTGATGTGCCTACTTCAGGAGATATCTGGTAAGGATTGGTGCTTGAAAACTGAACTGGAAAAGGTCAAATGCTTCCAACTTTCTTAAGAGTTGCTGGAATTCATTTGGGATTAACTTGAAGTGTTTCAATCAGCATTATAGAATGTGTTCATTGAAAATGAACTCCTGAAAACGACCAAACCTAACGTCTGACTCTATTGGCAACCTGTTAAACTGGTAACTGCACCTGTACTATAAAATACTAAATAACTGGTACTAATCCTGTACTAAAGTTCTCAAAACTGCCCTCATCCAGTGTAATGACTGATGGAAATGTGTAATGAAGTACAAAACACACTCTTGTATTCTTAAAGCGTGTCTTCTTTATTAAGGTTTATTTATTCGCCTCAGCCAACACCAACCTCTTACTGCCTTCCCAGCCTGGTTCGCATCTGCCTCTTGTCGTCAGCAGGTTCTGGAATGCGAAGACAAACACCCATGACATTATACCTAGTTACAGCCCACAATGGAGGAGATAGTAAATACCACACACCTCCCTTTCCTTAACAAAACACAAAGGGGCATATTTACCAGCCCCTTGCGCCTCATTTACGCCGCCATTGCGTCACTTTTGTGAAGCAGCGGCGGCGCAAATTCAGCGCCACAGTGCGGGGTACTTACAACGTGACGCATCTGGGAGATGCGTCACGTTGTAAAGCCCTGCGCCACATGTAGGCGTTCCTGAGCAGGAACGCCTCCTAAAAGTGGCCGAGTGAAATCTACAAGATTTCACTCAGTCACTTTTAGGCCAATACTGCGTCAAAACCCTGCGCCTGCCTGAGGCAGGCGTAAGGAGTGACGCAGCATTAGCAAGATAGGGCCCCCCAGAGCATTGCTGGAGCTGTGTCACGCTTGCGACGCAACTCCAGCAATGTGCCACTTTTACGGCACAGATGCGGCACGCATCTGTGCCGTTTTTGCCCCATGGTGCGCCGCATTGTAAATGCAGCGTATCCATGGTGGTGGAGCTGTGGCGCACAATAACTGGCGCATCCCTGCTGATATGCAGGGATGCGTCAGTTATTGTAAATATGCCCCATGATACTTAAACTGCTTACTTTGTAACCAAACATAAGTAAATATTCATCTTAAAACAGTTACATCAATATACACATTTTTAAGATAAAGAAGCCTACATATCACTTTCTTCATAAGATTATCGTTCCTCTTTTTATTTTAGACATTACACATAGTTCTGTAGATAATTCGTTTTTCCACATTTCCTAACATTCTTCCTCAAACCATTATTACCAGTACCATTACACTCTCTATCACACTCTCTCCCATTTAATGTCACAGGCAGTTTGTCAATTCTGTTTTCCAGATCTCGCGATCCTCTGTCTGAACTGCGTTCTTAAATCTCTAAATAACCCTGGAATGCAATGACAAGCACCCATGACATAATACGTAGTCACAGCCCACAATGGAGGACAAATACCATATAATGCTTCTAACTAGACTTTAAAATACTCCATCTCCTAGAGCATCTGTTGCAATGTTATTGGGATGTCATATGGGACACAGTAGGTGTTACCAGTGAGCACCTTATCCGCTCATCATTACCCATGGCTATTCTGCATGACAAGACAATATAGGAGTACTGGCCACAGTCACCGATAGATTCAACTCCACGAGCTGTCACCAAAATCTTTACACTGGGACATTGGATCTCCCCCGTGATCCCTACCATTGATGAATGTATAGCAGATCTACACTGGATATTTTTACAGTTAGTGATCAGCTTGACCCATTTGATTATCTAACCACTAGAAAAAGCTCACACTGCTGCATTTTTGACACTCTACTGCCAAACACACACCCCACCAACATACTGTGGGAGAAGGAGAGGAGGATGCAGGAATTGTCATGAATGAGATAGAGGACTGTCTTTTGCAGAGGGCAATCTGCTGTCAGTTTTATCACTGAGGAAGGACATAAACTAAGCCGTGATGTAGCTTCAACAAGAGATAAAAAAGCACAAGCAGAACCTAAATAGAGTATGTTCGGATTCGACAGGGGTTCAATGGTTTCACAAAAGCATCCATTCACATAACCATTACTGGAACCATGGTCAATTAATTTGTGACCTGTGCAAAGCTGCACATTTCTGAGGTATGTAGTCTATCTCTCGGTCATCCATTCTTGACAAACGTTTTCAGTATACATGACTCTTCATACATTTTGCCTTCTTCTATCCAGACCTCTTTCTAAATCACACCTTTACAAACTGTGAGGGCATCAATTGTCACAAACACACACATTTCGTACCACACAGTGTTACCCTCAGTCTCCCGAGTAAAATGATACCTTAATTATGTGGGTGGGGCAAGGGCCTGTGACTGGGAAGGGCCCAAAACATAGGCATTAAGGGTATAACACTGAAAATGCTAAGCTCTACATTAAAAAAAATATGTTTTTAGCCAATTCTGCATTGGCCACTGTTAGACTTGGGGGTCTCTAGTTGGCACAGGTATGCATTTGTGACAAATAGGGACCCTCGCCTCTAGTCAGGGTAAGGGGGTACACTCCTAAAATAACCCCTGCTCACCCCCTTGGTAGCTTGGCACGAGCAGACAGGCTTATCTCAGAGGCAGTGTGTAAAGCATATGTGAACACATACAGTAATCAAGTGACAACACTACAGATGGACACCAAAAATAAGTATTCTTTATATAGATTTACCACAAGACCATAAATGACAAAAATACACAATACTGTTACTTTAAATGGTATTTTTAGCTTAATTCTCTTTAGTTGTTAAATGCAACACTTTAAGTCAATGTACCTTTAGATGCGACACACAGGACAACGAAAGTGTCGCAACAATGTTGATGCGATGAAAGTTTGGTGCAAAGAAATAAAGACGTGAAGATCTTCCTGATGCGGCTCGCTTCTCTGATGTTGCAAGAGATCTCGGCTCGATGCGTCAGCTACAGCGGCGGCACCCTTGTCCAGTGATGCGACAACAGCGGCTTTGGCGGCGACACTCTTCTCCAGAGATGCGAGACGCTTCCACTCGATGCGACAGTTACAGCGGCGACACCCTTGTTCAGAGATGCGACGGCAGCAGCTCCGATAGCGGCACGCTTCTCCGTGGATGCGAGGTGCTTTTCTTGATGTGGTGCAATGCGACAGCTACAGCGGCGTCATCCAAGATGCGACGGTTGCAGCTGCGACGGCGACACGCTTCTTCCTCGATGCGAGACTCTTCTCGTGATGCGGTGCAATGCGTCAGCTACAGCGGCGACATCCTTGTTCAGTGATGTGACGCAGCGGCTGCGACTGCGACACGCTTCTTCTCCATGAGTCGCGCTTCCAGCTCCTTGCGACACACACAATCCCTCAGAAGGCCCAACAACAGCAGCAGGCACTTCCAAAGAACTCTGGGGAGCTGGGGGTTGAAGTCTGTTGTCCCTGAGACTTCAGCAGGAGGCCAGCTCTTTTTCAAGCCCTTGGAGATCCTTCAGAAGTTGAGCAAAAGTACACACAACGTTCCTTTCTCCTCTCTTTGGTAGTAGACAACACCTGCAGGCCAATCCCCCAGTTTCAGGGATAGTCTCTCCTCCGTTTCTTCTTGGTACCTCTCCTCAGCAAAGGTTTCTTCTTGTTTCCCAAAGTGATCTAAATTCTTGGGATCAGGGTCCCAATACTTATACCCCCAAATCCTTTGTCCTCTGAGGGCAGAGGGATCTTTGCCTAGTCCAAACCAGTTTTGGTCAGTCCTGGAGCACTTTGTTTACATGACTCCTTCTTTCCTTTCAGAGTGCAGGGAAGAGACATCAGACGCACCACAGAAGGTGGAGCCAGCATTGTGGAGGGAAGGCACAGCCCTATTCAGGTCCCAGGTGCAGCTCCTCCCTCCCATCTAGATGCAGATCTCTCTATTCACCACTGGACTACATCACCTTGTCTCCTGGAATTCCCCAGCCCTGTCACTCAAACTCCAGACAAGGAATACACAGCCTAGCAGAGGCAGGTTTGAATGGTTAGACAAGAAAATACCTACTTTCTAAAAGTGATATTTTCAAACATAGAATGTTAAAACCAACTTCACTAAAAGATGTATTTTATCATTCTGAGTTCAGGCATACTAAATTCGAATTTCTACCATGTTCCCCGAGTCAGTTAGGATTATAAAATGTAATAATCAAACTGCCCATTCTAGCCTATGGAGAACAGGTAGTCTTGCAATAGTGACAAACGAAAATGGCTGTAATTCACTATTCGAACATGCCACACACACCAGGGCATGTCCTACCTTATCCTTACAATGCACCCTGCCCTTGGGCCTACCATGGGGGTGTCTGATATAAAGAAAAGGAAAGGTTTAGGGACTGGCAAGTGGGTGCACTTGCCCAGTCAGCATGACAGTACCAGACTGCACGCAGCCTCTGCAATGGCAGACCGTAGACACACTTTTACAGACTGCTTCTGTGGGTGGCACAACCAGTGCTGCAAGCCCACCAGCAGCATTTGGATTTACAAGCCCTGGGCACTCCTGGTGCACTGTACTAGGGTCTGACAGGTAAACCAAACCAACCAATCATGGAATCACAAATTCATACATCAATTTACAATAGGGAGTGTAGGAGAGTAGGGTCTGCAATCCTATGATCACCCAGATTTTTTGCTTTTGCTTCATTGGTTTACGACTTTCTCCGGCTGTGGGCCTGCCAATCAGACCCACAGCCTAGCTGTTCTCTCTCGAAATTAACACACATGTACGTTAGGTGCATCCACTAATTGGAACTGGGCCGCCTTGTCAGTCCCTGTCTCAGCATACCACAGGTATCCAGGGCATCGGTGTACCCAGGGCCTACCAGGGGCTGAAGAATGTATTATGCCACCCCTGGAATGGCCGCCCAAATCTGACACAACTGGCTGCACGACAGCTGGGGCCACGTGGTGTAATCACCCGTTGCTGTAGGTGTAGTATTCCTACACCTAAACCCTAAAATGGACACATAAGTTCCTATCAGTCACTCCTATGGCAGGCCTTATCAATCCTGAAGGCAGAGTGCAGGGGATCATGTGGGACGGTGCTCTGGCGCGAGCTGAGCCCGTCGACGGCTTGTGGAACCAAGTCCTAATAGCCGTTCCATGGTGACGCGGGCCAACTACTTTTAATGCCTTATAATCCTAGCGGTTATTTGCTAACTTTGGCCTCGCATCACCTACACATGTCGAGTAAGGTGTCATACGAATGGGAATACGAACCCCTCGCCAGTCCTGGTGACGGGGTTGGCATTCCCCCCCTTTTAGAGGGACACGACATGGAAGTAACCTTGAACCCCGGTTAAAGTTGACTCAAGCCTCAGCATCACAAAATGGATGCTGCCACCAGACACAAGTCTGACCTCCCGCTGCTGGGGGACCTTCCAGCAAAGGGAGCTTGGACAAAGGGTTTCCTGTCGAGGGCGGTGTTAGCACCGTCCCAGACAGGGTTTGTGTATCCCAGGTGGGCAGGGCTGAAAGGAAGGTGACTGCAAGTGGCACCCCGGTGCTCACTGTGCATAGCCCGGCTCAAACCAGTTTCGGGGGCACACCGGCCCCTGAGCTGGCGCGAAGCCGGACAAAGGATAGGGGTGTAACCACCCCCCTCCTGGCTCCACCCATAGGTAGAACCTAGTCACGGGCCAGCCCCTTTTCTTAGAATAAAGGTAGGAGCGAGTCCCCTTCCCAAATTGGATAATCAGATAATCGGATACCTCCGAATCACGAACCACTTTCCACGAAAGGAACTCTTGACTATTTCTGAAGACTCTCCCTTGTGGCTAAGGAGTAGCCACCCTGCACCAGCAGGCACCACCTAAGCGCTTGCGGTTTGCTGTAAGTCTCTCCTACGGATCAAGACTGCCCAGCTCGACGAGACCCGAGTTCCCTGCCATCTCTGACCTTTTACCTCCCTCATCAGCTCAGCTGAGAGTCGTAGGTGTGACGAGACCTGCGGGACCGGCTATCTTCAGGACCTGCACGACGCTTATCTAGCACGCCCACCGAGGGACCCTCGAGTGAGTGCACCTAGGGTTTGAGAAGCCCTAAACCCTGAGCAGCTCCAGCATCGAAGTCTGCCTCCCCAGCATCCACGAGATCTGCGTGGGGGGCCCTTCCGCTCCTTGCTGTTCACCGCGTTGTCCGACCACTTGCCGACCGGCTTGTGGCCCGCTTCACGACGCACCACGTTTTGTTTCATCACTAGTCTGGTTGCTCCAGACTGGCTCTTGCTCCCCTTCAACAGAGGAGTACCCCGGACCCTCCTGGTCCACTCCCGACGCCATCTTGACTCCCCCGCTTGGGTGGCCACTGCCAAGATCCGCTGCCCCTTCCTGGGCCCAGCATCATCGACAGCAGACACCTTCGTGGGACAGCTCGCCCTCCATCCTGGTCGCCGCCGCGCCTCCTGGTCTGAGGAACAGCCGAGTCCGACGTCACCCACTCACCTGGTCGAGGTGACTTCAGCCGGTACCCTCCTGGTACCCACACGATCGCTGGCTAGCGGTTGAGAACTGAGTCCCCTCTGCTTTCAGGTTTTCCTTCACCACCGATCCAGGCTTGGATCGCTCTGAACATCGTCACTGGTCGCCTGCCAGCAACTTCTTCTTTCAGGCTCCTGAGACTACACGAGGACTCCCGACATCTTGACGAACTTCACGCAGCCGCAGCCTCCGGGCTAGGTAACTCGAGCATCTCGGTGCTCCATCGCAGGTTCGCTCTACAAGTGTCCAGTTCCTTTTTCGTTTAGTCCCACTGATCGGATCACTCCGGGATCAGTATCTCCAGACTCTAACCATTCGCATTTCACTGTTAGTGTAGGTGGTTTCTCGTGCCCCTCGGGCATTTGTGTAAATTGTGCAACTGAAGTATTTTCCTAAGAGTTTTGTAGTGTGCTTAGCTCCCTGACTCATAAAGAGCCAGGGTAGTCCTGTTATAAATAAATATCCTTTTATTTTCATAACAACTTGTGTGGTGTCCTTTCACTTGGTGTTCAAGGGGTATATGTGATGGTAAACAGCTGGCTTAACACGCCCTCTAGAGTTTAGCCTAAGACTGCTCGTATCCACGCTACTAGGATAGCTGGTCTAAAAGGTTGACTTACAACCAATCATCAATAAGGGTCGTTTGGAATGATACACAGTGATCACTAGAATAGTGAGCACTACATATCAGGCCAACTTCTCACATTGGTGAGCAGCGGTTGGGATTTGAGCTTGCTGTTGTTTTACCACACACGTATCCTAAGAATATCGCAGTGAAAGATCACATAAGTACCCAGGTACATATAACTTAACTTAGAATACTCCGAGTTCTACTGAACCGGCTGTTGTAGTGTAACAGGGCTTAGCACACCCTGACTACAACTCCTAGCAAGGGATCAGTAGGTAAACCCATAGTGTAGGTAGGTTCAACACTTACACCTCACTAGAAAAGCATGTCGATCCACGGAGAGTCTTCGCAGACTCCCTTAGTGGTCAGTGACCCTCCACAGGTCGTGTCACGATATGCAACTCTTAGCTTCAAGGAGATGCGACAACTGTGTGCCTCCAGGAAGCTAAACCAGGGTTCTAACCCTACCATCGCAATACTGATAGGTCTCTTAGAGGCGTACGATGCTAGGAGGTCCTCTAACACAGGTCCCCCCAGTGCAGATGGGAACATGCCGCCCTTAGAGGGAACCCTCGGTGACCCGGACCTCGACCCTCACACAGAGGAGGAGGACGAGGACGAGTTATCGGGAGACGAGGCAGACAAAGGTCCAGCGGTAGTCGGCAGGCTTACAAGGACCAACTTAAGCAGGCATGAGAATGGAACTGGGGGAGCCCCGGGCCCACGCTCAAGCAGGCTTAACCTTGGGAACGGACGAGCTAGGTCTCTCTCCAGAGGCTCTGGCAGATCGGTTCATACACATGTCTCTCAGGCATCCTCTCAGAGAGGAATGACTTCCCCTCAGAGGAGGGAGCATGAAGCGAAGATGCGGGAGGTCAATCTGAGGATCGAGCGGGAAGAACTTGCCCTCGCCAAAGAAAGACTTGCCTTGGCCCGAGAACAGAAATTAAGTGGGTTAGATCCCACTGGTGGCAGCATTCTCCTTAGAGAGAAAGACAGGGGTATAGACACTAGACACCTGAGTAAAATCGTGCCCCCCTTTAAACAAGGGGACGACATCCACAAGTGGATAACTGCCTTGGAGAGGGCCTGCACTGTCCAGTGCGTCCCCCCAAGTCAGTGGGCAGCTATACTGTGGCTTTCCTTTGAAGGTAAAGGAAGGGACAAGCTCCTCACTACAAGAGCTGAGGATGCTAACAACTACCAGGTCCTGAAGAACACACTGATTGATGGGTTCGGCTTAACCACGGAACAGTACCGGGTGCTGTTCCGGGACACCCAGAAAATTCAGTCTCAGGATTGGGCTGACTTTGTCGATTGTGCCACTAAGGCTTTGGAAGGCTGGTTGCTGGGTAGCAAGGTTACTGATTACACAGGATTGTACAATCTTATCATGCGAGAACAGATTTTAAACAACTGTCAGAACCAATTGTTGCATCAGCACCTTGTCGACTCGGATCTGACCTCTCCCCAAGAATTGGGAAAGAAGGCGGACAGATGGGTCAGAACAAGGGTCAAGCAGAACCAGAATCAGAACCAAGGTGGTCAGAAGAAAGCAGACCAGAAGGGTAACAAGAACGAACAAAATGACCAGAAGTCTTCGACAGGTCCCCAACAAACCAAAGAGGGTGGGGGTCAGGCTTCGCAGAAGAAGAAGACTCAAGAAGGCCAGTCAAAAAGGTGGTGCCAATACTGTAAAAGTAAGACTCACTGGTTTAGTGAGTGCACCAAGAAAGGAGGGCAAACTCCTGCCACTGCAGCCCCTAAGGCACCTGCACCCCCTAGTACAGTCAGCAGTGGTAGTGCGCCTCCCAAGGCATTAGTTGGGTTAACCTTGGGAACCGAGGGGAGTGACGACTTAGTCGGCACGCTCACTCAGGCCGTCCTTGTCTGTACAGGGGATATGGATATGTCCCCTGACGCCAGTCCCAATACTTTGGGCAAATACAGACAGACACCTTTGATAAATGGAAGAGTGGCTCAGGCCTACAGGGACACGTGTGCCAGTGTCACCATGGTGACGCCTAACTTCGTGGACCCTGGACAGATCATGCTAGGTACCAGTTACCTAGTGACCAATGCCAGCAACGTCACTACCAATCACAGTATGGCAGTTGTTGATTTCTCCTGGGGAGGGGTAAGTGGCCCGAAAAAGGTTGTGGTTAGTTCAGACCTCCCCGTAGAATGTCTGTTGGGCAATGATTTGGAAACGTCACAATGGTCAGAGGTGGAGCAGAGGACTCACATGGAGATGTTAGGCTTGCCAGCACATGTCCTTGCTGTGACCAGGTCACAGGCCAAAAGATGCCCCACTGAACAGGTGCTGGATCCTGGAAGAACGGACCAGGCACCTTCCAAGAAAAGGAGCAGTAAGGGTAAGGCTTCGCCTTCCCCCTTGCCCCAGGTCGTGGATCAAGTCTCCGAGGAGGCTGACCTTAAAGAACTGAGGGAAACTGAGCCGCAAGAGCTTGAACCTGGTCAGGTTGAGTTTCTGGGCTCAGGGGGACCCTCCAGGGAAGACCTGGGGAAGGCACAGTTAGACTGCCCCTCACTTGAACCCCTCAGACAGCAGGCCGCTGCTGAGGCTGCAGGGAACGCCACAGGTACCCACAAAGTGTACTGGGACGATGGACTCCTGTACTCCGAGGCAAGAGACCCCAAACCTGGTGCGACCAGGAGGTTGGTCATCCCCTTGTCTCTGAGAGGTTTCCTTCTCACCTTGGCCCACGAGATTCCCCTTGCAGGTCACTTAGGCCAGAATAAGACTTGGGACAGACTTGTTCCACACTTTCACTGGCCCCACATGTCCGAAGATACGAAGGAGTTTTGCCGCTCCTGTGTCACTTGCCAAGCCAGTGGTAAGTCAGGTGGCACGACAAAGGCCCCCCTCATACCACTGCCAGTGGTGGGGGTACCCTTTGAACGAGTGGGGATCGACATTGTCGGACCAATGGAACCCCAGACAGCATCAGGGCACAAGTTCATACTGGTGGTGGTGGACCACGCCACCAGGTATCCTGAAGCTATTCCCCTTAGGACCACTACAGCACCTGTGGTGGCACGGGCCCTACTTGGAGTGTTCTCCAGAGTGGGCTTCCCTAAGGAGGTCGTCTCAGACAGAGGTGCAAACTTCATGTCGGGATATCTGACTGCTATGTGGAAGGAATGTGGTGTCAACTACAAGTTCACCACACCCTATCACCCACAATGCAATGGGCTGGTTGAGAGATTCAACCGGACCCTAAAAGGGATGATTCACGGACTACCTGAAAAGCTTCGGCGGAGATGGGATGTCCTGATACCCTGCCTCTTGTTCGCCTACAGAGAGGTCCCGCAGAAGGGGGTTGGCTACAGCCCTTTCGAGCTTCTGTTCGGACATCCTGTAAGGGGACCCCTTTGTTTGGTAAAGGAAGGATGGGAGAGACCTCTCAGAAAGCCGGCATCAAACATTGTGGACTATGTGCTCGGTCTCCGCTCGCGGATGGCGGAGTACATGGAAAAGGCGTCTAAAAACCTGGAGGCGAGCCAAGAATTACAGAAAGCTTGGCACGACCAAAAGGCTGTCCTGACTGTGTACCAGCCTGGACAGAAGGTGTGGGTGCTGGAGCCAGTGGCCCCAGCAGCACTCAAAGACAAATGGTCTGGGCCCCACACGATCATTGAGCAAAAGGGAGAGGTCACCTACTTGGTAGACCTGGGAACTCCTCGGAGCCCCCACAGGGTGCTCCATGTAAACAGGCTCAAGGCATATGTCGACAGGGAGGGCATGGGCTTGCTCATGGCCACAGATGAGGGACAGGAGGAGGAGAGTGACCCTCTCCCAGACCTGCTCTCTCAGAACCCTGACGATGGATCAGTAGATGGTGTTGTCTTTTGTGGCAGCCTCTCTGGACATCAACAAGAGGATTGTAAACAGGTTCTTCAATCCTTTCGACATATGTTCTCTCTGACACCCAGTCAGACCAAGTGGTGTACCCATGAGGTCGACACTGGGGACAGTCTGCCCGTCAAGAGTAAAATCTATCGGCAACCTGATCATGTCAGAGACTGCATCAAGACAGAGGTGCAGAAAATGTTGGAGCTGGGAGTCATTGAACCCTCGGACAGCCCCTGGGCTAGTCCCGTAGTGCTCGTGCCGAAACCTCACACCCAGGGCGGTAAGAAAGAGATGAGGTTCTGCGTGGACTACAGAGGTCTCAATGCAGTCACTAAGACTGACGCCCACCCGATACCAAGAGCAGACGAACTTATCGACCGGTTGGCCTAGGCCAGCTACTTAAGTACGTTTGACCTGACAGCTGGGTATTGGCAAATCAGGTTAGCTGAGGAGGCCAAGCCCAAAACAGCATTTTCTACCCCGGGTGGGCACTATCAGTTCGTGGTAATGCCCTTTGGGTTGAAAAATGCACCTGCCACCTTCCAAAGGCTGGTGAATCGAGTTCTCACTGGGTTGGACGACTTCTGTGCGGCGTATCTGGACGATATCGCTGTCTTTAGCTCCACCTGGGAGGATCACCTGGTCCACCTGAGGAAAGCGTTAGAGGCCCTGCAGAAGGCAGGCCTCACTATCAAGGCCACCAAGTGCCAGATAGGGCAGACACAGGTTGTATACCTGGGCCACCTTGTAGGTGGAGGCCAGGTTCAACCATTGGAGAGCAAAATACAGGCCATCCAGGACTGGGCTCCTCCAACCACCCAGACTCAGGTTCGAGCTTTCTTGGGCCTGACTGGTTATTACCGGAAATTTGTCAGAAATTATGGGTCCATTGTGACCCCGCTAAACGACCTGACAAGTAAAAAGATGCCAAAAAAAGTTCAGTGGACAGCAAGCTGTCAGAAGGCATTCGATGACCTAAAGCAGGCCATGTGCACAGCACCTATCCTAAAGAGTCCAGACTACTCCAAACCATTCATTGTCCAAACAGACGCTTCGGAGCTGGGTGTGGGAGCTGTTCTATCGCAACTGAATTTTGATGGTCATGACCAGCCCATAGCTTTTATTAGCAGGAGGCTGACCCCCAGAGAGAAGAATTGGTCAGCTATTGAGAGGGAGGCCTTTGCTGTGGTTTGGGCCCTGAAGAAGTTGAGGCCATACTTGTTTGGCACTCACTTCAAGATTCAGACCGACCATAAGCCCCTCTTGTGGCTAAATCAAATGAAGGGTGAAAACCCCAAACTACTTAGGTGGTCCATTTCCCTACAGGGGATGGACTTCACAGTGGAGCATAGACCTGGCACTGATCATGGCAATGCAGATGGGCTCTCCAGGTATTTCCACTTAGAGCAAGAAGACTCACCTGGTCAAGGTTAGCTTATTGTCCCAAAGTTTGGGGGGGGGTCATGTAGGAGAGTAGGGTCTGCAATCCTATGATCACCCAGATTTTTTGCTTTTGCTTCATTGGTTTACGACTTTCTCCGGCTGTGGGCCTGCCAATCAGACCCACAGCCTAGCTGTTCTCTCTCGAAATTAACACACATGTACGTTAGGTGCATCCACTAATTGGAACTGGGCCGCCTTGTCAGTCCCTGTCTCAGCATACCACAGGTATCCAGGGCATCGGTGTACCCAGGGCCTACCAGGGGCTGAAGCATGTATTATGCCACCCCTGGAATGGCCGCCCAAATCTGACACAACTGGCTGCACGACAGCTGGGGCCACGTGGTGTAATCACCCGTTGCTGTAGGTGTAGTATTCCTACACCTAAACCCTAAAATGGACACATGGGTTCCTATCAGTCACTCCTATGGCAGGCCTTATCAATCCTGAAGGCAGAGTGCAGGGGATCATGTGGGACGGTGCTCTGGCGCGAGCTGAGCCCGTCGACGGCTTGTGGAACCAAGTCCTAATAGCCGTTCCATGGTGACGCGGGCCAACTACTTTTAATGCCTTATAATCCTAGCGGTTATTTGCTAACTTTGGCCTCGCATCACCTACACATGTCGAGTAAGGTGTCATACGAATGGGAATACGAACCCCTCGCCAGTCCTGGTGACGGGGTTGGCATTCCCCCCCTTTTAGAGGGACACGACATGGAAGTAACCTTGAACCCCGGTTAAAGTTGACTCAAGCCTCAGCATCACAAAATGGATGCTGCCACCAGACACAAGTCTGACCTCCCGCTGCTGGGGGACCTTCCAGCAAAGGGAGCTTGGACAAAGGGTTTCCTGTCGAGGGCGGTGTTAGCACCGTCCCAGACAGGGTTTGTGTATCCCAGGTGGGCAGGGCTGAAAGGAAGGTGACTGCAAGTGGCACCCCGGTGCTCACTGTGCATAGCCCGGCTCAAACCAGTTTCGGGGGCACACCGGCCCCTGAGCTGGCGCGAAGCCGGACAAAGGATAGGGGTGTAACCACCCCCCTCCTGGCTCCACCCATAGGTAGAACCTAGTCACGGGCCAGCCCCTTTTCTTAGAATAAAGGTAGGAGCGAGTCCCCTTCCCAAATTGGATAATCAGATAATCGGATACCTCCGAATCACGAACCACTTTCCACGAAAGGAACTCTTGACTATTTCTGAAGACTCTCCCTTGTGGCTAAGGAGTAGCCACCCTGCACCAGCAGGCACCACCTAAGCGCTTGCGGTTTGCTGTAAGTCTCTCCTACGGATCAAGACTGCCCAGCTCGACGAGACCCGAGTTCCCTGCCATCTCTGACCTTTTACCTCCCTCATCAGCTCAGCTGAGAGTCGTAGGTGTGACGAGACCTGCGGGACCGGCTATCTTCAGGACCTGCACGACGCTTATCTAGCACGCCCACCGAGGGACCCTCGAGTGAGTGCACCTAGGGTTTGAGAAGCCCTAAACCCTGAGCAGCTCCAGCATCGAAGTCTGCCTCCCCAGCATCCACGAGATCTGCGTGGGGGGCCCTTCCGCTCCTTGCTGTTCACCGCGTTGTCCGACCACTTGCCGACCGGCTTGTGGCCCGCTTCACGACGCACCACGTTTTGTTTCATCACTAGTCTGGTTGCTCCAGACTGGCTCTTGCTCCCCTTCAACAGAGGAGTACCCCGGACCCTCCTGGTCCACTCCCGACGCCATCTTGACTCCCCCGCTTGGGTGGCCACTGCCAAGATCCGCTGCCCCTTCCTGGGCCCAGCATCATCGACAGCAGACACCTTCGTGGGACAGCTCGCCCTCCATCCTGGTCGCCGCCGCGCCTCCTGGTCCGAGGAACAGCCGAGTCCGACGTCACCCACTCACCTGGTCGAGGTGACTTCAGCCGGTACCCTCCTGGTACCCACACGATCGCTGGCTAGCGGTTGAGAACTGAGTCCCCTCTGCTTTCAGGTTTTCCTTCACCACCGATCCAGGCTTGGATCGCTCTGAACATCGTCACTGGTCGCCTGCCAGCAACTTCTTCTTTCAGGCTCCTGAGACTACACGAGGACTCCCGACATCTTGACGAACTTCACGCAGCCGCAGCCTCCGGGCTAGGTAACTCGAGCATCTCGGTGCTCCATCGCAGGTTCGCTCTACAAGTGTCCAGTTCCTTTTTCGTTTAGTCCCACTGATCGGATCACTCCGGGATCAGTATCTCCAGACTCTAACCATTCGCATTTCACTGTTAGTGTAGGTGGTTTCTCGTGCCCCTCGGGCATTTGTGTAAATTGTGCAACTGAAGTATTTTCCTAAGAGTTTTGTAGTGTGCTTAGCTCCCTGACTCATAAAGAGCCAGGGTAGTCCTGTTATAAATAAATATCCTTTTATTTTCATAACAACTTGTGTGGTGTCCTTTCACTTGGTGTTCAAGGGGTATATGTGATGGTAAACAGCTGGCTTAACACGCCCTCTAGAGTTTAGCCTAAGACTGCTCGTATCCACGCTACTAGGATAGCTGGTCTAAAAGGTTGACTTACAACCAATCATCAATAAGGGTCGTTTGGAATGATACACAGTGATCACTAGAATAGTGAGCACTACATATCAGGCCAACTTCTCACAGGGAGCACTTGCACTGTGGCACTGGACAGCAGTGGCACAGTGCCCTGAGCATCTAACACCAGCAAAAACACATGAGGCAACAGCAAAAAATGAAAAGGAGACCCACGCCAAGGTGCCAGGTCTAACAGCCACCCACACACATGTGGTGTAATGTTTTTCGGGAGACTGAGGGGAAAGCAGTGTGGTAGGACATTTATGCTGGCACAGGTGATACCATGCAAAAATGTGTGGAAAATGTGATTTTTTCGGCTAAATTTGAGGTTTGTAGGGGATTCTGAGTAAGAAAACGTTGGAGAAACCAGAGAAGCCATATCTCCCTAGACTCCCAAGGGTGTCTAGTTTTCAGAAATGTGTGGTTTTGGTAGGTGTCCCTAGATGGCCGCTGAGCCCGGGGCCAAAAATCCAGGTATCCCCTTTGCAAAACCATGTCATTTTGTGATAGGTAGTTTTGATGTCTCCACAATACGTTTTGAGCCCTTACTTGTCTCGTGTGCTCAGCCCACCCACACAAGGAGGTACAATTTTTATTGGGAGACTTCGTGGAACACTGGATGGTAGGAAATGGAAGGGCCAAAATCCTGTAGAGATTGTAAGGGCCCAAAGCGGTTCCAAAAGGGGAATTTGTTTATACGTTTGTAAGCTGACGCTACTTTGGGCACCAATACAAGTGAGGTATCATTTCTCTCAGGAGACCAAGAGGAATGCTGGGTAGTAGGAAATGTGTGCCTGTGCGGTGATCCTACAAATAACCCACACATAAATTTGAGGAAAATGTGACTTTGTAAGTAAATTTAAGGTTTGCAGGGGAATCTGGGTAAGAACATGCTGGGAGATCCATGCAAGTCACACCGTCAGTCAAGAGTCAATACATGCACACCACCATCCAGATGACCCAGCGAAAGGCCATGATGAACATTTCACAATCAACATTACTCAAAATGGGCCCATATACAAATTCAAGTTTTCTGACTGTTTCACTGGGGGTCAAGTTTTATTTTCACCTTGATCTGAATTAGTCAATGTCTTATTAACCTTCACAGATCAACACTCTTCTTTTGGTCAATGAACCATTAGTCGAGTAGTTGATGGTGATATTAACAAATTCATTAATTTATCTTATAACTCTCAATAAAATAATTACAGACTCAGGGTAAGATTCAATTAATTTTGTCTAATAACTCGTTCAAAATGAACGCTCATTTGTACAGATTCACAGTGCAAACTCCATCAACTTTCATTGGAGAGAAAAATTCATTTATCAAATTACATTCAATCTATAGACTCATTCAACAATTTAATGCATTAGGAGTGATAGGTCAAGAGACAAAAGACATAACAAATCATACTTTTGCAAATGATATGCAAATTTAAGACAGAATAATATTTACCAAATGGTGAAATGGGGAAACCCAACCCTCTGGCCAAAGGACTGGCGGGGGTCTCCTGACCTAAGAATCAGGTGACAAAGACTATAGGACAGGTGCAGGATAGGATAATACTTACTACACTTCTCTAGAACCCCGACACATCCCTCTCTTGCAATCGCTCCCTCCTCGATATTCTTCCACAAAATCTTCACTCTAATCAGGCAGTCTTTCAGGATTGAATCTTCCCAGTCTGTTCTCTTCTTTCCAGCAGCAGCTCTTACCCACACCTCACTCAGCGTCGACGTCAACTCCCTCTTAACTTAAAGTACTCTAGTTATACTCTTTAATTCTGCATGTCCCAACCTCAAAAGTTGTAAATATCAATGAATCATGGCCTGTGATTGGGCAGGGGCAGGGGAGTTGTCATCACATCATGCTGTCATGTTTAATTTCTTAACTAATTCTTTGTTTAGCAAAAATCTTTCCCCTTTAGCTCATGTATTATTCAGCCTTATTATTTTCCCAGGCGTCTGATGTATCAATTTTTAAACAATTTTTCAGTAGGACTCTACAGTCAATAAACTCGTTCCCACAATGACTTGTCCTTGGCAGCCTGTCAACAATCCGGTCAGCAGGTCACAATTATACCACACCCTGCATGTCCCAACTGGCGTACATCTTCACCACCATCTTTTTCTTTGGCTTAGCACATTAGGCCCAAACATACAATATTAATAAAAGAAACAAAAACAGATGTTAATTTCTTAGATATGTGATTGTCACTGTTCACCACACGCTTTTACTCTATACCATGTTAAATTTTCTTTCTTTAACCAAAAGCATTAGCACCAACGTCTTCTTTTTTATGAAGGTCAGGCAAGCTTATGCCAGGCACATGGTGCCTCAGGACCTAAGATTAGTAATTTGTGCACATGCGTGAGAGTTTCCCTCTTAAACGAGTTAGTCAAATGGTTATTTACGCAGTGCTGGTTTGCACATGCCCAAAGCGTTTTTCAGTTTCAAGTGGGAATTCAGTTACGTAGCAAATATTCTTTGGTATTCAAGCATGAATAAAGCTCTTTTCCCATATGTGGGATGGGTGACATACCCTGAAACCGGTCCCAGGATGCTTGTTTCTGGTTCAGGGAGGACCTGGCCTGGCAGTTCGGTATGGACTATTCCATTGGGACACATGGTCAAGACTGATTTGCATATGGCTTTGTCCAAACTGGGGTGGGGTGGTGGGCAAAAGAATGATGTATTTAACCCAAATCTTGTGACTGGGGGAGAATGTTTGCATTGTCAGCATTCCGTCCAGCATTTGTTTGTTGTAACACTTTTTACCCTAAATGGGATGGGTATGCCCAGACGTGGGTCCCTTGCTCACTGTGTCACTGGATTCAAGCTAGCCTGGCCGAAGGAGGGATACATACCCTGAAACGGGTCCCAGGATGCTTGTTTCCGGTCCAGGGAGGACCTGGCCTGGCAGTTCGGTATGGTCAGTTCCCATGGGGCACAGGGTCAAGACTGATTTGCATATGGTTTGGTCCAAACTGGGGTGGGGTACTGAGCAAAAGAACGATGGATTTAACCCAGATCTTTAGACTGGGAGAGAATGTTTGCATTGTCAGCATTCCGTGCATCATTTGTTTGCTGTACCACTTTTTGCGCTAAATGGGATGGGTATGTCCAGACGTGGGTCCCTTGCTCACTGTGCCACTGGATTCAAGCTAGCCTGGCTTAAGAAGGGTGATATACCCTGAGACGGGTCCCAGGATCCTTGTTTCTGGTCCAGCGAGGACCTGACCTGGCAGTTCAGTCTGGACTGTTCCCATGGGGCACAGAGTCAAGACTGATTTGCATATGGCTGGGTCCAAACTGGGGTGGGGTACTGGGCAAAAGAATGATGGATTTAACCCAGATCTTTTGGCTGGGGGAGAATGTTTGCATTGTCAGCATTCCGTCCATCATTTGTTTGCTGTACCACTTTTTGCGCTAAGTGGGATGGGTATGCCCAGACGTGGGTCCCTTGCTCACTGTGCCACTGGATTCAAGCTAGCCTGGCTGAAGAAGGGTGACATACCCTGAAACGGGTCCCAGGATCCTTGTTTCTGGTCCAGCGAGGACCTGGCCTGGCAGTTCGGTATGGACTGTTCCCATGGGGCACAGGGTCAAGACTAATTTGCATATGGCAGGATCAAAACTGGGGTGGCGTAGTGCGCAAAAGAACAATGGATTTAGCCCAGATTTTTTGACTGGGGGAGAATATTTGCATTGTTAGCATTCCGTCCATGATTTGTTTGCTGTAACACTTTTCGTTCTATGTGGGATGGGTATGCCCAGACGTGGGTCCCTTGCTCACTGTGTCACTGGATTCAAGCTAGCCTGGCCAAAGGAGGGATACATACCCTGAAACGGGTCCCAGGATGCTTGTTTCCGGTCCAGGGAGGACCTGGCCTGGCAGTTCGGTCTGGTCAGTTCCCATGGGGCACAGGGTCAAGACTGATTTGCATATGGTTTGGTCCAAACTGGGGTGGGGTACTGGGCAAAAGAACGATGGATTTAACCCAGATCTTTAGACTGGGAGAGAATGTTTGCATTGTCAGCATTCCGTCCATCATTTGTTTGCTGTACCACTTTTTGCGCTAAGTGGGATGGGTATGCCCAGACGTGGGTCCCTCGCTCACTGTGCCACTGGATTCAAGCTAGCCTGGCTGAAGAAGGGTGACATACCCTGAAACGGGTCCCAGGATCCGTGTTTCTGGTCCAGCGAGGACCTGGCCTGGCAGTTCGGTATGGACTGTTCCCATGGGGCACAGGGTCAAGACTGATTTGCATATGGCAGGATCAAAACTGGGGTGGCGTAGTGCGCAAAAGAACAAAGGATTTAGCCCAGATTTTTTGACTGGGGGAGAATATTTGCATTGTTAGCATTCCGTCCATGATTTGTTTGCTGTAACACTTTTCGTCCTAAGTGGGATGGGTATGCCCAGACGTGAGTCCCTTGCTCACTGTGCGACTGGATTCAAGCTAGCCTGGCTGAAGAAGGGTGGCATACCCTGAAACTGGTCCCGGGATACTTGTGTACGGTCCAGGGAGGACCTGGCCTGGCACTTCGGTCTGGACTGTTCCCATGGGGCACAGGGTCAAGACTGATTTGCATTTGGCTGGGTCCAAACTGGGGTGGCGTAGTGGGCAAAAGAACAATGGATTTAGCCCAGATCTTTTGACCGGGGGAGAATGTTTGCATTGTTAGCATTCCTTCCATCATTGGTTTGCTGTAACATTATTATTTTCCCAGGCGTCTGATGTATCAATTTTTAAACAATTTTTCAATAGGACTCTACAGTTGATGAACTCGTTCCCACAATGACTTGTCCTTGGCTCTTGGCAGCCGGTCAACGATCCGGTCAGCAGGTCACAATTTTACCACACCCTGTATGTCCCAACTAATGTACATCTTTACCTACATCTTTTTCTTTGGCTTAGCAGATTAGGTCCAAACATACACTATTAATAAAAGAAACATAAACAGATGTTAATTTCTTAGATATGGGATTTTCACTGTTCTCCACCCGCTTCTACTCTATCCCATGTTAAATTTTCTTTCTTTAAGCAAAAGCTTTAGCGGCAACGTCTTCTTTTGAAGTTCAGGCACGCATATGCCAGGCACACGGTGCCTCAAGACCTAAGATTAGTAATTTGTGTGCATGCATGAGAGTTTCCCTCTCAAACGAGTTAGTCAAATGGTTATTTACGCCGTGCTGGTTTGCACATGCGCAAAGCGTTTTTCGGTTTCAAGCAGGATTTCAGTTACATAGCAATTATTCTTTGGTATTCAAGTGTGCATAAAGCTCTTTTCCCCATATGTAAATGTTGTGTGCAGGTTAGTTTTCTCTTATTTATTATTTTCTGGTGATTAGTACTTATTAACGAGAGATTGACCCGAGCAAGTTTATTTTTCTTGAATCCTTGCTCCATCACAGACACACCATCATCCGAGCACCATCCACACACACTGCCAGCCAAGCACTATCCACACACACCACCAGCCAAAGGCCATCCATGCACACTGCCAGCCAAGTGCCATTCACATACACAGCCAGCCAAATGCTATCAATACACAAAGTCAGCTAAGCAATATCCATGCACACTGCCAGCCAAGCGCCACCCATGCACTCTGCCAGCCAAGCACTGCCAGCCAAGCAGGTCAAGCCCTCGCAGACTGCTACTTGACCCGCCATGGCAGGTGGGGGGTGTGGTAATAAAAAGCACCACTCCAGCTTTTGGTACTGGGGTCCGATATTGCAGCACTGCTGCAAAACCGGCTCCCAGTGACAAAACTGCTTCCCACAACCAGAAAACTGGCCCCCACCCCTCCAGCCCACCGGGTAAATGTCCGGTGCCCACAATGGCCAGTCCAGACCTGCAGTCAATCACCATCCATGTACACAGCCAGCCAAGCCCCAGTCCCTGTACACCGCCAGGCAGGCACCACTCCATGCACACCACCAGGCAAGCGCCAGTCCACACACACCGTCATCAAGCGCAAATCTACCTACACCATTAGCCAAGTGCAGGTCCACACACACTGAGAGCAAAATGCCAGCCAAAGGTCTGTACACGCAGACCGCCAGCCAAACTCCAGTTTACACACACACAAACTCTCCCTGGTTTCTAGAGGTTTTCTACCCGCGCTTGGATGCAGATGAGAAAAAAATATCGCTGAGAAAAATACAAAATGTGTGCCTAAAAAAAAAGGGAGCGAACCTTGCCTATGGGCTTCTCACTGGCATGCCCATAAACATATCCCTGGTGCCTAGAAGGATTTCTGCCCCTACGGGGGCAGATAAGGGGCTATAGCCCCGATTTGCCTTCTGGGGTGAGGCAGAAAGGCTTTTTTGGCAGTGGGAGCATTAGCATGCCCAATACTTGACAGCCTCTAACCCTATGTATAAAAAACAATCCCTGGTGCCTAGTGGGCTTTTGCCCCATCTGGCTCAGAGGGGGCAGAAACACTGACATTTTGCTGTGGGGGCATTGGCATGCTCATTTTGAGCAGCCCCTACCACTATATACATTTAAAAAAAATCCCTAGTCCCTATTGTGGGGGCAGATGGGGGGCTATTACCCCCATCTGCCCCCGGGGGGCTGAAAGCTGTAATATTGTGGAGGTGGGGGCATTGGCACCCACCCCTAAAATGAATGGAAAAAAAACCTGGCCTCTAGTGGGCTTTCTGCCCCATTAGGAGGGCAGAAAGACTGATTTTTGCACAATTAATTTTGATGGGAGCAAAGGCCCTTGCCTAAGGAGCCGCACCCCCACTCCCTGAGCCTAGTGCATGGATCCCTGCTTGGGGATCATCCTCCTGGGGCGATACCCAAGCAGGGACCCACTAGGGAGGGGTACCATTGGAAAGGGGAGACTCTCCCCTTTCCAACAAACCTCTCCTGACATTTTACATGCTCAGGGGGCTGATATAGCCCCCTGAGCAGATAGAAAGTTAAATTGAAATTATTTCATTTTCACGACATGCGCGCTGATCGTCATTTCAGGGAATCCAACTACACGGGAGCTGGGGAAGCTCTTCCCCAGCTCCCAAGGCTGTTCAGGGGAAAATGAATGCCTCTGGTGCCCGCACCAGAGGAATTTCAGATGCCATGTGCAAGGACGGCCGAGAGCTGTCCTGCGTACATGCCCACCGTGGCTCAGACCAGCTCCCGGCCATCCTGAGCACTTAAGGGGTTAAGCTTTTCTGAGTACCAACATGGACGATACGTAATTAGCATGACTTTAAAGAAATCCAGCACCAATTTATTAAAATAAATCAGATTGTTGTATAATTTTAGACACCAAAATGAAGACATTCGGATGAGTGTAACCAAAGTTAATAATTTTTAAAGGAAAGATAAACCAGTTAATTTCACTCTTGCAAAACAATAAAGGCAATGGGAAATAAGACTAGTGACACTCGGTCACCTGTATATCAAGTTCAGTGGAAGCCACTTGGTAGTAAAGTGATGTGGCTCCCAGGACCAGGGTCCGAAAGAAAGTTGAATTTTAGAATTTTACCTTGCTCTGGTTTTGCTGCTTGGACGGTGCTGGTGAGGAAAGGGGTGAAAAATCACGACAAAGTGGTCACTGGGTTGTTGGGTTGAGGATGCTGCAGGGTTCTCTTGAGACACAGCATTGAAAAAAGGTAGTGGTAGCCTGACTGGCCACCAACAAGCCTTGGTAACAGCAAACCCAGCCTTTAGTTATTTCAACGTCAAGAAGTCCGAGAGAAAACAGTATCTGCCTGGAATCTACTGGAGATCAGGTCTATATTTCCTTCAATGCGCTGGATGATTTACTTTTGGTTGATCCCTTGGCAGGTCTGATGGCCATTGTTTCTTTGGTTCCAGGAGCGTGCTTTACGTGTGGGCTGCAGGGGACTAGTACCTCTAGTCCAAGGGATTTCTGGGGTTACCTTTGGCTTGTGGAAGGGTTGCTATTTCCTTTGGATCCTGTCTCTGGCCAGGAAGCATCACAGAAATGCAGTTGCAAGGTGGTTGCTGCAGGTGCAGTTTATTGTGCCTTTGCTTTGTACTGGTCCTAAAGTTGCAGACTCAGGTCTCTTTTGCAAGTCGATCAGATCTGAGGTTCTTGTGCTAGGGAAGCCTCTTAAATCCTAGATTCAGGGGCTTTAGGGGAGTGGGTGCTAGTAGCCAATAGACTACTAACCCCAGTGGCTAATGTGCCCCTGAGGTGTCAACTTCCTGTGGAGTGTGGCACCTTTTCTCCCCTGAAGCCTCTATTCTGCCACTTTAAAAAATGGCAGAATCCTTCTTCAGCTGTACAGACCAGGTAGCCCACCCTAGGGATGTGACTAGCCTTCTGGGGTTTACTCCTCCTGACTATCTAATTTTTCTGCATGCCTGGGTTGCAAATGCGGCTGGGGCAAGGAATTGGCTGTTTTCTTCTTTGGGAGGAAGCTTGGTTGCATATCAGAGACGGAGAGAGCTTTGAAGCTCAGAGCCTTTATGTGCCATTCCACTAGCCATCCTGTCAGGGAGGGAGTTGACACCTCCCACCGAGGCAGACCTTTGTTTCTGACTCCTGGGAATGTTCACACCTCCTGGCAGGGGGTCAGATTCCTGTTGTGGCGGCAGATGCTGCAGGCTGTCAATCATGGCACAGAAAAAGCTGGGTCAATCAGGTGGGCAACATCAAAGGTAGCTACCTTAGTGCATGCCACATCAGCTCTGACATGGGAGCAAGTCAGGTTTGATGAGACAAGTTGTTTGATACCAAACATGACACTTTTCAGTGGTGCATTAATTGAGCTGGCAACCTCTGGATGCCCAGGTGCCAGGCCATGCTATGGCCCTTAAATACTTAGAGTAGCTCTTAATGGAAAGAGGCTATATAGGGATAAATAAGCTTCCACGTATATGTCCTCTCTTTAAATATAATGCACCCTGCCTCTGGGGCTCAGAAGGCCTACTTTAGGGGTGACTGTCATATATTAAGATAAGTGCTGTGCACTTGCCACTCATGGTGAGGGCAAAATCGAGTTTGGGCAGTTTGCACTGTTCATGCAGTCTGCAATGGCAGAACTGCTGTTATCTTTTTACTTGGGTCACTAAAGTGGCACAATCTGTGCTTCAGGCCCTGGTGACCCCTTTAACTACCATGGCCTGGCTACAACTGGTACCACCTACCTAGGACATATATATTCCACTTCATTCCCATGCCCTGAGTACCCTTGGTACCACTTACCAGGGACATACATACCCCTCCTCCCTTTCTTAGGTCCTGAGAATTCCATCCCCCAGGGCCTTTTTTTTAAAGAACGGGGAGAGCGGCCAATTGGCCCCCTCCCTGAACCTTGTTAGGCCCTGGGGACCCCATCCCCACGGCCACTCTTTAAAATAAAGGGGAGCACGCTGCATCCTTTCCCGAGCCTTGCTAGACCCTGCAGACCCTATCCTCAGGACCCTTTTTTTTTAATTAAAGAGGAAGGGAGCGTGTGACCCCCCTCCCCAAGCCTTGTTAGGCTCTGGGGAACCCCATCCCCCATGGCTGTTGGTTTAAATTAAAGGGGAGGAGGGCCAGGCGGCCCCCCTCCCCAGCCGTCGTAGGGCCCATCCATCAGTGCCTTTTATTAAAGAATGCGGAGGGTTTAATTGCCCCCCTCCCTCAGCCTTGTTAGGCACTGGGGACTCCATCCCCCAGAGCCACTCTTTAAAACAAAGTGGAGGGCGGCATACAGCATCCTTCCCTGAGCCTTGCTAGGCCATTCCAGACCCCATCCCAAGGACCCTTTTTTTAAATTAATAGGGAAGTGGTAGCAAGATGGCCCAAGAGAAATTAAGCTCCCTGGGCCAATCAGAATGCTTCATTTTTAAATTGGTGCTCCCACAAGAGTTTCTCAAGACTCATGCGGACACAACCATCCAGATATGCAATTATTTTTTAACATTCATTTCTCAAAAACTACTGAATGGATTTTTATCAATCACGAAAACCACAATCTGCAGACTAAGCTCTAGCTTCCTGCTAAATTCGGTGTAATTCTGTTCAGTAGCTTTCGCTGTAGCCTTGTCTAAAGAAGGCTGTGGAAAATGCATGGGTATTTTGGGTTTTGGGATCCCCTTCTTTCTCCTGCTTCCTGCTTAATGTATCAACCGAAACTTTCCACGCACGCACTGGTCAAACAGTAGCACCTTTTCAGAACGTTGCATGCAGATTTGTCGAACAGTGGCAAAGTTATTAGAACACAAAAAAATGCTTTTCCTATGGAGCAGCTGACCTAACTATTCCTACCTAGTGGTGTTCTCCTCAGGACTCAGAATGTTTGAGTACTGTAAAATAATAACTAAAAACACCTTCATTAACTTTCTCTGCACATACCATTATGCTATAAAACACACACTATGCATCCAACCACACATCGTATTACCTCTTATGATTAGCCTCATTTAAATTCCAACTTGCACAGCAGGGCAAAACGTAAGTCTAGGTACTCCTAAATCCATAAATCAGCCAGGGTTCATCCTGCAACATAAATGTTACCCAGTCGTTTTGAGCTCAACTGGAAATCACTAGAAAAACAAGTGCTATAACAACTACAAAAAGACTCAATTTTTCAACTGCAGTCTTAACTTCCGTAAAAGCATCCACAGGGGGAGAGAGCCACTCTGCAATGTCCTTTGTAATAGACCTGCATCAGTCAATTCAATAGCTTTGTTATTCTCCTCTTATCCTTTCTGCCTCAGATTATATACCCTTTCATTTTAGTACTACCACGCTTTGCATTTGGTGCACGGAAAGAACCTGGTCACCTTCATCTTTATTATAGGTCTCTCCACGTAACGTTTGTGGAATAAAATGTCCTTCAAAGAGACATTTTTTCTATGGATTACGTTGGGCTGATTCTTTGCCCAATATTGTGTCAGTTTGGAAAATACTCCAATGCCTCTGAATCGCTCCATGAATCTGTTTGGACACAGTGGAGAAATTGAGCATTAATCTCACATTCCCATTTGTGTTATCCTTCCCATCTCTTTCCTGTTCATGTGTTAAAAGATCCTGCCTTTCTTTCTTGTGTACTTTGTCACTTGCATTTCTTAACATTGTCTGTGAATACCCCCCTCTCTCTAAATCTAGCAAGAGCCTCTCCTTCACCTTCAATATAATTAGCAGTGAGAGAGCAATTGCGTTTCACTCGCAGTAGTTCACCAAGGGAATGCTGTTAATCAGACTTCGTGGAAGCTGACTTTGAGCATGTAGTTTCCTACCGTAGGTTTTCTAAAGAGCTTGGTACATAGTTTATCTTTAGAAACAGTGAGATCCAGAAATTGCACCTCTGTGTTACTTATCTGGATGGCAAATCGTAGATGTAAATCATTCCTATTCAAGATAGAGATATACTCCTCAGCCTCCAAACCGGTGCCATGCCACATTATAAAAAGATCATTAATATATCTTGCCGACGGGGCAATCTTCTCCACCCATATTTCATTTGGCTCCACCCAGTCCACGTGCCTCTCCTACCAGCCTACAAACAAATTTGTATAACTGGAGGTGAAACACATACCCATGGTGGTCCCCTGTATCTGTAAAAACTATTTCCCAGTTAACAAAGAATGTTGTGGTTTAGACAGAAGTAAGCAATTTTGAGCAACATTATCGTATGTTCTTGATATTTGAGCAGCCTGCTCTTAAGGAAGTATTCCAATGCAGAAAGACCTTTGTCATGTGCAAATACATGTGTATAAGCTGGCAATGGCTTTGGTAATCAGCATGAAATCTTCTTGTCATTAGATGCTCTGCGGAAGCCGGATAAAATCTGCAGTGTCTTAAATGAATGAGCTTAAATCGTTAACCATGTGAAATAGGGAGGATTCCACATAGATCAATGCTTTTTCCAGGATACTTACCTTTAATGGCACTTAAGGGCGACCTAGTGGTCTTTCTTTGTTTTTATGCACTTTTGGTAAATGATAGAAAGTAGGCCGAGCTGGATAATCGGCCTTGATTAACTTGTATTCTTCCTCATCCAAAATTCCTTTATTTTGCCAACCATCTAGCAATGTGTACAAAGCTTTGATGCTTGCATTATAGGCCATCCTATTAGTTTGAGTGTAACTTTGTTTATCTACCAACAGACGCAACGCCTCCTCTTGTTACATATCTCTGTTAATTAACACTACATTTCCACCTTTATCAGATGGTTTGATTTCCAAAGTGTATCCTTTTGTAGGGAGATAACGGCTTTCCATTGTTCGTTAGTTAGATTGAATTTTTTTCTGGATGTTTCTGGCTGGGCAGATGTTCTTAATCTATCCAAGTCTTGTATTACTGCATCGTGAAAACAGTCAATGACAGCGAAGGGAGTTCTGAGTATAAATCTTGATTTTACTTTTAAATTACTTCTCCCACTCCTCTGTTCAATGCTGATTTGGTCAAGAAATATAAACGTATTGTCGGAATCCTGTTGCTGTGGGGATATTGGAGATTCCTGTAATTGGCCCAGGATTTGAAGTGTTTCCAGATATCCACCAGTTAGAATATCAGTTGATGCCCGCAGGTCTGTGATCGTTGTTGGCTTTCGTTTTGACTGCTGCGAATTAAGTTTTTTTCAATTTGAGTTTTCCTGTAAGAAAAAGAAACCTGGAGGAGGTATTTGCTAAGAACACAACCTCCAGGATCTACAGGAGAAAGATCCGGTGAGGGTCAAAGGGAAGGAAACCAAACTTTACAGGCAAGGGTCACCAGAAGCAAGAAGAGCTATTATTGTAAATAAAGGTCAATAAAGGCTAATAGTCTGACTATTGTAAATTTATCTGACCGTCAACTTACCACCACTGAATCAGCTGTTTTCCAAAAAGTTCTAACATTTTGTCCCACAAGGGGATGGGACTATACTCAAACACGCATTGATCTTTAACGCTTTATAAGAAAACTCAAATTGAAAAAACTTCACGTTTGTTTGTTTATCTGTATAAGCAAATGACTTCACACATTTTAGTATCATATTTTGTAATACGGTACCTTGTAACTTTATATCAGTTATTTATATTATTACGATCAGAAGAGTTCATATTTTGCTTTTGTGTAAAAAGCGACACGAATTTCAATCAACATACTGTGTGTAATTAAATATGTCTTGAGTATGACTGGAATTTTGGCAATCTGACTGCTGTGGTTTGTCAACTTATGAAGAGTCGTTATATACCTCTGGGCCCAATTAGGAGTTGCACAGTGTAAAGATACCGAAGAATAGATTAATCAAGATGGTAATTGACCAGCAGCAGTCCCCAACAGGTAAACTGCCCCAAAGTCACCGGCTACCCAAGACTTGGAAAATGGATCTGAAAAGGTACTGTGCGATCGATCTATTCTTGGCAACTGCTGCAGATGATGTAAATTATGCAGCAACATCTTATGTGTAAATGGTTTTTAAACAGAATGAATGTACGAGATCTATATCAATTACATTTGTTCTACCTTGTTTTTTTCCCTGGGCAAAAATGAGTGAGTGCCACTCTTTTAAGTTCTCAGTGTGGAGTTTTGCTTAGTTTGTTATAATCTTATTTTCTTTTCAATTATTTACGTATGATACAACGTGTCAAAACAGCTTGTAATATAAACTTTAGAATTCAAGCACCTTCTGTACAGCAGTCCTTAGTAATGACATTATTCAACACAAAGGCAAAAATAACCCACAAACCCTGATTAAACTGAACAATCTTTCCAAAATACCAGTCCTATGTATAACCTCCCAGATCCCTGCGGCCAACAGGTCCTTCCATAGGATTGTCAGTTTCTCTACCTTCCAAGTTGAATGTTGAGTTAAGAATGCAGTTTGTAATGTTGTTAAACCTGGTCCTTTAGTCAGGTTTATCCCCAAACGTTTTGCCTTGGGCCTCCTATTTTTCTAACCGTGTTTTTGTTGGCAATAGGATTCTGGGGACTTTATGTTGTAAATAAAAGTAGTCCATTCATGTAGGTTCTTCAGGTATCTTTATTCAGGTAGGATGTTACATAAGAGAGCCCCACCCGGAGCAGCTTCACTGCTGCTCAGCCCATCCATCAACTGACTCTCACACACATGAACATTCCACTCACCAACATTCTCTCACACAGTCACCAAGGGTGAGGAGCAATATAACACATTTGCTTCCTTTATAAGGGAATACAAGAACTCCCAGTATGGTATCAGAACAAATGAAATAAATAAATAACATAACATAGTTCTGAAAAGTAGAATGAAAATTAAAGGTGGCAAATTCATGCAGAAAGAATAAAGTAGATAGAAAGAGAAACGGGAACACAAGTACAAAACACTCATGCACCATCTCCCTTCTTATCACAACACAACCCACACTCCACACCAAAAACTACCAACAAACCAAAGTACCAGAATAATGCAAGCTGGCCAGGCAAACACAAGAAAAGTACACGGGTGCCAACAACAAAAGTGTGAAGGAAAACCATCCAATAAGGAAAAAAAACAATATGCCTGCGTGGAGGATATCCACACAGAACATAATAACATCACATCACCAAAATAATTGCAAAACTTCCCCAAACAACACAAGTTGGAGTAGGATGTGTGGGAAAAGGACCAGACAGAACATATGCACTTTCCCCAACAGGAAGTTGGGGTGTGATGTGTGGAAGGGACTCCACACAGAACAAAACACTCCCAACACAAACCTTGACATGCGAGAGAAACCACACCCAACGCAAATCTTGACATGCGAGGGAAGAAAAATGCAATGCAGACGAAAATAAGAAACAACCTAGAAATACGGTAAGTAAATGCACATAAAGATAAGAACATATGCACTTCCCCCAAAAGCAAGTTGGGGTGTGATGTGTGGAAGGGACTCCAGACGGAACAAAAACACTCCTAACGCAAACCTTGACGTGCGATAGAAAACACTCCCAATGCAAACCTTGACGTGCGAGGGAAACTATCCCAATGCAAACCTTGATGAGCGAGGGATGAAAAATACAATGAAGACGAAAATAAGAATCAACCTGAAAATAAGGTAAGCAAATGCACATAAGGTAAGAAAATGCACAACTGAATATCAAGCAGCAACATCAATGAGACGTTAAAAACACTCACTCTCCGAATCCGTACTATGATGGGTGAAAATACAGCACCAAACCATAACCACGTCAAAGTGGGAGACATCACTGCAATACCCTATATAAAAAAAATCAAAAAGAAGCTAAACACTCACTCTAGAAAAACAGGCTTGAAACTCTGAATTACCTGTCTATAGTCTTAAAGAGGTAAAGACATGCACTGTAGAAGAAACACTATGAGCAGTGGACTTAGGCTCAAAACTATTCTCTCACAAATCATAAGTAAAAGTACATATAATAATGGCAATATGGATGCGATTTCTAAAAAAATAAAAAAAACTTCTCACAAGGGAGGAAATATTCCGACATGATACACTCCCCAAACAATCATGATGTGTGAGGGGATAGAGTGTAGCGCGCGGCTTGTTTTCAAAAGAGAAGTAGCATTTGAACTGACCCAAGAGCAGGGGCACCAATGCCAAAAAAATAATAGAGAATCGTTGACTCACCCCCAAAGGTATAGGCTAGTAAACCTCGAGCAGAAATAAACGCTGCACCTGAAAGTACAATGTGACAGGCCTTCCCCAATGCCGTTAATAGCACTGACTCTATGAATTCCTGACAAACCGAGCCAGACACAGAGAAGTCAAGTGCTGACACAGCTCCCAGCACTTGATTGTTGCTCCTCTCCCTTGTCAGACTGTCACACAGGAAAAGCGGGTCTTCTCTCCCCCGACTTGAAGCTCTTGCACTGGGAACAATTGCTTGTCACTTGAACACAGCAGAATGGGCTAAGATCAAACACAGTCCAGGCAGTGATGAGAAAACCGCAAATTAGTAAACAGCGGTTGGAGGAGACAGGCAAACAGCTTCAGCACAGTTGAGGCAGGTACAGCAAGAACTGGCACGGACACTTGGATTGAGGCGACCGATGTCGAGGTCACTGGTGGGGCTCGGGATGCAAGATTTTTCAAGTTCCAGTTCAATTTCTTCAGCTTCAATTCAGTTACTTCAAGCTTGAAAGTTTCAGATCAATAAGGTGGCACACCAGGTTCTTCCATACCAAATTGTGTCCAAATTAAGTTGTAAATAAAAGTAATCCATTCATGTAGGTTCTTCAGGTATCTTTATTCAGGTAGGATGTTACATTAGAGAGCCCCACCAGGAGCAGCTTCACTGCTGCTTAGCACATCCATCAACTAACTCTCACACACATGAACATTCTACTTGCCAACACTCTCTCACACAGTCACCCAGGCTGAGCAGCAGAATAACACTTTACCACTGCTGACCAGTGCTAAAGTGCATATGATCTCCATATGAATTGTGACAATGATGGCTTATCCATGATTGACATATTTGATTTGCTAGTAAATCCCTAGTAAAGTGCATGGTGTGTGCCATGGCCTGCAAACCAAATGCTACTAGTGGACTTGCAGCACTGGTTGTGACACCCACATGAGTAGCCCTGTAAATGTACCTCACACCTACCACTGTAGTGTCTGCACGCACAGTTGTGTACTGACATGTTGTCCTGGCAAGTGCCTAAAACTTCCCTTTCGTTACATGTAAGGCACCCCTAGGGTAGGGCAAGTTACCCCATTGGGCAGAGTGCAGTGTATGTGAAAGGTAAGACATGGTAAAACATGTACTAGTGTGTGTGACATGTCCAGATAGTGAAATACTGTGTAAATAAATTTTTAACTATTGAAAGACTATATGTCCCATAGGCTTATCATTGGAGTTGCACTGTAACATTTTTACATGTGTAACTTGCAACAGGGACAAGATAGGAAATTTAAGTTTAGACTCTCTGAACTCAGAATTTATTAATGCACCCTTTGGTGAAGGTGTTTTTTAAATCCTGTGTTTGAAAATGCCACTTTTAGAAAGTAGGCATGTTCTTACTTCACCATTTTGTGTGCCTCTGGCTGTTTATGTATTCAGCGTCTGGTGTGTGAGTGACAGGAGCTATGATGTGCATTCACTTTAGACAGTCACTGGTAGGGGGTTGAGGTGTCCCTTGCCTTTCCTGGGTGACTCATCACAGGCCTGAATAGACCTGGTCTACATTTAGAGTAGTGGGAGGAGTTGTGATTACACCTGAATAGGCTCTGTCTCCTTTTACACAATGCTGTCTCCCCACCCTGTGGTCATCCTGCACCAGTGAGACCAGAACCGATTTGGACTGGGTTCAGAGACCCTTGACACAAAGAGAAGAATGACATTTTGGGGTATAAGTATTACACCTAAAACCCCAATACTTTATATTACTTCCAGGAACAAGAGGACCCTGACAAGAAGAAGAGCTGGAGAACAGTAAGGAGGAGTACGGCCCCTTTCCTGTGTGCTGTGTGGGGTTGGCCTGCATTTAGTGCTTCTGTCTGTGGTGAAGGAAAAGGACTGACTCTTTTTGCCCTGCTGTGGTATCCTGCTTGTAAAGGGAATCTCCAAGGGCCTGTGTGTGCTGGCCTGCTGTTGTTGGAAAACTCATGGATATCAAAGTCTTTCTTGTGCTTTTACTTTTACTTTTACAGAGCTTTGTGTGCTTTGCTCTGCCAGCGCTCTGGGTGCTTTGCTTTTGTAAGAGCGCTGTATTTTCTGCTCCTCTACAGCACACTGACCTTCAACATTTTATTTGTCTATTTTTGTTCTTCCTAATGGAAAACAAAGCGTGTATTGAGCACTTCTCTTTATAATCAGCATGGGAGGCACTGATTTTTCTGCACTTGGCCGTGTGTTTGGAAAGAAGGGAGGAGAGAAATGGGGCACAGGAAGCGTTCTCCCTCTCCCGGGTGGCCTGCTGTCAACCTCTCCCGGTTGGCCTGCCATCAAAATTTCCTCGTTGGCAGCCAGGGCCCTGCCAAGTGGCCCAGGGATGCAACTGGACATCCCACATTAGGAGGAGGCTGGGCCAAACCGACGGAGGATTCCGGAGCCTCGCGGGCTCCTATCAGCAGCCTCCGGCCGTATCTAAATCAGAAGCCACACCAGGATACTCCCCAATGGGGAGAGAGAGCAAAGCAAATCGGCAGGGAGCTGCTGCAGCAGTAGACAGGAAGGAATCCCAGCCAGGTGTTCCCTTCCTCCCTTGCAGTGTGATGTCACAGTGAGCGGGGCCAGCCACCAAGGATGAGAGATGCCAGAGAACTTGGCTGGGAACCTCGGCAGCCCAAGGGAGACTGAAAGAGCCCAGTAAGAGGCCTTGCAGGGAGCGGAGTCGGTGCGGCTCCATTGGTCAGGCACGACAGCTGCCCAATGTGGTAGAGGGCAGCTGCCTTCATCACAATGGTGATTCTGGTCCCATGTGGAGGACCCTGTTAGGTCGCCATACTGAGGGAGTTGGTCTGCCCCTCCCCTTACTACCATACCTCCAGAAGAGCATGGAACATGGTCCCAGACGGTACAGGACACTGAAGGGGGCTACAGCTAGGGCAACGGCCATGTTGCTGCCTACCCCCTTCCTCTGGCCCCACAGTTCTGGGGCATTCTTTCCTGGTAATTGCAGGGGGCACCCTCGATGGAGGATCCCCCAGTTGCAGGGCAAGGTGTGGGGCCTCATGGTGAACAAGGTGACATGTGTTTTTGGGTATTGCTCAACGGTGCTAAGGTAATTTATACGACCAAATGTACTATGACAAGTTGCCCTGTGGCAAAGTGATGATGATTTATGATTGATGCACCCTTATGACAGTGATTTATGTGATTGTGACCTAATGTATTCCATGCACAATACAAAGTGATATTCATTCTAACTGCTAGGTTCATGACAAGTGCCTAGTGGCATAGCGACTTAAATGATGTGGTCTAATGTATGTTACATACTACAAAGTGATTGATGGTCTAATGTATTTTTATGTACAATACAAAGGCTATTTTTATATACTCTTGTGTGGAGTCTCTTTTTGTGGTATGCCTAGTGTATCACTTGGGTATGTGTGTGTCGCGCAAAAGCTTTACACATTGCCTCTGGGATAAGCCTGACTGCTTTGCCAAGCTACCAAGGGGGTGAGCAGGGGTTATCTTGGGTGTGCAACTCCCTTACCCTGACTAGAGTGGTGGGTTCTGCCTGGCTTATGTGTACGCCCTAGTCAACCAGAAACACCATTTGTAACAAATGTAAACCAAGGTGCTATAATCTATTGTTGTTGTTGTACATCTTCCTCATTGCTGTCCTGTTCCTTGCTGCTCAGCCATGAGTGATGTCACTTGGAATGTTGAGTGTGGGGGACTGGAGGAGTTGGCAGTTGGAGAGATGGGGCTGAGCAGCAGGGAGGCTGCTCCTGGTGGGGCTTTACAGGGGCTTTTCTGGGGCCTAGCTGAGGCCTTACATGAGATCTACATGGACTTTATGGCTAACCAATAAACCTATAACTTCTTCTATGTAACCTGTCTACGAGACATCCTTGATTATCCTTATGTGTACGCCCTAGTCAACCAGAAACACCATTTGTAACAAATGTAAACCAAGGTTTACAAGAAAATTGATAAAAGTGTAGAACACAGAAGAAAAAATGTACAGCTATCAATTTCAACTCCTAATGTCCTGCCTTTTTCACGCGTACTGTCCATTTTAGGGGTTTCCAACCCTTTCTGTAGTAAGAGCTACTTATGTTCAATGGAAATGATCCTGAGCTATTAATGTTAGTGACGTAATAGTGTAGTGACAACCCCATTCAAGATTGTCAACAGTGATCATATCAGTGAATCAGGCAGGGTGTCCGGCACTAATTTAAAAAAAATCCTTTGAGAATTTGAAATGATTACATGGGTAATACATAAAAGCCATAGCTGAAATCCCCCAGCAATAAAATAATATTAGTAATAAACCTCTCCAACTCAATGATAGCTATAAAACATTGCTGAACACAACAATTTTTTGCCAAACAACAGCTTATGAGTCCTGAAAATAGACACATTTATATCCTGAGAACATGCTTTTAAATTTTAGTATACATATAATAATTTAATCAAGCGAAAGCTTTTATATTAGTTGACTGGGCTGAACACAGGAGAGTTACTCACAGGTAGCTGGAGAGCTACTGTTAGTTCACGCGCTACTAGTTGGAGACACCTGATTCAGTTACACTCTCACATTCTCACTGACTTCTTCCATCACACATCCCTCCCCTCCTACTTACATCTCCTCTGACAACTCTCAGTGGCATCCAGCTCCCTCGAGCCTTCCCATTAGTCTCCTCCACCGGCTGTTTCTTCTTCCCTCCTTCTGTCCTCCACTTGACACCCCTCTCGGTCTCCCTACCTATGCTGTTTCTTCTTTTATTTATTTCTCTCTCATTGTTACCACGAATCACCTGTAAAGAAATTAACAATGTCTAAAATTGTCACAATCTACAACTTGCTGCCATCACGTTGGTAAGCTATACCTTACCAAAAACTCTAAATAAATACATTAGTTAAATTCTATATATTTCTCATTAATCATGCATAATAAATCTATTTACAATTAACAGGTTTGATTATTGTAAAATAGGTGGAAAGTTTAAATACTTCTTCAATGGATCTATAGGACACCATCTAATAATGCATGCATTCATTTTCACAGATAGAAAGAAAAGTGTCATAACACCTATAGTTGAATTCATGTATTCGCATAAACATGCCAGAATATTTGTGAAGGTGGGTAGGGTTAAACGGAGCAGGCGAGGTGATCAGATAGCACTTAGGGCTAGGTGTACAAAGATCAGAGTATCAATTTTCTGCAAATCGCAACTAGGAAATCGCTATTCCACATGTATCTGGGGCATATGTATGAAAAAGCCCATTTGCGATTCCTTAATAGTGATTTTTAGCAAATTGCTATTAAGGAATTGCAAAATGCTATGTATGTAGGAATCGCAATAATAACTGTGATTCCTTAATTGCGAATCGCAAATCGCGATTCGCAATTAAGGAATACCTTCAAAGTCATTCCTATGGGCGTAGAGGCCCACAGAAATGAATGGGAAGAAATTCTCAATTTGCGATTCTCAATTACAGAATCTCAAATTGAGAATGCAATTTCAAGGTTGCAAGGGTGTCATAAGGACACCCTGATGCACCCCTGAAATGAGCATGTGTGCACATGTGGCGCTTAGGGCATGTATGTGTGCCACATGGCACTTTAAAAAAAGTGTTTTTTTCAAAGAATTCGCAAATTACCACCAACTGTCAGTTGGTGGTAATTTGCGATTTCTTATGCAAAATTCGCACAACTTAGGTGCTTGCTACATCGCATTTAAGGAATTGCAATTTGCGATTCCTTAATTTCCGATTTCCCTTTTGGGATGATAAATCCCAAAGGGCCTTTTCCTGTTTGCAAATGGGCCGATTCTGAGAATCGGCACGTTTCCGAACGGGAAAAGGGCTTGATACATATACCCCTTTCACTCTTTTGAGTTTCATTAGCGATTCTCAGAGGGTTGCAAATAGACCTACCTGTAGAATATTAATGAGGTAGGTCGCAATTTTGACACACCACGATTCGCTGCCATCATAGGCATGGTGGCCTGCTGGAGTCGACAGACCACTCAATGTCTGTGATTGCTTTTAAATAAAGATACTTTTTTTCGTTAAACGCGATGCATTTAAAAAGAAATAAATGAAACTTTGAAGTTTCAATTTTTAAGAGCATGCTCTTAAAAAATACTTTGGCAAACATTCTCAAAGGGGAAGGGGGTCCCTCAGCAACCCTTCCCATATGCGAATGGGTTATTAACATTTTTAAAATGGCAATAAATTGCGAATGTTGAGCAATCACATTTTGGTCGCGAAACATTTGTGCACACTATTTCAATTCGTTATTAGGACGCCCTCAACATGCCCCTTCCAAATACTAAATCGCAAAATCCAAAATTTCGATGAATCGGTATTTGGGCTTTGTAAATCCCAGAAAGCCTTTTTACGGTCGCAAACTCCGCGATTCTGCGAATAATACTCATAATGCTTAGGATTGTGTGTTACCTACAGCCATAGGTGTGATTGCCCTATAATCTCAGCTGTTCATCCTCTCAAGGTGGCAAATCACTAATCCGTATTTTGTAGAATAAAAATGTCAGTGATTTGCCGCGCTAAAGCAGTGAAACTGTGCTCTTAAACGCAATACAAAAACAAGTTTATATTGATGTAAATTGTTTGAATGTGGGGTCCACATGCAAAAACGAAAACACTGGTGTCCCTGCGCATACAGCAAAACTCACCAAAACATGCATTTGTTCCTATGTGGCAGTTTAGTGCAAGCTATCATGCTCTTTGTAGAATCCGAGGGAGGACCTCCCTGGTGAATGCACCCTCCATAAGAAAGGGGGCTTTATTGCACCCCCCCTTCCCTTCACATTACCCTGTAATCGGCCCCTTGCTTTGGCACAATTTACTCGTTGCAGGAAAACTGCAGCAGAACATGCCAGTGAAAAATGACTGCATTAACTAAAAAGCCTGAGTAATGCCGCATAAAATGTCAGATAATATAGAACACGAAGCTAAATAATTCCAGGCCCCAATTGGTTGTTATGGGTAAAAGCTATGGTGAATAGAATATACATGTGCATCGTCAAAGTAGGTAATGGGCGCGCGGCGTGATGGATTACAGCCTCAGCATCCATTCCTGCAAGATAAATCCGGACAACATAATCTGTTGATAGTTAAGACTTGGTCATTTATTATCCCGGGCTACCACACAAATGATTTCATAATAACCTCATTAAGGCTAATTTTTAGTAAAACACACTCTCCTGTTTTAAAGGGCCTCTCTCTCCTTGCTGGAAAAGTTGAATTTAATTCAAGGAGCTGTTTACTGTACAGAATATTAAGTGTACTGTTGAGCACAGCTGCAATAAGCAATAAAAAAAGAGTCTGGATTTGGAATACGTAATTCATGGGGCCATATAGACCTGAGGCCATAGTGCATGTAAACAAGAGAAAAACTGCCACAGCGCCAGCTGCCTGCAGGAAAATAACGACTTGGGAAAAAGTATTCTTAAAATACCTATAAATATCTACAATTTGATTTACCGTGGCACTATTTACAATAAGGTTATGTGTTTTTTAAGTATATTGCGAGGGGAGGGATATTTGTTATTTTGTTTTCTCCTGCATTCACTGGCGCCAGATTGCAGGAAGATTGTTATATACCAGATTGCAGTCCGGTGCAGACACATTTTAACAAAAAAGTAGACAAGCATTTGCAATGCAATAGGTCTCGCATTACTGAAAGTTTGAGCTATTGGCATTGCATTATTATTTGCAACTCCAATAAGTCAAACTTCCAGTAATGCTAAACCTATTGCATTGCAAATGCTTGTTTATCACTGCAAGCATGTGGCATCACACAATTCAAAATAAATACATATGTAAAGTTAAGGGCAAGCTACAATAGGTACCGCACTATAAAGCATTATTTAATATTTATTGAGTTGCTCTTCAATCAGTAACATTAATACTAGGTAGAGAAAATCAATACCATTCTTGTGGGAAACTGCAAAAGAGTGTTAAATGATATATGTCAAAACATACAAGTTGCGTATATTGGCTATATATTGGTATAATTCTGCTTAAAGTAGTTACTTGCCAGCAGGTAATAATTGCGAACCACTGACTGAGGGCAAGTGAAGTATAGCCAGAGTCACTGGAATTATGCGGCAGCAAAGGGACACTTTATGCAGCAGGGTTGATTAAACTAAGCTGCAAGATGAAGCAAATTATGCAGCATGTAGTACATTCTGTGATAGTATTTATAATTTTCACATTTTTACACCTGTTAACAGTGTCTGGGCATAGGTTACACATCATTAGTGTTGGTTTATCTCCCAAATATAGTAATAAGCAACAGAAAGGTAACCAGTGAGCCTATGCAACAGGCCTTCCACTGTGCAGCAACATATGTGACTGCCTTTTAGTAACTTTTGGACCGTTTAAGCTAAACTATTTTCTGCTAAAATCTGCAGATTATACAGTAGATGATAGATTATGTGGCAAATACGGCAAATTTGTAATTATGCGAAAAACTCTGCGACAGCACAAACATATAATTCCAGTCGCTCTGAGTATAGCTGATTTACGGCACTGCAGGACAAACACCAGTGCTATGCACACCGCCACTGAGTATTGTTATTAAAGTGCTGGTGGCACCATAGGGGAGGGGGGTATGGGTATGCTGAGGAATGGAGAGAGGGAGGATGGATTATGTTTCTGAGTAGCTATGAAACTGCTGCCCCTCTGCATCAAAGTGGAGTGATCTACACAAGTACTATTTAAGTGGCTTACTCAGTTTAAATTGTGAAACGTTAGGATGGCAGCAGTGCCTGTAGTTCGTTCTGCTCTTCACATGGCCACTGTTGCAGGTATGCTTGCAGCCCCCAGTTCAATGTCTTAGGCTTGAGCACAGTGGTTGGTGCTTTCTCTCAGACCGGAAGGAAGGTCAGTTCTCAGCGAGGGGCAGGAAGCCTGCTAAAGGCACCTGAAGCTTGCTCCAGATAGTGGCAAGGGATGGCCGCTGGACACAGATTACATCAGGAATGCACCAGACTCACATTACATATATAAACGAGGTATTTGGTCTATTGCGAGTCTCCCCACAAATAACTCCCACGGTTCCCACTGGCAGCTGTGCAGACTGTGCAGTCTTATTTCGGGACTCACTACTGGAGGTTTGACCCGCCCGTACAAATCCATCACCACACCTGACTAGTGGGTGGAACTAGTTGCCAGGCAAAAACAAGGTACTTTAAACCATTACCGGTATTTTTTCCTCAAGAGGTTTTATCTACATTTAAAAAAAATGCTTGTTTTGTTTAACAGTGTGAGCCTGGCCCAAAGGTATAGTCCAAAGAGAGCAGCTCAAGCCACCATGCTCATGTCATTGCTGTTTCAAGCAGCAGCCTGTGACCTATTGTCTAAGGTGCAGCGTACAACTACATTGATGAAGGGGGTAGTAGGTTGGCTCTTCCACAAACTGTCTTGTCAGCTGCTGCAATTTGGGAACCAGTGACTTCCAGTGACTTCCGTTTTGGGGGCCTGGCATGTCCAAGTGCAGAAGAAAAGGAGATAGGAGAGCTGAAGAAAGGGACACATGGGGGCAGAAGATGAGGATGCAGAAGGGGACAAAGAGAAGGAAAGGGACACAGAAGAGTAAAAGGGAAGGAAAGGAGCACAGAAGGGGAATTACACAAGAAGCAGATGAAATTGACACATTGGAGACCAAGGACAGGGACACAGAAGGGGCAGACACAAAATTGGCCAGAAGGGAGCAAAAGAAACAAGTATACCGTCAGGTAGTGTGCGGAACCATTAGTTTAAACGTATTCCAAAGGTCCGTTGCTAAAATCACAGTTTGTTTGGGGGTGTGCAAAACTGCATACTTTTTCACGATATTTTTTTTTTAATAGCAGCAAATGCACACAATTGCATTAATGGCTCGCGTTGTAGTTTTCTGGTATCCGAGTTGAAATGTTTTCACACAAGAGCATAAGCTGCATGAAAAAAGTGAGGCAAAATATTGTCAGGGGTCAGGTTCAAGCACAAAATATTCGTGTTTCCCATGAGCAAAAATTGAAGCAAAATATTGGAATTTCACGAATTGTGCAAAATCCACAAGCGTATTTAAATTTCAAACTTGCCAACGTTTTTGTAATTGGTTGCCTTCGAGACCCACATTTTTGTCTTAAATAGTATCATTACCATAGTATAGCTAATGAGCCGGAAAATCCGACATATTTTGTGTAGGATTCCATGTCAGGTTCTCTGTCTGTCTATAGAACACAACATGTCAATTTCAGAACTTGATATCACTTGAAATGGAACACTTGGCAACGTTTTTATGCTCTGAGGGATTTCATTAAATAAGACGAGCACGAAGCTACAAGCAAGCATAGGTTTTATGGAAAAAAAATGTTTCAAGCTAAGCAGTTTCCACAGCGACGCAACACATTTGCCTGAATCTTTGACCATCTGCGACCTATGCGCTTATTTCAATATATATATTGAAACTGAAGCGTCATTTTGTGTTTCCTAATATAGCCCTTAGCTGTTCTGCAAGAATAAATGGAAAGAATAGATGCTGTTTGTGATTGACACATTTTGACTATCGGCTGTTAGTACTGCCACGTGTTTAACGACTGTGAACGAAGAGGTTTAAAGATAGAAAACTGTGCTCGAAAGGAATGAGATTTTAGCCGCTCTAGGAATGTTCAGTTGTGTAACAAGGAACATCCACAATTTTCGAATCCAAATTTGAAACAAAATGAATTTGCTAGGAGCGAATTAGGGCAAAATCAGGACAAGCAAATTGACACTCAGCATAGTGAACCAGCGCGGTGTTCGCAAAAGAGTGCTAGGATGATAGCAAATAAGCTCATAGAAAGAGCTCAGACCTGCAGTTCTCCCCGGAGACCAGAGCCAGTCCACAACCGGGGCAGCTGCGAGGAGCAGGCACAGACAGCAGTGCCCTCTGCTCTGAGGAAACCTGCAGCACAATCCTCCCTCTCCATCTGCCTGGCTCCGCTGTGAGGCAGACCAGGCTGGAGCATGCTGACTGATTGGGAGAGCACAGAAAGTGGGACGGAGGAGCTGGGAACTACACAAACAAAAAGTGAAACCAGTGCAGAGCTCTTGAAACGGGCGCAGCGCTGATAAAGTATGTTCAAAATTATTAAAACATGCAAGATGGGGGGTTGGAGCGAAGTGCAAGGAACACAACAGGCTCCCTCCAGACACCTCTGATGATGAGCAGGATACAAATGCTGTGGGTTAACTAGGAAGCAAAACGAGGGTAAAGAGAATGTCTCCGTGAGCCTTGTGCTCGGCTGGCGCCTCGGGCATGTTTTCTACGGGAACACATGGGAATGCAAAGCCATTAATCAAGCAGGATGGCTCTGTCTCCCTTCACGCCCAGGGAGGAGGGAGATGCGAGCAGAGCATCAAAGGGCTGGGTGAGAAGGGAGGGGGGAATGCAAGGGTCAAAGCGGCGAAAGTGAAAGTAATCGAGCAGAGCATCAAAGGGCTGGGTGAGAAGGGAGGGGGGAATGCAATGAGCAGAGGAGCAGCTGTGCACGTGCATGTGATCGTGCACTCAAGGTTTAGGCCAGCCAAAAGACTGTGGGTAGCACTTTGAAAATCCCACATATAAAATGTCTCTTCGAGCCTTTGGCTCGCGAGACCTAAAAAACCTGTGTCTGTCCTGTTTAACTATAAAACAAGCGTAGTTTGTCAGTGGGTGTTCCCTTTGCTCGGAGGGAAACTGGTTACCTGAGAGAAAAAGCGAAAGGATTCTTGGCAGGCATAAGTGTTTTTTTCTCAGCCATGAGTGCAAAGACATTTTCAGTAGCAAATCTCACAAAAGGGGTGAGAAGTGGGTGGAGCAACCGTGGCTAGTGCTGAAAGTTTTGGAAAAGTTTAATGAAGGAAGAAGCGGGCATTCAGATGACTCCCGAAATGGAGGAAGAGTAGTTAAAAAGGCATCATAACAGGTTGACCTCTGGTGGAGGCGAGATTGTGCTCATTCACCGGACTCAATTGATAACGGGAAACAACCTTTATTAACGGGCTGAGCGATGCGTATCGTTTCCCTGTGGTAAATAAAAATTCCTTTACCGGGACTGAATTTGATACAGAAACATTATAAAATAGCTCAGTAAAATGAGAGGCAGAATCCGTGAGATTAGAGTTTCGGAATGGGCTTTATTCCAATAATCGATTATAATCGGATGCTTCAAGTTCCATCACCACGGGAGTTCAGGAAGTGAAGTACATACTTTATTGACAGAGAAGTAACTTTTATAGTCCATACATTATAATGAAGTGAATACAGTAGGCGTGACAATTGATAAGGACATTGACGTTTGTCTGCGTAACCGAAAATTGTAATAATGAGTAAAAAGGAACATGATTGGTTATGATGTCATGTATAGGTGGATCTATAAGATAATACTTGGCATAGATGCGCGCGCAGCAGTATGACGTGTAATTGACGTGTAACTAGGGGGTGACGAGGACTTGACATTTAGCTCTATATGTGGAGACGAGAAGTCTGGGGGGTCAAGTCAACCTAATCCCAAATCATATCTAACATCCTATGTTTAAAGAACTATGTTATCCACAAAAGAAGGACTCTCGGACAGAATCTATTCTATACTGACTGTGCGTGCGTGTACAAGCGTCTAAGTGTCTACACTGAATGCGAGGGGGTAGGAATATTCCCTAGTAACAGGGCTATGAATTACTTGCATGAGGACAGAGAAGATGGGCCTTTTTGCTTGGTAACTGGAAGAATGTTTACTTAAACTACTAGGCAGGAATGCATCGGCTGAGGGAGAGGCAGATAATTCGAAGGTGAAATACAGTTCTTGGCAGAGGATAGGCTGATGTCAGGCTTCGTGAGCCGCGCAGAGAATGAGACAAAGTTCATGGTCATAGATGCAGGCTCGGACCGGAGCTTTCAGAGGCAGAAGGCAAAAGGAGTTTTGATGACAGAATCAGGGCCTACTTGCCTGGACTGTAAAGTGGCATAAGTGAACCATATAAAGCCGGTGGCCTTTCATATTTAGGAATGGAATATCCGGCCTATTCATGGCGGATCTGTCAGAGGACATGTTGACGGTGGACGCACATGTATTTGCGTCTTCATAACTGGAACTGGAGGGAACATACATGTACTTGTGACATGCACATAGAACCGTTGGGGTCCAAGATAGGGGACATAACTGACCAGGAAAATCCATATTTCCACATTCCCTCCTTGTCCCCTACTTGCCCTTCAAGAGATATCAATCTTCATCAATCCATTGATCTGTTCATATAGCATCATTTGTTCTTCTTTCTTCTTCCGGGATCTTGAACGTAAATCTTGATGTGGAATGCACGATGTGGCACACAGACCACAAATCGCTGGTCCACATTGTAGACATAGACAGCAACTGAATAGTATGAGAAGGCCAATACCTAGGAAGGATAAAACTCTCCATCCCCAGGCTGATACCGCATTCCAAAACCAACTGGACCAAGTCCAAGTGCCTGGGTTCTGGTGTATCTGGCTTACAATCTTATGAAGGCGAGTGATGGCTTTATATACAGATGGCGAATTTTCTGGTATGAATACGCAGCAGCTTGATCCGATGACCCTACAAGCTCCGCCCCTATCAGCCAGGATGACGTCAAGGACAAGACGATTTTGAAGCACAACAATCCGCATAGCAGACTGCTCTTCCGTTAAATTGCCTAAGGCGGAAATAGTCTCATTTACTACTGCTTCAAGGGTTCTAGTTAATCTACGTATCAGCTTACTATTAGTAACAGTACCTATATAGGGAAAGATGCCTTTATTAAAATCTACATACTTGTCCCATGCCGTTTCAGTGTAATCGACAATGGGGAGATCTCTCCGTTCTCTGTTGTGTACTAAATGAATATTTCTGTAATAATCAGGAGGAGCTAGGAAAACAGGTGGCAAAAGGAATGCAATGTAGCAGGTACCATCCCAATCTAGGGGTAGACGCATATATGCAGTCTGACCACATATGAAGTAGGAGTGGCGAGAAGCTCTAAATGAAGATTTTCCTTGATCACTGAATTCTACTATAGTAGTGCATTTACTATGGCCCATATGTATGGAACCAACCTTTCTTACACACAATTCACCCTTCGCTGGGAATACTGACATGGTGGGTAAGACTAGTTCAACTTCGGATACGACATTTAGAATCATGAGATTAGGTGTAAAATTACCTAATCCATATACTTCATTTTCTAGATCAGTTCCTGTTCTTCTGGGGCGACCCTCCTTGTCAGGATAGCAGGCCTTGAGTAAAGCTAGGTTCAGGTTTCCCCATACCCAATGATCTTGGTAAACTGCTGTGTCTGAGTCTATGGAATTGATTAAACTAAACCATGCTCCACAGGAGCCATTATGTGTAAATGGGTGTGGAAAGAAAGGCAGGACTCCTTCATAATTCTGATAGGGAGGGAGTCGGCCACACACCCAACAATTGGTGGCATTACTAGTCTGATGGGAATGATGTAACATACTGATGAAAGTGTTATTGCGCAGCGCAAGTCTATAAGACAATTCATGCGGAGGTAAGTCACTAAAAGAATGTTCAGCAGTAACATTATAAACATGTCTAGAAATAGGGTAATATATGTGCAACAACATACTTGTAATAATTATTAAAAGACTCAATAAAAACAAAATTAATAACGTCCCTATACAGTGGCTACGCAGTGATTTACAATACGCCTGTTGTTTCAACATTTTACGGGTATCTCTACTCAGGTCCAAGGGATACATGTCAGAGACAATTCAACCGCTTCACCTTGGAGAGGACTTAAACAATCAAATTGCTCGACTGGTTGGACCTAAGCTTTAGTTTATAACTTTCAGATTTGTTCGGTTCAACAAAAGGGAGTTTTGAATCAGTCTGTGAGGTAGTGCAGGGCACAGTGTCTATATCCGAGGATAGTCCATGAAATTTCTTAATATGGCTTGAATGAATCCAGCCCTTGCGGCCCTCGATCTTCACGGCTGTTCTTGTGGTCAACAGGACCAACTTGGGTGTTTTCCACCTGGGCTCCAGCTGAGTCTTTCGGTCGAAATTCCTCACAAAGACAAGATTACCCGGAACAACGTCATGGGGTTTCACCTCAGTGTTGTCGGGAAAGGCTGCAGCTACCTGTGAACGAGAAGATTGTAGTGCAGACATCAAGGAAGCCAAGTAATCTGTCAGCATATTACAGTCAATATCAGTTATTTTGCGTGGTATAGGCGTCCCCCACATATTCGGTGGTCTACCGAAGATCACCTCATACGGGGATAGCCCTGTTCGAGAGTGTGCTACCATTCTCATGTAAAATAGTGCAACTGGTAACGCTACTACCCAGTCGACACCTTTCTCTCTGCATATTTTGGACATTCTGATTTTCAGTATCTGGTTATGTCTTTCTACGAGACCTGCTGCCTCGGGGTGTCGGACACAGTGGAATTTCCACTGATATCCTAACAGAAGTGAAACATGTTTCATTAATTCTGATGAGAACGGCTGGCCGTTATCTGAGTAAACAGCACGTGGTAAACCGTATCGTGGGAAAAATTCTCGAACCAACTGTTTGGCAGTAGTCGGAGCAGTGTAATCTGAAACCGGGTATGCCTCCGTCCAACGGGACAGAGCGCAAACAACTACGAGAACATATTTGAATCCTCGACATCGTTCCATCTGGATATAGTCCATCTGGAGTACTTCAAAAGGATGATTAGGAGTATGAAATCCACCCTGTTCTACGGGGACACTTTTTCCTGGGTTGAACTGACAACAGATCATACAGGTACGGACCTTTTGTTTTGCTGCTGCTCGTAAATGTTTATTGAACCAAATGTGTTGAATGCTGTCTAGCATAGCTTTTTCTCCTAGATGTGCTGGACTATGTATAGTGTTAATTATAACTTGGACCATTGAATCAGGAAGGAACCACACAGACTTTTCCTTCATCATCCATCCTTGGTCCGTTTGGATCCCTCCTAATTCAGTCCATTTCTTTATTTCGTCTGGTGTAGCATGTGTCTGTATGTCAATTACGTCAAGAGTAGGATCTTTAACTGTCATACAATGTGTCGGTGTCAGGACTATTGTCTTTGTCATGTCGGGGGTTTGAGTTTGAGCGGTCAGTTTAGCTGTTCTGTCGGCTAGATCATTGCCTTGGGAAATGATATCAGTAACCTTCGTATGGGCCTTACATTTCATAATTGATATTTCAGTGGGTAGATGTATTGCATCCAATAATGCATGAATGAGGGGTCCGTGCTGAATGTGGGCACCGTGGGAGGTTAAATAACCTCTCTCTCGCCACAGTACGCCGAAGTCATGTACAACTCCGAATGCATAACGTGAGTCAGTGTATATGTTGACTTTTTTATTCGTGGCTTGAACACAGGCTTGTGTCAGAGCGATAAGTTCTGCGGCTTGAGCTGACAAAGTATTTATACGATTAGTTTCAATGACTTCAGTATCTGTTGTAACTGCGTAAGCAGCTACTAACTCTCCTGTACTTGTTCTCATGCATGAACCATCTACATACAAGGTCAGGTCTGGATCTGACAATGGGACATCGGTTAAGTCTTGTCTGGGTTTTGTTGTTATTGTAATAACTTCAATACAGTCGTGAGCTAGTGGGTCTGTTCCGATTACAGGTAAAAGTGTGGCAGGATTCAATGTGTTACAGCGTCTGATTTCTATATGTGGCTGAAACAATGTAAGCTCGTATCCTGTAAGTCGCGCTATAGTCAAGTGTTGTGTTTGCGTTCTATTTACAAGAACCTCTACTGCGTGTGGTACTTGAACTGTCAATGGATGTCCTAACACTATGGCATCGCTTTGTCTGATTGCTAAAGCTGTTGCTGCTACTGATTTTAGGCATGCAGGCAAAGCCTGAGCTACGGGATCTAATGTACTAGAAAAATAAGCACATGGTTTGTGTGCTCCTGCTTGTTCCTGTGTGAGTACTGACAAGGCAGTACCTTCGCGTTCTGTAACAAAGAGTGTAAACTGTTTTCTGTAACATGGTGTTGCTAAAACAGGTGCTTGACATAAAGTTTTCTTTAGGCTTTCAAAAGCTTGTGTATGTTCTTGAGTCCAAGGGAGAACAGTCGGTGTGGCTGCCTCCTGTGTTGTCAATTGAATGAGTGGTTTTGCTAGAAATGCATACTAAGGGATCCACTGTCTACAATATGAAGTGAGGCCTATGAAAGCCCGCACCTCCTTTTGTGTCTTGGGTATTGACATGTTAGCTATCAACTGAATGCGGTCGGGTGTAAGCTGCCTTCCCTCCTTGTCCAGCGAGTGTCCAAGATAAACAACTCGCTGGACACAGAATTGCAGCTTAGAAGGGGACACCTTGTGCCCTTTTTCGGCTAGAAATTGTAAAACTGTCAGTGATGCTTTTTCACATTCAGGTTCGCTTCGGGCGGTAATCAGCAGATCATCGACGTATTGAAGCAGAGCAGTGTTAACTGGCATGTGGATACTATCTAGTTCTCGTTTCAGTGCTTGGCTATAGATGCTGGGGCTTTCTGTAAATCCTTGAGGTGCGCGTGAGAATTTAAAGCTACGTCCATTTAAACTAAATCCGAACAAATATTGGCTTTCCGGATCTATTGGGACGCTGAAAAAGGCATTTTTGAGATCAATTACAGTAAAGAATGTTGCTTCGGAATCAATAGCTGTCAGTAATGACGAGATATCTGGGACCACAGGGAATTGTGGCACAATGCATTTGTTTAACTCGCGCAGATCAATAACCAATCGATATACTGGCGGCGCTGTAGGATCTGTTCGTTTAAGAATCGGTATTATCGGTGAATTACATATATTGGAGTCTGTTTCCACAACTACTCCTTGGGCAATGAGCTCGTCAATGATTTGTAGTAAAGCCACTACAGCATCTGGTGGTAACTTGTATTGTCGCATTCGTGGTAGCACCACTCCTGCCTTTAATGTGACTCGATATGGTGTAATATTCATGCATCCAACATCAGTAGGGCCTTGTGCCCATAGATGTGTAGGTAAAGTCTGCAGTCGGGGATCCATGTCTCTAGATACATAGTGACCTTTAAAATCACGTAAAAACAACCTTACTCCTTCCGGAGAACAACATATTATGGCTCCTAGGGCTTTCAACGTTTTTATTCCTAACAAGTTTTCTGGACATGATTTTGTAAGCAATAGATCTGTAGTTCGGGTCAGAGGTCCTATCGTAAGTGGAAGAGGCTGTGATACTTCATTAACAATAGGTTTTCCTGAAAAACCAAGGGAAATATTCTGAGAGCCTGAGAGGGGTGCCCCTGGAACTTCACTACGTTTTATAGTTGTTCGACTTGCCCCTGTATCGAGTAAAAATTTTCTATCTTGACCTAATAATTCACTATGTACATAAGGTCCTTCTTGATCTACAGGAATCTCGATAAGGGGTAAGTCAACTTCCCTCTCTAGGCTAGTTCATGCGTAACGCTGATACTCGGGATATTCATACTGTGCGGTCTGATACATTTGTCGTGTTGTTGTCTGTGTGGCAGCAACAGGCAACGGTGGTGCAGCTGGCACAAACTGTATTGGCTGTTGTGCGGCTGGCATGGCCTGGGCATGCTGCGTAGCTCCTTGTTCGTTCTGATCTTGTCTTAGTGGCCGTGATCTTTCCTGTGTTTTACCTATGGCGATATTATGTTTTAGCACTGGACAATCGTGTACGTAATGACCTGGCTTTTTACAATAGTTGCATGTCCCTTTTACAGGTCCTGCTGAATCGGAATGTGTCATACCCTTTTTATGTCCTTCAGCTGGAACTGTCTGGGAGACTAGCATTTTCATTTTTGTGTCTTTCATGCGTCTGTGTTCATGTTCTTGTTCCTCTCTAATTCTATTGTGGTGGTACTGTAACATTTGTAACATTTGTGTTGGAGTGTTACCTTGCCAGGTACTCTCGAATTTTAATACTCTATTCTTTACTGGGGGCAGGGCATTTTCCACTAATTTTGTTACAAACAGATGTGGGTATGATTCGCTACTTGCTTTTATGCCACTATTTATACCAAAACATTTCTCGAATCGGGCATAGTAAACGCTAGTGTCTTCATCTTGCTTCTGTTTACAGGCTGAAATTGTACCCCAATCTTCCTTTTTCGTAGTTAATAAACGTGGCAGTACCTGTACTAGTAGACCTGGTAGTGCTTTAGTTTTGTCCCCAAGCCCCGAACCTGGACCTCGGGCCCTTTCTTCTGCTTCTAATGCTGACCATTCTATCTTTTGGTCACCTACCTCCCACTCTTTTTCCTTGAGTTTCTCATAAATGCCAGCAGGCATCAACACCTTTAATATTGTCATAATGTCGGGGTAGGTATACTCTCCCATGAGTAACATATCCTTAATTTCTCGGTGAAAACCCGCTGGGTCTTTGTCATGACTGGGTACCACTTTCTTCATTTCTAACAATTCTATTTTCGATATTGGCGTATATACAAATACGCGTTTAAACTGATTGTCCTCACCTTTTATTGGGTGTACTTCTCGTAAGGGATTCTGTCTATCCAGGTGATACGTAGTTCTTTCCTTGACAGGCAATGAGACATGCTCTGAGCATACAAAAAGAATATACTGCTTTCTTGATACTAGAATTTCTTTAATTAATTTAGTACCTGGACCTCTCCATTTATTCATAAGCAATTCAGTCAGTATGTCAGGTAAGGGACCAGGGTCCGAATGCTGACTCTGATATAGTATAATGAGTTGTTGAATCATATAAATCCCAGCTAACCTCTGCTCATCTGGGGTGAGATTCAAAAATGTGCGTACTACTGTCTCATCACTATATTTTCCGGGACTGTCCACCCAATGGACAGCTGCCCTTGCTAAATCTTGTTCATCCATAGAATCGAGAAAATGATAACCCCTTCGTTCTCGGAGTAGTTTGTCGGCGGTTTGGAACGAATGCTCGTTAGACCTTATGTTAATTATAGGTATTTGGAAATTCCTGTCATTATCTGGACATATTGGACGTATTGAGTCAGTATGACATCTAGTCTGATCCCTATTACAAGATCTTCCTCTACCTACATAGGCTATGGTGTCCGACTGTCCTGCAGGCAGTCCTGACCCTTCTTCCTCGCTTTGTTCGAACTCGTCTGTCTCTAATCTCTCCTCGTGTAGGCGTTCTATTTCTTTACGGATCTTTCGGCACATGGCTATTATACAATTTTGCTTATCGTGTCTCCCTTCTGATATATTCTGGCTCCATTTTGTAAGAATTTTCATTGCTTCCGGATCTACCCCCGGTCGGTCTTGATTTCTGATCACACAGTTTATGAGGAAACGTAACAGTTCCCCCTGTATCTCTACTTTCTGGTATTCCATAGCTCTGTTAATACATTCTGGATCTCGCCCTGTTTGAACAAAATGATATATTTTATCTAGATGTGCAGTCATTCCTGGTAGCTTCGCTAAATACCCTGCGGCTCGTCTGATACGTAATGATGCCAGGATCATTTCGTCCTCCTTACCGAGCACCGGGTCATATCTACAATCTATAAGAAGTTCCTTAAGCGTACGATCACTTACGAATTTGGGTGTACGTGAATGCGCTGACTCTTGAAAAATAAGTTTATTTATTCTAGGTGGCGTAGAAAAAATATTGGTAGCACCTCCCGTGGCCCCGTCTGGGGCGTCGGGTGTGAAAGGATTCGTCGAACGTGACACAGCAACTATAGGTGTGGACTCAGCTATAGAAGTACCTGTAGGAACAGATGCAGAAACAGATGTGCTTGCCGGAACTTGTGACTCGATTTGTTGCTGTAGGGATACGGGCACTGGATCTTGGCGTTGAACCTCCCTGGTATGCGGTCTATGTGGGGCGGAATTAGCATACTCGGGAGCTGCGTCATCTAAATATGAGGAAAGAAAAACATCTTCTGCGGTTCTAGGATGCCCCTTAGGATGTACCTTGATTGGGAACAATGGGGTTGGCAAGTCTTTTGGTGTTTCTGGAGTAGCCTTAGGTAATCCTTCGGCCAGAAGGGGATACATACCATTCATAAGGGCATTTCTTTGTCTGTCTACTTGTTCTGATTTCACTCGGATACCTTCCTCAATTAATAGATTCTCCCGAACTTTATTGGAATTTTCTTTACTCTTCTCTTCCTGTCTACGTGCCTTTTCTGTTCGTCTATGTGATTCTTTACGCCATAATTCAACGGCGTCTTTCTGTGACTGTCTGACTTTCCTTTTCCATAACTCTTCCTCGACTTTCATGATGCACTCTGCATCCCAGGTCCCCGCTGTGGGCCACCTCTGACTTTCTGGTAATCCCTTGGTATAGTCTACCCATAAGTCAAGAAATAATATAGCGTCTAAACCATGTTTGTGATACATAAAGTGCCCTGGAGTGTCCCTAGGAGGAATAGGGACGGCTTCTTCGAGAACCCCTTTTCTGGTAGTGATCTGTCTTAATTTCGAAAAGAGCGGCATCTTGAGAACTGACCTTATACTTGATTTTGACCTGATACTTGAATTTGAACAGACTTAATACAATAAACACGATAATGAACAGTCATTCATACCACGATATTCAGAACATACTTAAACACTTTAAACATTAAACATTAAACCCTTAACTGAAACAACAATGATGATCGTCTGCATAACTAATCACCAAGCTTAAATCTCGACAATAACTAGACAATAACTAGACACTTCGGAATACTTCGGAATACTTGATATACTGCTAAACAGTACAGATACACTGCTAAAACAGTGCAGACCGGATTTGTGTACCCAAACCCGTCTTGACCGGCACAACCTATGTGCACGTCAGAAATGCCTCCCCAGTAATGGTACTCACCGGGTAGCTTCGGAAACGGAAGGCCTCAGTAACTTGAACTTGAACCGGACTGGACTCGACTCGACTCGACTCGTCGAACACTGGGCTTGACTTCGGACTGGTGGGTCTCTGTATACCTCGGATCTTGCTCTCTCAGCTAGGCTCTGGTCGGGATACTTCGCACTTCTCACCGCCTTGTCTGGGTGTTGATCGCAGTCTCAGTCGCCCCCGCTTGACCGGAGGGAGATACAGGAAATCCTGTTGGTACGCGTTATTGTCCGTCCAGCTGTGGCAGGAGACCGGGCCTGCAACGCACCGCCGGCGCGTGAGATGAGAAAGTGTCCCTATTCGGGCGCCATCATGTGGTAAATAAAAATTCCTTTACCGGGACTGAATTTGATACAGAAACATTATAAAATAGCTCAGTAAAATGAGAGGCAGAATCCGTGATATTAGAGTTTCGGAATGGGCTTTATTCCAATAATCGATTATAATCGGATGCTTCAAGTTCCATCACCACGGGAGTTCAGGAAGTGAAGTACATACTTTATTGACAGAGAAGTAACTTTTATAGTCCATACATTATAATGAAGTGAATACAGTAGGCGTGACAATTGATAAGGACATTGACGTTTGTCTGCGTAACCGAAAATGGGTGTAATAATGAGTAAAAAGGAACATGATTGGTTATGATGTCATGTATAGGTGGATCTATAAGATAATACTTGGCATAGATGCGCGCGCAGCAGTATGACGTGTAATTGACGTGTAACTAGGGGGTGACGAGGACTTGACATTTAGCTCTATATGTGGAGACGAGAAGTCTGGGGGGTCAAGTCAACCTAATCCCAAATCATATCTAACATCCTATGTTTAAAGAACTATGTTATCCACAAAAGAAGGACTCTCGGACAGAATCTATTCTATACTGACTGTGCGTGCGTGTACAAGCGTCTAAGTGTCTACACTGAATGCGAGGGGGTAGGAATATTCCCTAGTAACAGGGCTATGAATTACTTGCATGAGGACAGAGAAGATGGGCCTTTTTGCTTGGTAACTGGAAGAATGTTTACTTAAACTACTAGGCAGGAATGCATCGGCTGAGGGAGAGGCAGATAATTCGAAGGTGAAATACAGTTCTTGGCAGAGGATAGGCTGATGTCAGGCTTCGTGAGCCGCGCAGAGAATGAGACAAAGTTCATGGTCATAGATGCAGGCTCGGACCGGAGCTTTCAGAGGCAGAAGGCAAAAGGAGTTTTGATGACAGAATCAGGGCCTACTTGCCTGGACTGTAAAGTGGCATAAGTGAACCATATAAAGCCGGTGGCCTTTCATATTTAGGAATGGAATATCCGGCCTATTCATGGCGGATCTGTCAGAGGACATGTTGACGGTGGACGCACATGTATTTGCGTCTTCATAACTGGAACTGGAGGGAACATACATGTACTTGTGACATGCACATAGAACCGTTGGGGTCCAAGATAGGGGACATAACTGACCAGGAAAATCCATATTTCCCCACAAGTCGAACCACGCTTGCCTTAGCCATGCATGTGGGTGTTAAGTGCAAGGTCTTGATGCTGGAATGGGCGGTGCTGGAAATGGCCCTTTTTGAAGGGTTATCCCCAAACATTTTGCTTCTTCCTCCTATTTTTCCCTTACCTGTCTTTGTTGGTTTTAGGACTCTGGGCACTTTACCACTGCTGATCAGTGCTAAAGTGCATATGCTCTATGTGTAAATAGTGTTTTGGATTGGTGTTTCCATGATTGGCATATTTGATTTACTGGTAAGCCCCTAGTAAAGTGCTACTAGTGGGCTTGCAGCACTGATTGAGCCACCCACAGAGGTAGCCCTGTTAAGGTAACTCAGACCTGCCACTGCAGTGTCTGTGCGCAGTTTGTAACTGCCATGTCGACCTGGCAAATGCACCCACTTCCAGGCTCTAACCATCCCTTGTCTAACATATAAGTCACCCCTAAGGTAGGCCCAAGGTACCCCTGTGGGCAGGGTGCTGTGTATGTTAAAGGTAGGACATGTACTGGTGTGTGTGACATGTCCTGGTAGTGAATTACAGTGAATTTCGTTTTTCAACAGGGAAAGGCTATCCATCCCGTAGGGTAGAATGGGAGTTTATCTATAACATCTTATGAATATAACTTGCTAGTGGGACAAGATAGGAAAGTAAAGTTTAGCTTGCCTGAACTCAGAATATGAAGATGCATCTTTTAGTAAGGTTGATTTTTATGTTCTGTGTTTGAAAATACCACTTTTAGAAAGTAGGTATTTTCTTGCTTAGCCATTCTATGTGCGTATTGACTGTCTGGCTTTGAAGTGACAGGGGCTGGGGAGGTGCATTCTCTCAGACGGCCACTGGGGTTGGGGTTTATGTGTGTCCTATCTTTCCTGAATGAGTCAGGGCTGGGCTGAATAGACCTGGGCTGCATTCAGAGTAGTAGGAGTTTTCACTAGCACCTGAATAGGCCTGGTCTGCATTTAGAGTGGTGGGAAGAGATTTCCATTGCACCTGTATAGGCCCTGTCTGCCTTGGACAGTGCTTTCTCCACCTCCTGTCGGGAAGCTGGACCAGAGAAGACACAACTGGTTTTGGCTGAGCACAGACACTCTGTGCCTCCAGAGAACAAAATATTTTGCTGTATAAATATTGGGGCCCAGACCCAGAGATTCAGATCACTGCTGAACTAAGGAACCTGCCAGGAAGAAGGGCTGGAAAAGCTGTCAGGAGGAACTGCCACTTTGATGCGTGCTCTGCTGTGTTGGCCTGCTGCTTGCTGCTTCTGTCTTGGACAGGGACAGGACTGGAGTGTACTTTTATCATCCTGCTGTTTTCTCCAATGGATTGAAGTAGAGCTTGCCTCCTTTTGGAAGTCTCAGTGATAGAAAAGATTTCAGAGAAGTCTTTTGGAACCAAGAAGAAGAGCTGGAGAATCTGTGAGGAGGGACTACCACTTTGCTGTGTGCTTTGCTGTGTTGGCCAGCAGTGGCTGTTTCTGTCTTGCGCAGTGAAAGGACTGGATTGAACTTTCTGCAACTTCCTTTATTGTGAGTTTCTCCAAGGGCTTGAGGTATGCTTGCCCATTGTTCAAGAAGTAATGGAACAGCTAAGACTCCAAGTTAATCTGTTACCAGCACTGAGGACTGTGTGTTTTGTGCTGCAACACAAGAAAAAGCAATCCGATGCCATCAATGATGCTGCTGCTGACTCCGTGTCCTGAAGGCACGGCGGAGGGCACTGCCGCACTTTGCACTGCAACCCTGGTCTCATTGATGACGCCACCTGACACCTCCACCAAGCCGCTGCTTGCACCACGATCTGTGGGGACCGCACTCCACACCACCTCCATTCACGCCGCCACCCTGGCATCTCCGATGACACCGCTCCATGTTGACATCGATGCCACTGCTTGCACCGCTGCTTGAGGGCACCGCTGATCAGTTACACGAGGCACTGTCCTCATCCCGCACCACAGCCTTGGCCTACCAACGCTGGTGCCATTGACTCCAGTTCGTCAGCCGACAACAGCGCTTCAGCAACGTTGACGACGACGCTTGCACCGTGACCTGCCAGCACCGCGATGAGCACAGCATAACTTCACACCGCAGCCCTAGTCTCACCGATGCTGCTGGATGACCATCACCGAGCCGCTGCCTGCACACGACCAAAGGGCACCGTTTGCTGCACCGCTGCACTTCACACTGCAGCCCCAATGCCTGCCGGCGCTCCCGACTTCAACCACGAGGAGTTGGATATGCAACATGTCTAACTTCAAGGGCCCGACGACTCCTGCACCGACCTTCAGAACCGACGCTTGCAGACACCGGCCCTTCGGCGTTCATCGAGAGGTCACCGCCGCCCTACATTTCTAAAGGTACTGTTTTACTAATCTTCCCGACACAGTAGCTGCCCTGCAACGCCACGGTTAGCCAGAACTGTTTGGATTTGTCATTCACGACGCCGCATTAGCCCCAGACAGAGCTATTGACTACAAGGAACTGTATTTCAAGTCTATTTTTGATTATTGAAGATTTCTGAGAACTTTATGGTGGATTTGTATTGTTTTTGGTCTTTTTTTGGATATATAAAAATATTGGATATTTTTCTAAATTGGTGAGGGGTCCTTTTGCAGTGTCTTCACTGTACTACTGTTGGTTATGTGCAAATGCTTTACCCACTGCCTCTAAGATAAGCCTGACTGCTCATGCCAAGCGACCATGGGGGTGAGCAGGGGTCATTTTAGGATCCAGGGGTCTATTTTTTTGTGGGGTGGGGTAGTTTTTTGGGTTTGGGGTAGTTTTTAGGGCAGGGGGGTCGGGGCCAGGTTGTAGGGTTCAGGGCCGGGGTGTTGGAGTAGTTTTCAGGGTAGGGGTCAGCTTTTAGGGATCAGGGCGGGGAGGCTGGGGTTGGGATAGTTTTCAGGGCGTGCGGTCAGTTTTTGGTGCTCAGGGCAGGAGGCAGCATTAGTTTTCAGGGCTGGGGCAGTTTTAGGCCTCAGGGCGGAGGGGCAGGGTTGGGGTAGTTACCAGCTTAGGGTGGGGGGCTGGGGACGGGGTTGTTTTTAGGGCGTGGGTCACTTTTTAGGGTGGGGTGGCTCAAGGGGATAGTTTTCAGGGCTGAGGCAGTTTTAGGCCTCAGGCTGGCAGGGGGCTGGGTCGGGGTAGTTTACAGATGTAGTGGACAATTTTTAGGGCGCAGACTGGGGAGGGGCTGGGGTTGGGATTGTTTTTAGGGTGTGGGGTCAATTTTTCTGGCTTGGGGAGGGTGAAACGGGACAGTTGTCAGGGCTGGGGCAGGGTTGTGATCTTTACCACACATGGCTCTTTACCAATCACGTCTTAACACAATTGCATGGTAAAGGCATGTGTGGTAAATGCTTGTGTGCTAAAGGCATGCATGGTAAAGCCACGGTCATGGTTGAGACCATGTGGTTCAGGCATGCGCTGTTGTGGCATACGCAGTACATCGTACAACCCATGATAACTGGTATTTCTCTCATGGATTGTTTGTAAATTGACTTTAATAAAAGAAGTAAGCATGTAGTAACAAATCCCAATGGAAGCTGGACCTTCCAGCCTTATTCTACAGATTCATCATGATACATCAAGGTTCATTAACATATTGTGGAGAAGGATTTGCCCTCACACAAATAAATACTTAGGTGTTCCTCTTCACCTCTTTATCTCCACTCATCACCTCTAATATCCTCAGGTACTTTGAGCACCTAAGCCTCATCAGGCTCTCTCACCTTGCTTTGGCACTAAGGGATTATAGAACAAGAACATGCCTTTTCTGACCAACTTGTCTACCTCATGTATACTTCAACAACCACACTGAACCGCTCTTTTCTCTTCTACGTGCTCTATGATTTATCATCAGGGTCACTGGAATTATGTGATTGTGCGGCCACTGTTGTTTACGCATAATTATAGATTTGCCACATTTGCCACATAATCTCTCATCTGCCACACAATCCGCAGATTTTTGCAAAAATAATGTTGTTTCTAGCTCAAACAGTTCAACACTTGAATGGGAGGGCCACCGCCAGTCCTCAGTTCAACAGTTGCTAGACTGCACCCCACACTCACAAAAACATGGCTCACGGATCCAACATTCACCCACTCCCATTCACCACAAACATAGCTAATAACATAACCATGGGGCATGTGTACAGGCAGACAGCACTACAACAACCACCAGACCCCCTGGCCCACACCTGAGCAGGATGTATCCCTCCCCCACCGCACCCAGGAACAGTTGGAAGCCATTGCAGTACAACAAACAAACTCACAGGTAGGTAGCCATCTTCCCTGGGAGGGTGTTTGTGTCAGTGAGGGCTGCACTACTACTCCCACCATGCCCCCTGTCCCACACCTCAGCAGGATGGATCCCTCCCCCATCCTACCCAGATGCATGTGTCAGCCATTACACAACCCTAATCAAACTTACAGGTAGGTAGCCATCTTCCCTGGGAGGGTGTTTGTGGCTGGGTGTGCTGCACTACTACTCCCAACATTCCCTGTGTCCCACACCTCAGCAGGATGGATCCCTCCCCCACCCCACTCAGAAGCAGTTGGAAGCCATTGCAGTACAACAAACAAACTCACAGGTAGGTAGCCAGAACGTGCACCCACACATTTTCCCCAAATTAAATGGTGCCATATGACAACACCAGCCCTCACATTGCACAAAGAGCCATACCTAGCCATTGCCAAGCAAAATGTGCACACAGGTAAGCCAAGGAAACTGTCACAACCACCAAAGTGTGACACACCAATGCACAAGTAGAAGAAAGCCTGGGCACATTCATGCACAGCAACTAGTTACATGTGCATCACCATGGGGCAAGTGCAACAGGGACCATTCTCAAAATATGAAAGCATGTGTGGTGGCACAAATCAAGATATGCACATGACAGGACAAAGGGATGCAGGAGATGACAATGGCCAGTCCATGGCCAGATGTGACATCTGCTAGGTCAGACAACTAAACCATGAGTCCACAATTAAATACATGTTGTGCCAGGCCCTAGATGGCAACAAGTCCCAGTAAACCTCAATTGGACACAGTTCGCATGGTATGCCCTGACACCTCGCACCATGGACAAGTAATGCTTGTACCACTGTATCATGTCAGGGAGCACAGTACTGCACACAGTCAACAAAGTGATGATATGTCAATTGTGCAGTGTACAAAATGTGAATGACACACAGCTAACCCAAAGCTTGCCGGGTGCACTGCAATGACCATTTCCCATCTGACCCACAGGTGACCAAGAACTCGCTGCAGAGGACAACACCAGCAACCTGCAGAGCCAGTCTTCACCCCCGGTACAAGGACTCTCGGATGTTGATTCCTAGTATTCCGTGGACGATGAGCTTGAGGCCGGCCCATCTGGTGTGCCAGGGAGTAACAGGTCCCAGGACCCCAGTGTCCCCCCACCACATCTGCGGCATCAACAACTCCACAGCAGACCCTTGCTGTCACTGCCTGTGCAGCCCCAGCCACCATCACTACCACCACCAGTGCTGCCGGAAACACCCTCCCTGAAAAAAGAGGATGCCCCGCACACACCACCCATGGAGGAGGGCAGGGGGAAGATGCGGGTGCCCACAGTGGTGAGGCAACAGGTCCGTGGCAGCAGGGCAGGTGGGAAGGGCTGGGTCACCCAGGGACACCAGGAGTCTGGGAACCACTCCCTGGAACACATCACAAGAGTCCTGGGAGCATACGAACAGGCCCAGGGACGAACGGACGATCTGTTGCACGAGCTCATCCTGCTGATGAGGTCCATCGACAGACGCATGGGACAAATCGTGGACCTCTTGGGCCAGCAAGTGGTGGTACTGAGGGACAGGCATGCGCCCCAGACAACACCTCTGCCTCCTTCTGGTGGGCTGCACACTGACAGTTCACCATCCTCCCCAGCGCCCACAGAGAGGGGTGAGTCCTCAGACCCCACTGGCCCTGCAGCAGGGCCCCCCTGCCAAACGACAAAGGGGCCGTCCCAAGAAGACCCTGGGAGTATCTGGAGGCAAAGCACCTGCCAGACACAAGTCACGGAGCCAGCCATGATGGCAACCCTCTCCACCACTGCATTGACTCTTTGGACTGTCCTACCCCACACTGCCTTGTGAATGGCATCTGCCTGTTGGACTGGGTCACCACAGCAATGCGGTGACTACTCGACCATCTCATCTACTACAACTGTCAACTCACTCCCCCCAGTGGAAATGTACACCCCCCTTGCATCTCACCATAGTAAATAAAATATCCTCACACACGTGGCTGCTCCGTATTTATTGCAGGGTGTACAGTCTTCAACATGATCACAATATACCCGGAGCATGGGCTGTATATAGGCAAGGAGAAGTCGAAGGCACCTAGGGAAACACAACAGAACAACTGTCACTGGTCTGGGTGTGGCATCACAGACATCACACAAGCCCTAACACCAGGATAACCCAACATGCACATGTCACAATGGCCCCCAAGTGTCAACATACACGTCCCGTTGATGTTCCCAAATGACATGTCCTAGAAACATTTCCAACCACCACTGAGTCTACAACTGGCTGATGCTACAATTCTCACATGCCCCTTCACGACAACAGCTATCACATCAGACAACGGGTATGTTGCATATTGCCACCCACCGTCAAGTGAAGTAGCGGGTGATGAGCTGTTCACACAGGTCAACACCTTCCTTCTCTCCACTGTCCTCATCACTGGACACAGCTTGGATTGCAGGCAGGGGCCTTGGGTCCTCACCATCATCCAGGAGCAGGGGAATCTCCCTGCGAATGGCTAGGTTGCGGCGCATGCAGCATGCAACAACAATCTGACACACCTTCCCGGGCGAGTATGCCAGTGCACCTCCGGTCTTTTCCAGGCACCGGAAACGTGACTTGAGCAGGCTAAAAGTGCGCTCCACCACACGATGTGTCCTCCCATGGGCCTCATTGTAGCGGACTTCAGCCGGGGACCTGGGATTTCACAGTGGGCTTAGCAACCAGGGACGGTTGGGATATGCAGAGTCACCTAGGTATGACAAACACAAATAGAAATTGCAATTTCGCAGAGTCTCAGGGGAGCAGGTCACACACACAGCACGCCACATGACTAGGCATACTCACCCACAATCCATGCATGCTCTGGAAGAAGATTAGCCATCAGCTGGGGCACTATGCTGTTCCTCAGGATGTAGGAGTCGTGGGCCGAGCCTGGGAATTTGGCACACACCTGCGAGATGGTCATATCTGCCAGGCACACCACCTGCAAATTGATGGAGTGGTAATGCTTGCGATTGCACTAAATGTGCTCACTTGCCTGTGGTGGCACAATAGCGACATGGGTGCAATCAATGGCCCCAACAACATTGGGGATGTGTCCAAGGGGATAGAAGTCTCCCTTCATAGCTGGCAATTCAGCACCCCTGTGGAAATGGATGTATATGTCCTTGTACAGCATCATGGCAGACAGTACATCACGCAGCACCATGCTGAACATCGGTTGTGACATCCCACCAGAGCTGGCCACAGTCTCCTGGAACGATCCTGTTGCAAAAAAATGCAGGGCTGCCATCACCTTATAAGTAGGGGTGAAATCTGTTGGATATGTCCTGTGTAGCTGCAGGTGGGGCTCCAACAGATCACAAAGGGTTTTCAGGGTGGCTCTGTCCAGGCGGCATTTGCGTATGATCGCAACATCCTCCATGTCCTCCAGCACCGTCAAGTGACGAATCAAATTTGGCCTCCTCCTATTGGAGTTGATAGTGGACACATGTCAATACAATACACCAAGAGATGTGCACAGCATATCACGTTCAGGATGACACAACGACAACAATGACTGACATCTAGAGTGACTAACAGACCAGCTTACATGGAGGGACACCTTCAGCTAGACAAAGGGCACACGTGTCAACTTACACAAGACAAGTACCTCAAACACCACCTTTGGCTATGTGAATGCACATGGGGATATGGCCACAGTACACATGTGCACGCCTGGGAGTCTAGCATCCAGCATATGTGTAACTAATCAAAACCACTGTCTCCTACCTAGCTGCTGAACCGGTCACACCTTGATGCGTCATTACAACCTGGCACACATCCACCACACAATGACCACAGTCGGCACTGGAATGATGAATGTGTTCATGAGCAGACATGAGGGGCAATGCTAATTAGATCAACATTCATCGAAACGAGCATTGCTGTGATTGTCACTGGACCTCAACACATTGACATGTGTACACATTTTACAGTCCAGGACTACACTGTCCTGCCTACACCAACATCAAATCTGCAAGTGACCTGTGAGTGGGTATATACAAATGTACGTTACACACACACAAGCATGGCATGTGTAGCCATCAGTGGAGTAAATTGAACATTGCCATCGTGTGCACAATGATGTGCCATTCAAAATGTTGGTGTTAGGCACTGTTGATGTGTGACAGATGGACATTGCCATTGCATGGCACCCATATCGCGGTAGCTACCGCCTGGCACCGGCGGTGTGTCACCAGCACCCCCATTCACACAAGTGCAGTACTCATAGGCATGTAGACATGTGGAAATGACGGTTGGCATGCTCCGCCACTAAAATCGCAGTAGCGCACCCCGGGCCCCAGCAGTGTTACACCGCCATGGATCTCGCCCTAGAGCCAATGGGAAGCTCTATAGCGGTGGCATGATGCAATTTTAAAGACAGCGGTAGGCGTGCTCCGCCACCGTGGAGGCGGTCATTGGCTGCATTTGAAAGATGCACCATCGCGGTAGTGCACCCCGGGCGCTACACCGCCATGGAGTTCGCCATAGAGCCAATGGGAAGCTCGACAGCGGTGGCATGATGCAATTTTGAAGATTGCGGTAGGCGTGCTCCGCCTCCGGGGAGACGGTCATTGGATGCATTTGAAAGAGCAGACATGGACCACCAAATGCTGCAGCTTGGCACCTTTGAAACGACCCCAGGGGGCTATATATGTGGGAGTGAGCCTCACATTGCCACTGCTCACAGAGCCTGCTGCCTGAGACCTGTCCCCTGCTGCTGCCTCCAGGGACTGCTGCCTGAGACCCCTCACCTGCTTCTGGCTCCAGGGACTGCTGCCTGAGACCCATCACCTGCTGCTGCCTCCAGGCACTGCTGCCTGACACCCCTCACCTGCTGCTGCCTCCAGGGACTGCTGCCTGACACCCCTCACCTGCTGCTACCTCCAGGGACTGCTGCCTGACATCCCTCACCTGCTGCAGCCTTCAGGGACTGCTGCCTGGGAACCCTCACCCCCAAAATCCCCTTCTGTTGTCCCACATCCACAGTGATGGCAAGGACAGAGAAGATCCGTGCCAGTCCCTTCACAAGCGAGGAGCTGGAGGTCCTGGTGGACGAGGTGCTCACACAGTACCCAAGGCTATATGGTGCCCCAAATGTCGTGGTGAGTCTTAAACAGTGTTGTGGTAGGGCAGGGGGGCCACACATGTAGTGGACTGATGCAGTATGTGCCTGGGAGTGTGGAGTAGTCTAATGCACTGCCTGACATGCTGTCTCCAGTGTGAGGGTGTGTGTACCCAATGCCACAGCTTTCCCTCCTTGCACATGTAAGTATGAGTGACCTGTATTGTGTTGTCAGCCATACAGTGACACAGAAGGTTGCTCATGCTGTAGTCAGGACAGTGATCGCTTGGCTGGATGGCTATGTGTGCTCCTGTAGTCCATCTCAGTGTGAGCCCAGCTGGCCTGCACAGTCCCCGTCTACTAAGACAAGGACACATCACTTCACTTACAGAGTATGACATCAGTCTTTTCACATTGCACTCCAGCTGTGGCCCATCTCAGCACTGTAGATTGCACACAACCACCCTTGTGAAGGGCATTTTGTATTTGTGAGATCATGTCCCTCAATGTGACATCCATGACACAGTTATCTATTCACAGGGCAGGGACAATGAGGACTGCGCAGTCTTGGACACAGTGGGTCATCCCCCAACACAGGTTGATATGTGATGTATGTGTTGCTCAACCCAACAATTGACTGGAGATGCGGGCAGGCAGGTTTCAGTGCTGGCATCCTGCATGTGTGTGAGATGTGCAGGGACTGTGTTCCCCCTCACACCTGCATGCTTTAACATCAGCTTTTCCCATGCCGGGGTCACATGTGGGCTGTGCTATAGTTTCTGATTAATCTATCGTTGGATATGTGATTTGGTTGCATCTTGCTGCTATACTGATAGATGTCGTTACATGGCACTGTATACCTGATCATTTCTCCCTCTTGTCTCCCATGCCTGCAGCTCAAGGTACACCAGCGTAAGGCCGTGTGGAGGGCCATTGCAGCGAAGATGCGAGCCCTGGGGGTCTCAAACCGACGGCGCACCCACTGCCACAAGAGATGGGATGACATCAGCCGGCTGGCAAAGAATGTGGCTGAGATGATCCTGGGGCTGATTCCTCGCACTGGGCATCTGGCACGGCGCAGCATGACACCACTAATGGGGCGCATCTTGGCGGTGACACAGCCTGAGCTGGATGCACTTTTGAAGGAGCATCAGCAGCAAGCCAGGGGTGAGCATTTGGGGAGTCTGACTTTGGATGGGAGTAGCTGCATGTGTACAGAGCCTGTGCCAGTGCTGGGCTCTGTGATGTTGGTAGTGTGATGCTGTGGCATGTAAGTGGCGGCTGGCCTGGGTGCCTGTGGCATGCATTTGCCCTACCTGTACTTGCAAAGTCCAGTACATCACCAGAGGGGCTGCCAACGCCTGCACCTGCTGCAGCAGTGGTGGTGTGTGTGCCTGTTGTGCCCACACCAATTCCCATTGATCCCAAGTCAGGCAAGCCATTTAGGATTCCCAAGAAGTGGAAGGGCACCTCTCCACAACCTCCCAGCCACACCGTGACTCCTGTCTGCATGACTCCACCTCCACGTGCCACTACACCACCTGGTCCAAGCAGCCCTCCAGCCTGCCAATACACTGATCGCTCTCCCCCTTTAAGTGCCCCGACAGTCCCCGAGGCACAGCCAGCTCCTAGTCTGCCTGACAGCCAAGTCTGAGTGGTAGTCACCCTCACACACCTGTGTCTCACACAGGAGGGCCTGTACTGCACATTGTTGCCCCCTGACTGTGTTGCTGGCCATGGAAAGTTACAGTCGCACACATTCCCTGTGCAGCTTCTCATGGACATGCTCTGCACCCTGCCCTGGCCACTGGCCTTGTTGTTCACTGCTGTTTTGCCCTTGCCTGTGCAGCTTCTCATGGACATATCTGCACCCTGCCCTGGTCACTGGCGTTGTTGTTCACTGCTATGTTGGACCCTTACCTGTGTAGCTTCTCATGGACATACTGTGCACCCTGCCCTGGCCACTGGCCTTTTTGTTCACTGCTGTGTTGGACCCTTGCCTGTGCAGCTTCTCATGGACATACTCTGCACCCTGCCCTGGCCACTGCCCTTGTTGTTCACTGATGTGTTGGACCCTTGCCTGTTCAGCTTCTCATGGACATACTCTGCACCCAGCCCTGGCCACTGGCCTTGTTGTTCACTGCTGTTTTGCCCTTGCCTGTGCAGCTTCTCATGGACATGCTCTGCATTTTGTGCCTTACTCTTCTCTTCTCATGGTGCCTATCTGTTCAATTTGTTAATAAAAACAGTTGCTCCAGTTGTCTATTTTGTCAGTGTCCTTACTGAATAAAGTTCTTTTGCTGTGTGTAAATGGTTTACTGTACCACACGGTCTGTGTGGCACTTCAACATGGTCAATGTTTGGGCTCACTTGCTCTCTTTTTTTCAGGGGTGACGGGGGCTTCAGTTCTTCTTGGTCCAGATACTTGTGGTGGCAATGGTGTCAATTTCGAATGTTTAGCAGTAGTCATTTACTTGATTAGTTCATGTAGGCTCTATTGTACACGTGTCAGGTTGGGGGACACTGCCAGCAGAGGGTGGGTTTTTGCACACAGTATTTCAGGCAGGCTGTCCAGGGTCATCATGTGTGTGTTCTTCCTATATGTGTGCCCAGTGGTGTATGTGTGTGGTCATCTTGTGATGGCCAGTCATCCTAGTCCCATGGCTTACTTTCCATGTGTGCTCTTGGATGACCAGGTATTGTGCAGTGTGAAGGGGGTGAGTTTGTGGGGAGTGTTGATGTGTGCATGCCTCTGCAATGTCAACTACAAACATGTGTCACCCAGGAGTTGTGTGCCTGTTGTTTTGATCGTTCATCCCTGTGGATGTGGTTGTATGCCCATGTGTGAGTTGTATGTTGTGCACTGTGCAGTGTGTTGGTGTGTCCTTGCAGTTCTGACTGACTCCTACTTGTTGTTTTTGTCACTTGTGAGTATGTAGAGGGTGTTACTGGCAATTCAGTGTTGTGTTTTGTTGCACATCCCTGTGTCTGGTGGTTGTTTGTAGGGTCTGTGCAGACCTGCTGCTCCCCACTGCCATTGTGGTTGTGTTTTCTTATGCCTTGCTGTCCATGGTGCCTTCTTGCCTCCAGTGTGGCATGTTGTGTGTGTTGTCATGCCATCCCCTATCTGTGCTTCAGCTGCCTACCCATTGTGGGTCTGCACTCCCTCTCAATGTGTATGGTACACTCCTGCCATGTCCCCTACTGACATGCAGTACACTTCACTTGTATGTGTGTGTGCCTCCCCATGACTTCATTTGTGCCACTGTGCTTTGTGGTGCAGTTCTTTGTCCAGCGTCAATGTGTCACTCAGTGCATTTCCCCAATGGGTCATGTGTGACGTTCTGGTGCTGTTTGTCAGTCATGGTTGCTGCTATGCAGTTCAACTGTGTGTGCTGCCCAGTCCTGTGGTCAAGTTGTTTCCACCTTCGTGTCCCAGACTTGTGCATCTATTGGGTGTTGTGCTGGATGTATGTGTGTTGTTTGTGTTATTGCTTCACTTCCTGGGTGTGCTGTTGTCTTTGTGCTGTGCTGTATGGTGTTGTGTGGGTTGCTGTTCTGTCACTGATGTCTGTGTTTGTCTGGTATGCTTGGTGTGCCCACACAGCTTGTTGTGCTTGCTGTGCTGTGTGTATGTTGCCTTGTGTTTGCCTGTTGGGCATCCCCCGATGTCATGCTATGTTTGCTATGTGATTGTTCTGCCTGTTCATCTGTTGTTTGCTTGCTGTGGCTGTGTTGTTCTGTGATGGTGCACTTCTTGTGTGTGTTGTGGAATGTTGTCTGTGCATTGTTCCTGGGTGAGGAGGTTGTGCACTCCTGTTGTGTCTTTGATCCCATTGCCTTTCCCCAGTTTAGCTGCACAGGACATGTTTGTTGTTGTTGTTGTGGCTCTGTGTGTGTTTCAGTTGGGTGATGTGTTTGTCTGTTGTATTTGTTTCCACATTTGTGGTGGCATCCCTGTGTGTGTGTGTGTGATGTTTGTGGCTGAGCCCAGGGTGTGTGGTTGTTTGTGTGTGTATTGCCTGTCAAGTATTGGCAGCCTTCAGTGTGTTTGGCACTGGTGTTGTGTGCTGCTGGTCAGTCCTGAGGTGTGTAGATGCTCCCTGTGTGTAGTGCTGCTTGTGTACTCCTATGAAGTAGTTGTATGTATGTGTGGCTGTTCCCAGTTTGAGTTCAGGGCCTTCCTTTCATCCTTGTGCCTATACATGGTTTGCCTTGCTGTCTCCCTGTGTGGTTGCACTGAGCTGTCTGTGGTTTGATTTCACTGACTGTGCCAGCCATGTGTGCTTTGATGGTGTGTGGGTGTTGTGTTCTGTTCCTTGTGTTGATGTGATGTACACATGCTTGTTGTGTGTCTCCATGGCCTTCCATTTGTGTGCAGCCCACTTTGGTTTCCCTATTTGTTGTGCTCCATTGCTGTTGGCATGTGGGGTGTGTATGTGTGTGTGTGTCAGTCTGTGATATGTATGTGTGACTGTGCAGGCTGTGTGTCCATTTGGATGTTGCTTCCTTATATGTGTTCATTTGTTGCTTGTCCTCATTGCTTTTACCCTGAGTGTGGAGTAGTGTGTGTTTCCCTGGCCCGGTGCTACTGTGCTGTGTGTTGTGTGTTCCTGTGCAGCCACTCCTGCATTGTGTGTCTCCATGATTGTTGGTTGTGTGGTGCAGGGTATGTATTGCCCTGGCTTGTTGTTGTGCATGGGGGTACACAGGGGGGGCACATGGCATGTGCCTTCATGGGGTGTGCTAGTGTGTGGGTATGGCCCTGTGGTCTTTGTGCCCTGCCCATGCCTGGCATTGGCCCTGCCTTCTGCATTGCGGATGTATTTGCTTGTGTTTTCCGCTGCGGTGACGTGACCGGGACATTGCTGCATGGTGGCGGTAGCTGTGTGTCCAGGATGCAGCGGGGTGAATTTGTGGCAGGTGGGTGATGTGTGGGTGCCCTTGGGGATATGTCCCTATCCCCCTAGGGTGTCTGATGTGGATTTGGATCCTGTGTCAGGCCGTGGGTTGTGTGTTGTGTTTTGTGTAATTGTGTACCTGCGGCGGCGTATACAGTGGTCCATGAGATCCTGGTGATGTAGCAGGTACAGCACCAGAAAGACGTGTAGAGCTGGGTCCATTGCGGTTGTGTCCGGGTGGTGTGGAAAGGGACTCTGGTTTTGCGCTCCACTGTTGAGTTTCTGCCGTCTCTGGTTGGGCGGTGTCTCCGCTGCGGTGCGTCTGCTTGCTTGAGCCATCCTAATTTGTAGACCGGGGCAGACGTCATTCCGCACGGCGGAGGGTCTCCATTGGCTCCCACCGCCGCGGTGGCAGGCGCACTTTGATGGCGGTGCGCATCGCACTGCGGCGGTCGGGAATTGGCCTATGTTTGACCATACTAATATGGCAGACGTGATGTCCGCTGCTAGCGGGCGGAAAAAGGCATTTTTCCGCACCGCCAGCACGTCCCACCGCCCTACATCCTAATGGACCCCTAAGTCTTAGCCTCTCCCTAAGAGAGTAAATGATTTATTACTCTCCATCAAGTCTGGCTCCCTGTTGGATCCATGTCCTCACTGAATACTTCATATGGCTTTGGATAGGATTAGTACACATTTTGCCCCGCTCCTGAACAACATTCTCATTTTAGGAACTTGCCCTGTCTCTTGGAAGAAAGCTTGCATAGGGCCTATTCTAAAATAACCCTTACTAGATTCCGTCGAAGTCAAAAATTACCAGACCATATCATGCCTACCTCTCCTGGACAAAATCTTGGAAAGATCCATTAATCGTGAGCTGGCGTGCTACTTGAAACAAATGATCTCCTGGACACCACCCAAAATGGCTTCAGACTAGGCCTGGGCAAAAATTTCGTTCCGTTCGCGGAAATTGCGATAATTTGACATTTTTGCGTTCCGCGGAGAGCGCGAAAATGTCAAAAATTCCGGTTTCCGCAGCTTGGCGATAATTTGTTTCTTGCTCGCGCTGTAAAATGATACATTCTCGCGCGCGCGCGATCGCCTTACCTGAATCCCTGCGTTCGCCGACAAGTTTTCTTGATCCGGTCGCGTTCTCCATGAGATGTTGTATTGTTTTTAGCCATTTGCGCTGTCTCGCGACAGTTCGCGCCCGCAGTGACGTCATGCGTCGCGCGATCACGTCTTTCTTCTCGCGATCATGCACCGCGAGAACAACTCAAAACAAGATGGCCGCGCCCGCAAGCAACCACATGGGTAAGTTGGCGACCCGCAACCATGCAGAAAATCTCGCGAACATGCCGGAAAAAAACTTCCGCATCTTTGCGATATTTCTGCTTGTTTGCGATAATTTTAAACATTCTCGCGATAATTTGCGAAGGTTAATTCCGCAAATTCCGCCCACCCCTACTTCAGACCTAACCCCTCAACTGAATCAGCCTTAGTCATGGCCACTGAGGAATTACATAAACAGCTTGACAGTGGGGGAAGGGCCATCCTCATCCTGCTTGACCTCCCAGCAGCGTTTGTCACTGTTAACCATCTAGTACTAACGAAAAAACTTGGAGTCAGTCGGAATGCTCACCTCTTTCCTTTCGTAGAGAGGACAGAGGCTGTGCTGGGGCAATCTGATATCTGAAGCCTTTTCACGGAGTTCCTCAAGGTTCAGCACTGTCACCTACCCTGTCCAACATCTATGTCACTGTGAGAAGTTGGCTTGGTATATGCTGACCACTAATTAAAGTAGGCACCTTGTACCAGTCCGAACAACCCTTATTGATGATTAGGTTAAAGATAACCTTTATTGAAAACTATCCTAGTGGTAGCTATGGAGAGCAGCCTTCAGGCTAAGTCTTGAAGGAATGTAAAGCAGCTTGTTTTGCCAGATCAGAACCTCCTGAATGACCAAATGAAAGGAGAAGCACACAAGAGATATATAAAATATATGTATTTATTACTAAACACTCTCTACTAACCTCTTTATGAGATTAGAGAACACAGCACACAATATTAAATCACTAGAATGATAGTAAATAGCACAATACACAGTGGGCTCCAGGGGGAGACCAAACCATATACTAAGAAAGTGGTATAACAACCACGACTTGACTAGACACAGTGCATAGAGCACATAGAATTGCTGGGACCCCAAGGAACCACCCAAAGTAGTGACACAGGGGACCCACGGAGGACGGGTGCAGTGTGTGAACACAGACACGAGCTCCGTACAATCCTATGAGAAAGTTGCGGTTGGAATTTTAAAGATTAAACAACACTTCAGAGAGGACTTTCAGCAAACCCAGTTAAACATAGAATGTTCTAAGGCCAGCACCCTTGAGAGTACCGACATACCTGTGTTACCTATCCCAAAGGAGCCGGGTGCATAGGGCGTCAAGTTATGTCGGGAACCTTCGTCGTTTTCAATAGCGTGATGCAGAAAAGTGTCCAGTGGAATCCAAGCCTAGATCCGAGGTGAGAAGAACCTGAAAGCAGAGGGGACAGAGTCTGGGTCACTTCACAGTGACCATGGGCACGATAGACGAATGCCGACCGATGTCGGGTGTTTCAGGTGAGAAGAGGTGAAGCTTGACTCTGCAGCCACAGGGACCAGGAGACGTCGACAACAACCAAAGTCTGGAGTTGAGCTGTCCCATGAAGGATGTTGAGTGCTTGGGGGTCAGTGTCCGGATTGAACACCAACAAGCCTTGGCAACTGCAATCCGCATGGGTAGAGGAAAGATTCTTCATGAGGACCAGCAAGGTTCTGGGGACTCTCCAAGCTATGGAGAGTCAGGGCTCATCTGGAGCAACCAGGAAAGCCCTTGGAAAGTCAAAGTTACCTTCACAGGGACCCACAGGCCAACGGACCAGGGATCGCGAAGGGCCCTCAAGCTGAATCACAATATACCAGCCCCCAGAACACTCATGGAAAGTAGGTCAGAAATCTTCAGTAGAAATACTGCTCCAGGTCAGGACTACAAGTAGCCCAAAGCACAGCCTTAGGGATCGCTGAACAGCATATGCTGCTGCAAAAGTACACGGTGCACAGAGGTTCAGGTTGCACAGTCCCCACGAGGGATACAGGCTTCAGAAATGCTGAGAGCACAGATCAACCTCAGGGACCTCGGGAACCCACCTCCTATGTTGCAGAAATCTTCGGAGTCCTCAGGAGCTCTGGAGATGCAAACCGGTCAGATGCGTTTAGGTGCCTGCCTTGCAGGGGAGTACCTCCTTTACACCAAGGGAGATTCTTCAGTCGTCCAGCGTTGTGCAGATCGTCGAAGTACTTGGTTTCTGTAGCAGAGTTTAGTCCAGGTAACATCTAAAGTCCTGTAGTCAGGGGTTCTTACTTTATACCCAAGGAAGGGGTGGGACAAACTCTGGGGACCCACCTATGGGAGGGTCAGGACGGAGGGGTGGCTACACCCATGTCCTTTGTCCGGTTTCGTGCCAGAGCAGGAGCAAATGGCTCCTGCAACCGGTTTGAGCTGGACTATGCACAGGGACACCAAATGTCCCCCCAGTGCAGACATCAAAGCACTCTCAGAGTGCACTCACCCAGCCCCAATACACTGAAGCCTGTCTGGGAGGTGGTTACACCTCCCTGTGACAGGAAGCCTACTGTCAAACCTTCCCCTGCTCGAGCTTGGCTCAGCAGCAGGAGGGCAGACACGTGTCTGTGGCTGCCAGCATCCATTTTCTGATGCCCAGGTCGAGAAAGCTGGTACTGGGTGTACCGGTGTGTCGCATATGTCCCTCTAGGAGGGTTGAATCATACCTCCCCTGCCAGTTACTGGCGGGAAGGTATGATTTCAAGGTGTTTGACAACAAACATGACATGTTTCTATGCAGCCGTTTTAAAAATATCATTTAATGCGAGGTTATAATGCACTTAAATATATATGGTTGGCTGCATCACAAACAACCCCGGAAAATGAGTTCCGAAGGCTGCAGAGGGGCTCTGCTCATGCAGGTGCACCCCCTCACATGAAACCCAGCACCCTGCCTTCAGGATTGATAAGGCCTGCCATGGAGTGACTGATAGGTTTATATGTGCAGTGATATAGAGTAGATATAGTGAACCTATATCTAAGTAAGGGGTGCATGCACCACCTTACACAGGCTGCTGTAGCAGACCTGTGGTGTCATTTTGAATGGTCTCTCAGGGGTGGCACAATACATGCTGCAGCCCCTGGGAGGCCTCTGGGGTACCTATGCCCTGGGTACATAGTATACCATATACTAGGGACTAACAAGGGTACCCCAGAATCCAATCTGGAGTGTACCTAAAGTACATGGAATCAATTTAGCGGAGAAAGCAGCTAGACGGGGGTCCTGACTAGCAGGATCCCAGTTAGAATAAGTCGAAAACAGTGTCACATCAGCAAAAAAGTGGGGGTAACTATAAGAAGCAGATCCTACTCTCCTACACAACCCCCCAAACGTAAGGACATTAAACTAACCTTGACCAGTTGAGTCTTCATATTCTAAGTGGAAATATCTGGAGAGTCCATCTGCATTTGCATGGTTGCTCCCAGGTCTATGTTCCACTGTATAGTCCCTCTCCTGTAGGGAAATGGAACATCTCAAACGTTTGGGGATTTCACCCTTCATCTGTTTTAGCCATAAGAGGGGCTTATGGTCTGTCTGAACAATGAAGTGAGTGTCAAACAAGTATGGCCTCAGCTTCTTCAGAGCCCAAACCACAGCAAAGGGCTCCCTCTGAATAGCTGACCAACGTTTCTCTCTGGGGGTCAGCCTTCTGCTAATAAAACCTAATGGCTGATCCTGACCCTCATCATTCAGTTGTGATAACACAGTCCCTACCCCAACTCAGATGCATCTGTTTGAACAATGAATGGTTTTGAATAGTCAGGACTTTGCAGAATGGGAGCAGTGCACATGGCCTGCTTCAGGTCATCAAATGCCTTTTGACAGCTAACTGTCCATTGAACTGTTTTGGGCATTTTCTTGGAAGTTAAGTCATTCAAAGGATTCACTATGGACCCATATCCTTTGAGAAACCTCCTATAGTACCCAGTCAAGCCCAAGAAAGCTCTAACCTGAGTCTGGGTGGTTGGAGCAACCCAGTCCATGATGGTCTGGATTTTGCTCTACAATGGTTGAACCTTACCTCCACTCACAAGGTGGCCCAGGTATGCAACCTGACTCTGGCCTATCTGGCACTTGGTGGCCTTAATAGTGAGGCCTGCTTTCTGCAGGGCCTTCAAAACATTTCATGGGTGAACCAGGTGATCCTCCCAGGTGGAGCTAAAGAAAGCAATATCATCTAGATAAGCTGCACCATAGGCTTCCAGGCCTGTAAGGACTTTATTCACCAGCCTTTGAACAGTGGCATGGGCATTCTTCAAACCATAGGGCATCACCACAAATTGGTGGTGCCCACTAGGAGTTGAAAATGCTGTTTTTGGCTTTGCATCCTCAGTGAGTCTGATTTGCCAGTAGCCAGCTCTCAGGTCAAATGTGCTCAGAAACTTGGCCGAGGCCAAAGTATCTATGAACTCATCTGCCCTGGGTATTGGATGGGCATCATTCCTAGTGACTGCATTGAGACCCCTGTAGTCAACACAACACCTCATCTCTCTCTTACCATTCTGGGTGTGAGGTTTGGGTACCAAGACTACTGGACTAGCCCAAGGGCTATCTGATTGTTCAATTACTCCCAGGTCCAACATTTACTGGACTGCAGTCCTGATACAGTCCCTGACATGGTCAGGTTGCCTGTAAATCTTATTTTTAACAGACAGACTGTCACCTGTGTCCACCTCATGGGTGCACCAGGTAGTCTGACTTGGAGTCAGTGAGAGCATATGTCTAAACTGATTCAGATCTCTTATGCAATCAGCTTGCTGCTGGTCAGTGAGGCTGCCTGCCAAGGATACACCATCAACTGAACCATCATCATGGTTCTGTGAGAGCAGGTCAGGGAGTGTATCGCTCTCTTCCTCCTGTCCCTCATCAGTAATCATGAGTAAGCACATGTCTGCCCTGTCAACATATGGTTTGAGCCTGTTCACATGGACCTCCTTATGGGGGCTCCTGGGAGTTCCAAGGTCCACCAGGTAGGTAACCTCTCCCTTTTGCTCAATGATTGTATGAGGGCCACTCCACTTATCTTGGAGGGTTGCTGGGGCCACAAGCTCCAACACCCATACTTTCTGTCCTGGCTGATAAACAGTCAACACAGCCTTTTGGTCATGCCAGGCCTTTTGCAATTCCTGGCTAGCCTCAAGGTTTTTGGATGCCTTCTTCATGTACTCAGCCTTCCAGGAGCGGAGACCAAGTACATAGTCCACAATATCCTGTTTAGGGGGTTTGAGAGGTAACTCCCATCCCCCCTTCACTAGAAATAAAGGACCCCTAACTGGATGTCCAAACAGAAGTTCAAAAGAGCTATAACCAACCCCCTTCTGAGGAACCTCTCTGTAGGCAAAGAGAAGGCAGGCGCCTGAGCTTTTCAGGAAGACCTTTAATCATGCCCTTGAGGGTTTTGTTGAACCTTTGAACTAGCCCATTGCATTGTGGGTGATAAGGGGTGGTAAAATTGTAATTTACTCCACTCTCTTTCCACATAGCAGTTAAGCAACTAGACATGAAGTTTGCACCTCTGTCTGATACTACCTCCTTAGGAAAACTCACCCTGGAAAAGATTCCCAGGAGGGCCCTAGCCACCACAGGAGCTGTGGTAGTGGGACCAACAATGTCAATCCCAACCCTCTCAAAGGGAACCCCCACCACAGGTAGTGGTATCAGGGGGGCCTTTGTAGTACCACCTGCCTTAACACTGGCTTGACAGGTGATACAGGAGCGACAAAACTCCTTGGTGTCTTCTGACATGTGAGGCCAATGAAAGTGAGGGACAATTCTGTCCCAAGTCTTGTTTTGGCCTAGGTGACCTGCTAATGGGATGTCATGTGCCAGTGTCAATAGGAAGTCCCTAAACCTCAGAGGTATAACCAACCTCCTGGTAGCACCAGGCTTGGGGTCTCAACTCTCTGAGTATAGGAGTCCATCATCCCAGTAGATCCTATGGGACCCACTGGCACTCCCAGCAGCCTCAGCAGCAGCTTGCTGTCTAAGGGCTTCAAGAGAGGGGCAGCTCAGCTGCTCCTGGCTCAGATCTGCCCTGGAAGGGCCCCCTGTCCCCAAGAACTCAACCTGATCAGGTTCAAGTTCCTCTGAGACAGTTCTTTCTTCAGGACTAAGATCATCTCCCTCAAGAGACTGATCTGTATTCTGAGTCGGGGGAAGACACTGCCTTACCGCTGCTGTTCCTCCTCTTGGAAGGCGCCTGGTCCATTTTTCCAGGATCCAGGGCCTGTTCTGTGGAAGACATTGTTGTTTATGACCTAGTCATATTAAACACATCTGCAGGGATATCCAACATTTCTGCATGAGTCCTGAGTTCCACTTCAGCCCAAGCTGAAGTTTCTAAATCATTGCCCAACAAGCATTCAACAGGGAGGTCTGCACTTACCACAACCTTCTTAGGGCCAGTTACCCATCCCCAGGTGAAATTAACAACTGCCAAGGAATGGTCTGTCCTGACATTGCATGCATTGGTCACTTGGTACATCTCACCAAGTATGATTTGCTCAGGGGCCACACGATCTTTTGTCACGATTGTGACACTTGCACCTGTGTCCCTGAATGCCAAGGCCTATTTTCCATTGATCAAAGGCTCCTGCCTGTACTTGCCCAGATTACTGGGACTGACAAATAAGGAGGCCATATCCATGCCTCCATCACAGACCAACACAGCCTGAGTTGGAACTCTGACTAGGCCAGAGTCCATCTCAGATCCCAGGGTTAACCCTACTACACCCTTATTCTGTGTACCACCACTTGGAGCTGAACTAGGGGGAACAGTTCCCTTAGGGGCAGTGGTGGCTGGAGTTGAGTCCTTGGACTTGGTACAATCACTTGTCCAATGGGTCTTCTGTTTACAGATTTGACACCATGGCTTCTTCTGGCCTGTACCCTTGTTTGATTGTGACTCCCCACCAGATGAAGATATTTGGAGCCCTTGAGAAGACTTCTGGTCTTTACCCTTCTCCCCACCCTCATCTGAGGTTTTATAATCTTGCTTCTTGGAGTCACCACCTTGGTTCTGAACTTTCTGCCTTACCCTGGTTCTGACCCATTTGTCTGCCTTCTGGCCCAATTCTTGGAGACAGGTCAGATCAGAGTCCACCAGGTACTGATGCAACAGCTGATTTTGACAATTATTAAGGATCTGCTCCCTCATAATTAAATTCTACAACCCTTTAAAATTACATACTTTACTGCCAAGTAACCAGCCTTCCAGAGCCTTAGTAGCACAATCTACAAAGTCAACCCAGTCTTGAGTTTGTGCCTTTTGGGTATCTCTGAACTTAATCCTGTATTGTTCAGTGGATAAACCAAACCCATCAATCAGAGCACTCTTCAAGACTTTGTAATTATCAGCATCCTCTACTCTTACAGTGAGGAGCTTGTCTCTTCCTTTGTCTGCAAAGGAGAGCCACAAGATAGCTGCATACTGCTCTTGAGGGACCCTCTGCGCTTTACGGGCCCTCTCTAGTAATGTTAGCCATTTGTGGATGTCATCCCCATTCTGGTAGGGAGGGACTGTCTTGTTCAGGTTCCTATGGTCATGAGTATTTTCTCTACCTCTAGGGACACCATCGATGCCGCCATGGGGCTCTAGCCCCAACCTTCTGGAAGCTCTCTGAAGCTCTAGGGATTCCCTATCTAAGGTCAATAGCTCTCTCTTGATTCTGAGCTTAGCTCTCTCAAACTCAAGCAGTTGGCACTTCTTCTCATAAGAGGATTCCCTTTTATGAGAAGCAGAGGTCCCTACAGAAGTACCAGAATGGTTAGATTCCTGGGAAGGAGATCTTGATCTTCTTGGTATACTGTTAACTCTCTCTCGGGAAGTAAAGAGAGGGCCACTGAGGCCTTCTCCCCCACCTGAAGGAAGAATTGGATTGTCCAGGTTAGAATCATCTTGATCCTCCTGGTCAGCATTGGAGTCCAGATCATAGAAGTTTTCACTTCCTGGTCTTTCCCCCTCTGCTGTCCCACCCAACTTGCCTGCCTCATCAGACCCTGGGGTCTTTCTGAGGTCATCTAAAAGCAAAGTCTCTATGAGACGTTGAGTACTTGCATGTCTCCCTGTCTTCAGTTTCCTAGATGTACACATATTTCTCAATTCTTGGAATGAGAGATGGTCATACTTAGTTGGCAAGGAGCCACTGCCTTCAGGCCTGGAAGACATACTAGAGTTATGTGGTGTAGGCACCTACCTAACCTAGTGGGAACTGAGACTCTCTTGAGTTGGAGAAAGGGTGTGCTAGATCCTTGATTACCCAACTCCAAGTTCAGTAGAACTTACTTATTCTAGTTTTGATTTATATGTACCTAATACCTTTAGTGGTTTTCAGTTAATCACTCAATGAGATTTATATGGTAAAACAATAGCAAGCTGGAATCCCAACCGCTGCACACCAATGTGAGAAGTTGGCCTGGTATATGCTGACCACTACTTACAGTGGGCACCTTGTACCAGTCCAAACAACCATTATTGATGATTAGGTTAAAGATAACCTTTATTGAAAGCTATCCTAGTGGTAGCTATGGAGAGCAGCCGTCAGGCTAAGTCTCGAAGGAATGTAAATCAGCTTGTTTTACCAGATTAGAACCTCCTGAATGACCAAATGGAAGGAGAACCACACAAGAGATACATAAAATATATGTATTTATTACTAAACACTCTCTACTAACCTCTTTATGAGATTAGAGAACAAAGCACACAATCTTAAATCACTAGACCGACAGTAAATAGCACAATACACAGTGGGCTCCAGGGGGAGACCAAACCATATACTAAGAAAGTGGTATAACAACCACAACTTGAATAGACACAGTGCCTAGAGCACGTAGAATCGCTGGGACCCCAAGGAACCACCCAAAGTAGGGACACAGGGGACCCACGGAGGACAGGTGCAGTGTGTGAACAGGGGCGCAAGCTCCGTACAATCCTTTGAGAAAGTCGCGGTTGGAATTTTAAAGATTAAGGAGACTTCGGAGAGGACTTTAAGAAAACCCAGTTAAACATGGAAGGTTCTAATGCCAGAATCCTTGAGAGTACTGAGATACCCGTGTCACCTATCCCAGAGGAGCCGGGTGCATAGGGGTCAATTGATGTCAGGAACCTTCGTCGTTTTCAATGGAGTGATGTGGAAAAGTGCTGCTGCCGGGAAGATGAAAAGTGTCCATGGAATCCAAGCCTGGATCTGAGGTGAGAAGAACCTGAAAGCAGAGGGGACAGAGTCTGGGTCACTTCACAGTGACCAGGGGCACGATAGACGAATGCCCACCGATGTCGGGTGATTCAGGTGAGAAGAGGTGAAGCCACGGGGACCAGCAGACGTCGATGATGATCAAAGTCCGGAGGTGAGCTGTCCCACAAAGGATGTCGAGTGCTGGGGGGTCAGTGTCCAGATTGAACACCAACAAGCCTTGGCAACTGCAACCCATGCGGGCAGAGGAAAGGTGCTTCCGTGAGGACCAGTAAAGTCCTGGGGACTCTCCAAGCTTTGGAGTGTCAGGGCACATCTGGAGCAACCAGGAAAGCCCACAGAAAGTCAGAGTTACCTTCACAGGGACCAACGGGCCAATGAACCAGGGATCACGAAGGGACCTCGAGCTGAATCTCAAAATACCAGCACCTAGAACACTCGTGGAGTGTAGGCCGGAAATCTTCAGTGGTATTACTACTCAGGGTCAGGACTAAAAGTAGCCCAAAGCACAGCCTCAGGGATCGCCGAAAAGCATATGCTGCTGCAAAAGTACACGGTGCACAGGGGTTCGGGTTGCACAGACCCCACGAGGGATACCGGCCTCAGAATTGCTGAGAGCAGAGATCAACCTCAGAGACCTTCGGAACCCCCTCCTGTGTTGCAGAAATCTTCGGAGTCCTCAGGAGCTCGGGAGATGCAAACCGGTCAGATGCGTTTAGGTGCCTGCCTTGCAGGGGAGTAACTCCTTTAATCCAAGGGAGATTCTTCAGTCGTCTAGCATCGTGCAGATCATCAAATTACTTGGTTTCTGGGAGGGTCAGGACAGAGGGCTGGCTAAACCCATGTCCTTTGTCCCGTTTCGTGCCAGAGCAGGAGCAAATGGCTCCTGCAACCGGTTTGAGCTGGACTATGCACAGGGGCACCAAATGTGCCCCCAATGCAGACATCAAAGGACTCTCAGAGTGCACCAACCCAGCCCCAATACACTAAAGCCTGTCTGGGAGGTGGTTACATCTCCCTGTGACAGGAAGCCTATTGTCAAGCCTTCTCCTGCTCGAGCTTGGCTCAGCAGCAGGAGGGCAGACTCGTGTCTGTGTCTGGCAGTATCCATTTTGCGATGCCCAGGTCGCGAAAGCTGGTACTGGGTGTACCGGTGTGTCACATATGTCCCTCTAGGAGGGTGGATCATACCTCCCCCGCCAGTTACTGGTGGCGAGGTATGATTCCAAGGTGTTTGACACCATACACAACATGTTTCTATGCAGCCGTTTTAAAGTTAGCATTTACTGCGAGGTAAAAATGCACTTAAATATATATGGTTGGCTGCATCACAAACAACCCTGGAAAATGGGTTCCGAAAGATGCAGAGGGGCTCTGCTCATGCAGGTGCACCCTCTCACATAAAACCCAGCACCCTGCCTTCAGGATTGATAAGGCCTGCCATAGGGGTGACTGATAGGTTTATATGTGCAGTGAAATAGAATAGATATAGTGAACCTATATCTAAGTAAGAGGTGCATGCACTACCTTACACAGGCTGCTGTAGCAGACCTGTGGTGTCATTTCGAATGGTCTCTCAGGGGTGGCACAATACATGCTGCAGCCCCTGGGAGGCCTCTGGGGTACCTATGCCCTGGGTACATAATATACCATATACTCTGGACTTATAAGGGTACCCCAGAATCCAATCTGGAGTGTACCTAAAGTACATGCAATCAATTTAGAGGAGAAAGCAGCTAGACTGGGGTCCTGAATAGCAGGATCCCAATCAGACTAAGTCGAAAACAGTGTCACATCAGTAAAAAGTGAGGGTAACTATAAGAAGCAGATCCTACTCTCCTACAGTCACCCCTCTGGTTAAGCTGATTAAAGCATATCGGTTTTCATTGGTTTCTTACGCTGATGACACACAGATAGTAATATCCGTATCCTCTGGTGCAGAAATAGTGGCTGGGAGGTTCCATAACTGCTTTAAGCACATCATTGGATGGATGCATTAGAATCATCTTAAACTTAATACAGATAAAACGGAGGTGGTGGAGTTCGGCAAGGGACCATCACTCTGGAATCATCTGTGGTGGCCAGCAGAGGCAGGCCTGATCCCATTGATAAGGTCAGAAACTTAGGAGTTTTGTTCGATGAGCAGCTTAATTTTTACGGCCAGATGAATCTCCTAACCTCCTCATGCTTTTTCCTTCTAAAAACCCTGCTCAAAATGTTCCCTTTCCTTCCACAAGTACTGAGAAAAACCATAATAGTCGCCTTAATTCTTTCCAGAATTTACTATTGCATTCTCTCCGACTTGGCATCGACAAACACCAACTATCAAAACTTCAGTCCCTGTAGAATGCCACAGCACAGGTGCTGCTAAATATCCCTAAATTGCATCCCATTTGTGATAGCATTAGGGACCTCCACTGGCTACCGGTCCAGCAAGGAATTTAATTCAAGCCTCTTTGCCTGGTGTGTAAAGAACTATACGGTGGAGGGCCTTGTACCTACAGAAACTCTTTTCTTGGTATATCCCGCGGTGGGACCTAAGATCAGCCAGCAGAGGGATGGTTCAGGTCCCTAGAATTCGAAGGGCAAGATGGGGAGGAAGAAGTCTCTACCATCGGGCAGCTAAGCTTTGGAAAAGCTGCCGGTTGTAACTAGATTACAATCAAACAGACTCTTGTTCAGGAAGATGCCTAAGACTTGACTATTCACGTCCAAGTTATTAGTAACTACTCCCCCCTCTCAGGTGAAGCACTCGTTACTTGTTACTTTTAGCTGCAAGACGCCTAGGTATTTGTTGCGCTTTACTAATGATTACTTACTTACTTACTCCTAGTTCAATTTTCAAGCAGACGAAAGCAGAAATAAAGAAACATGCTTGCTTGAATTGAGTGTTATGAAATAAGCATACAAAAATTAATATATAATTTTCGGTCAATTAATTTATTAATAAGGGTTTGCAATTTTCTTCCTCCCCTGCTCAGACTCCTAAATATCTAGGGTGACAAAGAACTGGTGTCAAGGTATTTGTGAATATTCTGGGGCAGTCACTTTGAAATATAAGTGGGGCAGGGAACAGCTCTGCTGCTCCCATCCTGGCATGATGGCCCATCCTGCCAACACCTAGTCCCCCTTTGTCTCATTGTCTGGAAGAAATACACAAAGGCCAGCTGCCGCTATATTCACAGTCAGATGACCCAGGAGACTGGCTGCAGTCCCAAAATGGTTAGGAGAAGAAAATGTCAACTTTCTGAAAGAGGCATTTTCAGAATTGTGTCTTAAAATCCAACTTCACTGTTAAAGATGATTTAAATTACAATTCTTTTGAAACCAAACATGACATTTCAACCTGTTCTCAAAAACAGTTATCACATATTACATGTGATAAGGCATCCCACTGTTTTACTATGGGAGAGGTAGGGCTCACATTAGTGAAAAACACATTTTGTCTTTTTTAACTACCAGATCATGTAAAACTTAATAAAACATGTCCTACCATTTAAATACAACGCACCCTGCCATATGGGCTGTTTGGGCACACCGGCTGCAATGTCAGGCCTGAAATGTGTTTTTGAAGGGCTACTTAAGTTGGTAGCACAATAAGTGCTGCAGGCACCCTAAAAGTATTAAATTTACAGACCCTGGTCATAGGTAGTACCACTTTACTAGGGAAATATATGTAAATGAAATGCCTCAATTTGATATAAGACAATTTTACCATGTTTAAGGTGTCAACACAAGCATTTTAACACTGGTTAGTAGCAGTAAAGTGCACACATGCATAATGCCACCAAAAAAAACAAAATTCAGAAAACAGATGGAGTGAAGGCAAAAGGTTTTGGGGAAGCCCACACCAAGGATGTCAGGTCTACCACCCATCAATGAGTCATAGGAGGAGCCAGAAAGATTATCTTTACAGTAGCAGATTCAGAGGGCATTTAGGTGGTCCCTGAGACATTCCATGCCTTTCAAAATTGTATCAATAAAAGGCAGAATAGCTTCCACCCCACAGGTCTTATGACTGTTGCTTTTATTTAGCATCTGGTAATATCCAACCCTACACATTAATATGTAACGGGAATCCAAAAAAGAAGATTTAGACACAATTCAATGCTATATTTGCCAATCCACGTATCCTTAGTCATGTTTATTGCCCCAAAAAAGTGATGGACCTCACACAGTTATCACCTATTTAGCTCTTAAATGTGTTACAGTAAAAAATGTACACACATTGCTGTTGATCCTTGTTTTGTTGTTTAAAGGGCACACACCATATCATCCATGTACATGACGGAGACAAGTGGAAGATAGAATTTTGTACAGGACCATCTCCTTGAACCCATGATTAGCAGAGTGACTCCAAGTGCTGGTTAGCTGGCATCCTGTGTGAGCTACAGGGACATAACAAGCTCCAGAAGACGTGAACCCTGCACCTGGCCTCTGCTGGAATGAATTCCATCCCCCAAAGTGGTGCCCTCAAGTCCTAGACTCTAGGTTGTGGTATTCAAGGTGCTGCTACAGCATAAATGTAAATATTGGGACTTAGAAAACCTTTCACCAAAAAGTGGACTAAGAACCAAAAGAGGTCCAGGACCTACCTGCTCGCAGATCCACCCAAAGTGCATCAATGGTTGGCCTAACTCCATGGTAGCTCCCACTACGTTCTTCTACGCATCAGAAAATCCTGTTCAGCACCCTGGATCCCTCTTTGGCTACAGAATGAAGCTTCGTTCCACTGGAGATTTTCACAAGTCCGAAGGTAGAAATCATGTCAACAATGGGGTTGACCATGCACTGCACGTTTGTCACAGACCAAGACTTTCAACAAATTCCCCCTGTGCAAGGGCTTAATTATAATCATAATCAGGGCTTTAAGTGGGCCGGATCTGAGCACCGGGAGTTTTTTAAAAGGGGCCTCGAAACGGGTCTCTATCGGGCTCTGTTTCGTGCCCTGCCACAGGCGGTCTGTTTTTTAGGCACATCGATGTGCGCCTGCTCACACTGCTCACTTCTGACTAGTGGAGAAGTTACAGCATGACGTTATGCCAGGTGAAGGTTGTAGGGGAAGGGAAAGAGTAATTTTCTCTCTGGATTTCCCTTCTCTTTTTGAAACGCAGGAGCAGCAACATTGTCCTAGTGTCACCAGGGCTTTCAGTGGAAGCTATTTCAATAGTATATCCAAGTCATAGTTGTTGCTTATTTGTTTTATGCAACTAACAACCACTGACAAAGCCAATAATCCTGACTTGTTGTAGGTATGATGTTACTTGTATCATATATCTGGATGCAATGACAGAAACAGAAAAATACAAGTTGGGCGGCACATTATGCTAAATACAGATTTTTAGCTGACGTGTTTTTAAGCCACACCCTTATTTACATTGGCCACGACGCTTTGAGAGACCCTCCAGTTTGTTCATCCCACTCAAAGCCCTGATTATAATTCCTATTTGTAAAGCCCAAACATATCAACACTTAACGGGTTCAAGGCTCTGGGGGCCGTTGGGGAGTTAAGGGCATATTTACAAGGGCTTTATCTCCGCTTTTTTGGCTTAAAAAGCCAAAAAAGCAGAGATAACAATATCCCCCTATTTACAAGAGTGTGCTAACATGCATAATCGCATGTTAGCACCCTTTTTCCCAACGCCTCCCTTTGCATCTCTAATGAGATGCAAAGTGGGCATCACTGGGCGTTCCCCGGATGGACTACCTTGCAAATATCGCTGATGTTCACATTGCGATATTTACAAGGCAGCCCACAGGATTTTAGCAGACGTTAGATTTTGGCGAAAACGGACGTTTTTGCCAAAAACTAACGTCTTCTAAAATCCAGACTTACCTATGCTTTACATAGCGGGTGGATTATGCTGATACGACCACAGGGTCGTATCAGCAGTGATATCACCGTTTTGCTGGGAACATCGCTGGAAAACCAGCGATGTTCCCTGCAAAACGGAGATAACCTCGCTATCTCTGGAATTTTTATCTCCCTGGAGAAACGCGTTGTTAAAAACGTGCTACCAGGGCGATACATTCCAGAGATAGCCTGCGATAAAAAAAGTTAGCGCTCAGCACGCGTTGCTAATATGCCCCTAGTGAGCTACTGCCCAGAGTCACATGATGCTGAGCTGCCGCCAGCGATCGAACAGTGAGCCCCGCTTTCCGGAGTCAGTCGCTCTGGCCGCTGCGCCACACCTTTCCCTTCCCGCATGAACGGCAGCGTTTCACCACCCACAGGGTGGACTGGATGGTTCAATGACTTATGTGTTTAATGGTGCACTAAAAGTCACTGCATTATTATAACCTATTAGCAAAGCGTATAATAAAACAGGAAGGCCTCGCGCAGGTCCCATTAGCCATTGTTATACCCACATTTATCCGAAACCTGTTTCCAGGTAACTCTTAGCATTTTTCTCCCTTCATCTCCTCTTAATATTCTGGTTATCAAAGCCACTTAACTGCGGCGCTGGCGCCTTGCCCTGTTCCATTTCGCGTCGCAGTATTTGTCCACATCTCCCTTGGGTTAGCAGTTTAGAAACTTGCAAAGCCCGGAGCCCCGCGGCGATCCTCAGAGAAGTGCTCTTAAAAATAAAATGTAACTTTTTCATCCAAACATGCATTGTGTTTATTTGCGGTCAGAGAGCCGGCCCCCGCCTCCTCGGTGAATGTGCGAGCCACAGGGAGGAAAGGCTTCCGGCGACCTGCTATTGTGCGGGAAACATGCCTCGGACTTTCTCGGTTTCACGCTGCTCGCCTCTTCGGTGGCTGCGGAGCCTGTCTTATTTTCGAAAGAAAACAGGGCAGGCGGCTGTATTGTCTGCGAAATTCATTTTGCAGGCTAATTCCTCAAGGGTGACGGAAGGTCTGGAGAGATGATTACTCCTGTTGCAGTCGGACAACGAGTCTGCGGGGTGCGGCGAACGGATGGAAACAGCAGCGGAAAATGCAAGGGAGCAGTAATAAAGAAACCCGATTTCTTTTTTCTATTTCGTTGGAAATGTAACACGTTTCATTTCTTTTTCTTTTCTTTCCCGGGATATTGTTGCGTTTGTGCTTGTGTTGGCGAATGACCTTTCCTGGCTCGTGACCTCAATATGCTCAGGCGTGCGTGGGGTGACAATGGCAAATTATTGAATGGAAACGCAGGGGGGGGGTGGCGGGGTTGGCGGGGTTGTTCAAAGGCCAGTTTAAAGAACATGCAGAAAAAATATTGCATGGTCGCCTCTGTCAATGACGCTGATGCAGTCAAAGTGGCTCTGAAAATGGAAGAAGCGCACGCGTACACGTGCAACCACCTATTTGGTTCATGTTGAGTTTTGTTTTATTAATGCAGTCAGCGGTCAGCTTTGACAGTGTTCTTGTGCACTCCAAATGGGCATCTGCCCTGCGTCTAAAAAAGTTCTGCAGACTCCTCTGTGCTTAGGTTTCTTCTTCAACATGATCTGTAGTGCATTCGTTTGTACCTGTGCACTGAGCTCCAAAATACTCTTGATTCGATCATATATTTATAAAGCGTGGACTAATGCCCGGAGGCGTCTAGGCGCTACAACCTGATAAGAGGATAGTTTGAGGAAGGAAAGAAGGTTTCTTAGCCTATTATGGATAGTAGCTATAGAGTAAAAAGCCAGGTCTTAAGGGCTTTCCTAAATGGAAGCAATTCTGAAGAGTTTTTTAAATGAGTGGGAAAGATGTTCCGCTGTGTGGTTGTGGGGGTAACAAAACTTCTGCCACCCCAGTTAGACAGCTATCTGGGAACCTCAGTCCGATTATAAATTGAAGAGCTAAGATTTCTTGGTGGCACATACCAGTGGATCCGATGTTTTAGGAATTCCGGTCCAGAATTGTGTAAGGCCCTAAAGGCAATACATAAGTATTAGAACTGGGGGTCTCTAGTTGGCTGAGGTAGGTACCTTAGGCCAAATCGGGACCCTTGCTTCTAAGTCAGGTAAAGGAAGGACACCTTCTCAGATGGCCCCTGCTATCGATAGCTTGGCACGAGCAGCCATTCTTATTTTAAGGCAAGTGTGTAAAGTATTTGGAATCACGCTCTCAGTAACCCAATGATGACACCACAAATGGACTCAACACGAGTTTCATTAAAAAAAATTATATGTTTATATAAAAAGATATACGATGAGACCACACAATAAAAACCCAACATATGCGCATTTGTAATATGTCACCGTGCCGGTTATTAGGCCAGCAAGTCCTTGTAGGTTCTTGCAGTATTGATGAGCAATTCTAGATGTTCCAATGCAGTCCTAATGCAAAGCTATGCAGTTCGTAATGCAAGAATCAGGCAGTTTGTAATGTCAAAATAATGTAGTTCGTTGTGCAACAATCAGGCATTTCATAATGCAAAAATAATGCAATGTGTAATGCAACAATCAGGCAGTTTGTTATGCAAAAATAATGCAATGCGTAATGCAACAATCAGGCAGTTCGTTATGCAAAAATAATGCAATGCATAATGCAACAATAAGGCAGTTCGTTATGCAAAAATTATACACTGCATAACGCAATCCTGCACCGATCACGGTGCTTTGGACGGCCTCTATGCCACTCGTACTGACTCGTGGTCAGCTTCTGCCAACATATGCCCCCAACACGAGTATGGTGTAAACCAAAGAGCAGCTCCGCACTCCAGCCCCGGTTCTGCCACTCCTCGGCAAGTACGGGCCGCGGTACGAGCTTGAGCGGAGGCTCGCGCTGCGAGAAGGGGAAAGGCTGAGAGCGTTTCTCTCCGAGCCCACACCCCGCCCCAGGCAGCAACACACGTAACCTGGGGGGTCGCAACCTCACACTCCTTTCCTCTCGTCGCGACTTGGGCCTCCAGTGCGACTTTGTTGATTCCGGGTAATGGAACTCGGGGTCGCGCTTTGGCAACAGCGGGCTTGGGCCGGCGGCACAGCTCCTCTGGGGATGTCGGTCCAGGCCGATGGCGATGACGAAGAGCTCAGGTTGCAACAGGGCACACGCACACAGCGTTGCTGAGACCCACTTGAGTTCCGGGTGCACAGGATCACAGGGTAATCCTCACGAAGGTCTCAGGCTGCACGAAGCAGATCCACACAGCGTTGCTGAGACTCACTTCGACTCTAGGTGTACACGGTCACAGGGCAATACTCACGAAGGTCTCAAGCTGCAGAAAGCACACGCACACAGCGTTGATGAGACTCACTTGGATTATGGGTACATACAATCACAGGACAATCCTCACGAAGGTCTCAGGCTGCACGAAGCACAAACACACAGCGTCTCTGAGACACACCTGGAAATGTTTATGTTCCTGAGTTTCCACAACAGGGAGCCAGCTCTCCTCGGGCCCTTGGGGATAAGTTACTTTAGGACACAGCGCACAGCAAAGTCCTTTCAAGCAGGGGGACACAGCACACAGCAAAGTCCCTTAGCCTCTCCTTGGTTAAATCAGCAAACTGCAGGCCAGCCCCAGAACACACAGCAAGGGTCAGTCATTTCCTTCCATCGCTTCAGCTGTTTCTTCCTTGGCAGAGGCTTCTCTTGACCACAAAGTAGTTTCAATCCTTTTCAGTCTTGAACAATCCAACGTTTAGGGGTTTCAGCTCTTATAGCTATACCCCTAAATGTCTTTGGACTCTTTTTGTTCAGGGGGCACTGACCCCTGTCCAAACCAGTTGTGGGTGTCTCCCTGCCAGTGACACCTTATTCCTTGGATAGTGGGTGTCTACGTCCTTAATCACTCAGTAGGGGATGGAGCCATTGTTTTAAGGCAGCAGCCCAGGCCTCTTCACCTCCAGGGGTTACTCCTCCCCCTTACACTCCAGATGCAGGTCAGCCTGTTGCTGTCTCACCTCCTCCCCTGGGTCAAGACATTCCCCAGATCCTATCACTTTCAAATCCAGACAGTCAATCCACAACCAGGCAGAGACACACAGAATTGTTTTTTTGTTGTTGTTTTTTTTCCTCATTTGCCACCAATCTCGCTTCAAATACACACTCAAGTTGTCCGTACCTACACTCAGCAAGCTGAGAGGCGTAAGCGTCTAAGGATAGAGAGACCCGCCTACCGGTACATGGACTTGCTTGTGTGCTAATGAAGACACCAACTGAGATAACTCTATTAACAAGCTCCAGGAGCTAATTGACCTTCGTCTTAAAACTTCCAGTCCTTGACTGAAAGTATCTGACATGGCCCGTACAGTATTGAGGCAGCATAATCATAGGACCCCCCCGCCAAAAAAAAGAAAAGAAAAGGGGGAAAACCCCCTATACAATCAACTCCGGGTCCCATCTTGATTTCAATATGTTCCAAAATGTTCTCTTCTTTTTGCTGCCAGATCTCATTAAATCTAACTTGGGGAGGGTTTGTCCATTTTATACAGATTTGTCTCCTGGCTAGGAGAATGGCATAAAAAAGTAACGATGTTGCAGGACCGCTGACATTATCCTTCAAGCCAAAGATGATCAAAGGTAAGTCAATAGTAACAAGGCTTCCTAATGTATCAGACAAAATCTTTCCAATACTGTCCCAAAAAGAGGCCAGGGCTGGACACTCTTTAAACATATGGATGTCGGAGGCCGAAGCCAATCCACATTTTTTACAACATACAGGCAACCCTTTATTGATTTTTGAGAGTCTCAATGGGGTGGAGTAAGCCCTGTGGATAGTGAACAGATTGTTCCATTTTAACCATGCCGGTTTTACAATTTCGTATAAGATTTTAAACGAACACTGCCACAATGTAAGACACACAGAATTGTTAGAGCACAAAAAAACAGTCACTTATAAAAGTGTGGTTTCTAAACATGTAATGCAAAAACCATCTTCACAAAAAGATGTGTGATCAGATTGTGAGTTCAGGCACACTAAACTTCACCTCTCCTTCTTAAGGCTATGGGAAGATATGCTGGAAACATATTACATAGCCTCCCCCATTTTGTCCTATGGGCAAGTTGGCCTTTCAACAGTGAAAAATGAAGTGGAGAGTATTTCACTGTCAGGACATGGTACACTACCTTTCACATACACTGCACCCTGCTCAGGGAGTACCCTGGGCCTATCATAGGGGTGTTTGATGTGCATAAAAAGGGAAGGGTAAGGCCTGGCAAGTGGGTGCACTTGTCAGGACATGGCAATTTAACAAACTGCACGCAGGAACTGCAGTGGCAGGCCTGAGTTATCTCTTTAGTGCTACCTGTGTGGTGATAGAGCAAGGACTCGTATAAAAGAGACTTGCTCGGAAGCAATCCTCTCAAATAACTTGTAATACCCTCATAATTGTGTTCGTAAATACTAATAATACACCAGAAAATCTGCACACATCATTTAGGGAAGGCTTGCCTATGTGTTTTACTAACAAGTAACCTGTGTGTCTCAAAATGGCTGCTAAATGCGAGATTCTGCATTGTGCATGCGTCTATTGTATCTACGCAGTAGGACGTACTATCGCTTGGAGGGAAATCTTTGCAGCTGCGCAGTTGCCCTTAAAATGGCCGCTTGGAACTCACATGATAATGCGCATGCCTTGCTGAAACTAAACCGTGTAAGTTTTCTAAAATTCGAATGCGTAAGATTTATATAAGTAAATGGGAATAGAGTAGAGATAAGTGGTATTCAGTTAAATCATGTATTTTTGATTTTAATACTGTCTTTCTTTGACCTCTCTATTAGTCCGTATTTGGGCCTCCGTGCGGGACTGAAGCTTGCGCATCATATGACCATTTTACATGCGCAGTTGAAATGACCCAGGAGCCGTGGTGCAAAGCCTTGAACGTCATCCAAAAGAAGAATAGTAACATGCCCTGAGAACAAGCATGATGTCCTGAGAACGGAAAGAATTTTAATAAAACTGCATACATTGTATTGATTAACTTGTGAATACGGGTGGGAAATAAAGCATGGGAAAGTAAATTAAGGGGAGGGAACAGAGAACAAAGAGCTTAAAGAAAAGTATTAAACTTAGCATGGTGTGATGATCATCTCCCCTTTCCCTGTCCAATCAGAGTTAGGAGTTTTGTAAATTCAAAACATTCAGGGATGGTACATGCCATTAGAAAGGTATAATAGAGGTAGTTTAGCTAGATTAGTTACCACAGACAGACAGAGAATGCTGAGAGACTGAGATGCTGTCCAAAATTTGCAAAGATACTGAAGAAGATCCAAATCCAGACTTAGAAGAATCGAGGATGCACATATTAGAGAGCATCGTGGAAGACTCAAGGAGGAAGATTGCGTCAGAGAGGGGTGCCGCGCAGGCGTCGTATCTAGAAGAGGTCATCTATCCTGTCCTGAATCCTGTCCTGAGTCTTGGTCGCCTGATCTGTCCCAGGGGACCCTTCCCAATTCCTTGGCCAAGGGGTTGGTTTCCACACCATACTAGGTAAATATAATTCTGTGTAGTATCTCAATGTACTTCTCTGTCTTTTCCTCCCTACACAGGTTCTGTCATCGTAATAATTCTATTTAACAATTATTCCGATTTGAGTTGTTTTTCTCTTCGTCTCCTTGTCAAAGACCGTGTTCTAACTGTACTAAGGTTCTTGACTCACAATGAATTTTACTAGATAAACATTTTAAAACTCTCCCGAGTCTGTGGATATTTAAATAAAGGTTTATTATATGCAATTTTTCACCTATATAGTTAACTAAAAGGTCCATTGACCAGAGGAAAATACATTGGATCAAGAGGTTTGGTAAGATATAATTAGATAAAATTCCTCTTACAGGCATTAGCACAAATAATTGACCTAAGCGGTATTTACTAGCCTAATATGAATGAGTGTGTGTTTATGGGCCCAAGTGATTGTAATGAGTATCTAAGGTTGATAACCAGCAGGATCAGATTTTCTGGTAGCAGAGCTATGGTTTAATTTATTAGCTAGTTAGGTGAAAAAGTTGAATCCGTCTTATTGTTTATATATTAACCCCTTCCATGCGGGGCTGATTCCCCCGCGGTGCTGACTGCTGCTTGCGCGGGCGTGGTCATGACGGAACGGTTCCGTCATGAGCACAGCTCAACCGACGCTCATGACGGAACCGTTCCGTCATGAGCGTCGAAGGGGTTAACTTACCCGTTTGTACTTGTTTTATGTTGTCTGGAAATTCCCGGGAATATTGAATAGCGGGTGGTGAATGGAAACCACACTGCAGTGAGGTTGCTCGTTTGCAAAAGATAGCACTGAAGGGCTATGCAAGGATGACAGTGTTGAATTAGGGACTGTTTTGTATAAAAGTGAGCGTGATTGATAGCATATAAGTTCGCTGGAGAAACTTTGGTCCTATCTCACCTAGAAAGGGAAGTACTGAAGGAGTAGCAGGTTCATCGGTGCTAGAGTGAAGAGTAAGCAGAAGGGTTTTACTCGTAGTGTGTGAAGAGTAAGCGGAATAGTTTACTCGCAGTAAATGTGAATCGCTTTTCTGGTTTAAGTAAAGCAAACAGAGTAGTGAACGTTTCTATGTTGGCAATTAATAAATTTGTAATGAAGAATTAAAAGAAAAATACGTTTTGTGTTACCTTGCAAAGATGGGGTCAGTTGAGGGTGCTGCACTGACATCAAAAAGGGCCGCGATGGGATTTGTTAGAACAGCGAGCATGTGACTGATGCGAAATTGTAAAGGAGGGGTCAGTAGTAAGGAGCGATACCGACGTTACAGAAAAGCCGCGCTAGTATTGGCTAAGCACATAGTGTAAAATAGAATCTGATTGGTCGAAAGAATAAAAAGAGTAAAAGTGAAGATTTGATTTGGCTAGTAAGATAGACGCTACAATAATAATTGACAGTGGGATTTGTATGTGGAGACACGATCCAACATTAATAGGGAATCGGCCTGACAGAAGGTATTTAGGTTTTGCCAGAGAACAATATATAGAAAGATAAATAACAAAAATGTACGGCAAAAAGAGAAAGATGACGTTTATGCAGAAAATTAATAATTATTTTAAAAAGGATAAGGCTGTTAAGACTAGAGAGGGAATTCTTATTCCTCCCCCGAAAATGCCCGCATCATACATGATGATGGAGAGAGGCTATCCTATTTGTGTATGGTTGGAGAATTAGATAGAATATACAAAAGAAGATGGAGTGCTAGCTTTCCCAGAACATGGTACATTTAATGGGAGAAGTCTGCATATCCTAAGATTAAAAATGAATGAATTAGAGCCCGACCAAGATTAACCCAATATGAAGCTTTAGAGGAATGGGTAACTAAAGCTTTTGAGCGCGATAGGTCCAGAAGTAGCAGGAACCTTAGTGGATATTATCCCAGGCTAAAGCGTGAAACTCGAGATAGTCAGATGAAACAATGGAGACAAGCGATGATATCTGAAGGATTATATCCTGTACTAATGACTGAGGAACATTCAGGAGGCAAATGCACGGGGAGGACCAAACATTTAACGATGACAGGTAGTGGAGAATCGGAAGATGATTTTTTGGAGCACATTTTAATGAAAAACTCCCTGCCTTTCCAAGAGGAACCAAGCAGATCTACTCCTAGTGCTCCGGTCTTGTGAACACCATTAGTTCCTCAAATTATGGATGATGCAACAAATGGAAGGGGACTGCAGGAAAAGGAAAGAGAGGCAATAAACAAAAATAGGGAGGAATTGATACAGAAAATAACCCAATTGAGTACTCACCCTGAAGCCCTAACCATACCCGTGACTATAGGACCGGTGATTCCATTGTATGGTGATAAGGCAATTGTTCACAAACCCCAGTCATGTCTACACCTACAATTGAACCCAGAATAGAGAACTTAATCATTGATGATCAAGGTAGTGAAGGTGAGATGGTAATGACATTGATGGATTTACCGATAAGAGGTCAGATAAGTCAAACCCCAAGAAGAGTTACACCTAGTTGTTCGAAGGAAGTACAAATGGAAACTGCCACAGGAGTTAAGAATGCCACAGTGGTATCCCCAGAAGAAATAGAAAGATGGGCACAGGGAATAGACAAGCCATAGCAACCAATGAAAATCTTAGATATCTACAAATTGAAAGTGGAACTGGAAGAAATGATAGCTGGGAATGTAGGGTTAGACAGGTTGAACACTTAGGGGCCTATTCCGATCCTGTATTTTTTTTTTCCGTACGACTTGTATCCTTATTTTTTTCCGTACGAATCATACAAGTCATGTCCCACACATGAAGTACGATTCGTACGGGAAAAAGTACATACGGATCGGCCCGATCCGTACGAATTGTATCGGGAAAAGTTGTACGAGACGTACCCGGACACTTTTCCGTACGAATCGTAAAAATACAGTCCGAGCGTACAAGTACGATCTGGACCGGCTTTCCGATTTACGATTCGTACGGAAAACGTCCCGTACACGGGGAATGACTTTACCCGCTAAGAAGCGAAGTTTGTACGACTCGTATCCCGGGAAAAGTTGTTCCCGGGGTGCGAGTCGCACAGGCCCCCCAGCGCGTATGTAGGCACCGTACCCCCAGTGCGTATGTACGCACCGTACCCCCAGCGCGTACGCGCTGGGTGTACGGTGCGTACATACACGCTTGGGGCACGGTGCGTACATACGCACTGGGGGTACGGTGCGTACATATGCGCGGGGGGTACGGTGCGTACATACGTGCTGGGGTACACACCGTACATACACGCGGGGGTACACACCGTTCACACCAGAACCTGGGCTTCTATGGGAATTCACAAATGCATATTATCAAGCCCATTATCGCCGCTTTAGCGGCAGTTTCCTGCCGCTAAAGCGGCGATAATGTTATCACCGTTCCTTGATAATATGGCCCATTACTTTTTTATTGGACACAGGTGCTACCCGTTCTACTGTGAGAACAGCAGATATTCCAAACCTACCCCTCTCGGGAGAAGCGATCCAAGAAGTGGAGGTTTCCAATAAACAGATTAGAACCCCTATTACAGAACCCATGAAGATACGCATTGTCACTTTTAGGGAAAGGCACAAATTTGAAGTGTGTGACTCCAGTCCTGTACATTTATTAGGAAGAGATTTACTGTGCAAAATGAACTGCACAATATTTTGCACACCAGACGGTGTTGCAATTCAGACCCCAGATGAAGACGGAGCATACAAATTTATGTTAGCTAAACAAGGCACAGAGATAGATGAGATCTATTCTATGATGACCCAAGATGACTTACCAGATGAGGTCAAAACGACAGTAAATCCAGATGTGTGGGATTTTACAGGAAAAGATGTAGGATTAATGGCAAATGTAGACCCAGTAAAAGTAACCGTAAAGGAAGGTTCAGATTACCCCAACACTTGACAATTCAAGATGAGTCCTGAAGTTAAAGCTGGTGTTGCAGCAGAAATTGATCGAATGATCGAACAAGGCATTCTAAAAGAAATAATGAGTAATCCCTGTAATTCACCTATCTTTGGCATATAGCAACCTAGCGGAAAATATAGAATAGTTCAGGACCTGATAAAGATTAATAAAATTGTTGTGCCTTGTCGCCCTGTAGTGCCCAACCCAGCTGTGATTCTGTACCAGATACCCTGGAAGGCAGGATGGTTTACCGTAATTGATTTATGCCATGCCTTTTCTCTATCCCATTACACCCAGACAGCAAATATCTTTTCTCCTTTAAGTTTGAGGATTGTATATTAGTTTGGAATCGTGTTCCTCAAGGGCACACTGAAAGTCCTTCAATTTTCAATCAGATACTGAAAAAGTGCCTAGAAACCTTAGTGTTACACAGAGAATCAGTATTAGTGCAGTATGTTGATGACTTACTAGTCGCATCCAAAACCAGAGATGCCTGTGTTGCTGATTCAATTGCCTTGTTGAACCATTTGGCTGAAGGTGGGCATAAAGTGTCCCCAGAAAATTACAGTTTTGCCAAACCAGAGTCAAATATCTTGGACACCAAATAGAACGTGAAGTGAGGAGAGTGACGTCTGAAAGAATAGAAATAATAAGACAAATGAAATTGCCGCAAACCCTGAGAGAAATCAGAATGTTCCTTTGAGTTGTAGGATACTGAAGGCAGTGGATTGTAGGATTTTACTTATTGGCCAAACCCCTAATGCAAATGACGAAGAAACGAGCAAAAGATCTAATAGAATGGGATGATGAAAGTATGGAAGCATTTGTAAAATTACAAAAATGTCTATGTGAAGCCCCAGCATTAGGAATGCCAGATAAGTCAAAAGAATGTGCACTGTTTTGCTGTGAGAGGAATAGTTTTGCACTCTTGGTTTTGACTCAGAGACATGGCTTGATTCGACGACTGGTGGCATATTTCTCCGCTACTTTAGACCCTGTAGCCTCAGCTTTACCTGGTTGTTTAAAAGCAGTAGTTGCCACCTGTACAAGCCTAGAACAAAGTGAGTCAATTGTGATGGGACATCCAGTAAAAGTGCACTTCCCACATTCAGTGAACTCAAACGCAATATCTCACTCCCAGTCGGATGACAAAATACGAAAGAATCATCTTAGGTGCTGAAAACGTGACAATAGTCAGGTGTACAGTGTTGAACACTGCCACCTTGTTACCAGATGTTAATGTTAGTGCTAATGTTAATGAGATTTATAAAAGCGCACAACTACCCAGAGGTGTCTTGGCGCTAGGAAATGCAAGCTGCAAACTCGCACCTAGTACTGACAGAGCCAGGTTTTAAATTGCTTTCTGAAAACCGTCAGAGAACTAACATTCCTAAGTTGAAAAGGAAGGGAGTTCCACAGTTTCGATGCACTATAATAAAAGCCACAGCCTCCCCAATGAGCCGTACGAATTCTTGGTACCAACAGTAATCGTGCTCCCATTGACCGAAGGTGTCTGGTCGGTTGATACCATGTGAAAAGATTCTGCAGAAATGATGGGCCTAGGTGGTGCAAAGCTTTAAAAACAATACATAAGGTCTTGAGTTCAATACGCTGAGGCACCGGGAGCCAGTGCAGACTGCGAATTTCACTAGAAACTGAACTGTGTCTGGGAATGTCAAGCAAAAGGCGAGCTGCTGAATTCTGAATCATCTGAAGTTTCTTCCGACACTGCTTCTGGGCATTAAGATATAGTCCATTACAGTGTCTAATTTGGATTGAATAAGGGAAGAAACTATTGTTTTCCTGGTGTTGTCCGGGATGTACGAAAATATTTTCCTTATTTTCTTTATGAGAAAGTGTGAAGCAGACACCACGGAATTCGTTTGTTGGCAGAATGTCAATCTATTATCCATCAGCACACCCAAGTTTTTTACTTTTGCCACTGGCTTTGGTGGTAGACCTATCTCCGCTGGCCACCACAAATTGTTCCAGGAGGGCTGCAGACTGCCAAAAATCAAAACTTCAGTTTTATTGGAATTGAGTTTAAGGCTGTCATCCATCTGTTGATGGCACTCATGCAGCATCTAAACTGCGGAGCAGGAGAGTTTTGGAGTTTATGTGCCGCTACCACAATCTGGGTATCGTCGGCATATGTAGTCAGGTTGAACCCAAATTCCCGGATAAGAGGGGCCAGTTCGGAGACGTAGATATTAAACAGTGAAGGGCTCAGCGAGCTACCCCGAGGGACGCCACAAGGTAGAATATAGGGGTCTGAGTTAAAGCCGTCGATAGAAAAGGTGGATTTTCGATCAGTTAGAAAGGAGGCCAAAAGTGCCCGAGCCACTTCCCCTACTCCCAACTTCTCCAGACAGCTTTGCAAGAGGGAATGATCGACCGTATCAAAAGCGGCAGACAGATCGAGCAGCACGAGAGCCGCTGCGCCTCCTCCATTCATCACTGCTCTGATCTCCTCTGTTGCCTTGATAAGTGCGGTCTCCGTACTGTGATCTTTGCGGAAACCAAACTGGGAATGATCCAGCAAACTGTTCGCGTTAATAAATTGCAACAATTGGGTGTTCATAATTTTGTCCACTATTTTCGCAGGCAAAGGCAGTCTGGCGATAGGTTGGTAATTAGTAGGATTAGTGGCATCTAGTGTAGATTTTTTTAATAAAGGCAAAATGGATGTCTCCTTCCAGCTGGTCGGAAAGGTACCGGAGGTAAACATCAGATTGAAATTTCTGTGAACCCTGGGCTCACAAAGTCTACCAGACCTTTAAGAAATGTCGGTGGACATGGGTCCAGAGGTGACCCTGACTTAGATTGATCTAAGTGTTTTCTTACTTCTTCAGTGGAGACCGGGGAGAACGCACATAAAGTGTAATTAATAACGTCTGAGCCACATGAGTGTGGCAAAGGGTAAGGATCAGGAGCTTCCTTGAAGGCTTTAAAAATTTCTAAAACCTTAGATTTAAAAGTGTCTGCAATGTCATTACAGAATTTCTGATTGATCTTCCTGCCTGTATTGTTAGGTGTAGCCAGTTTATTAATCACCGAAAACAGTTCCTTGGGTGAATTGACAGCCGAATCAATCTGCTGTGTAAAATATTTTTTCTTTTCTGAAATAAGGAGTTTTTTGTAGTTCAGTAAAGCTGTTTTGTAAGCTTGTTTACCATGCTCATCGTAGTTTAAACGCCAGCGTCGTTCTAAACGGCGGCAAATCTGTTTTTCTTTCCGAAGAAGTTCAGAAAACCAAGGGGCAGAAGGCGTAATTCTGTTGCCTGAAAGTGTTTTTAAGGGTACCGAGGCGTTAACTGCGCCCGAAATCCAATTGGTATAATTGGTGACGGCTGAGTCCACCTGATCCTGAAAAAGAGGACGAAAAAAGCTTCCAAATAGGTATGAAGGGTTAGTTTGTCCACTTTATTCCAGGCTTTACAGGTGGAAACTGGCCGTTTGGTGATGTAGCTCTCTCCTACCCTAAAAAATGGAAGGCTAAACTTGATAAGTGAATGATCGGACAACGGCAACAGGAAAATTTCCTTTACCGTGAGGCCGTAACACCATCCAACGTGTGTCCAGCTATGTGAGTCGGTGACTGCACCAATTGAATGAGCCCTAGTGATCTTAGGGTATCTAATAACCCCATTGTGTCTTTATTTTCTAACTCTTCCAGATGGAAGTTAAAGTCTCCAAGAATAGTGAAATCTGAGTTTAGGAAAACTGGTTTAAGCAAAGTGTCCAGGTTCTTAGATTGTCCCTGCTCACCTCCTCGGCAGCTTGGCACAAGCAGCTAGGCTTATCTTCAAGGCAAGTGTGTAAAGTATTTGCAATCACGCTCTCATTAACCCAATGATGACACCACAAATGGACTCCACACAAGTTTCATAAGGAACAATTATATGTTTATATAAAAAGATATACGATGAGACCACACAATAAAAATCCAACATATGCGTTTTTGTAATATATCACCTTGCCGGTTATTAGGCCAGCAAGCCCTTGTAGTTTCTTGCAGTATTAATGAGCAATTTTAGATGATCCAATGCAGTCCTAATGCAATGCTTTGCAGTTTGTATTGCAAGAATCAGGCACTTTGTAATGTCAAAATAATGCAGTTCATTATGCAACAATCAGGCAGTTCGTAATGCCAAAATAATGCAATGCGTAATGCAACAATCAGGCAGTACATAATTCAAAAATAGTGCAATGCGTAATGCAACAATCAGGCAGTTCGTTATGCAAAAATAATGCAAAAATCAGGCAGTTTGTTATGAAAAAAAAAGTAATGCAATGCATAATACAACAATCAGGCAGTTTGTTATGCAAAAATAATGCAATGCGTAATGCAATCCAGCACAAATCACGGTGCTTTGGATGGTCTCTATGCCACTTGTTCTGACTCGCGGTCAGCTTCTGCCAACATATGCCCCCAACACTGGTATGGTGTAAACCAAAGGGCAGTTCCGCACTCCAGCCCCAGCACTGTCACTCCTCGGCAAGTACAGGCCACGGTACGAGCTTGAGCGGAGGCTCGCGCTGCGAGAATGGGAAAGGCCGAGAGCGTTTCTCTCCAAACCCGGACCCCGCCACAGGCGGCGACACACGTTACCTGCGGGGTGCGACTTCACTCTCCTCTCCGCGCGACTTGGGCCTCTGATGCGACTTCGTTGATTCCGGGCAATGGAACTTGGGCTGGTTCGAGTTCCCGCTTTGGCACCGGCGGGTTCGAGCCGGTGACACAGCTCCTCTGGGGATGCCGTTCCGGGCCGATGGCGATGTCGAAGATCTCAGGCTGCAACAGGGCACACGCACCCAGCGTCGCTGAGACTCACTTGAGCTCCAGGTGTACACGATCACAGGGCAAACCTCACGAAGGTCTCAGGCTGCATGAAGCACACACACACACAGCGTTGCTGAGACTCACTTGAGCTCCGGGTGTGCACGGTCACAGGGCAATCCTCACGAAGGTGTCAGGCTTCACAAAGCACACGCACGCAGCGTCGCTGAGACTCACTTGGATTCCGGGTGCACACGATCACAGGACAATCCTCATGAAGGTCTCAGGCATCACGAAGCACACGCACACAGCGTCACTGAGACTCACTTGGATTCCAAGTGCCCACGATCACAGGGCAATTCTTACGAGGGTCTCAGGATGCAAAAAGCACACGCACACAGCGTCACTGAGACACACCTAGAAACGTTTATGTTCCTGAGTTTCCACAACAGGAAGCCAGCTCTCCTCTGGCCGTTGGGGATAAGTTACTTCAGGACACAGCACACAGCAAAGTCCTTTCAAGCAGGGGGACACAGCACACAGCAAAGTCCCTTAAACTCTCCTTGGTTAAATCAGCAAATTGCAGGCCAGCTCCAGAACACACAGCAAGGGTCAGTCCTTTCCTTCAGTCTCTTCAGCTGTTTCATCCTTGGCAGAGGTTCCTCTTGACCACGAAGTAGTTTCAATCCTTTTCAGTCTTGAACAATCCAACGTTCCTGGGTTTCAGCTCTCAAAGGTATACCCCTAAATGTCTTTGAAGTCTTTTTGTTCAGGGGGGCACTGGCCCCTGTCCAAACCAGTTCTGGGTGTCTCCCTGCCAGTGACACCTTATTCCTTTGATAGTGGGGGTTTGGGTGCTTAATCACTCATCAGGGGATGGAGCCATTATTTTATGGCAGCAGCCCAGGCCTCTTCACCTCCAGGGGCTACTCCTCCCCCTAGACTCCAGATGCAGGTCACCCTGTTGCTGTCTCACCTCCTCCCCTGGGTCGAGACATTCCCCAGATCCTATCACTTTCAAATATAGACAGTCAATCCACAACCAGGCAGAGACACACAGAATTGTCAGAACACAAAAAAACAGCCACTTCTAAAAGGGTGGTTTCTAAACACATAATGCAAAAACCATCTTCACAAAAAGATGTGTTATTACATTGTGTTTTCAGGCACATTAAACTTCACCTCTCCATCTTAAGGCTATAGGAAGATATGCTGGAAACATATTACACAGCCTCCCCCATTCTGTCCTATGGGCAAGATGGCCTTTCAACAGTGAAAACAAAATGGAGTATTTCACTGTCAGGACATGGTACACACCTCAGTACATGTCCTACCTTTCACATACACTGCACCCTGCCCAGGGGGTACCCTGGACCTACCATAAAAGGGAAGGGTAAGGCCTGGCAAGTGGGTGCACTTGTCAGGACAACATGGCAGTTTAACAAACTGCGCGCAGGCAGTGCAGTGGCAGGCCTGAGTTCTCTCCTTAGAGCTTCTTGTGTGGGTGGCACAATTTGCATTACCAGCCCTGGTACACATAGTGCACTTTACTAGGGACTTTACTAGTAAGGCAAACATACCAATCATGGACAACCAATTACCATTACACTTTATACAGGGAACACTTGCAGTTTGACACTGATCCGCAGTGGCAAAGTGCCCAAAGGATCTAAGTTGGCAACACCATGTCAGAGAAAAGGTCTAGGGGGAAGGCAAAAAGTTTAGGGAACTTCAGCCAAAAAGGGCCAAGTCCAACAATAAGGCTTTAAAATCAATCCTTTTCTTCATGGGGAGCCAAGGAAGGGAGATGAGAGCTTGTTAAGCAGACTGATGCCTGGGAATCCTTATCCCTAATCTTCATTAGATGCCACCCACATATATGAGATGCCAAAGGGGGGCATCACAGCACATTACGGTATACTGCTATCTGTAAGTATACCGTGCAATTGGCACTATTAACCCTCAGCGCCCCATAATTGGGGGCCCTCACTATTGTAAACGGGTGCAGCACTGAGCCCAGGATGGCACAGCACCTGGTGAGCGCACGCATACAAAACCTTTTCTAAGAGATTTTTATCAGTATGCCTGTCTAGAACAGAGTTACTTAGGCTGTGGCTGGGCCACTCCAGATAATATTGACCTACGATTTGAAGGCTCCTTCTAAATACATGGAACCCCAAAGAATCAACACAAACAGCAGGTTTCCAACTGACAGCAGCAGGACTTTCAGGATGCTGCCTTGGAGTAACACCTAAACAAGAAGGGTGTCACTTATTCACTAATTTCCATCCACCTATTATTACATACCAGTGTTGTGAGCACCTACTTCAGAAACCTGTCTGTAACCCACACCCACATGTCACTCATGCCTTTTCTGTATATGTTCTGCAAGAAAGGGAAGCTTGCTTTGTTACTTTGTGGAGAAGTGTGGCTCAATGGTTAGAGTGGCAGACTTCAATGCAGAGCGCTGGTCCGGGACCAGGGTTCGTTTCCCGTCGCGGCAGGGTCTCGGGCTATAAATTCCGTGGACCGGATATTCTCGCCTCAGTGCCTATTCTAATCATGGGTCCCATGCTGCAACTCTGGGCAATAGCTTGCTTAATCTCCACAACGGCCCCACCAGCGTTGGGATGCCTGGCCTCACCATGGGGATGCCCAGGAGTGGACACCTCACATGGAAAGCCAGGAAGGGTTCCTTCAGCGGTATGAGTACAGCACTGAGATACCCGTAGTGGTGATCGGCGCTATATAAATACCTATACATTTACATTTACTGCCATACAATCCCTGTTCTGTGAGAAAGTAAAGCTTGTGCTGCCCGATTGGTACCTGTTCTGTGATGGGAATGGTTTGTGTGGATGCTGCCCTCGCATTACCTGTCCTCTGAAGTTAGGACGCTTGTACTGTTTCAGACCAAGGTGCACCTGCTCTATGAAGAGTGGTGTATCCAATGCTTCTGCTTTATCCTATGAAGATACAAAGGCTAATTTGAATGCATGTGCATAACATGCCCAGGCTAGTCTGAAGCATTTGTTGGCCCCAGTGCAAACACACCAGTTGCGGAGGCCTGATCGAGAAACTCTGGTTTCAGCTACAGCTTCCCAGCTTGTCCAAACTGTGTGACCCTAGACAATTAATTTTCTTCCCTCTGCCTCCTTTTCTGTGATCATCATATTTGAGAGCACCTTGAAATAATTCAGTTCAGGATGTGCACTGTACAAAAACTTTTATTGTTTATGGTATAATGGAGGATAATGTTGCTTGTTTAATAACAACCATAAAGGCCTTGTATAGGGGTACCAGACAACTGACTTGTCTCTCGGGTTACACTACCCTCACTTACAGTGCCAGGACATTTCTTTCTGAAGAATCTGTGCAAGTAAAAAAAAGTTAATTAATGTAGTCACTAATACAAGTATATTTAGTGTAAAAAGGGAAAGAACTTGATACCCATCCTGGGTCGGTACTGTACAATGTCTAATAAGAAAACCTGGTTTCAATTCTGGTTCCAGGCTTGACAGCTTGAGTCATTATTTAAATTGTGACTGTAGAAGAAAGGGTGTGGTTCACAAATTCTAAGAGAGGACTCTCAGGCCCTTATGAGGATGTCGGTGGGACCATTACAATGCGGTCAACTCGACCGCAGTGGTTGGAGGAACAGATCGACGCCTCCGACAGGCTCAAGGAGCCCGTCAGGGTGTTGGTTGGACCGTAGTCCTTACAATTAAAGTGGTGCCTGTGCAGGCACCGCTGTGGGGATTACGATGTTCATTTCCCACAACCTTTTTATAACGGTCCCACCTCCATGGATAGGCTGTCAGAAAGGGACTTTGGGAACCCCTAGCATAATCTCTGTCCCCGTGGTTCTCCGCTATGTGGGCAGAGGGACACCTGTGGTGCCCCCCAAAATATAAGGGAGATCACAAGAAGTTTAGAAAAAGAACGTGGATTCTTATTTGTAAGTAGTTATGTCAGCACTACGATACAATTTATTCATAAGTAACCCAAAGAGGGTGTGTACATTATGTGCTTGTGATGGTGAATGGTGCAGTGACACAGTAAAGTGAAAAATAGCGTGGACGGCATGAAAAATAGAAGATTTGGAGGTCAACAACACAATGAAAAGAAATATGTAGAATGCAGGTTTTTTTCTTAAATTGTTTAGGTTGAACACGGTAATGCCAGAAGCTACACGAGTGGTTGATGACGTTTTGACCTGTATAATTCCAGGTCTTCATCAGGACCGGGTTACTTTAGGTCATATAGTGCTGTGATGGTAGTTGATGGTCCAGCTGGACGAAATTCGGGATGTAAACGGTCGGCTGGCTCTGCAGGGGGGTAGAAGGTGCTTAAGGACAACGTGGGTCCACTTGTGGTCCTTATCGACTGGGTCATGATGGAAGTCTGATGCAGGGTCCAGAGGTCATGTTCGGGCTGGACTGTTCCCACAAGGAACAGGGTCAAGACTAATTTGCATATGGCTGGGTCCAAACTTGGGTGGTGTGGTGAGCAAACAAATGATGGATTAAACCCAGATCCTTTCGACTGGGGGTGAATTGTCCAGCATTCAGTCCATCAATTGGTTCTTTTGCATATGTCGCCCTTAGTGTGAAGGGTATGCCCAGGCATGGGTTCCATGCTCACTACACAACTGGATTCAAGCTAGCCTGGCTGATGAAGGGTGATGCCCTGAAACCGGTCCCAGGATGCTTGCTTCTGGTCCAGGGAGAACCTGGCTTGGCAGTTCGGGCTAGACTGTTCCCACAAGGAACAGGGTCAAGACTGATTTGCATATGGCTGGGTCCAAACTCGGGCCGTGTGGTGAGCAAAAGAATGATGGATCAAACCCAGATCCTTGTGACTGGGGGTGAATGTTTACATTGTCCAGCATTGCGTCCATCAATTGGTTCTTTTGCATATGTCGCCCTAAGTGGAAAGGGTATGCCCAGACGTGGGTCCCGTGCTCACTACACCACTGGATTCAAGCTAGCCTGGCTGATGAAGGGTGATGCTCTGAAACGGGTCCCAGGATGCTTGTTTCCGGTCCAGGGAGGACCTGGCTTGGCAGTTCGGGTTGGACTGTTCCCACAAGGAACAGGGTCAAGACTGATTTGCATATGGCTGGGTCCAAACATGAGTGGTGTGTTGAGCAAAAGAATGATTGATTAAACCCAGATCCTTGTGATTGGGGGTGAATGTTTGCATTGTCCAGCATTCCGTCCATCAATTGGTTCTTTTACTAGTGAGCCTCCAGATTGTGCCACCTTCTTAAGTAGCACTTTAAACATGTCTCAGGTCTGCTGTTGTAGCCTATGTGTGCAGTTTTAAACTGCCATTTCGACCTGGAGGAGTAAACCCTTTTGCAAGGCCCAAACCTTCCTTTTGAATGCATGTAAGTTACCCTTAAGACCGGACCAAGACAGGCCAAAGGGCAGGGTACAGTGTGAGTTCTACATACCCTGGTAGGCTAACATTGGAGTTGCCTTATTACATCTAATAAGTGATCATTTCCAGTTGGGAGGAGGTAACCACTTAATTTTTGGTGTCTTGGATTTGAAGTGAAAAATCCTCTCTAATGGTGAAGACGGATTTTAAATTACTATTTTGGAAATGCCACTCTTAGAAAGTTCACATTTTCCTGCCTTATCCATTTAGCTCCTGTAGCCTGTCTCTGGGCCACATGATTGGGTTTATCGAACAGCTGGGCTTTGTGTATTACTCATAGACAGCCACACACTATGGGGAGCTTAGGTGTACCTGGATGGGCCATCACTGGCAGGATGGCAGGGCTGAGCTGGACATATCCTTACTTTCACTTGAATAGACTGTGTCCTGCCTCAACACAAAAGGATGCCTACCCCCTGTAATCATATGAAGCCAAGACAGGAAAGGCAGGATGCCTGGGGACTTCAAAGGGAAGCCTCAAAAAGCTTCTCCCACTTCAAAGGCTGGCCCAGGTATTAATATTGGACCCCAGAGACCAACACTTCAGTACACTTCTCAACCTGTGAATACTCTGCCAGGAAGGACTGCTGTGCTGCTGAACGAACTGCCACTTTGCTGGACTGCTGCTCTGAAGGAACTGCTGCTCTGCTCTGCTGACCTGCTGCCCTTTTGCCTGGGTGAGAAGGACTGCTGCATCTGTTGAACCCAAGACCCCAAAGTGATTCCAAGAGCTGGATGGCGTGTCTCCTGACTAGAGCCTCATGGATAGAAGGCTCTAACAATCTTGAACCCAGCACCTGGACTCTGAAATCTGCGAGGCCTACCCTGACAAGTAGTTCTACCGCAGCCCTGCACCCTTAGAGTTGGGCCTCAAGATGGTTTACCAGCCCATTTGTGAACCCAGCAGAACCAATACGTCTCCTCAGCTGAGCAGTGCAACCCAGAGCAGAACCAACACATTGCCTCTGCTGCAAGGGTTCTACCAGTGCAAGAACTCTGCTTCAACACCACATCGGAACCACTGTGTGTGCAAAGCTTTCCTGAAGCAGGCCTCACATTGGAAATTCCTCATCGATGGCAGCCTTGACAATGAAAACTGTATAGGGCAAGCGGAGCTAGTCCCTTAGATGTGTTTACCTTTTGATGAAACAGAACGTTTCTTATTTTGATTCAATAATCCTCAAACACAAATTCAATGTCCATTCATCTTTTGTTTCTTCATGAGTTAATTATTATTATTCCATACGTTTATTCCTCCCTTTATTCAATCATTAATTAATGATTCCATCATAATGGCCAAATGAAATGCTTTTTACCAAACCCAATGCATTTTGGGTCACTCAATGACTCTTCCTCAGGGGTCGATGACAAAAAAATACAAGAAAACCAGATCGAGCACCTTCATTAACATACATCAAACGAGTCTTAATTATGCATGATAAGTACGGTGTCACAAAAATTTAGAAGTGCTTTACACAAACTTGGTTATTCAGTTAAAACATTAGCGTTCAAGGTTACGACATGCCGGTTGTTTATACCACTATTATTCAAACTTCAGTGTACCTTCATTCAAGGTTATAATGATATGCTATGACATGCTGATTGTCTATCCCACTATTATTCAAACTTCAGTGTACCCCTAATTGTGTTCTCTTCACTTACTTTCAAAAGCGTAAGTATTTAGCGTGGATCCAGCATGTCCAACTGTTACCGCCACGTTCCTTCAGGATACAATCCTACCGCATTCACACATTGTTATTCTGACTCGCTCTTTCATTCCTCGCGAAATTCCGACATTCGCCTTCATCACGTGCTGTAATTGACCAATCATCACACGTAGCACACACTCCCTCTCCACGTGATGTTATTTGTTCCTAAACTATATGCTATCCATGTCGTTGTGTCTTGTTTCACGGTCATATCACCGCTAGTCACTTCATGTCAATTTCATTCATTAAATGAATTGAAGCCCTTAACATAAAATCAGCATTGACTATGAAAATAAACCCCATAAGTAATTGAGAATGTATACCTTTAATCATAGTGATTTGTACCACATCCACATTACTATGTAACACAGATTACAATAAAGCACATTCAAAAGAAAGTAAAAGCACAGATATAAACAAAATGCAAGAAAAACCTTATTATTCTAATGGATTATAGTAAGCACGCCAGTTCTGTGAAATCATTCATTGAATGTGCTTTATCTGAAACCTCCCATGTCGCATCCATATGACTCCACACCTCAGTGAGCTCCACTGGCTGTCTATACATAGACGCTGCCAATCGAACTCCTCAGGCATTTATACAGGGCACTGCACAACATAGGACCAGCATACCTTAATAGTCGTCTTCACTTCCACTGATCCCCCAGACACCTGTGCTCAGCCTCACTCACACTAGCACACACCGCCCTACCCATTAGCCGCAAGAGCAGAACAGGAGGTCTAGCTTTCTCACAAATTGCACTTAAAGACTGGAAAGACCTTTGTTGGACTTGGACATTTTTGCAGGATCATCCCATAATTGTTTGACTTCCTCCTGTATTTTTTCTGACCTGTTGTTGGTGGTTTTATGACTCTGGGCACTTTATCACTGCTGTTCAATGCTAAAGTGCATGTGCTCTCAATGGTAAACTTGGTAGGATTGGATTACACCTGTTTGGCATATTTAATTTACCTATCAGTCCCTTGTACAGTGGTATCCAATATACCCAGGTCCAGTAAATTAAATTCTACTGGTGGGCTTCCAGTGCAGCTTGCGCCATCCACCAATGTAGCCTTTCAAAACTGTCTCAGGCCTCTGCCACTGCAGGGCCTGCACGCGCAGTTTTCTGCCGCTGTGACATGGCACATAAAGCCACGCCTGCAACCCCCCTTTTACTACATATAAGTCACCCCTAAGGTAGGCCTTAGCTAGCCCTATGGGCAGGGTGCAGGGTATGTAAAAGGTAGGAAATGTGCCTTAACTGTGTGGCATGTCCGGGTAGTGACACACAGCCTATTTAGTTTCTCACTGCTGTGAGGCTGCACTCTCAGAGGGATGCAATGGGGATTCCCTGATATGTGCTTCAGTGGTAATTCCTGATCTGAGAGTGGTAGCTTGATAAAGTTTGGTATGTTTGGAATAGAAGTGATAAATCCTGCTTATTGGTGAAAGCAGATTTATTATTACTATTTTCAAAATACCACTTCTTGAAGTGGGCATTTCTATGCGCTATGTGTCTTTGTGCCTGCCTGTTGTGTATTGACCATCTAGTTCTGACTGACAGCGGGGAGCGGATGTGCATTCACTCCAGCCAGTCCCTAGGTGCGATTGAGGAGTGCCCTGCCCTACCTGGGTGACTCAGCGCTAGGGTGAATAGGCCTGGCCTGAATTTGGAGTGGTGGGATGAGTAGCACCTGCACCTGAATAGGGCTGTGCCTGCCTTCCACAATGATGCCTCTGCGACCCTGTGGTGTGTCTGGAGCTAAGGCTTACACTAACAATGGAGGTGATGGTGCACTTGTAAAGATATGCTAAAGTGCCCCCAGAACTGGTGTAGACTGGGCTCAGAGCCCTGTGCCAGGGGGAAGAACAAATACATATGGACTATAAGTATTGGGGCTGTGACCCCATGTCTGTTGAGCTTGCTTGGAACTGGACCGGATGAAGAGGACTGCGGTGGCCAGGAGGAACCGCCATTGGGGACTGAACTGCTGCCAGCTGGGTGGCTGAAAGGACTTACATGCTGCGGGGTGACCCTGTGTGCTGGCATGCCTGGGCCCTGTCCTCTGCCCTAGTCTTCTCTGGGGGACTCAGTGTGACGTTCCCCTCATCCAGCTTGTGAAAGGTGCTGGATTTATTCCTGCCAAGTGTGTGGGGTGCGCTTGTCTTTGCTGTGGTCCTAAGTGATGTGTACGGCCCCCCAGAAGCGCGCGGAGGGTGCTTTTTCTCTGTTTGTGCTCAGCGCTTGGTGAGCACCATTTTTCCTTACGAGGAGGGGAAGGGAAGCAGCCGGTGCATGTGTCGGTGCACCTTCAACCAGCGTGGTGGCACTCTGTATTCTCTTGTGCCTGCAACCTGCCAAGCAGAGCAGAAACCGACAGAGACTTCGCTCCCTAGAGGCCAGAAGTCAGGCAGAGGATGCCTGGTTGTGGGCGGGGCTCCCATGAGGAAGAGGAGAGCCCTGAGTGTTGCCTGAGCCTGTTGAGGGCGGGGCCGGTGGTGATTTCGAGCTGGAGCCCCGCTGGCTCTTCGTGCAGCAAGAAGAGAGCCGGAGCCACATGGGCTCCATTCGGGGGCTTTCCGCCTCCCCACCTGTTCGCGGGAGAGGCAGACCACGAGTGGCAGCAAGTCTCACTGAGGAGATCAACAAAGTCAGAAGAGGTCCCAGTGAGTAGGGTCTTCAGGGTAGGCACGGCCGCCTCTCCCTGTTCCACGCTTCGGTGCAAGTGAGGGAGCCCGTGTCGGTGGGCATGCCCAGAACGCTTGTCTTCTACCCTGAGCCAGTTTGTTGCTCTGTGCTTGGGAGTGTGGGGTCCGTGTCCTCAGCTGCACTGCCAGATCACAGGCAACTGCTTGAGGGACACACGCATTGGCCTGAGCCCATACTTTTGAAAGGGGCATTGCGGGGCCCCCGAGGATGAAGCTAGACTGCCTGATGTTCGCCCCTATGTCTAAGTTGGGCATGATGGAATTAGGTGATGTGTGCACCTTATAAAGCGTTATTATAGTGCACTGTTGATATGGTTTTCACCTAATGCTTTTCCCTAATGTGTGCAGTACTGCTGATGGTGCTGGTTATTATTAGGTTGCACTATGGATAATTACGTTCTGCATAGTGTGTTACATTCAATGTAATATTACCAGTAGTTACTGGTCAGCATGATAGTGATGATTATGACAATGGCTCGATGGGCCAAGTAATGTATGTAAGCCTTGTGATGTCATGACGAGTGCCTAGGGACACAGTATTATATGTGATTGTGTTCTAATGTGTTTGTATGGATAATAAAAAGGCTATTTCTATATAACCTTGTGTGGAGTTTCTTTTTTGGTGTGCCTAATGTGTCGCTGCTGTGTGAGTGTGTTGGGCAAATGCCTTACTCATTGCCTCTGGAATAAGCCTGAATGCTCTGCCAAGGTACCAAGGGGGTGAGCAGGGGTTATCTTCAGCATGTAACTCCCTTGCCCTGACTAGAGTGGTGGGTCCTGCCTGGCTTAGTTGCATACCCCAGCCAACCAGAAACCCAATTTCTACACATAAGTGCCTCCTCCCTTCTTGAATTCTGCAAGAAGCTGAAGACCTGGCTCTCCGACTAATTGCCTGTGGCCGACTCATTCACCACTTCCACGGACTCACACCTATACACCTGCTCCATTGCCTGGATACTCTACCAGATGATAAACCCCACTTACAAATACAGCTAACATAGCATAACATAATAAAACCCCCATAGTGCAGAATAATGGCTTATTATGAATGCTGGGGATTACTCCATGCATGCACACTGGGTTTTTAGAGTTCAAGGTGATTGGTGAGTTGTTGGTTGAGTGTTTTCTCTATCACTTTGGCTGGGTACAGGAACAGGGAGATAGTATGGAAGTTGATCATCCCTCTGCGGTCAACCAGAGGATTTTGGCAAAGGGCCATGACTGCTCCATGTTTCTAGCCTTTAAGGGAAGGTAGCAGAAATGATGGAGAAGTTGATGATGTGGGTAGAGATTTTGTGGATCAGTGATCCTCCCATGTTGTAGATGTGATGACAGCAAGGGTCTGCTGGGGGCCCGGGGTGTACAGTTTTCATAATTGCAGTGGTGTTTTCCACTGTGAGTGTTCTCTAGTTGACTACAAGAGTGTCTTGACTGGTGGTGATGTCCTTGAGGTTAGGTTGTTGTTCAAAGTTACTGTATATCTTTTTGATTTTGCTGTGAAAGAAGTAAATAGTGCACCTGCTAGAGCCAATGTTGGGTAAGACTGCTTCAATCATAATATCCCAGAGCAGTTTGTTCAATTTACAATCGGTATATATCCTTCTTTTATTCAAAACATGACAGGTTGTAAACATTTCCTGCGTACCATATATGGTGAGGAATGTTGGTTGCTTCCTTTGGAGTCATAAACTAATGGTTACTGCAGATGGGTCTCGACCTCATGTGGACATAGTGTGGCCAGTGGATAACGTGTCCAGATATCTGACATGGGGAGCATATGATCACTACATGTGCTAGATCCTAATTAGCTATGTGTTCCTAACTCATGTGTTATTTGACTTTTTATGGTGTTTTTAGGAGCACGCATACCCCTTCCGGCCATGTGTGCTTTATTTGAGTAATCTCCCTTGACAATTGTAATGTTGCAGCACCTATCTGTGGGATTGATCACGTGTTTCTTGCCCAAGTGTTTGCCTGCCAGCTACACACCCTCCTGCTTGTGACCTTTAAATCAATAACACCGGCATAGGTCTCAGGACCTGCTTAATTACATATTTGGAAATTGAGGTTAAAGTGGAGTTAAGAACGGGCGATTCTATTAATAAGAATGAGATTTCATTTTTATCAATGAACGCATCGATTTCCGTATTAACATTCCCGCCTCTAGTTGATTTTTCAATTACACTGTCTCATGCAATTGTACAGTTACTTTATTTGGGACCTGTTGTTTTTTATGCTTGTTTTTGACTACAACTAACTTCTTGATTACTTGCATTCTTTCCAGTTTGAGGACTGCCTTTTTATACCGGTAATCCCCAATTGTATAACCCCTGCATACAAATGGCAACATAATAATAAGGGGCAATATTGATTTACTTAAATCGGATACCCACCATGGGAGCCAGGGGAAACAATTAAAAAAACACTCCTACTCAGGGGCACCTCCCTCTTCGCGCATATTTCTTTGTAGATTGTGCAGCACTTGAATGACAAGCGTCAATGTTCCATTGTCCATGTCATTCCCTGAAATGAGCGTACAGCAGGCTGCTCTGATCTTGGCACAAACACTTCCCTCCATTGCGGTCATTAAGGCAAGTATATAACGATGCTGATAGAAATGAGGTCGAGTTCAGTGCTGTTTATCATTTTGAGCATCATTCACCGGGTGAATTATCTTTTGTCTGCAGGGTGAAAAAAGGTTGTCGACCCCTCCAGTCCCCAGCTGTGCTTCTATGAACAGTTAAAATTCTTCAGGAATGTCTTTGAACTGTGCCAAGTCAAAATAGTCCCCAGATTTCCTTTCACAAGTTTGGTGAATAGAGGTTGTCTTTTTCCTTAACAGGTGCAAGTACAACAGGTACAAGTCCGATAGCTCTTGTACAGGAATGACCACGGTTGGGCTGTGCATGGTGACCAGGGAACACAGTCCCCTCTACCCGGGAACAAGCTGAGTGTAGGCATGCTCACAGAATTGCCAGTAGTTAAACATCAGCATGGAGGTGCCCCATTGCCTATCTGGAATATATAATATCACTCCACAGTTAGCATTCATGCCCATCCAAGCCATTCCTTTTCCTCTGAAACATAAGGGATACACTGTAAATGTTTGTACAATCAGAGGTTGTCTGTTCCCTTCTAACCAAGTGTATCCACCCACCTCAGTGTCCGACATTCTGTGACACGGGGTAGTCATACTTTCATTAAATTCTCCCTCATGCGACCCATTCCTCTTTTTATCCCCAAGTTGGATGGCCTTACATATGAATTCCAAGTCAGAAAACCACTTGTTGTTTAAGAAGACCGCCCCGGATACACTAAGAGCAACTCTTGGTCCACAGATGAAGGCAGGAGCAGATGTGTTGGTATACTCTTCTCCAGGAAATCTCAAGCCATGTGATATGTTCCTCTATGGTACCCTGCCTACGCATCCTATCCAGCTTAGTTTGGATATCAGTGGGTTCAGTGAGGATGTATGGCGCTGTTGGGTTTGTGTTGTATCGGGTTATGTTGACCCTGTGTAGTTCTATATTGTAGTTTTGGATTTTTGCTTTTATTCTGTATAGGTAGAGGTCAATACTGCATTTTGCTTTTTACCTGGCTGATGGTTGGGTGCCAACTGTGGTCATATGCTGGTACCAAGTGTTGTGCAAAAGGGTGAAGTGCAATGCATGTGGGGTGCTGGTGTTCCGTTTGGTGTATTTGTAGGTAACATACGAGAGGTCCCTACACAGGTGCTGTAGTTCCCCCTTAGTGAATCTCTCTTGACTCAGACGTTCCTCAGAAGTATTCAAATGTGGGACTACACATAGTAGGCAGGTAATACATAACCATATACATGTACATAACCTTTGTCGCAACACTACAGCTCTAGGTATTGGTCTCCTGGGAGTCATCTTTGCTCCTCCAGTGGCTCCTTCTGACCAGTTTAAAAAAGGTTACAGTTTTTAGTTCAAGGGTGTTATCGCCATGGAAGGGCTTGACCACACATTGGAACGATGCACAAATAAACTTTTTCCATTCTCCTTGAAGATGTTGGGTGTTAAGCAGGCCACTCACTGAGGGCCCGTGTTTTTTTCCTTCTTCCATATGCACAAGTACAGCAATATCCCTCTTTACTTTTGATTGTGGGGTTGATAACAGGTCGGCATTAGTGCAGTTCGGTGCTGTTAGAAATGGGGTTCTCTAGTTGGCAGAGGTAGGTACCTTTGTCCAAATAGGGACCCTTGCTTCCAGTCAGGGTAAGGGGATACATACTGCTCACCCCCTTGGTAGCTTGGCACGAGCAGAAAGGCTTATCCCAGAGGCACTGTGTGAAGTATTTGTACCAATACTCACAGTAACACAGTGAAAACACCACAAAAGGACACCACACCAGTTTAGAAAAATAATGTATCTTTATCTAAACTAAGCAATACCAAAATGACAAAAATCCAACATACACAGTTAAAAATATGACTTTCAAAAGGTTTGAAGAACTTGTACCATAGAAAACTATGGATGCGTGACGTTTCACCAAAGTACCTGTATTTGTATCAAAGTTCACCAAGCCAAACAGCCGCAGCGTCGGAAAACAAAGATACGTGACACTCCTGAGACCCTGAGAAGATGATCCAACAGTCCCGCTGCATGCAGAGGAAGGGTTGCGTCAATTCCGGTCTGTAGGGGGAGTGATGCATCGATTCTTCGTGCCGGTTCCGGTCCGCAGGTGATGCGCCAGGGAACTGTGGCTCACAGGTATGATGTGTAGATCTTCGGGGTGTGTTGGTGATCGATGCAGCGACGTTGCGCGGCGCTGCGTTGGTCCTCTTCAGCCACGATCCCTCGATGCGTCGATTATTGCCGCGACGGCAGGCACTGCAACATCTTTCGCAGAGGCACAGTGATGCGTGGAAATTCTTGTCGCGCCGTGAAGATGCGTTGGGAAAATAGCCGCAAGAAGAACGATGCGTCAGTTTCTGTAGTTCTGTGGGTTTCTTCTCTCTTCCAGCTCCCAAACAGCAGCAACAACCTCCAGAGGCCCAAAACAGGCACAGGCACCTCAAGGCAGGTCAGAACTCACAACAGCAGAGCTCAGGGGGTTGGGGGTGTAGTCTTTGTGTCCCTCAGACTTCTGAACAGGAGGCCAGCTCACTTCAGGCCCTTGGAGATCTCCTTCAAGCAGGGTTAACAAACCACAGCAAAGTCCTTCTCCTTTCCTTGGCAGAAACAGCAACTGCAGGCCAACCCCAGACACACAGCAAGGGCAGTACTTCTCCTCAGTCTCTTCAGCTCTTCTCCTCGGCAAAGGTTCCTCTAGAACTCCAGGAATGGTCTAAAGTTCAGGGGATTTAGGTCTGATACTTATACCCCAAAATATATTTGTTCTCTTTGTGCAAGGGGCTCTGAGCCCAGTTCAAACCAGTTCTGGGGGCTCTACCAGTGCGCAGCAACTTCCTTTGTTAGTGTGAGCCTTGGCTCCAGACACAGAGCAGGAGGGTGGAGACAGCATTGTGGAAGGCAGGCACAGCCTTATTCAGGTACAGGTGCTACTCCTCCCACCACTCCAAATGCAGATCAGGCCTATTCAGCCTAGTGCTGACATTATCCAGACTCCAAGAGCCACCCCAGCCCCTGTCACTCCAAAAGCCAGACAGTCAATCCACAAAGAGGCAGAGGCACATAGGAAGGTTGAGCAAGAAAATAGCCACTTTCTAAAAGTGGTATTTTCAAACACACAATTTAAAAAACATCTTTACTAAAATATGTGTTCTTAAATTCTGAGTTCAGAGGTACTAAACTCCATTTTTCTGTCTTGTCTCTATGTGAAGATATGCTTGTAAAATGTTACATAGCATTCCCCATTCTGTTCTATGGGCAAGATAGCCTTTCAATAGTGCCTTTGGATTTTCCCTTCGCGTGTGAGGAGAGAGACAGACTTTCGTTGCCTCCAGCCCTGCTAACTCTGCTACCTTTCGCGACACCCGCTTCGCGGGTGCCGCTCATCTGCCCTGTGACCCTCTGCTCCCTGGTGTGAGCGGCTCCACAGCCGGTGGAGGGATAACGCGCTCCCAGGTCGAGTTAACTTAAAAGTGCACAGAGCGTGGAGCCTACCGGGGGACTGCGAGGACCAGCAGCCCCAGCTCTTCACAGCTGCTGCCTCTTCCCCCGGCGGCCACGCCCCCAACCTTCTTGTACTTCATTGGCCTCAGCACCACCGCGACGCGGGACGCGCGCGGGACGGAGCACGGGGCGAAGACCGGGCAAAGAGCGGGCCGTTTGAGGCCGTTCGAGTACGTGAGAGTCCGGTCCGGGCCCCCCCTCTTTGCCTGTATCCAAAGGTCTTTGAACCATTAGTAAAATGTGTACACGGGAAACCAGGAGCAAAACTTCTTCACTAGCTGCATCCGGGGCTGTTAAAGGCCCTATTGACACTTACTTTGCGAAAGCTGGCTCCCTTTTGATTGAGGAAATCGAGGTTCTGGAGCGCAGAATCTCACAAGAAATAGACTGGGTAAGGAGGTCTTCAATGGGCCCTATGGCCCAAGCTAGAACCCCAGAAAACAGATCTGGTCTTCCAAACAGCCATAGCATAGACCAGGCAACATGTCCACTCCCAGTCACTAATCCCACCAACCCCGAGCTCACTATTGAGGTCCCGAGTGACTCTGAGGACATGAGCCTTATGGCCCTACCTAACACCCAAATTCTCCAGCTTATAACCACAGAGAACATTGAGACAGCCAAAGTTGTAGGAACCAACTTAGATAGCAATAGGGGTACTAGGGAAGGGGCTATTCCTAAAATGAAGCAGGGGCTTCAAAATAAAGAAGATCATAGGACCAAAACTCCGAAATCCAAGCAAGTCAGAGGCAAAAGGGAGAAAGGTGCTTCCTCTGACCCTATTGTGAATATATCAGGACCGCCATCTCCCCCTAGAATGATCAATTCAACCTCACTACCACAACTCAGCAGCAACGCACCATTAGACACTACCTCAGATGACATCATTTTAGAGGATATAGGCACACTAGTTAGGTCTCTGCTGAGCCCCCTTGAGGCAAGACTTATCAAGATCGAAGCTAGACTAGTTAGCATCGAAAAGGCAACCGTGCAACTTGCCGACTCAAGGAAAATTGTTAACAGTGGGACCAAAACAACAAGAGAGGGACCAGGACCAAAATCCACCAAAGGCAATGGTCCTCCCACAACAATAATTAATAAACCCCCACAAACTAATCCCAAACCCTCACAACCTGCACCAATCAACGCTCCGGCATCACTAGTTGCAAACAAGGCCCCTATCCCTACCCAACAAACGGCAACTGCTACCCCAAATTCAACCCTTCCACTGAAAGATAATATTCAGCCTCCGGCTAAAGCTAAGAGAGATCCTCCTACTACTGGAGAGAAACCTAATACTACTCCCAAACCTAAATCCATAAACCTCCCCCCAGAAGCAGCACCCTACACTCTAGTTCTGGCGGGGGTTCCTGAACTAAATTCCACCACATTTGAATCCACCACTTCACTCAAAAACAAAGTAATCAACTGGCTCTCCGTAAACAGACCGCTACCGAGAGGAACTACTAGCGATATATCCATGGCTAGGAGGGCAACGTGGGTGGGCTACACTAAGAAATCCATTAGAGGTGACTGTATTCTGGTCACCTTCAGAGATCCGAATACAGCCGCATATATCTGTACCTGTGCTGCTGATGAGGATTTTGCGAGCATCATCCAACCATTACCCCTCTCATTTTTTTACCCCTCAAATCTGTATAACCTCGAGGACCACAGGTGGAGGTACCACCAGGAGTTGCTGGAGGGTTGGGAAAACTGTCACAGGGAGAACAACAACTATCCGTCACACAGGGAAAGACCAACAGAGCAGTTCCCTACATATGGGGATGAGGCCGGCTGGGAAACTGTCACAAGAAGGAGGGGGGGAGGTGGTGGACACAGGAGGGGAATTCCAGGGCCACATAGAATACACTACCCCGCCTATTTATCTACCCATAACCGATACAGCAGTCTTGAAATGGTAGACTGACATGCGGTTGATGAGGGGAGCGCAACTCAAATATCTCCCACAAACGAGCCCAAATTCGCCACAGCTGCTGATACTTATTTTTTAGCACCTGGCACAGTTGATCCCAGACAGGTCCCAAGCGTTACGCCTTCCTCTCCTTCCCCTGATAACAGACCCAAGGGTACGTTCCTCGTCCCCACAAATCCACGGCCGCCCCACGAGTGTACTACTACCAACTCGGTTTTTATGGGCACGGCCTCCTCCCAACCACTAGAAATAACAGTGATTTCTTGGAATGTGGCAGGCCTTGCTAGCAAAATAGATTGCACAGAATGGGGTACATACATCAGATCAAAAAATATAATTCTTCTACAAGAAACTTGGGCGCGCGAAGAAACAGCATTCCCGGGTTTTGCCTCCTTCTTTAAAGCAGCTAAATGGGGGGGAAGGGGTAGGCCATCTGGGGGACTAACTACATGGGTAGCCACGGACTTAGGTTGCCAAGCTACTTATTTAGAGACCGCTTCTGATGATCTATTGGCTGTCTCACTCGAGTGGCCAGACTCATCGAAGTTGCTAGTAATTAATATCTACTCAAGGCCGGTTCCAATGCACAAAGAATCTGGCACAGTGGATGAGCTAGCCAAGCTCTTAGAAGGAATCCCAAGCGAACTTGCTTGCCTGGTAGGAGGCGATTTCAATGCTCAATACGAACCACTGCCTGGGCTACGTGATGGTCCTTCCCTGGAGGAAGATTCATATTGGCTTATACCTGAGACGGTGGCACCACCCCCACGGGCCTGGACTCCTTTAGCCCTACAGATAACTGCCCTCAACCTTGGTTTAAGGGCATGCAACGGTCGTACCAAATCAGACACACCAAGTACCCATACTTTTAACAAACCCGGCAGCGAATCCAGATTGGACTATATTATGGTCAAACTGTTTATGTGGCCAGCAATAGTCGACTTTAAAGTCACCCCAAGATTAGACAGTGACCACAATTCCCTGGAACTGACTTATTCCCTGCCTGGGAGAGAGGCAATAATCAATGGGTCGGACAAAGATAAAACGGGCCTCCTACTTGGAAATAATCGTAGGAAGGTCAAGTGGGAGAAACTGGCCAGCAACCCAGAACGAATATCCCGGCTATATGAAAGGATAATCCCATTACTGGAGGATGCCTTCCAGCTAGGAACTAGGGTCTTAGACGATGCTACTAGAGGAGAGCTTGCACAAATACATGCAGGCATCCTCACCACCCTAGAGCAGGACCTATTCTCATCTGCAAGGCAAAGGAATGGCCCTAAACCGAAGACATCTTGGTATAATGCCGCTTGCAGGGTAGCCAAGGCCCACTTGCTACTTGCTATAAAGGAACACCATAACAAAGATGAAATCCGCGCCAGGAGAAGATCATATAAAATCCTCCTGGAGAACGCAAGGGCAGAATGGGACCACGATTACTGGGAAAACCTCACTAATGCATTAACAGCTAGAGATTCCCGTAAATTTTGGCGCGTAGTGGCGAACGGCACGGAGGATTTATCCTCCGCAATAGAGCCCAATATAGCCCCTACGGTATGGCAGACCCACTTTGAGGCCCTGTACGCAGAGGGTGGGGGTGAACAGAACAGAGATGGTCCCACAATTTCATCCTGTCCCACTAGGGTTGTTTTCACCGAAAAAGAAGTGAGGGACGCCATTAAAGGGCTAGCTGCCGGAAAAGCCCCAGGACTTGATGGGGTGCCCGGTGACCTGTTTAAGCAGGAACCCGGGATATGGGCACCCTATCTTACACTAATATTCAATGCCATTGCGGGGGGACTGGAGGTGCCCGATACTTGGAGGGGAGCAGAGGTGGTCCCAATTTACAAAAAGGGATCCCCCTTGCTCCCTTCCAACTATCGTCCTATCAGTCTAATCGACATATCCCAAAAATTGTTCGGTAGACTGATTCTGAATCGACTGCAGGCCTGGACCGAAGAAATGGAAATTTTGTCCCCTTACCAGGCAGGATTCAGGGAGGGTGTATCAACCATAGACCAAATCTTCAGGTTAAATCTCCTCTACTGGAGAACAGCTGTAATCGAGGGCGGCAGTCTATATACCATCTTTGTAGACCTACGTGCCGCCTTCGATTTGGTTCCCAGAGCGAGGCTATGGAGAGTCATGGAAGAGTTGAATGTCCCTACTGACATCCTGACAATCCTGATGAGACTCCACCACAACAGCTATGCTCGCGTAAGGTGTGGCAAAGGTGGCAAACTAACCGAAAGGTTCCCCGTTCGCAGAGGTGTGAGACAGGGTTGCGTGCTCGCACCGACCCTGTTCTGCATCTTTGTGAACGGGGTTGTTGCCCACCTAAACAGGATCCCCAACTCCGATGCCCCAAAATTGACCGGCAGCAGGGTGCCTGCAGTCATGTTTGCAGACGACACCCTGCTGCTGTCTAAATCCCCCATGGGGATTCAGCGCATTTTGGACGGTTTTCTAGACTTTTGTAATGATCGGGGATTGGAAATCAACCCCCAAAAAACTAAGTTCATGATCCTGAACCCCAACCCCCAGAATCGAGCCCCACCCAGGCTAGGCACAACACAACTGGAACGTGTGCACAATATTGAATATTTGGGGATCACGTTAAACGAACATCTATCGTGGACGTCTCATCAGGCCAAAGTGACCATCAAACTGGCACAGTTGGCGGGTGGCACTATGCGCCTGGCGAACAAATCCTTTTATCGTCCACTAACCCCAATTATTCACATATATAAAACTCAAGCACGGGCAGGTGTCACATATGGGGGTGAGCTCTGGGGTCACACTCATCTCCCAAAGTTACAGTCCACCGAAAATAAATTCCTGAGACAGGTCACTGCCCTCCCCCAGAGCACTCCATTACTCCCCCTCAGATTAGATCTGGGAGTAAGACCAATAACAGAGGAGCTAGGTCTTAAACCCCTAACATTTTGGAGGCGTTTGTGGTGCAGCCCCGATCTCTTAAATTACAGAGAGGAACTCCAGGAATTCTTGCAGCTGCGGAATGCCACGAGGATCCCGTGGCTGACCTATGTCAAGGGAAGGCTCGAGGATCTGGGCTACCCGGAACTATGGACGGATCCTTCCAATTCCTGTACAAAGATTTCAAAGAAGGTACTCGCGAGAGCATACTACGAACTGATGCTCACAAGAGCTATCAATGACAGCCGTGAAGGATCCCTGACACACTTATTCCTGAAAGCGAAAGACTCTTACTGTCTCGAAAGTACTCTTGATGCGATCTCCCCTCTGCTAACGAGGAAACTATTCTTTCAATGGAGATACGGATGCCTCCCTCTAGCATTTTTTACAGCGTCTTGGTCTCCTCGCTCCACCACAGCAACTTGCCCTGTCTGTGCTCATCCGAAGGAGGATGAAGTTCACGCTGTTTTTTTCTGCAAGGGCTACGAGAGGAGCAGGAAACGTTGGTTAGTCCCGTTACTCAGGAACTTGGGCTTCAGATCCTTCCAACCTGCCTATAGAGTCTTAAAGACAGATCTTTCTCCTATTGTTGTCTTTGCACTTTCAAAATCTTTAACCTCCCTGTGGTTTACTCGTAGTCGCGTGCCGAAAAGACTTGTATAACAGACCCCCTGATAGACTTTAGCACAGTACACTGTACCCTCTGTTCTCCTTTTAATGTATTTTAATGTCTTAACTATTGGATCACATCATGTTTAATACGTTTATAACTGTGTATATTTTGTTATGTATCTTTCATGATCTGTGATCGAAATAAAGATTTTTGAAATGAAAAAAAAAAATGAAATTGGCAGTATTTCACTATCAGGACATGTTACACACACCAGTACATGTCCTACCTTTCACATAAATTGCACCCTGCCCAGGGAGGTACCTTGGGCCTACCATAGCGGTGTCCTATGTGTAAGAAAATGGAAGGGTATGGTCTGGGAAGTGGGTGCACTAGCCAGGTCGACATGGCAGTTAACAAAATGCATGCAGGCACTGCGGTGGCAGGCCTGAGACATCTTTTCAGGGCTATTCATGTGGGTGGCACAATCAGTGCTGCACGCCCACTAGTATCATTTGATTTACCCGCCCTGGCACACTTAGTGCACTTTACTAGGGACCTTCTGGTAAAACAAATATGCCAATCAGGGAGAACCAATCACAATATCAATTTCCACAGAGAGCACTTGCACTTTGACACTGATCAGCAGTGGCAAAGTGCCCAAAGCATCTAAGCCAGCAAAAACGAAATCCAGCACAGCATCAAAAACACATGAGGTAGATGCAAAAAGTCAGGGAAAACCACACCAAGGATGCCAGGTCTAACAGTTGTCCTTGCGGTTACCTGTTTTTGAAAGAACTTTGTTGACTGTTAATTCAGCCAGTTACTAATGCTCCATTCTCAATGGTTTTGGAAAACCTGTACTTTACCCAAGGGGTGTAATTCCTATCAACCTACCAGTCACGGTCTGGTGATGTATCGGAATGTGACCCCTGTTGGATAAGTCTTTCGGTGATTAGGGAAGTAAGGGTGATTACTATAACAGCATTTACGAGACTTATTTAGATAAGCCGTTAAGCCCTCTTTAAACCTACTAGGGTGTTTTCGGATGTTCTCCAACATTTCTGTTCTGGGTGATCAGATAGATGTGTTTGTGAAGTAGTCTCACAAGTACAGGAAGGGATAGAATTGTAGCTTTAGCAAGAGTTCTATGGGCATCACTAGTTTTACCAAGGGCGCCTCGTCTGTTGCGTGCATAAGAGCACCGTTGCTGTGCGGCCGCTTCCCAATGCTATTTTCCTGCTTGGAGGGTTACCTGCTTTTGATATGCCCAGTTCTGCTTGCTATGAGTTGTGTATTTCAGTCCTTATATGATTGCTATATGTGCATGGAAATGTGAGATGAGAGGGTGTGCTGCCATTTGGTGTTGCTGGTGCTTGCCATGTGCCCTGTGAAAACGTGTTCATGCTTGTGTATCTCCCTGTTACCGGCTCATGGTATGCAACGTTTCCCTCCCTTGTAGCCTCAGATACCTGGCTTTGGCTCATCTTGACCTCACCTTTTTATATGTAATCTTCCTTTTGGGCTAATTTTGGGCTGTTTTTTTTATTTTGGGGCATTTCCTTGAGCCGCATCATTCATTGTTTCCCTTGCACCATGGGGAGAGGGTCAGAGGCTGCTCTTAGGTTCTTACCCCCTCCCCTATACTGCCCCATTGGGCTAGCAAGCAGGGCTGACTGCTCCCTGGATTGTGCCTGCAACTTTGGGGCATCATGAGTGAACTATGCTTAGAATGGAGGTGTGCCTGGAAGGAGAGCACCCGGTTCCCTGTGTTCCATCTAGAGCAGTGGTAGAGGCTGGAAGCCTCCATCCCTGGCACCTCCATCTGCCTCTGACAACACACCCCACTTTCGATCAGTGTTTCTTGTGGGTCCGCTGTCCGTAGCTTTTGGCTGGAGTCCCTTGGGCTCCTCAGACTAGATACAATCATCAATTGCCTAATGAAATTGGGGCTCATGGTGTCGATCTGTGGGAGATTGAAAGGTTGGGAGAACCCTCAACTAGAGTATCAAGCTCATCATCACCCGTAGGTTGATCAGATTTCTAAAGCCAAAAATTCGGGCCACCTCACAAAAATAGAAGTAGGACTACAATTTCACAGAGGGGCGCAGGACAACTTGAAAGACAGTGCTCTACCTATGGAGCTGCAAAAACAACAATTGATGGACAGAATGCAGAACAATGTCATACATTCACCCCAGTACAGAGATCTGGGCCTAAATCCATCGTTTTTTTTTGCTCACCATGCCATTCCAGTTTGAACCTAGCCATATGCAAATCAGTCTTCACCCTGTGCCCCATGGGAACAGTCCAGCCCGAACTGCCAAGCCAGGTCCTCCCTGGACTGGAAACAAGCATCCTAGGACCGGTTTCGGGCTTTCAGCCCTCGTCAGCCAGGATAGCTTGATTCCAGTGGCATGGAGAGCACGGGACTCACGTCTGAGCATACCCTTCCCACTCAGGGTGACAAATGCAAAAACAACAATTGATGGACAGAATGCAGAACAATGTCATACATTCACCCCAGTACAGAGATCTGGGCCTAAATCCATCGTTTTTTTTGCTCACCATGCCATTCCAGTTTGAACCTAGCCATATGCAAATCAGTCTTGACCCTGTGCCCCATGGGAACAGTCCAGCCCGAACTGCCAAGCCAGGTCCTCCCTGGACTGGAAACAAGCATCCTAGGACCGGTTTCGGGCTTTCAGCCCTCGTCAGCCAGGATAGCTTGATTCCAGTGGCATGGAGAGCACGGGACTCACGTCTGAGCATACCCTTCCCACTCAGGGTGACAAATGCAAAAACAACAATTGATGGACAGAATGCAGAACAATGTCATACATTCACCCCAGTACAGAGATGGCTTGGCAGTTCGGGCTGGACTGTTCCCATGAGGCACAGGGTCAAGACTGATTTGCATATGGCCATGTCTGAACTGGGGTGGCGTAGTGGGCAAAAGAACGATGGATTTAACCCAGATCTCTTGACTGGGGGAGAATGTCTGCATTGTCAGCATTCCGTCCATCATTTGTTTGTTGTAACGCTTTTCGCCCTAAGTGGGATGGGTATGCCCAGACGTGGGTCCCGTGCTCACTACGCCACTGGAGTCAAGCTATCCTGGCTGATGACGGCTGATAGCCAGAAACCGGTCCTAGGATGCTTGATTCCGGTCCAGGGAAGACATGGCTTGGCTGTTCGGGCTGGACTGTTCCCATGAGGCACAGGGTCAAGACTGATTTGCATATGGCCATGTCTGAACTGGGGTGGCGTAGTGGGCAAAAGAACGATGGATTTAACCCAGATCTCTTGACTGGGGGAGAATGTCTGCATTGTCAGCATTCCGTCCATCATTTGTTTGTTGTAACGCTTTTCGCCCTAAGTGGGATGGGTATGCCCAGACGTGGGTCCCGTGCTCACTACGCCACTGGAGTCAAGCTATCCTGGCTGATGACGGCTGATAGCCAGAAACCGGTCCTAGGATGCTTGATTCCGGTCCAGGGAAGACATGGCTTGGCAGTTCGGGCTGGACTGTTCCCATGAGGCACAGGGTCAAGACTGATTTGCATATGGCCATGTCTGAACTGGGGTGGCGTAGTGGGCAAAAGAACGATGGATTTAACCCAGATCTCTTGACTGGGGGAGAATGTCTGCATTGTCAGCATTCCGTCCATCATTTGTTTGTTGTAACGCTACCTATGGAGCTAGCACTAACTCTGAGGAGCTAAGGGGCATAAATTAAATGCAGCTATTACACAGACTATCAGGGGTGCTAATTAAACTGTTTTCTGAAAAGACTGGCACCTATTCCTGCACCGAAACTCATAAAAGCTAGTTCAGTGGAGCCTCTCTAAAACCCAGGAAAATCTACCGGGACAGATAACCAAAAAAACAGGACTGTCTGGGCAAGTCTGAAATGTCTGGTCACCCTACACTGAGGCCTCTTAGCTTATTGACTCTGGCATGTGGGGGCTGTGGAGTTTTAGGGTCTTCATTCATAAGTGAAGGGAGGCCTCCATGGATTGAGAGGATTCAAGTGCATTTGGGGGAGCTGTTGGGACTACATGCCATGAAGGAAACGTAAAGCTTGAGCATGAGGTTCGAGAAAATGGGGACCTTTTAGCTTGGTGATTTGAATGCGTCCCATCAGACTTTGGCAGCAGGACCTTGGTGTCTGTTTTTAAAAGCAGTGTTCTTTCCTGCCCCCTCATCAGACTGCCCTGCCCCTGGGGTGTGGCCAGTGGACCCCATCCTGGGGGATCAGCAGAAGAGGGTGGCCTAGTTTCTGTAACCACTTTAGGCAACCTGATTATTCTGTGCTCCCACGGTTTCACCATCGATGCTGAGCTTAGTGAAGACACCTGATCGACACAGCCCACAGCAGCCCTGAATTCCTGGAAGCAAGTAAAACATTTTTTGGACCCCAATGTTGTCCATCTGTCCTGTATGTCCTGATACAATTTTTAAGGAGATAGGGTAAGGGGATGCTGGTCCTCTTTATCATAGGTGGTGAACTTCAGGGGGATAAGTCAGTAGGGTTATTATTACCAGTCTTCTTCTACTAGATGATTTATTTTATTGTTGATTTTAGCACTGTTGTTGCGCTACCTCCCCATAATGTAACGCCTCCTTGTCAGGGTTACATTCCCGGTAATTGGTATACTGGGTTTCTGCTCTGTGGTTGCTGCTGCCAGATACTTGCCCAATTACTTGATTCTTGCTGCAGTTGTATGGTGAACAGTGAATCTCCCTGCGACTGAGTGGATAATAAATTCTGATTACCCTGTGCTTGGTACTGAGGTGGGACATTAACCATATCCTGTTGCAACTACGCTGTCCAGCCATTCTGTATCTCGGTGAGTAACCCTTTCTTCAAAATATTGTAGAAAAATGTGACTTCTGGGTCCCTGTTAGCCCATGGCTGTCTGGCTTCTTGCGTCCATCTTTCCATCATTGCATTTCGGAAATCATTTATACTTTCCTCTGGCTTCATGGTCTCTGCCATTATCCCTCCTACATCTGGGCAGTCAGGGCAAATTTCTTTCGGTGCTGTCCAGATCCGGTGCCTGTGCCTCTAAAGTGAGGTACCTTCATGCTGGGTATTTGTTAGCGTGATTGCTGGAATGCAAACTTGGGGGAACATCGTGTTAGTCTGCACCCTAATTAGGCTGCTTAGCATACTCTTGAAGGCTCCTATCACTAGGCTGATACCTGCAGTGTTTTTCTTGAGACATCTAATCCATTTCCCTGCCCCATCCAGCAAGAATGATAATTTTGTTCTAAACCTCTCTTTCTACAGCTGGGCCCATGGCATGTATACCATCCCCGCCACACCCCATCTGCAGTAACAAACACAATTCTAGCTAACTCTATGGGTTTCTCCTAAACATAGCATCCCCAACTTGTGAGTCATTGCTGCATGTAGAGGAAGTCCCAACTAGGGTTTCCTCCTTCAAGCATGATGCAATCTTCCATTACTGCCATGCCCTCTGGCTCAGACAATCCTTCCTTCAGCTAAGGTCTATCATTTTGGTCTCTCTCCTCAGTCCAATCTGTTAACAGGTCGCAAAACGGGTATGTAAAAGTCTTGCCTGCCTTTTTGGCTATTATCTCCCTCAGGGTTAGTTTATCTTTGCTGTGCAACCGTGCGTAGCAGCGCGTATCCTCATTGCTGCTTCCCTTGTCTGCACTCACAGGTGCCATTTTGTGTTTCCTCTGTCGCGGGTCGGTAAGTACCAGGCTGCCTTGTTCCTTTATCTCTTGGTCAGCCCCTCTTCTTTGCTGACTGGACAGTGAGGTTCTGAGCCCTGCTAGTAGCTTTTCATCTACCTCCGACTCTTCCCAGTGCTGCGCCCTCTAGCTTGCCCCACTTTCCTCATGAAAAGAGTCTGCTGTCCTGTACTCTCGCTCTAACTCCAGGTTGGGCGCCCTTTCTCTGTTGAGCACAGGTCATGCCTCTCTTCCTCGCGCTGTCTGGCCTGTCTCTTTTGCTCTGAGCTATGCACTGCTTTTGTTAGCCTGGCTTTGCCTTCAAATTTTCTCTCTGCTTCCTCCTCGGCTACCTGAGCACCCCTGTAGTCCCATCCTTATCATCAGTTCCTGTGGACTGGAGCTCCCATCATCTCCTGAGCTTTCTGAGTCGCTATCAAGATCCACCACAAACTTTCCTAGCACTCGTTTATGTTTGCCTGAACCTGTGGGAATGTGTATTTTACCTACCTTTGAAGTGTCCTTCCCTAGGGGCTTGGGCTGCACTGGAGGCGTCTGGGCTCGCTTGCTTTTAGATTTTTTGGGCCTAGACCTAACTGCCCTTCTTTCGGTGGGGGTTTACCGGCTTCTTATGCAGAGAAAATGGTGTAAGCACATCCATTCCAGCATAGGGTGGGGGAGGTGCTGAAGCCATGCACGCTATTGGCATTGTGGGTTTATTGGTTTGAACTTCTTCAAAGATGGCCCTTAATTGTAAAACTGACTCTATTGTGTCTCTCTTTTGTCCTGAATATTTTATATTTATATGTGTTTTAGTGTTTTCAATTATATTTGTGTCAAATGTTCCCTTCTTAGGCCAGGAAAATGTGTGTGCCTTTGTGTGTAAATGGCCATCTTGGTAAAACGTATTAATTATCTTTGTCTGTTTGGGGAACCAATTCAATTGGGAATCCATGGCAATTTCAATAATTTGGATACAACGACTCAAAGGGCGTTTTGGAGTTTGGTTCCCCTAATGGTAGGGGCAATCGTACATGATGCACTCTTACAAATTATGTACTAGGAGCTCAGTGCTTACAATATTTGGATTAAACAGTTCAACTGAACATTTCAATACCAAGATAAAAATGCATATTTAGTATTACAGTATATGGTGAATATGCAATATGTTAGAATAGCATCTTCACGGTCTCAGTTTTTCACATAAAACACTTTTCAAAAACAATCAATACAACATCATCACATACATAATATAGTTCAATAATGGTCGACAGAAAAAATTAAATTGTCAAAAAAGATTAATACGTTCTCATCACATATTATTCTCTAGCAAGGGAAGACTAGCATGGAATATATTCCTAAGTGACCTGGATGTTCTGCCAACATCTGCTACTAGGCAAAGGTGGCAATCATAAAAACCATATCCTAATACTCAGGAATCACCAGCCTCTTGGCCACACACAGAAGTTAAGCCCAATGTCCTCGGTCTAATTTTTCCCTATGTCCGAATTCCACCCTGTAATGCCCAGGATCAAGCCAGATGCACCTCCCAGTCCTTCCAGATACTAAGGGTGTTAAGAAACCTCTTTAGCAGTGGGAACATTTTGAACTAAAAAACTATGATACTGAGGTGTCAACTCCGCCCAATAAGGATAGCTATGTCACAAAAATCAGCGTCCTTGGAGTCAACAAGGACTAGCTTCACCTTAGCTAGCGTACCTAGCCATCGAACAAAGGTGACTTCCACAGACACGCCTCCAAGGCTGTCTAACAACTGATTCAGTTAGGACATATAAAATAGGTTATATGCCAGACCCTGTCAGCGGCAGGGTTCTTAGATCATCTTTTTACGATTCTCCCTAGTTTACCATGCACCAACTGCTTTAGACTATGTTTAAGGTTTGGATGTAATCTCTTACCCACTGTGACAGCTGCTTCAGGACAGACCTGCGCCCAGGGAATTTAGCAGAACTTCCAACCAATTGTGGTGTCTGCCCACCTTTCTTGTTGTGCAAACGTAAATCCATCCGGGCGGGGTCTCCTTCCTTTGGCGACAGTCGGGTATGAAATCCCGATCCCTCCTAGGGTGGCTCGCCAACTTGTTGTTTGAGTACAAAATCCTTTAGGAAACAAAAGACAAGAGGCATTTTGTACAACAGGAATGGTTTGTTTATTTAAACATTATGGCCGGGAGAATAGTTACAGGCATGAGGTCTGTGGACAGTCTCAATTTACCATTGGTATATGTCCTTCTTTTTCACAAAACCCGAAAGGTTATGTAAGTTTCTGGAGTACCATATATGGTGAAGAATGTTGGTTGCTGCCTTTAGGGCCATAAATAAATGACCAAATGGTCACTGCAATTAGGCTCTTGACTTTGCTTGGACAAAGTGGGGCCAGTGGATATAAATAAATGCATTGATTTCCATATTAACAGTGGAAAAATGATCAATTAGAGCACAAGTGTGGAAAAACAAGTAAAGTATAGCACAAGTGTGGACAAACAGGCAGATAGAGCACACGTGTGGAAAAATGATAGACAACAGCAGTATGGAAAAACAAGAAAAGCACAGCACAGTCGTGTAAAAGCGATAGAAGATGGCATAAGTATGGTAACAATAGCGAGAGCATGAGAAAGAGGGCCGGGGCAGTAGGAGATGAATGAAAGGGAGAGAGAGAGAGGAGAGCGGAGGCTGCAGGAGTAGTGAGGCAGGGCCTTGAGGTGCAGGAGTAGTGAGGCAGGGCCTTGAGGGGCAGGAGTAGTGAGGCAGGGCCTTGAGGTGCAGGAGTAGTGAGGCAGGGCCTTGAGGTGCAGGAGTAGTGAGGCAGGGCCTTGAGGTGCAAAGGTCGGGTCCTAAAGGGCCTAGATCTATGGGAGGACCAGTCCCAGGTAAGTGGAGGGGGAGCTAGGCCTAGGCACCAGCTCAATGGGGTTGAGTAGCAACTGCCATTAAGTAGGTCCTGGGAGGGGAGAGGAGCCCAGAGAAAGGGCCTAGGATAGGCCAGAAGAAGACATGGGAAGAAGAAAGAAGTTGCGGGAGAACAGGTTAGGAGTGTTGGGAGGTGGTGGGAAAAAGCGCAGGAGGATGTGGGGGAGCTGTAGGGGCTTAAGGGGCAACCGGGGCAAGAGAGTAGGAGAGAAACATCATAAGACGAGACGGAGGAAGAAAGGAGAAAGGCACACCTGGGCTTTAAGTGGCCCAAAGAGAAGCGCAGGTGTGGAAAAAAACAGTAAAGTAGAGCACAAGTGTGATGATATGAGCCGAGAGAGCACAAGTGTCAGAAAACATAGCACAAATGTGAAAACTTATAGAACAGAGCTGTGTGGAAAAACATGAACAATAGGACCAGTCTCAGGTAAGTGGAGGGGGCAGCAGCACGTAGGAACCTAGGTGCATTATAGAATGTGGACGGAACATATAATTCTACTGATAGTTACAAAGCACACCCCTCGACAATTACATTCTTATCTTCGCCCATTGAATCCTCCCATGCATATCCTTTTTCTTTTACATTTAACATGTATTTATTACCATCTTAAGCACCCTCTTTCGTATTATAAAACAGAATTAAAAAAAACTCCTTCATCTCTCTATCTCGTATAAACTCCTTTGTGCTGCTTCTGACACTCTTCTTTTGTATGTCACCAAGAACACGTTTCCTTTTAATCATGCAGTAACTATTATTATCAACAATTGTTTAAAAAGTTTCCTTCTTATTAAAATGCTTTGTTTTTTCAGACACTTTCTGCCCAGTTTCACGTTTCTGTCCTCCTCCTTCGAAAGTGACAAATATTTCTCATCTGAGGCATTCTCCCTTCTCCACTTATTTAACGCATTTTGAACTGACTATTTAATTGAACTTTTCTCTTCCCTTTGCAAAAGATGTTTAATTATATCTTTTGTACAGAATCACTAATTAAATTACAGCTTGTACTCTCTGCCATTTCTAACAAGAGGGAATGTTGGCATGATGCACATATTCATGCAAACATGTTCTGACAACATTTGCAATAAGGTACTAACATGCCTTGTGTAAGTAAATCCATCTTACTGGCAACGTTTGAGGGTGGTCTTCAAAACATCAAGTTTGACAGCTGATGCATAAGAATACGGACATATGCATCACACACATTTGTGTTAAACTCTGGAATGTCCAAATTGAAATGCGCCTCACCTCGACTATGTTGCCATGTTTTGTTACTGTTTCACTAGCATCATATTTAGACAGACACACCTGAAAAGATAACCCTTTCTCAGTTGGTCTGCCAAGCACATGACCAGCAGGACAATGGGCAGCAGCAGAGAACCTAATTCTCAGGAGAGGCAGAAACACTGCCGCAGTAGAAGAGAAGGAGGAAGGGGAGGCAGAAGAATAGAAGAAGTTCTCATCTTCTGCCATCATGTGCCAAAAGGAGAGAGAGGAGAATGTTCCACCCATCCAGAGGCAACCAATGATGTCAGGGGATGAGGTCACAAAAAAACCTCATTCGTAATCCACCTCTCAAGTCACTACTCCATCTGAGGGTACCATTACCCTTACTGCCACACCTTCATGTTTACCTTCTCTCCCAGCCAAACCTAACATTGTACCAAAGGCCTCCATGAAGGTTTGGAGGCAGATGCTGGTGGGCAGCAAGAAATTCCTTAGGTCCTACAGTGGCTGCAGAATAAGGTGGGCATTTTGTTTCTGCCCTTCAGAATGTTCAGTATTTCAAGCCCAGGAGGAACAAATGCCTACTGTCTTCTTGGATTGCCTCCATGTCCTCCCCAAAAACTGGCATACGATCCCACCTGTGCAGTTTGTTAGTCCTACCTAATTTGACTGTTCTCGTAATTGTGGTGTTTACCGTGGAATCAACAGAGAAGGTAGGCAGGAGCTTGCACTCCCAAGCCATGAAAGAACCATGTCTTGATTGGGGGAATGTTTTCACTTTTCAATTACTTGGGATTTTGTGTGAGACTTTTGATGGATAGCAATTGTGTTGGATTTTGTTTCACGTTTCACAAGTATTTTTGTTAGAGGAGAACATTTTGTCCTTGAGAGTTGTATTAGCCATCATTGTTTTACACCACCACCATCTAAATCCAATATCCTCTCTTCTTTACAGATACCATTTGTTTCCCCACTCCCCACCTTCCAACTCCTTTATTTTTATAACATCTTTCCTCATTACTTTTTCTTTATGTACAAACATGTTGGCACATACTGTAGTTGTGAGTACATTTTTATAAATGCATTCTTGTGACGAGTGTATCAAAGCAATTGGTCACAGAAGCGAAGTTCACATTTGGCATTGATCTTTGAAAGTGGGTGGAGGTACAATTCACAGTAGGTTGTTTATATTCCTGACTGCTCAGTAGCAGGCCAATGTTGTAATATGGACCTGCTTCAGAAGAGGTAGGGTTTGAGGCATTTTATAGTGTTGTTGGCCAACAAGTGCACAGAGGAATGTCTCTTTCATGCAAGGGCTCTAGGTTATAGCTGTGAACATCCACAGTTTATTTCCTATTGGACCCCTTCTTTGTAGACCTGTGCTGTGGTGTGTGGACCTCTTACAGGAAGAGGTGTGGCGCCACGGCCAGGGCGACTGACTCCGGGAGCTGGGGATCACGGTTCGATTCCCGGCGTTGGCAGCAGATTAGTCCAGCACCATGTAACTCTGCTCAATAGCTTGCTTAATCTTCCCGACGGCCCCCAGCGCCTAGAGACACTTACGGGTGATTGTTCACGCTTTACAAATGTGAATTATTATTATTATTATGAAGTCTCAGCTTGTGCAATGCCATGTTAAAATGGTTTCGAGCTGGTATTGCTGCTTTTTAAAATAAGCTGCTGTGAAAAACTGGGGTAAATGGCTTTGAGGAAGTTCCCAGAGCAAGATACCTGTTTTGTAGTTCAGCCTAGCATCTGCACACAGGCATCATTCTGCTAGAAATATAAATTAACACGATTCACTTAGGCACAAAATGGAAAGTCATCTTTTCAATCGTGTCTTTTATAATTAAGCTGTGTTCAAACTGTATTTTAGGATTGGCACATGGTACAGGAACCAGTGTTGCTGCCTCGTCCTTATTTTCCATGACTCATAGTCAGTTTACCTTTATTGAATTCCTATGAACAATTTTGGACTGTATATTTCTCTGAGCAAACACAACAAAATGATGAACATAGGGCTGAAACCTTTCAACTACTCACCCACAGTCAAGAGATCTGGGTTAAATCCATTGTTTTTTTTCTCACTATGCCACCCCAGAATGGACGCAGCCATATGCAAATAAGTCTTCACCCTGCTCCTCACGGGAACAGTCTAGCCAGAAACTGCCAGGCCAGGTCCTCCCTGGACCGGAAACAAGCATCCTGCAGAGTGCTTGTGGGCCAGCCAGTGGGGTGTTTACGAAAATGAGCAGTCTCCTCCTTCTTTCCAGCAACACCAAACTGGTTGCAGGGCACGCTCCTCACAATGCATTGGTTAAAGAGCTAAGGAGGCTATGAAATATCTCTTCCCCAGGCATCCTTTACACTTAACTATGAATAGGTAGTGATGGAGCGGGTAGTACAAAATGTTGTATACCCCCCCATTCTGCATGTTTATACTAATTAAAATAAACTATTAATTATAATACTATTAATGTGTTTGTGTGAAATTTAATCAACATTATTAAGGTACAAAATATACGTGGGATTTGCATTTTGCATGGCTAAAATAATTTGTAAGTAATATACGTACGCATACTAATACTAGAAAAATAGAATATTGCATGATACATGTTGCTTTTGTGACGTTATCGTAAGTTGCACCAGATGACATCACTGGGTGAATATGAACGCTTTAATTGTCGCCATATGCTAGATAATTACAAGCACATAGGGGAATAAGTGAGGGTTTAACATTTTATTCGTAATTTCCATGTTTTAATTACTTTTTGTGTTTGTTTCGCTTAAGTTATCCTTTGAGCCTAAAATCAAGATGGCCGCTTGACATGCTCAATGCGATGGCCACCATTCCACGAGGTTTCAGGTGAAGTGCGCCTGCGCCAACCCCACGTACCAGTGGCCTCCTCATGACCCCAGACTCGGTGTACCCAAGCAAGGTCACGATGGGATGCTTGCCAAATGTTCAAACAAAGGACTTATGCAAGGAACCGAATGGATCATGCTTGACAATATGACATCATGAACTGTGTGAAACTTCACCGGACGATCCCAACCAACCAATGGGATGAGCCCAAATTCTCAAAATTGTAACTTTTAGTCCTTATTTTCATTATATAAATGACGTTAGAATAGAAAGGAGGTGGTTTGTTGGTTGGCTTGCTGTTCGTTCATCTCTATCTCGTACTTCCCTTTTGCTGACGGAGACGACAGTGACGCTACGTGACAGCTGTGTTCCTGAATCTTTGACAGACTGAATTGCTGCCCAATTTCTTGATGAACTAAAGAAAAATGAAAATCCTTGGGCACTGATCGATACTTGCACGTCTCTGGTCCTTGACCCGATCTTTGGGACTGTAAAGTGCTGACGACTAAATGTGATGACTTAGAGGACGACCGATAGCCAGAATAGGTAAATATGGTGTTCTGCGTAATGATTAATAAATTTACTAGATGGAACTAAAATTCTTGCATCAGTTAGATAAACAAAAATATTGATTAACAAGAAAATGTGTTTGGTAGATCAGGATCATTGAGAATGCTTTAGCTGGACAAAATCATCAATGCCAACTCAACTAAATTGATCCGTCGATCACGTGGAAGGAGTATCTTGATGTTTAGGGTTAAGATGTGCAGTAATAAGGGTATTAGATGTATAGAAATGAAAATAATTTTTCTCACTAGGTTACTATGTATTCCTTTCATGTCAGCGCTTGGAAACAGTTATTCCTCCCGTAAGTGCAGGCCAGTGAGAAGCGTAGTGTGAATGTTGGTGTTATGGGCCCCACCAATGATTGTACGAGTGGATGAGTTAATGTGATCTTTGGTCTGTGACGAAGGGAGGATATATTAGGTACGGAGTTTTGTCTTGATTCCCGTTACCCAGATTTCCGCGCTAAAACAGCAGCCCCACCATGAACCCTTTCAACTTAATGAAATTCCTGGACCACAGCTATCCATCCTGAGCAGACATCTGTCACATATCTCACACCGAGGTCTTCCTGTCAAAAAGCCTAAGCTATTGCTCCTGTTCTGGGAGTCACTTTTCCTGAATATTTATCAAAAAATACAACTTCACCACTGAATTGGCTTTTTAGTAAATATTAAAAATAGTGTTTGAGTTATTACAATAACTTGTCCCAAACCAAAGAATCAAGGTATTCAAGGTTTCAAGGATTCTTTCTACAAAAAACGACCATTTCTGAATTTGTACAAAATATACAGCGACTTTATACAATAATAAGTGCTGAATCAGTGGTTTGCTTTCATCATTACTGGTGACGGCGTTTCGACCCTTTCTAGAGTATAGGGTTTTATCAGGACCTATGTATATAGGGACATCTAGGGAAAGGAAGAATAAAGATAGTGTGAGGTGAGCATATGGCCGGTATACCAACATAATTTGTGATATATTGGATCATGTAGGCAAGAAGAAGTGGTGAAGGTACCTGAATTTTAATTCGCTCAGCTGAGTGAAGAAAAATGTGCCAACCGTAGTTAATAGTGAAAGAAAGATACTCACAGGGAGACCCAGCTGGGTTCTGGTATTGTGAGGGATAGAGAAAAATAGATAAAGATTAGAAAGTAAATGGGCTGCTACTTAGAGAAACTACAGGAGTGGCGCAAATGAGAGACTTACCCCTGGTGAGGGTTTGGGCTGGCGATCAAAGGGATGATGTAGCGCTGATGCAGAGGATGAAACTCAGCGTGTGTAGGCCGTGTCAGTGATGGAAATCTGGGGAAAAGCGTGACAGTCAGTTCTTGTGTGGCGGGGCACAGCATACTTGGGATACTATCTAGCAAATTTGAGCAATGGAAACAGCTAGATTGGAAGTGCACGATAAAAGACTATGAACCACGAGCCATGCCCTGGTAAGACTTTAATCCCAAGTATCCTGTATTTTCTATAAGTAGTAGCCCATTTATTTTCTAATCTTTATCTATTTTTCTTTCACTATTAACCACGGTTGGCACATTTCTCTTCACTCAGCTGAGCGATTTAAAATTCAGGTACCTTCACCACTTCTTCTTGCCTACATGATCCAATATATAGCAAATTGTGTTGGTATACGGACCATATGCTCACCTCATACTATTTTTATTCTTCCTTTCCCTAGATGTCCCTATATACATAGGTCATGATGAGACCCTATACTCTAGAAAGGGTCGAAACGCCATCAACAGTAATGATGAAAGCGAACCACTGATTCAGAACGTATTATTGTATAAAGTCGCTGTATATTTTGTACAAATTCAGAAATTGTTGTTTTCTGTAGAAAGAATCCTTGAAACATAGTAAATATTGTCACACTATGTCACATAACTTTTAGGTTCTTGCAGCACTTGGGACACTTCGCACAACTGCTTATCTTTTTGTATATTATTTGAGTAATACATATATATGTGTTCAATGAGATCTTTGGTGTTTTTGGTCTTTTCTTTCTGACATCACTCTAACCCTTTATTATTGCGATTGTGCATTACAATATCTATATATATGTATACCATTCCACAGGAATCTTTGTTTTCTTGTAATGTTTTTATTGTTAGGCTTGTTGATGGCATAACAAGAGCTGCAGTCCACAGATAACTTTTAACTTTTCCATGCCTTTTGAGTACTTCTTGAACCTTATACTATAGCCTTACTGTTAAGTTAAACATGTCAGTTAGGAGTTAACCAACTTTACCATTTAAAGGAGTCAGAACACTTATACAGGATGACAGCAGTTCTTCAGGGTACAGAGTGCAAAAACTAGTAGCAGCCAACTAAAACAAAATAGGGGTAACCATGCGAAAGCAAGCACTTTCTCACAGAGTGCAATGCATTTTTATATAGTCAAAGCTTTCCTTTTCTTTTTTCTGCTTGAAAAAGCACAAACTTACTGCTTTTCTTCCGACTTACCTGCAAAGAGATAGTATTATTTGAAAATCCCTGAAGATCCCTGAATAAATGTAGTGTAGAACCAAAAAAATATTAAAATTCCTCTTTGTTCTCAGGAGGCTTATCTTCTGTAATGTCTGACACCAGACTAGGCTCTGAAGAAATTCTTCTGCTGAAAACCAAATGCCCGAGATACTAATTTCTCATGCCAAATACACAATTACTACTACTAAGTGTTCCTTCTGCTTGACTCAAAATGTGCAGCAGCCTTCCAAACACATCATAATAGAACACTGTGTCCAAACCAAAAATGAACAGGTCATCTTGATTTAAAGCACACCGTCCAAATCCTTAAATAAAGTGAAACTAGCCTTTCAAAACAGAAATGATGGCATTCTCTACAACTGGTTGAAGTCCTCTGGAGTCATAAAAGGTGGTATGATGTGAACATTCTTTAGCCAATTCAATCTTGTCATAAACGGAATGTATTTTAAGTATGGAAAAAACATTTCCAAGGGAAAGTTTATTGAGCAGGTCCTCAATCACTGGCAAACCAAAATTGTCTACCAAAAGGATTGACTTACAGATCTAAAGTCAATGCATATCCTTAAACTGATGCTCTTCTTTTTTGCCTTCACCAAAGGGGAAACCTAAAGAAAGGAATCAATATGTTCAGTCAGCCAATATAAGCTTTATTTTGGCAAAAACAATAAAAGCACAAAGCAATAATAAAACATCAATTAAAAATCCACATTCAACATTATACAAGTCCATTAAATACACCATATCTAAAAACCAAGAGCACAGTTCAAATAGTTACACAACAGTATCTTATTAAAATTCCAAGTAATTAATAGTTCATGGAAGTTAACATGTAATTCAAAACAGGAATAGACAAATATTTCAATTTGGTTCCAGACAAAAAAAAAAGTAGATAAAGATAATATCATGGCACAAAGGATAAACACAATCTTGATTATAACTCATATCTCCTCCTGATATGAAAAGCTGGGTTTATAAAGTTAAGTACTGCAAAAAAAACAGTCGGGGCTCCTAAGGATTGCAAAAAAATGAGCCCTTCCTATTGTTGCCTCACATTAACCTTTAGCAATTGCGGAACCAAGAAGCAGTGTTTTGGCTCTTGATATAGGAACAAAACAGAGTTAAATGGCTAGTGCTTTAGATAGAGAGGTTGTCACACCCACACGATCTAAAATGGGTAAACCAGTGGCGATATGTCAGGTTTGTAATCCACCTCAAGTATGGCTCAATGATATGAGTGATTGAGACGTCAGCATAATTTACGATTGTTCACTTGGCCTTAAACAACTCTAATCATTTTTCTTACACTGCTCAAGATACAATTCTTTGACGCACAGCGTGTGGTTTGGGCCAATTGTATGTACAAATCTATGTAAATCTAACAGGCCGAAACTGTCAAAAAAATCCCTCAGATACTTAAACCATTGAATTTCCTCCAGCCCATGTAATGACAGGCAGTCAGACAAACAAGTTCTTGTTGGACTAGCCTCTGGGGATGACCATAGATTTGCCCACAATAGAAGTGGTGTTAGGCAAATCAGGTCTTTCAAATAAGGCATCCCAAGTTCCTTGTGGTAAATAAAAGTAACTGACTGACTGAATCAATAGGTTCTATAGCAACCTCATCACACATGGATTGCAACTCTCTCGTAAACTCTTTTCAGATGCTATGGGGAACATTCCTCAATTGGTGCTCAACTGAAATGCAATTACCTATCACTTTAATCAGATGCATAACCCCTTTGACTATCCCCACCATGATGGAAAATAACCTACACAACATCCTGGCAATATGAGTTTCAATATAAACTTTATTACACAGATTAGTAATGTGACATACGTCCTGTATATAATCATTGCTCCATTCTTTTTACCTAAAGTGTCAGATTTGGACTTTCCTTGGGATCTGTACGAAGAACTTTAGGTCCACCGCCAGGCACCTTCAACTTTGATTGCTTTTATGGCATGAAGTATTGGAATAGCCTGGTAAAGGAAAGGATGTTGGGTTAGGAACAGTGGGGAGAGAGATCAATCAATCAATCAATCAATCAATCAGGGGCTTATAAAGCGCGCTACTCACCCGTGAGGGTCTCAAGGCGCTAGGGAGGGTGGGGGGAGGGGTGCACCTCTGGATCAGTTGAATAGCCAGTCTTGAGGCACTTCCTGAAGGTGCGCAGAGTGGTGGAGTGTCTGATGTTGACTGGGAGCTCGTTCCAGGTCTTTGCTGCGACATAGGAGAAGGCTCCTCTGCCTGCTTTGGTTCTGTGGATGTGTGGGTCTCTGCCAGGGTGAGGTTGGCAGAGTGGAGGTTCCTTTTTGGTACGTGGAAGTAGACTCATTCCTTGAGGTATTTGGGTCCGATTTGTGGAGGGATTTTGAGGCATGGGTGAGTAGCTTGAAGGTCACTCTCTTCTCGATGGGGAGTCAGTGGAGGTCTCATTGGTGCTGGGTCATGTGCTCGTGTCGTGGGGTTCCAAGGACAAGTCTGACTGCGGTGTTCTGTATGGTTGTGGAGCAGGGTTCAGGTAGCAGGGTTCTGTTGATTCCAGGCTCTTCATGAAAGAGAGGATGAGCTGGGTGTCATTGGCATAGGATACTATGCTGAGCCCATGCTGCCTGAGGATGGCAGAGAGGGGGGCCATGTAGATGTTGAAGAGCGTGGGGCTGAGCGAGGATCCTTGGGGTACTCCGCAGTTGATCTCAGTAGGTTCAGAGAGGAAGGGAGAGAGTCTGATCTTTTGGTTCTGCCGGAGAGAAAGGAACGGATCCAGTTGAGGGCGTTTCCCTGTACACCAGCGTTGTGGAGTCTGGCTGCAAGGGTCCGGTAGGAGACGGTGTCAAAGGCTGTGGAGAGGTCTAGTAGGATGAGCATGCAGATGTCATCGGTGGCGGCAAGGAGGGCGGTCTCGAAGCTGTGGTTGCTGCGAAATCCGGAGTAAGAGGGGTCGAGGATGGCGTCCTCTTTGATGAAGGTGGTCAGTTGGGTGTTGATGAATCTCTCAGTGACTTTGGCTGCGAAGGGAAGGAGAGAGATGGGCCAGTAGTTTTTCAGCTCCGTCGGGTCGTCCGAGGGTTTCTTGAGGAGGGGCTTGATCTCTGCATACTTCCAGTCGTCAGGGAAGATGCTGAAGTCGAGGGAGGCGTTGATGAACCGGCCTAGTTCGGGTGCTATGGCAGTGGCAGCTCAGTGGTAGATGTGCGGTGGGCAGGGGTCCGTGGGGGCTCCTGAGTGGGTGTTCTTCATGGCCGTGGTGGTGTCCTCAGTGGTGGCAGGTTTCTAGTTGGTGGTGGTCGGCAGGTTGCCGGTGGTGGGGAAGGCCCAGTGTCCGGAGTCTGTTCGCTGAATTTGTCGTAGAGGGCCTTGATTTTCAGGTGGAAGTAGGAGCTGAGCTTGTTGCAGAGGTCCTGAGAAGGTGTGATGTCCGTGGCTTCGCTGGGGGTTTGTTGAACTGCTGAATGACGTTGATGAGTTCTTTTGCGCTGCTTATTTTGATGTGGATTTTGTTCTTGATAAAGGTCCGCTTGGTGGTTCATATGCTCTGGTGGTATTCGTTCATGGCGTTCCTGTAGTTGTTATGGTCTTTGGTTGTTTCCTTGTTCCACCAGAGTTTCTCGAGGCATCTGCAGGAGCGCCTGGCTTCTTGGAGGTTGGTAGTGAACCAGGCGGCCTTCAGGGGGCAGTGTTTGACGGGGTGGCGGAGGGATGCCAGCTTGTCGGCGTAGTCGGCGATTCAGCAGTGTAGCTCTTTGGCTGCTAAGTTGACGTTGGTTGTGGTGGTTGGGGGGTCGTGGAGGAGGGTGGTGTTGAGGTGTTCCTCTGTGATCTTGCTCCAGTTTCTTCGTGGCAGGCACGGGGCAGGTTTGGGTGTGGTGGTGGTGAAGGTGAAGTGTTTGCAGTGGTGGTCTGTCCAGAGGGGCTGCAGGGTGTGGCTGAAGTGGATGTTTGTCCCTCCTGTGAAGACGTGGTGATGAGTTGCCTCAGTCCGAGGTTGGCGAAGTTGTCACGGAGGATGGTGGAGTTGGGGTCCCTGCGGTTGTCGAGGAAATTCAGGTCTCCGATGAGAATGTAGACCGTGGAGGTGATGGTGTGGGGTGCAGCGAGGTCGGCAATGGTGGTGGCGGAAGAGGCGTGTGGTCTGGGGGTCTGTAGATGTGGGTGCCGTGCAGCGTGGTTCTGGGGCTGGTTTGGATCTGGAAGTGGCGGTGCTCTGTGTTGGTGAGGGGGTCGCTCGTGCTGGAGGTGGAGAGTCAAAAGGAGCTCTTGTGTGCAATGGTGATTCCCCCTCCTGGGTGGAGGGGGCGGTCCTTTCTTTGGATCTTGTATCCATCAGGGATGGTGGTGGCGATGTTGGGGATGGTGTTGGGGATGGAGGTGGCGTTGGTCTATGTTTCCGTGAAGAAGGCGATGTCAGACGAGATGGTGTCGAGCAGGTCCCAGATCTCTACGGCGTGTCTGTGGAGGGAGCGTACGTAGAGAAGGATGCATGTCAGGGCTTCAGTGGTGCGGGTGTCCGTCGTGGGTCCTGTGGTCGTGGGAGAGCTGTTGATGGTGAAGGATAGTCAGCAGTGTCGGCAGGACAACTGGCCGTGGGTGGTGTTCGACATCAATCTCTGGCAGTGGTGGTCTCTCCCGGGGTTGAGTGCGAGGAGGGCGGCGGCGGTGTAGTGTTGCGGGGGTCGTAGAGCCAGGGTTCCTGGCGCTGGCTGCGGTCGGGTCGCGGACGGGCACAGATGGGCTTGCCTTTGGCACGGCGCCAGCGTGCCAGCCGCATGCGTCTGTAGGGAAGGGGGCTGGAACACGAGTCTGGTAGGCGGGAGCTGGGGTTGAGCAGTGGGGGAGGGGCAGCAAGAGCAGCAGCGGTGGGAAACCAGCGGAGAAAAAAATAAATCTTAAAAATAAAGCTTGAAAATAAACTTAAGGGGGACCAGAGAAAAGCGTCCAATGAGGGCGAGAAGGGGACACCAGGCAGGCGGGGAGCATGAGCAGCGCCGAGGCTGGAGGGCGGAAGACTGGAGGCTGCAGGTGCAAACCCTCACCTGGAGGAGGGCTGAGCGCTGCGGTGAGACAATGAGACTGCGAAGCAGCAGGGGAGAGAGTTAGCCCAGACCAGAAGTCTGAGATCTGAATGAGAGGTAGATAAGTATTGTCTTATACTTAGGACCCACCCCTGCTCTTCCCCCTTCTCTTTGTTTTGTTAAACTAAAGGTTTTTACCACTTGTTGGAGTTTTTTTAGACTGTTTGCTCCTATTCCGGGTTGGTGGGAGAAAAGATTATTTTATTAATCTGTCAACGAAAAGGGCTCCTAATAGATTAAACTATTGAAAAACAATCATGGATTCCAAACAAGTGCCAAACGTTCTTTGCTGGACCAATTTCAGCATAAGGATCTGTTTACCTTGTGCTGCGATTTCACTAAGAATTATTCCCCTTAGTCTGGTAATTATTCCCATTAGTCTGGTAATGTAAATACACTTTAGTGCAGTGCCCAAGTACCAATTAAGCAGTGCCAGAGATCCTAGATCCAGTATTACACAGTGTTACAAGCTTTGGTCTAGAAGATCCTTACCAGGGAGACCTGAACTGCCTCAAAGGTAGATTTTAGTACTTTTTCCTTCCTCAGAAGCAGAGCCTTTTCCTTTCATTTGTTTGTATGGGACTCAGCCAAGTTTCCGCTTCTGTTATACCCAGGAATTTTCATGGGAAGCCTCTTGAAACTCCATCATAATCCGAGCTCGAGTTCAATCGAGAATAGTGAGCACATGAGCGGGGTTGGTTTTATACTCAGGTCACATGCAAGATGGCTGCCATCATGGGGAGCCTGGGAACTGCAGTTCCTTTACTACATGCAGCATGAGAAACAGAAAAGAAATCATGGTTAGAGGGCAAACAAGAGAGCAACACAAGAAAAGAGTCAAGGAACCCTAAGAAGAACAAACACTACTATGGTGGCTCAACAAACTGCAGCGCAACAACCACCATGCACACCGAGCACTCCACTGCATTCTCCCACCAGGCAAGCCTCCAGAGAGCCATGGGTGACACCGCAAAACTCAGAGAGGAACTGGCAATGACACCAGCATGTGTGGGGTGGAGGCAGATACTAGAGCATGCACCACTGAAATGTTCTGGGTCTCATTGTCAATCTAACGTCCCTTGGTGCAGCCAACCAAGAATGTAAATCTCATTTTGGACAATATAATATTTTCCCCTTAATCATTCAATTTATGAATTTCAACAACACAATTATCTATTCTAGTAAAATGACTGACCCCATATGTACTTGGATGGGCATTACTAGGGAAAATCAAATGTCTGAAAGAATTGTCATTTTGGATCCAGTATCCAATAAGAAGTATATGGCCTCCCCATCAACAGTGGCCTTAATATAAGGGTTAATAAGAACATCATCATCATCAAGGTACATAACATCAACTTCATCTTGATCATCACTGCTGTGCTGTTCTTCAGCCTCAATCACAGAAACAATAGATTCTCTGATACACAGAACTAAACTATCAGTTTGCTCTGCTAGCAGACAAGTTCTTCCTCCTCTTTGACAATACTGACCATATTCCTTCTTGTGCTCTTTCACACAAAGGCAAAGTGCCCTTTGTACCCACACATATTGCATTCAGCCCAAGCACACTTGTTGTAGTTTACCAAGTGGTTGCTAAAGGTTTGATTACATTACATTACAGCTGGAAGAAAGTGGCTGTGGAAGATCTAAATCTTTTTGATAGTGACATAGTTCAATATTTCTAGCTATATATATGCCCTCCACCAGGGATGGATTATGTGAACCTATGAGCTTCTCCTATACTCTTCTGTCAAAGCATATCGTGTTAGGTAGGTCAGAAGTAAATTATACCTGAAATTATCAATTTTACAAAGCAGAGCCGATATAGGGGAAGCTCCAATGTATAAATCAATGCTCTTGTTTGGTGGCTGTTTGTAAAATCCTCTTGAAAGGATGACAGGATCCAGATGTATATTGAAGTAAGTTTATTTGATAGAGGAGAAAAATAAAACAGCTGCTTCTTCTAGCCTGGGCCAACCGTCCTTGTGTGGAATCTGGTGCATACATTCTGTGCTCCAGATTCCACCCGAGAACAGCAGGATACCACACATCTCCCTACGTCAACACAAATATTTACAAGAATTCATATTTAACATGACAAGAGTAAAAACTGACACAATAATAGTAAAACACAAAAGAAGTATTGGACTCAAGTATATGTGAAAAACCTACACATCCATGTGATAATCTTTGCACCACACTGGTGGCCGTCTTTGTATTACAAGATCATGTCTTTTCACATAGCAAGAGCTTGGGCGAAATTCTTTCTGCCAATTCATATTTCCACGCAACATCTTAGGACCCCGCAAGAACTTGGATCCAGAGTTGAGACAATCTGGCCATAACCATCGTGGAACTTTTACAACCTTTGAAAGACTCCAGACATTCCCATCAGTTAGTTCCACCACTTGTTTATCAACTCTGACAATCTTCAGGGGAGCAGAAAACCTAGACTCACCAGTCCTCACCATTCTTCCCTTTTTCACACGCACCAAATCATTGACTCTCAAAGGGGAAGAAAGAGTTTTGTCTGTCACATCAGAACGATCTACCACAGTTTTGTCTGTCACACCAGAATAATCCACCCCGGGTTTGTTTACCTGTTCCCTATGGACAAGATCCCTCATCCATCTCTGACTCAAATTGCAAAAACACTTCCTACCTCTCATTATTTCAAAGGGAGACACATCCCCATTGCTTCTGGGAGTATTTCTGTAACTCCAAAGTAATTCTTTAATGGCGTTATGGCAATTCTTTCCATTACTAATGGCAAGTTGCAACCCTTCTTTCAACACTCTAATCCATCTTTCCACAATTCCATTGCTTTGGGGATAATAAACTGAAGAACATTTGTGTGTAATACTATAACTCTCAAGAAATGTCTTCATTTCAATTGAAGTTAATTGTACTCCATTGTCTGTATGTAATAATTCGGGAAAGCCCTCCTCTCAAATATTTCATTTAAAAACTGAATGACAACCCTGGAAGTAATCTGTGGAACAAGTTTAACTTCAGGCCACTGCAAAAGTTGATCAATTAAAACAATTGCATACAAGGGATTTTGTCCAAAACTCATTGGCCCAGCTATGTCGAGAGATACTCTTTCCCACACACGCGATGGCCTTGAAACAGGTGAGTGTTGATAAACAACAGTCTTTTGGGACTTGTCGATAATACTGCATTCAACACAACATCTGACTTTTCTTTCAATACAACCATCTACAGCAGGCCACCAAAATTCACTCCTTATCGTCCTCTTCATACTGGTCATACCGGGATGACCTTCGTGTGCCATGTCTAAGACAGTTTGTTTGAGATCACTAGGTACAACTAATTGTAGACTTCTCATTAAAATGTCATCCTGAACAGACAATTCTTGTGCCACTTGGAAAAAAAGGTAAAAGACCCTGGGCAAATCAGACTTCCTAGGCCAAGATGACTTCACAAAGCACATCACCTTTTTGATATCCTCATCATTATAACAGGCCGTTCTCCACTGATCCTCACTAATGCACCCCTTCGATACTTTGCAGATGGCCACTACCTTTTTTTAACTCATAATCATCTATGATGCCACTATTATCTTTTACGGGCAGTCTTGACAAACAGTCAGCGAGGACATTCTTCACTCCAGGAATATATTCGACCTTAAAATGAAAGTCTTGTAATTTGTATTGCCATCTGACAATTCTGGGAGTCGCCTTCCCACAACGTTTGGTTGTAAACAATTCTACCAGAGGAAGATGGTCCATCCTAACTTTAAAAACAGTGCCATATACATATTTTCGAAAATATTCAGTGCCCCACCAGCATGCTAATGTTTCTTTTTCGAGAGTGGAATATTTATTTTCAGAACCTCTTAGTGGTCTGGAAGCAAATGCAATGGTGACCAAATGTCTTTTATGATATAAGAACAGCACCAATTCCGACATTGCTGGCATCAGAAACAATAACTGATTCAAAAGCACTATCAAAAGTAGCTAAAGCAGGTGCTGAGGCTATACATTTCTTCATAAGATTAAATTCATGAGCACAGTTGTTGTCCCATACAAACATTTGGTTCTTTATCCATTAGATTTCTCATTTGAACTGTTCTGTCAGCAAACACTGGAATAAATTTGGCATAATATTCCGCCAGGCCAAGGAACAACCTCAGCTGGTCCTTGTTTCTGGGTTCAGGAGCTTCTTCAATAGCTTTAAATAGGATTTTGTTTAGAAGAAAAGCCATTTTTACTGATAGAAAGACCCAGGTACTCCACCGAGTCTACACCAAATTTGCATTTTTCATTAGTTAGGGTTAAACCATTGTCTTGAAGAATACATAAAACTTTGTGCAAGGCCTCAGTATGTTCTTGAGTATTGCAATCAAAAACCAGAATGTCGTCTGGTATTTGAAAATGGCTTACCCTTCAAACTCCAAATGATGCAGAAGAAAAATAAAATTCCTTAAAAGGACTCCATTTATGGCTCCCAAGTAGTTATTGAAGGCACAAAACAAAACTTTCCATTTAATTAGTGGTTCACCAGTTTCTGATAAAAATGGTGGTGGAGAATTAATATTTCATTGCTGTATGAATAAGAGAGTAGTAAGAAAATAGAAGCAGAAAATAACACTATAATTACATAGATAGGCTAAAAGGGCTAAAGCGATGTTTAGCTGTTGTAAACTTTTGGATTGAATGCAATGAAACACCCTGCTTTTTTCTAATTTAATTTCAACTGAAAGTCAAATTGTCTTCAGAAAGCTCTGTGGCATGTAGAAAATACAGGTTGTATCACAGTTTCCCCCAGCCCAGTATAGAATGAGAAGAAACCGAAGTTCATGTATGTTGCTTGTAGGAAGTAATTTCCCATACAAATTATGTGACTTTGTGTTCACTTCGACAGCAGTGGGAAGAATAAATATACCAGAGGCCTTTAAAGATAGGTGGATCCCTCCAAGGCTTGCAGGCAGGGGCCTTCCTTACAGCTGATGCTCCTAGGTTTGACAAGGATTATCATGGACTGATGAGGCTCCTTGCACACTGACCTCAAGTTCATAGCAGCAAGTTCAGTTCAGGGTAGTGCTTGCAGACCTCTCTGGGGACAACGATTTATTCGCGGGACTACAACATCATCACCACATTAAATGTTCTGGCAGGTGTCGATAGGAATAAAACCCAAACTCACTTGAGACAGGGGAAGTGTGGGCATTTATTTTGATACAGCCATCAGGAGATCTCACAGCATACATTAGGGTTGGGGTTCCAAGTACCCAGTCAACGCATGAGTCCAACATTCTAGTTTTGCTACTTTAGCCACTTTATTGGATTGACCAATACAAAAGACATCAGCCATTATTGTGTGGTCAAGTGTTTAATTAATGCCTGCTCTATTAAAATGGCTGTGCCGTTACAAACCTTATTTACAAATGGAATCTTGATTTAATCATCATTTAAGAGACATGGTTCACCGATTACTTGTCTGAATTTGATAAAGACATTTCCACTCCTGGTTATGTTTTTCTTTGGACCCACTGTCCTTGTAAACAAAACAGAAGGCTGGCCTTTATTGTAAGGGGCTATTTTAAACATTTGGAAAATGATGATTCAGATTTGCTTGCTTGTGAACTAGGTAAACTAACTGCTAGAGTAACAGACTCTTTTGGTAAACAATGGACCTCTATTCTTGTATACCGATTAGCCTAAGCCGGCTGAACTCCATTGATCACCTAGTCTCTGTACTTCCTCAAGGGACAATCTCTGGTTTTCACACAGTTTTGTTAGAAATATAAATAAGTGCTTTGACAAGACTGATGACCCACTATCTACCAAATTTCTTGATCTTTTTTCTGGCTTTCAACCCAATAGATAATACCCATGGATAAGGCCCTACACCTGATGTTATAGGTTTAAATCCTCCCAGTGTCCATCCTTTTTTCTTTTGGTGTACTTTGGTTGGAACATTTTGCTTTACCTCATACCTCTTTCGATAGCCTAGCTTTTGAGGCTTGCACTTCTACCTGCCTTCTGTAACCTTTAGAAATTAGAACTTAGTTTCCCACTTTTGTGATTCAAGCTGCCTGGTATTAATGATCTTTCTGTGTTCCTTGATGACTACTATAAATTAGTTGTCAACAACTCTTGATCTCATTGCTCCCACAACTATAAAATTTGGTAACAGGGTCTGTCAACTTCCCAGATGGTTCATGAAGGATATCTGGGAGCTTAGATGTTCTGTACACACTATTAAACACTGTTGGTATCAAAATTACCACCTATTGATTGAATTGCAATAGCAAAAAAGCAAATAATATGAATAAATGGAAAGTGAAACAGACCCACTAGTCTATGAAAATTTGAAAGTACCCAATCCTACTGTTGCTATTTTTTATTTATTAAAGAACTTCTTGCCCTGCCATTCTGAAACACCCTGATGTATCAATACTTACATGCAATCGCATTGCTATTTTCTGCCATAATAGGATTGTCTCCATCCAATTTTCTGTGGAAAAATATCTGGCTATGCCATCTCCCCTTGTACAGTTATCAAGTAGTTGCTCATGGACTCTTTAACACATTTCAATCGTCTAAGCCTGAAGGAGTTAAGTAATCTTATCAAAGCCAGCAATTTCTAAGGATCTCCATGTGAACCTCTACCTCCTAACCTTCAAATGAGTTTCCTTCTTTTATTTCTTTGAGCTAGATTGATCATTAATGCTTCTCTGCTATTAGGCCGTGTTCACGATTCTCTAAAATGGGCCCTTGTGACCCAAGTCTTCACTCAACCCAGGCAATTTGTCTAATTTCAAGCATATTTCCTAGCTACATTTCCTGGCAAGGTTCCCTGATAGAGCAGCCTTTTGTCAGCTCAGTTTTGTTGCTGGGGCCAGACATCTGCTACATCAAGCCCAGATGGGTTTTCATTCCATTCATAGTACGGAATTGTGGGTGGTTTCATCTATGAATGACCTATGCCGCTGTGCTAATACAAACATTCCTGCCACCTTTTCCTTTTGAACCTGTTGACACACTGAGTCATCAAATACTACTTGATAGACTTTGACTTTGAGATTAAAAGCTACCTGTCAAATAGATGTTTTCAAGTATTGCTTCCACCTTATTTGTCATTCGTTGGACCATTTTCATTCAGCGTCTCACAGGGCTTGATTCTGTTGGCAACGCTCATTTTTTTATGCATGACCTCTATAGTCCACCTTCTTCAAACTTGCAGATTTGATCTCTGTTGAAGATTCAGAGATTGTCATCAAGATCTAAGGAAATGCTCATGCTGTGGCACAGCGGCTTTGCAACTGTCTATCCAAAATAGAGGAGTGGATGACTTTCAATGATCTGAAATTAAATAGGAATGAATGGAGATACTTTGGGCCTTACTTAGTTCTTGGCAGATGGATACTCCATTACAAATGTGGCAGATGTCCCATCTGCTGTATTTCAAATACATTATAGCCTGTGGCACTTTCAGTAAGGCAAACTGAAAATTTCTCATGTTTTGACATTGTATTTCAACCACTACTTTCTGGATTTCTTTTTTTGGCCCCTTCTTTGGGAACAAAATAGATTCCAGTTTCAGTTGTGAAAAACCTTGGCATCCAGCTTGATTCAACCCTGATTTGACCTATCAGGTCAATTCTGTAGGTAAATCTTGCTTCTTTCAATTGTTTTCATTGAAGCATGTCCTTAACTTTTTTGTTTTTCCACATGATCCAATTAATTAATGCTTTTGTCTGGACTGGAATATTGCAAAGCCATTTTTCTCAATGTCCCTGATTACTTGATTTACAAACTACAGAAGGTTCAAAGCTTTGCCACCCGACTTGTTCTTGGACTCCATCCTAGAAATCATATTACACTTGCACTGTTATCACTTCTCTAGTTGCCAATCAAAGAGCGAGTAGTTTTCCCAGAGACATGTTCAGTCCTAGATCATCAAATCTACTGAAATTATTACATTTAAAAACATTGGTTGTTTTCTTTGATTTAAAATGTTTCTTCTATATCCAGAAAACCCCCAACATATGAACAAAAAACGTCTTAGAGAGCCTTTCTACCCGTCAGGGTCACTGTCTTACCTCTCTGAAATTGAGTTGAAAAAAACCTTTTTTATGTTTTTTGAATTTTTTTTATTGAAGCTATGGAGCAGCATAAAAAACAACACAAATGAGCACAGAAAAAACAAAAACATAATCTCCAAGTAAATACAAAGAGAAAAAAAAAGGAAAAGAAAGCCCGTATTTCCTCGGTTTACAATTGGACATAAACATACACAAATTCCCTCCAATATTATACATAAACTAAATTACCCAGCCATATACTCCCTCACAGCCCCCCAGATCAATAATCCAAGCTGTCTTTTCCTATCTTCCTTCAAGGCATATAGGCTACATTCCGAATTATAGACATTAAAAAACTTAGCCCGCCAAAACTCAAAAGATGGGGCCTCTTGTTGTAACCTCAAAGATGCAATTGTCAACCGTGCAACTGCCATAGCCATAAATATTAAATACCGAAGCCTGTGTAATGGCTTCCGCTCCCTGACAGCCTCCCCTATACCAAGCAGCATCATAGATTAATTTTAACTACAACTCCAGTGACTTCTGTTAGAAACTTCCCAATAGAATCTATCAAGGGATCCAAGACCTGACATGCAAAAAATACGTGAAGAATGTCAGCACTGTCTTTACCACAACGAAAACATCTCCCATCATACTGCAGCCCCCACTTCATCATTTTCAAAGGAGTATGATATAAATTGAATATTGTTTTATAATGTTGGCTGCGAAGATTAGCTGCGCCCAAGATCTTTCCGGCCAAGTCAATAGATTCTTCTAATGAGATTCCAGGGCTCCCCAGCCAGATTCGCCATTTCGAATTATGCTGTTCTAAATCGTTAGCTCCACCCTCCAGCAATACCTTATACAAGACCCCAATCTTGGCGTGTCGTCTAACAAATTCAACAAGTTTAACCTTCTTAAAACAAATTGGATGTTTTGCCAAGAAGTCCCTAATTTGCAAGTACTTAAAAAATTGCGTAGAGGGTAGATGAAATTTATCCGACAGCTCAGCATATGAATATACTCGGCCTTCTTCATGATAAAGATCCCCAAGTCGGGTGATCCCCCTCCTTCACCAACCCCATACAGCCTGATCCCAAAATATCGAGGGGAGTATTCCAAGAGAATTAATAGGGGTATAAATAGAAAGTGCTGAAACCTCAGCATTCTTTCGCACGATATTCCATACTTTAATCAGGACATTCAGTACCTTTTTTAAGTCAGTTGGTTAGCACTGTATTTTGTTCTTGGGTGTTTGAATTAATGGTTAAGGGATGTGATTGCTTAGGCTCTTTGTACTTAGAGACAACATGCTTCTTTAAAAAGACAGATTGATGTTATGTTGTTCTCTTCATGTGAAATCATGCTGACAAAATCTTTCAGTGAAGGAAACAATTTATACACTTATATATCCAAACAAATATAAGGTGATGTTTCCAAATTAAATACACAACTAGTTCATGTTCCTTTTCTTTGCTTGATAATCTATGGTTAGGGAGAGGTGGTTTCTTCCTAACATATGCTGCATATACAGCAGCCACAGAATAAGGAGGAGATATGATAATAGGCAGACGACTTGCCATTTGCCCATCTTTACACAATCAATTTCTGTTCAATTCTGAGGCTCCTTCCAACTATGCATATGCCAGATCAATCAGTGACAAGTGGTATTAAATAAAAAAACAAGATAATCAGGAATGGATTGTTAAAGAAGAAATGTAGAGAATAACATTAATTAGAGAACTCCAGTAATTATACGCAGTAGGTGAATTAATGTATTTTTTAGCAGAAAAATGTGACATGCAGTGTGATAAAACAATTATATTTTAAATTTGCTTAACTAACTTCATAGTTGAAACCACCTTTTCTGTTCATCTCTCCGGCCAGAATTTAATGCATTCTTGGTTTTCTTAACTGAATAAGTGATGCACACCTTTAGGGATATCAATCATGTTTTAACATTTAATTTGTTTTTATCCAATTGCATTTTACTAAAGATCAATATAATTTACTTCAACATATTTTTCAACATTTCATTCAAACATCAAAACAAAAATTTTAATAAGCAAATTGCCAAATATTTGTACATTTCTGGTCTCAAACTGGTCTCTTCGTCTGCAGAGTATTAGAAAAACCATTCTATAAACAAATCAAATATACAAATTACTCTAATTTCTCAACACTCTACCCCAAAAGTGAAATAGAATGGCAATGGAAATTAAATGAAATCCTTTTTTATAAATCCCAATTCCTATAGAGTTCCAAAACAGTGATTTAAAAAATGTGCACATTTCACATTTTTATAATAGTTTTAGTGACTGCATAACCACATCTTTTCAGCATGTCTGTAAGATATGGGTTGCCATAATTTTTTGTTATTCTCTTTCTTGTACATTAATTTCTTCTCATGTTCCTTGTACAGTCTTTCTACCTTCTTTATTGTAGTTCCTAAAGAACATAATATCATGCTATATTCAACAGGTACTGGCGAAGCCTGGATCAGTTGAAAGGTCTAGCTTTTAACTGGGTGCCTAGATGCTTCCACCTATGGAGGATTCATCCATCCATCCATGCACCTAATCAATTAGTCATCCAATCAATTCTTTCTTTAGTCAATCATTCATTGAATAATAATAAAAAGTGCAACATTGATCAATGCAGATGTAAAAAAACATTTAATCGAAACTGCACCGTGATACCTAAGACCTAACAAAGTTAAAAAAGCAATGGGCCCAATTCACAGAACTAACTTAAGACAAAATCCTAAACTTACTACCATTTTGGTATTCACAGAAGGCACTTACTCATTTTGGTATTCACAGAAGGCACTTACTCATTTCGGTATTCACAGAAGTTAGGAGTCCTAACTTTAGGACTCCTAAATGCCTTCTGTGAATACCGAAAGTCTTAAAATTAGGATTTTTCTCAGTTTAGTAGTAGTATTGTTAGGACTCCTAACTTTAGGACTCCTAAATGCCTTCTGCGAATACCGAAAGTCTTAAAATTAGGATTTTTCTCAATTTAGTAGTAGTAAAGTTAGGACTCCTAACTTTAGGACTCCTAAATGCCTTCTGTGAATACTGAAAGCCTTAAAATTATGATTTTTCTCAGTTTAGTAGTAGTAAAGTTAGGAGTCCTAACTTTAGGACTCCTAAACTGAGAAAAATCCTAATTTTAAGGCTTTCGGTATTCACAGAAGGCATTTAGGAGTCCTAGAGATAGGACTCCTAACTTCTGTGAATACCGAAGTGAGTAAGTGTCTTTTGTGAATACCAAAATGAGTAAGTGCCTTCTGTGAATACGAAAATGGTAGTAAGTTTAGGATTTTGTCTTAAGTTTGTTCTGTGAATCGGGCCCAAAGACTTTATGCTTTATACATTGGATATATCCTTGCTGTTTCACATCAGAAAGGCATTGAGTTTATTTATATATATATAGTAGGAAATAAATGAGTGCCAGCATACGGGTCAGTCTGACTGCACCTACCCCTGTGATAATGCAAAAGAGTTTGAGCATTTCACCCCAGCACAGTATCTCACAGATGCCGAAACATCCAAGTGCAGGGTATGGAGAAAATCAACCAGTGCCTGATCCATCATCATACCGGTTAGAGTGTCCCTTAGCTTTAAATACTTTACTCAAAGGCACTGCTAAGGTCCATGAAGGATAAGGACAGATTGCACAAATTCTCCACTATGTATTTGCTAACAAGCAGGTGCTGGATTAGACATTCTTCCATTATACCTAGTCCTTCTCTAAATCAATATTTGGATTCGGATATAATAAGGGATTCTTATACCCATGTCAATATTCTGTGGAGTACTATTCAACCCGCCACTTTGACTACAGAATCGAGCAAAGAGATGGGTGAATAACGCGGGCCTTGTCTGTTGCATTTTTCGAACACAGGTACTATGATGGCAGCATGCCAATAAGTGGGTAATTTGATACAATAGCCTGAATTTAGATAAAGTGTTAGTAATGATTGGGGCTCAGAAATCACAGTTTGTTTTGTAGAGGTCCATGGGTGCCCTGTCAGGGCCCAGTGCCTTATCAGAAGGACTTTAAGGGATAGCAGTTATTACCTTTTGTAGGTCATATCTAAGTGTGATGTGGATAGTTTTTGTAGGGGCCCGCTAAAAGCTGCTGACTGTTTCCAGATGGAAAATTGAATTAAATTGTTCAGCATTGTTTTATGGCCCTAAACCTCCTAGTGAATTAACTGAGTTTGCTATCTTCTAAAAGGTAGTTGTGTCATTATAGGTTCACAAGGCTATCAGATTCTGCCAAGTTTTATTTTTTTGTTGCAGTTTTATATAGTGCGAACTGGACCTGAATGTATCAGAGTGCTTTACATGAGCACCAGTTGCATTACAGATGGACACATTCGTTTTTTTTATTTTTAGGCATGGACAGCTTAAGTGATTTGCCCAGAATCACAGGATGTTTGAGCTTCCCTCCAGACTCAAACCAGGTTCCCTGGCTTCAAATTCACCCGCTCTAGCTGTTAAGCCACATTTCTTCCATGACTACAGATTTCTTCTCCTTATCGGTGAGTTTGTAATCAGCCCTACATTTAATGATCTCATCTTGATTTTAAGGGTTTCTATTTAATGTTGCCCTCGGACATCTATTTGCCTTCCTACCCACTTTTCAAACCAACTTGGTTGCTCTCTTTATGGGCTTCTTACAGGTGTCAAAAAGAGCTTCCCTTCTGTTGCAGCCCACACTCACAAATGGATCTATAAACAACATTCTGTAGCTACTGACAGGTGCTAAATACACATTAAATGTGGCAAAGTTGAATTTGATTGACTTGATAAATAGTGTAGGTGAATCTGCGATTTCCATCTGAGCCTTATACCTTTGTCTTTGGCAAGAAGGTTGACAGTGCCCATCAAAGGTGACCTTTGAGCTAGTGACGATAGGCTCAACATTAAAATATTATGATTGTGGTCACTATAGCTACTTAGATTATTTCCCATTGCAAAACTTGGAAGTGCAGTTACCACAAGACAAAAATATAACAAATTAATTTTCCCTGGCCCTTCCCAGTGAAAGTAGCTAATTGATTAGCTGTCTCAACAAGGACTAATGTTACAGAGAAGATGATAAGACAGGTACTGATATAACAAGGTGTGGTGATGTATACTTTGTTCAAAATTCCAATTTTTTTGTAATGGAATACAGAAGGTGGAATGCAGGCTGAAGGATTAGCATTGTGGGGGTTCTACTGTAGTCAGCTGGAGACTGGAGGCTGTTCATGACTGTGGCCAATAAAGCTATATGCTTAAAGAATGGTATGATGCTAGACACAAGCATCAGGTGATATCAGCTGTGCTATCAAGGTGGGTGATTGGGTACAGGAAAAGGATCCCACCCATGAGGTTCAAGGATTGTCCAAATTCAGGTCTCCTGAAAAGGTGGATGTGGTATCCACGAATGCTGTCTGCATAAATGAACATGAATTGAGGAACAAAAGTAGAGAATTAAAAGTATCATTCCCTGGGGGAAAGGATGAGGTTCCCATTAGTGAAATGGAGCATCCAAAACCTAAGCCAAGCCTATGTATCGGCAAAACAAGTTATCCAACAGGGCGTAGAAGTAAACATGTAATATGCAAACTAGCAAGATATTGTGATGTTTAAATACTATTCCCTGGCTGTATCAGGGTGTTTATTGCTACAATACAAAACTTGCTTACTTACACAGTATACTTTATTTCTGAATGTATATTTTCAATCAAAACGTTTGTAGAATTTCTCTCCTGTAAGGTTATTTTATTGTTAGAAATGTTTGTGAATGTATTTTTGCTAATATGTTCATCCTTGAGTTATTGTTGTACTGTATATAGGAGGAAGAAGTTGTGGTGATGTGTACTTCGTTCTGAATTCCACATTCCTTGGTAATGGAATTCAGAAGGTAGAATGCAGGTTCAAGGGCTAGCGTCGTGGGGGTTCTACTGCAGTCAGTTGGAGACTGGAGGCTGTTCCTGCCTGTGGGCAATAAACCTGCATGCTTACCATAAACAACATTTGGGTGCAGATTCCGATCCGTTAAAAAAAATTTGCGTACGACTCGTATCTGTATATTTTTACGTACGATTCGTAGAAGTGCCCTACAACCGGCGAAGTACGATTCGTACGTAAAAAATACATACGAATAGCGTCGGGAAAAGTGTTCGAGAGGGAGCCAGACATTTTTACGTGCAAATCGTAAAACAGAAGTCCGAGCGCGCAAGTACGATCCGTACCGCCCGTCCGAATACACAACCGCATGTAAAAGGCCCCGTATGGAGCGAACGCAGTAGCACACATGTAAACGGGTAAACTTGTGCCCGGATACGAGTCGTACAGCTCCCCCTACCCCCGCATATGTCAGCACCGTACCCCCGTATGTCAGCACCGTACCCCCCCTGTCCGCACCGTACACCAGGCCCGTACCCCAGCCCGCACCTGTACGTGCCACACCCCAGGCACGTACCCCAGCCCCGTACCTGTACGCACCGTACCCTAGCCCCGCACCTGTACACGCTGCACCCCAGGCCCGTATCCCAGCCCCGTACCTGTACGCACCGTACCCCAGGCCCGTACCCCAGCCCCGCACCTCTACGCGGCGCACCCCAGGCCCGTACCCCAGCCCGTACCTGTACGCACCGTACCCCAGGCCCATACCCCAGCCCTGCACATGTACGCGCCGCACCCCAGGCCCGTAGTGCCTGTACGCGCCGCACCCCAGGCCCGTACCCCAGCCCCGCACCTGTACGCACCGTACCCCAGGCCCGTACCCCAGCACCGTACCTGTAGGCACCATACCCCAACACCGTACCCCAGCACCCTCACCCAGCATCGCGTATGTACGGACCTTACCTACACGAAAAAGACTCGTACAGAACCAGGACACTGTAAAACAGCACAAGGAGGGTCAATTCGACTCGCACAACACCACAAAACACATCTACATGACAAAATACATCTTAATGACTGACCTGGCACATCCAAACAGGCAAACAGAGGCCCAAAATCACAACCACCTCTTATAACACACCCACCAAAAATTCAAACCCAGCCACACCCACAAATGGACCAATAAAAAGGGCCCACACACACAACCTATGAGCCTTTGCAACAGACCCACTGCTGCCAGACCCCACAGACAAACAACTGCACCTTACTTACACCTTAACTACACCTTAACTTACACACCTTCACACAACCTCCTTCACAAACACCCCCTCTTCACATTCACACACACACCGTCACATTCACACCCACAACCATCCACACCCACACCCCACACCATGCCCACAGACAAGAATCCAAAGTTCACAAGGGTGGAGCTGGACCTCCTTGTCAACGAAGTCATCAGAGTCGAGCCACAGCTGTTTGGAACATTGGTCAGACAGACCAGCATAACCCAAAAAACTAGCCTGTGGCAGAGGATCGTCGATAAGGTGAATGCTGTTGCGCCCATCCGAAGGACCAGGCATGAATGCCAAGCCAGGTGGTACGATCTGCGCAGGGCAGTCAAGCGGAAAATGAACGAGGAATACGCCCAGAGCAACATCACTGGAGGTGGGCTGCCCCGCAGACCCGTACATTACCATCCCTGGGAGGAGAAGGTGATGGCCCTGCTTCCGCCGGTGGGAGTACACGGAGTCGAAGGAGTCGCAGAGTCTGGTGAGTACACAAACTACTTACGTAACATGGGGCAATGGCATCCACACCCTAAATACACCAAATGCACGCAACTACCCCCAAGCCCTCACCGGACACAACCACACTCAAAAAGCACGCTCATGCCACTAACATGTCCATGCCCCATTCACAAAGCAAGGCCATGCCATGTCCCAGGCTACACGAACCACAAACCCAAGACTGGATGTCTGGGATGCTTGGAGGGTGGGCCTCACAAAACACATTGTGACACTCAGAAGCAGACACCAATGCCCTCAGCCCATATGGCCTAGGTACATACCCATGCACCATGCCAAAGGCACAGGGACTGGCAAATTACTGACAAGGTAGCTGACACTTGGCACTGCTGTAGGCAGCACAAGGCCCTCCTGTGACCACTGTACACTCAAACACCAACTCCACAAGCTCTGATATCTAGCACAGGAACTCACACTCACTGTCATGCCAGCATGCACCATGAGGGGACAGACACATCACCTGGGAGACCCAATGACAAATCACACTACACACAACAGCAGGCCCGGTCACAACCCCCCCTTACACAAGCACACACCCCTGGGGCAGGCAACGGATTTACCCACTCTCACAATGGACATGTGACACAACAAGATCAATCTATAGCCAAATAAGCATCCTAGCCACAATTCTACAGGTCAAACACTCAGGAGAACATATCAATCTGTCCCCCGCATGTGGAAATATGGATTTTTCTGATCAGTTATGTCCCCTATCTTGGACCCCAACGGTTTCATGTATGAATCATAAGTACATGTATGTTCCCTCCAGTTCCAGTTATGAAGACGCAAACACATGTGCGTCCACCGTCAACACGTCCTCTTTCAGATCCGCCATGAATAGGCCGGATATTCCATTCCTAAGTACGAAAGGCCACCGGCTTTATATGGTTCACTTATGCTATTTTTCAGTCCAGGCGAGTAGGCCCTGATTCTGCCATCAAGCTTTTCCTGCCTTCTGCCTCTGAGAGCTCCAGTCTGAGCCTGCATCTGTATCCATGAACTTTGTCCTCATTCTCTGCGCAGCTAACGGTGCCTGACATCAGCTTGTTGCCTGCCAAAAACTGTATTTCACCTTCGAAATTATCTGCTCCGCTCCCTGCCCAATGCATTCCTGTCTAGTAGTTTAAGTAAACATTCTTCCAGTTACCGAGCAAAGGCCCGGCTTCTCTGTCTTTATGCAAGTAATTCATAGCCCTATTATTATGGAAGACTTCTGCCCTCGCATCTAGTGTAGACACTTAGACGCTTGTACACGCACTAACAGTCAGTATAGTCAGTATAGAATAAGATTCTACTCTAAGAGACCTCTCTTTTGGATAACATAGTTCTTTAAACATAGGATGTTAGATATGATTTGAGATTAGGTTGACTTGACCCTCCAGACATCTGTCGCCACATGTAGAGTTAAATGTCAAATCCCCTTCACCCCCTAGTCGCACGTCAATCATACGTCATGCTGCTGCGCGCGCATTTCTGCCAAGTATTTCTGCTGACATTGCGAAATTCTTTCATGGAACCACCCTATTATGACATCATACCTGATGACGTTCTTTAATTACACCCAGTTACGCCCACTTTTGCTACGCATGTATGTTCTATCTCTACTATCAATTGTTACGCCTCCTGCATTTGCTTCACTGTAATGCCTATTGTATAAAAGTGATTACTTATCAATAAAGTATGTACTTCACTTCCTGAACCTCCGTGGTGATGGAACCTGGAGTCAACGATTCGAATCGTCCATTGGAATAAAGCCCGTTCCGAACCTCTAATATCACGGATTTTGCCTCTTATTTTACTGAGCTATTTTTATTATTTTTCTGTATCAAATTAAGTCCCGGTAATTAAATTATTTACCACATGAATGGCGCCCGAACAGGGACACTTTCTCATCTCACGCGCCGGCGGTGCGTTGCAGGCCCGGTCTCCTGCCACAGCTGGACGGACAACAACGCGTACCAGCAGGATTTCCTGTATCTCCCTCCGGTCAAGCGGGGGCGACTGAGGCTGCGATCAACACCCAGACGAGGCGGTGAGAAGTGCGAAGTATCCCGACCAGAGCCTAGCTGAGAGAGCAAGATCCGAGGTATACAGAGGCCCACCAAGTTCCGAAGTTCCGAGGTTTCCGATGTTCCGAAGTTTCCGAAGTTTTCGAGTCGAGTCCAGTCCAGTTCAGTTCAGTTCCGTTCCGAGGCCTTCCGTTCCGAGCTACCCGGTGAGTACCATTACTGGGGAGGCGTTCTGGCGTGCACATAAGTTGTGCCGGTCCAGACGGGTTTGGGTACACAAATCCGGTCTGCACTGTTTTAGCAGTGTATCTGTACTGTTTAGCAGTATATCTAGTATATCAAGTATATAAATTCAGAATAATTCAGTTAATGCCGAGGATTATGTTTTGTGATTAAGTTTTCTTAGATCGTCATCATCATTGTTGCTCATTTAAAACGTTAAATGTTAAATGTGTTAATATGTCCTGCATATTGTGGTATGAATGACTGTTCATTATTGTGTTTATTGTATTAAGTTTGTTCAAGACCAAGTATCAGATCAGTTCTCAATATGCCGCTCTTTTCGAAACTAAGACAGATCACAACTAGAAAAGGGGTACTCGAAGAAGCTGTTCCCATTCCTCCTAGGGACACTCCAGGGTACTTCATGTATCATAAACATGGCCTAGACGCCATATTATTTCTTGATCTATGGGTAGACTACACTAAGGAATTACCAGAAAGTCAGAGGTGGCCCGCAGCTGGGACCTGGGATGCAGATTGCATCGTGAAAGTAGAGGAAGAATTATGGAAAAGGAAAGCTAGACAATCACAGAAAGACGCCATTGAATTATGGCGTAAAGAATCGTATAGACGTACAGAAAAAGCACGTAGACAGGAAGAGAAGAGTAAGGAAAATTCAAATAAAGTCCGAGAAAATCTATTAATTGAAGAAGGTACACGAGTGAAATCAGAACAAGTAGACAGACAAAGAAATGCCCTTCTGAATGGTATGTATCCCCTTCTGGCCGAGGGATTACCTAAGGCTACTCCGGAGATACCAAAAGACTTGCCACCCCCATTGTTCCCAATAAAAATGCATCCTAAGGGGCATCCTAGAACAGCAGAAGATGTTTTTCTTTCCTCATATTTAGATGAAGCAGCTCCCGAGTATGCTAACCCCGCCCCACATAGACCGTCTGCCGGGGAGGTTCAACGCCAAGATCCTGTATCTGTATCCCTACAGCATCAAATCCTGACACAAGTTCCGGCAAGCACATCTGTTTCCACATCTGTTCCTACAGCTGCTTCTACAGCTGTGTCCACACCTATAGTTGCTGTATCGCGTTCAACGAATCCTTTCACGTCCGATACCCCAGACGGGGCTACCGGAGGTGCTACCAACATTTTTTCTACGCCACCCAGAATAAATAAACTTACTTTTCAAGAATCAGCACATCCACGTACCCCCAAACTCATAAATTCCCGCACGCTTAAGGAACTTCTTGTAGAGTGTAGATATGACCCTGTGCCCGGAAAAGAGGACGAAATGACCCTGGCATCATTACGTATCAGACGTGCTGCGGTGTATTTAGGAAAGCTACCAGGAATGACTATGCATCTAGACAACATATATCATTTTGTCCAAACAGGGCGAGATTCTGAATGTATTAACAGAGCTATGGAATACCAGAAAGTGGAGATACAGGGGGAACTGTTACGTTTCCTCATAAATTGTGTAATCAGAAATCAAGACCGATCGGGGGTAGATCCGGAAATAATGCAAACCCTTACCAGATGGAGCCAGAATATATCAGAAGGGAGACATGATAGGCAAAAATGTATAATAGCCATGTGCCGAAAGATCCGTAAAGAAATAGAACGCCTACACGAAGAGAGATTAGCGGTAGATCAGTTTGAACAAAATGAGGAGGAGGAAGGATCAGGACTGCCCACAGGACAGTCAGAAACCATAGCCTATGTAGGTAGAGGAAGATCTTGTAACAGTACTAGATGTTTCACTGACCCGATACGTCCGATATGTCCAGATAATAACAGGAATTTCCAAACACCTATAATAAATATAAGGTCCCCCGAGCATTCGTTCCAAGCCGCTGACAAATTACTCCGAGAACGAAGGGGTTATCATTTACTCGATTCTATGGATGAACAAGAATTAGCCAGGTCAGCCGTTCATTGGGTTGACAGTCCCGGAAAATATGGTGATGATACAGTAGCACACACATTTTTGAACCTCACCCCAGATGAACAGCGTTTAGCTGGGATTTATATGATTCAACAACTTCTTATACTTTATAAAAGCCAACATTCCGATCCTGGTCCTTTACCTGATATATTGACTGAATTACTCACGAATAGATGGAGAGGTTCAGGTACTAAGTTAATTAGAGAAATACTAGAATCAAGAAAGCAGTACATTCTTTTTGTATGCCCAGAACATGTCTCACTGCCCATCAAGGAAAGAACGACGTATTACATGGACAGACAGAATCCCTTACGAGAAGTACACCCAATAAAGGGCGAGGACAATCAGTTTAAACGTGTATATGTATATACGCCCATATCGAAAATAGAATTGTTAGAAATGAAGAAAGTGGTACCCAGTCATGACAAAGACCCAGCGGGTTTTCACCGAGAAATTAAAGACATGTTACTCATGGGAGAGTATACCTATCCCGACATTATAACAATATTAAAGGTATTAATGCCTGCTGGCATTTATGAAAAACTCAAGGAAAAAGAGTGGGAGGTGGGAGACCAAAAGATAGACTGGACAGCATTAGAAAATGAAGAAAGGGCCCGAGGTCCAGGTTCGGGGCTTGGGGATAAAACTAAAGCACTACCAGGTTTACTAGTACAGGTACTGCCACGTTTATTAACCACGAAAAAGGAAGACTGGGGTGCAATCTCAGCCTGTAAACAAAAGCAAGATGAAGACACTAGTGATTTCTATGCCCGATTCGAAAAATGTTTTGGTATAAATAGTGGTATAAAAGCAAGTAGCGAGTCATACCCACATCTGTTTGTGACAAAATTAGTTGAAAATTCCTTGCCTCAGGTGAAGAATAGAGTATTAAAATTCGAGAGTACTTGGCAAGGTAATACCCCATCACAAATGTTACAAATGTTACAGTACCATTACAATAGAATTAGAGAGGAACAAGAACATGAACAGAAACGCATGAAAGACACAAAAATGAAAATGCTAGTCTCCCAGACAGTTCCAGCTGAAGGTCATAAAAAGGGTACGACACAGTCCGGTGATTCAGCAGGACCTGTAAAAGGGACATGCAACTATTGTAAACAACCAGGTCATTACATACACGATTGCCCAGTCTTGAAGCGTAATATCGCCACAGGTAAAACACAAGAAAGACCACGGCCACCTAGACAGGATCAGAATGAACAAGGAGCACCGCAGCATGCCCAGTCCATGCCAGCTCCACAACAGTCTATACAGTTTGTGCCAGCTGCACCAGCGCTGCCTGTTGCTGCCACACAAACCACGACACGACAGCTGTACCAGACCGCACAGTACGATTATCAACGATACGCATGAACCAGCCTAGAGAGGGAAGTTGACTTACCCCTTATCGAGGTCCCTGTAGACCAAGAAGGACCTTATGTACATAGTGAACTATTAGGCCAAGATAGAAAATTTTTACTTGATACAGGGGCAAGTCGAACAACTATAAAACGTAGTGAAGTTCCAGGGGCACCCCTCTCAGGCTCACAGAATATTTCCCTTGGTTTTTCAGGAAAACCTATTGTTAATGAAGTATCACAGCCTCTTCCACTTACGATAGGACCCTTGACCCGAACTACAGATTTATTGCTTACTAAATCATGTCCAGAAAACTTGTTAGGTATAAAAACACTGAAAGCTCTAGGAGCTATAATATGTTGTTCTCCGGAAGGAGTAAGATTGTTTTTACGTGATTTCAAAGGTCACTATGTGTCTCGAGACATGGATCCCCGACTGCAGACTTTACCTACACATTTATGGGCACAAGGCCCTACTGATGTGGGTTGCATGAATATTACACCATATCGAGTTACACTAAAGGCAGGAGTGGTACTACCACGAATGCGACATTACAAGTTACCACCAGATGCTGTAGTGGCTTTACTACAAATCATTGACGAGCTCATTGCCCAAGGAGTGGTTGTGGAAACAGACTCCAATGTATGTAATTCCCCGATAATTCCGATTCTTAAACGAACAGATCCAAAGGCCCCGCCAGTATATCGATTGGTTATTGATCTGCGCGAATTGAACAAATGCATTGTGCCACAATTCCCTGTGGTCCCAGATATCTCGTCATTACTGACAGCTATTGATTCCGAAGCAACATTCTTTACTGTAATTGATCTCAAGAATGCCTTTTTCAGCGTCCCAATAGATCCGGAAAGCCAATACTTGTTCGGATTTAGTTTAAATGGACGTAGCTTTAAATTCACACGCGCACCTCAAGGATTTACAGAAAGCCCCAGCATCTATAGCCAAGCATTGAAACGAGAACTCGACAGTATCCACATGCCAGTCAACACTGCCCTGCTTCAATATGTCGATGATCTGCTGATCACCGCTAGAAACGAACCTGAATGTGAGAAAGCATCACTGACGGTATTACAATTTTTGGCCGAAAAGGGGCACAAGGTGTCCCCTTCTAAGCTGCAATTCTGTGTCCAGCGAGTTGTTTACCTTGGTCACTCGCTGTCCAAGGAGGGAAGGCAGCTTACACCAGAACGCATCCAGCTAATTGCAAATATGCCAATACCCAAGACACAAAAGGAGGTGCGGGCTTTCATAGGCCTCACTTCATATTGTAGGCAGTGGATCCCTCAGTATGCATTTCTAGCAAAACCACTCATTCAATTGACAACACAGGAGGCAGCCACATCGACTGTTCTCCCTTGGACTCAGGAACATGCACAAGCTTTTGAAGGCCTAAAGAAAGCCTTATGCCAAGCACCTGTTTTAGCAACACCATGTTACAATAAACAGTTTACGCTCTTTGTTACAGAACGCGAAGGTACTGCTTTGTCAGTACTCACACAGGAACAAGCAGGATCACACAAACCGTGTGCTTATTTTTCTAGTACATTAGATCCCGTAGCTCAGGCTCTGCCTGCGTGCCTGAAATCAGTGGCAGCAACAGCTTTAGCAATTAGACAAAGCGATGCCATAGTGTTAGGACATCCATTGACAGTACAAGTACCACATGCAGTAGAGGTTCTCTTGAACCGCACACAGACACAACACTTGACTATAGCACGGCTCACTGGTTACGAATTAACATTGTTCCAGCCACATATAGAAATCAGACGTTGTAGTACATTGAATCCTGCTACACTGTTACCTGTAAATGGAACAGACCCACTTGCACATGATTGTATTGAAGTTATCACTATCACGACGAAACCCAGGCAAGATTTGACAGACGTTCCATTGTCAGACCCAGACCTGACGTTGTATGTAGATGGTTCATGTATGAGAACAGGTACAGGAGAGTTAGTGGCCGCTTATGCAGTCACAACAGACGCTGAAATCATTGAAACAAATTGTATAAATACCTTGTCCGCTCAAGCAGCAGAGCTCATCGCTCTGACACAAGCCTGTATTCAAGCCACAAATAAAAAAGTCAACATATACACTGATTCACGTTATGCATTCGGAGTTGTACATGACTTCGGCGTGCTGTGGCGAGAGAGAGGTTATTTAACTTCTCACGGTGCCCACATTCAGCACGGACCCCTTATTCATGCCTTATTAGATGCAATACATCTACCCACTGCAATATCAATTATGAAATGTAAAGCTCATACGAAAGTTACTGATATCATTTCTCAAGGCAATGATCTAGCTGACAGAACAGCTAAACAGACTGCTCAAACTCAAACATCCGACATGACAAAGACAATAGTCCCGACACCAACACATTGCATGATGGTTAAGGATCCCGCTCTTGACGTAATTGACATACAGACACATGCTACTCCAGACGAAATAAAGAAATGGACTGAGTTAGGAGGGATCCAAACGGATCAAGGATGGATGACGAAGGAAAAATCTGTGTGGTTCCTTCCTGATTCAATGGTCCAAGTCGTTATTAACACTGTACATAGTCCAGCACATCTAGGAGAAAAAGCTATGCTAGACAGCATCCAACACATTTGGTTTAACAAACATTTACGAGCAGCAGCTAAACAAAAAGTCCGTACCTGTATGATCTGTTGTCAGTTTAACCCAGGAAAAAGCATTCCCGTAGAACAGGGTGGATTTCAGCCTCCTGATCACCCTTTTGAAGTCCTCCAGATGGATTATATCCAGATGGAACGATGTCGAGGATTCAAATATGTTCTCGTAGTTGTCTGTGCTCTTTCCCGTTGGACAGAGGCATACCCGGTTTCAGATTACACTGCCCCGACTACTGCCAAACAGTTAGTTCGAGAATTCTTCCCACGGTACGGTTTACCACGTGTTGTCTACTCAGATAACGGCCAGCCGTTTTCCTCCGAACTAATGAAACACGTTTCACTCTTGTTAGGCTATCAGTGGAGATTCCACTGTGTCCGACACCCCGAGGCAGCAGGTCTCGTGGAACGACATAATCAAACTCTGAAAATTAGATTGTCTAAAATATGTAGAGAGAAAGGTGTCGACTGGGTAGTAGCCTTACCCGTTGCACTCTTTTACATGAGAATGGTAGCGCACTCTCGAACAGGGCTATCTCCTTATGAAGTGGTCTTTGGTAGACCACCAAATATGTGGGGGACGCCTATACCACGCAAAATAACTGATATTGACTGTAATATGCTGACAGATTACTTGGCTTCCTTGATGTCTGCACTACAGTCTTGTCGTTCACAGGTAGCTGCAGCTTTTCCCGACAACACTGAGGTGAAACCCCATGACGTAATTCCAGGAGATTTGGTCTTAGTGAGGAACTTTGATCGGAAGTCTCAGCTGGATCCTAGGTGGAGGTCGCCTCAGCTCGTATTGCTAACGACGAGGACAGCCGTAAAGATCGAAGGTCGAAAAGGCTGGATACATTCAAGTCATATCAAGAAATTTCATGGACTACCATCAGATGTAAACGACACACCTTGCGTGTCTTCCCCGAGTGACTCTAAACTTCCTTTGGTTGAATTGAATAGTCGTGAACTATATAAACTAAAACTCAGGTCTAACCAGTCAGGCAATTTGATTGTTTAAGTCCTCTCCAAGGTGAAGCGGTCGAATTTGTCTCTGACATGTATCCCTTAGACCTGTACAGAGAAAGAAACAAAAGGATAAAGCTGAAACGACATGCGTACTGTAAATCACTGCGTAGTCATTGCACAGTGACGTTATTAATTCTGTTTTTCCTAAGTCTTTTAATAATTACTGCAAGTATATTGTTGCACATATGTTATCCTATTTTTAGACATGTTTATAATGTTACTGCTGAACATTCTTTTAGTGAATTACCTCCGCATGAATTGTCATATAGATTTGCGCTGCGCAATAACACTTTTATTAGTATGTTACATCATTCCCATCAGGTTAGCAATGCTACAAATTGTTGGATATGTGGCCGACTCCCTCCCTATCAGAATTATAAAGGAATTCTACCTCTCTTTTCATACCCGTTCACACACAACGGCTCCTGTGGAGCATGGTTTAGTTTAATTAATTCCCAAGATTCGAACTCCGCAGTTTATCAAGACAACGGGGTATGGGGAAATCTGAACTTAGTTTTACTTAAAGTCTGCCACCCCAACAAGGAGGGACTTCCCAAAAGAACAGGAACTGATCTAGAAAATGAAGTATATGGATTAGGTAATTTTACGCTTAATCTCTTGATCTTGAATGTCGAATCCGAAGCTACTCCAATTTTGCCCGCCATGTCAGTATTTCCAGTAAAAGGTGAATTATGTGTAAGAAAGAATGGTTCCATACATATGGGCCATAGTAGATGCACCACTGTAATAGAATTTAGTGATCAAGGCAAGTCGACATCTAGAGCTTCCCGCCATTCCTATTTTATATGTGGTCAGACGGCATATATACGTCTGCCTCTAGATTGGGATGGTACCTGCTACATCGGATTCCTTTTGCCACCTGTTTTCCTAGCTCCTCCTGATTATCACAGAAATACTCATTTAGTACACAATAGAGAAAGGAGAGATCTCCCAATAGTCGATTACACTGAAACAGCATGGGAAAAATACACAGATTTCAATAAAGGTCTCTTTCCCTACATAGGTACCGTTACTAATAGTAAGCTGATACGTAGATTAACTAGAACCCTTGAAGCAGTAGTGAACGAAACTATTTCCGCCTTAGGCAATTTAACAGAAGAGCAGTCTGCTATGCGGATTGTTGTGCTTCAAAATCGTCTTGTCCTTGACGTCATCCTGGCCGACAGGGGCGGAGCTTGTAGGGTCATCGGATCAAGTTGTTGCATTTTCATACCAGAAAATTCGCCATCTGTATATAAAGCCATAACCCGCCTTCATAAGATTGTAAGCCAGATACACCAGAATCCAGGCACCTGGACTTGGTCCGGTTGGTTTTGGAGTGTATTATCTACCTTTGGATGGAAGGTCCTATCCTTCCTAGGTATTGGCTTCCTCATATTATTCAGTTGCTGTCTATGTCTACAATGTGGACCAGCGATCTGTGGTCTGTGTGCCACATCGTGTATTCCACCACCAAGATTTCATTCATCTCGGAAGAAGAAAGAAGAACAAATGATGCTATATGAACAGATCGATGGATTAATGAAGATTGATATCTCTTAACGGGCAAGTAGGGGACAAGGAGGGAATGTGGAAATATGGATTTTTCTGATCAGTTATGTCCCCTATCTTGGACCCCAACGGTTTCATGTATGAATCATAAGTACATGTATGTTCCCTCCAGTTCCAGTTATGAAGACGCAAACACATGTGCGTCCACCGTCAACACGTCCTCTTTCAGATCCGCCATGAATAGGCCGGATATTCCATTCCTAAGTACGAAAGGCCACCGGCTTTATATGGTTCACTTATGCTATTTTTCAGTCCAGGCGAGTAGGCCCTGATTCTGCCATCAAGCTTTTCCTGCCTTCTGCCTCTGAGAGCTCCAGTCTGAGCCTGCATCTGTATCCATGAACTTTGTCCTCATTCTCTGCGCAGCTAACGGTGCCTGACATCAGCTTGTTGCCTGCCAAAAACTGTATTTCACCTTCGAAATTATCTGCTCCGCTCCCTGCCCAATGCATTCCTGTCTAGTAGTTTAAGTAAACATTCTTCCAGTTACCGAGCAAAGGCCCGGCTTCTCTGTCTTTATGCAAGTAATTCATAGCCCTATTATTATGGAAGACTTCTGCCCTCGCATCTAGTGTAGACACTTAGACGCTTGTACACGCACTAACAGTCAGTATAGTCAGTATAGAATAAGATTCTACTCTAAGAGACCTCTCTTTTGGATAACATAGTTCTTTAAACATAGGATGTTAGATATGATTTGGGATTAGGTTGACTTGACCCTCCAGACATCTGTCGCCACATGTAGAGTTAAATGTCAAATCCCCTTCACCCCCTAGTCGCACGTCAATCATACGTCATGCTGCTGCGCGCGCATTTCTGCCAAGTATTTCTGCTGACATTGCGAAATTCTTTCATGGAACCACCCTATTATGACATCATACCTGATGACGTTCTTTAATTACACCCAGTTACGCCCACTTTTGCTACGCATGTATGTTCTATCTCTACTATCAATTGTTACGCCTCCTGCATTTGCTTCACTGTAATGCCTATTGTATAAAAGTGATTACTTATCAATAAAGTATGTACTTCACTTCCTGAACCTCCGTGGTGATGGAACCTGGAGTCAACGATTCGAATCGTCCATTGGAATAAAGCCCGTTCCGAACCTCTAATATCACGGATTTTGCCTCTTATTTTACTGAGCTATTTTTATTATTTTTCTGTATCAAATTAAGTCCCGGTAATTAAATTATTTACCACACGCAACATACCCATCCACAAGTGGACATTGAGAGGCATGTTATGCACATCCAACTACCTGGAGGAACTGTGCCAACTTGAATATGTATGAAACATGGATGTCGCATGAAACAGCATTGACATTGTCTCTCTCTCACACACAGGACAACTTCATGGATCTCCCCCCAACAATGGGGGGGAACAATCACAGTCCCAGGCTCGGCGTGAAAATGATCCCACCGGCAGCGACGACTCTCACCACTCCGTGGATGACCCCGACCAACCTGGACCCTCTGGTGCCCAAGCCCCTGCAGCACCTGCTTCAGGTACATCTGTGCCAACCACCACCCCCATTCCTGCCACATCCCAGGAGACACCCAGGAGCCCTGTTCGCACTGAACAACAGAGCCAGTCTGACCAGGAGGGACAAGGTTCTCCGGGCACCCAGGAGGAGGCAGGCAACCCCGCATATGCCATCCCTCAGGGGTCCCGTAAACCTGATGTGCCCACAACGGCAGGCCAGGCTTGTGTGGGCAGGGGTGGTGGGAGTGGAGGCAGGCGGAGGCGCGAACCTGACCAGCCAGCTGAGGGAACCGGTATGTCACACATACGCCACATCCTGGACACATACCGGCGTAACACCAGGGGCATCAGCCAGGTAGTGGGGAGCATCACAGAGATGAAGGGTACCCTTGATGAAATGAAGAACCTGCAGGCCGAGCAACATGCCAGTCAACAACAACACCAAGGACGGATGGAGGCAAGACTGGCTGAGCTCCTGGCGGTGCAAAGGGACATAAGCCATTCACTCCGTCGGATCGCCAACAACATGGGCAACCCTCCCTGTGACACCAGGCGCAGACCAGCACCAGCCACAGGGAGGGAGGAGGAAGAGGAGAATTCGTCCGACGGAGCGTCCCAAACATCGTCAAGGCCTGCATATGAGGGTCCCCGGAGGAAGGTGGGTCGTCCACGGAAAAGACCGTGAGAGGAAGTGGACCATCCACATCTCCCAGGTCACCTGGCCTGGCACCTGGCCCTCTGGCGCAACAGCAGCACCACATCCAATGACATTCTCTGCCACATGGACTTGCTGGTCACAGTCTGACCAATGATGACCAACACTGTTGTCTGGACTCTGATGACTTCAAATGCCAAGGATACCATCTCCCCCTGTGAACTTTGGATTCCATGCACCCAGTAGAGCACCTTATTTTATCTACCAAAACACGTACCCCACTGCAAATAAAACGATTTTTTTTTAATCAGATGTTGCAGTCATTTTGCTTTAGTCCACAACATATGTGTGTGTAAATGTCAAACTATGCCTGAGTGTTGAACTAACTCCACCCATCCATACCCTGGGATCTGAGTCTGGTACAGGACACACATGGGTCACAATGTATCATTCAATGCAGACATGGAGCACAATACTCACCTGTGATGGCCTCAAGCCGGTGAGGGGGGGCTTGCAATACTGTGCCGACAGAACTATTTGGAAGAGTATCATTAAGGCGTAGAGGTCATGGCTCATGTGGAGGTTCCCGGGGAGGGAGTCCCAGGTATGTTTTGCCAGGTGGGAGAACTATGTCCTGCATGCTGGAGTACGGTGGATGTGAAGAATGGTGGCCAGGGCAAGGTTGGATGCACGGAGATGGCCCAACGGGTCTCGGATGACAGTGGTACAAGGTTGGTTTGGGGTCGGTGTTGTGGCCTGCCTCCTGAGTGTGGGTGGGGAGTCTGAAGATCATCCTGCAGCAGACAGTGATCCATTGCAGATATCTCTGCTGGACGGTGATGTGGCTGGGGCGCCGGATGTTGAAGCTGAGGTGTGCAGATGCACCCTGGATGTGTACAAGTTTCCCGGGAGTTTGTATGTACTTGCTCCATAGAGGGCAGGGCAGGGCAGTATTTGACACGGATGTTGTCGTGGACCTGGGGGATGGTCTGTCTTTCCTTGGAGTTGATCTATCTGTGGATCATGTGCATAATGCAGAGGGTGTTGCAGCCTGAGGTACAGATGCTGGTGATTAGCATGGCAAATGTGAGCGAGCAATACATGATGCACACCATCTTGTGTGCGTGCCCACTGGGTGCTTGTGCGTGGGACACAAGCAGTTGACCCAGCTGTAAGGGGACAATCCGCAGATGATTACCTCAGTCCTGTACAAGTCCAGCCTCAGGTGGCTGATGTTCAGCCTTTCATCATTGGATCTCATGCATTCTTGAATATTGGAACTGGCAATGTCGGCGTCTTTGGTGAGGGTGAGGAGCACCTGGCTGTCAATGGCAAACGAGCTGATAATGAGGTGCTGTGCGCATGTGATGGTGGTGAGGGGGGTCCTGGACACATTGTAGATTGACACGCTGTGAGATGATACCTGTGCCATGTGCCAGACGACGACACCATACTACATGCAGAAGCCTTGAGTCCCACTCCCATGGCCTTGCTGGGGTACAGAGCCGGGGGGGAGTAGGAGGGACATGACCTGGTTGGTGTGACAGGGCCTGGAAGGCATGGCAGCGCTGTGTAGGCAATCTGAGTTGCACACTCATCATGCAAATGTGTTGTGTGTGCACTTAGTGTATGCCCGAGAGCAGGCGGTAGATATGGGGATGGACATTGCTTGGAGGGTGGCTGCAACATCAGACTGTAGTGTGATGTGGGTCATGCAAGGACATGAGGGTCGTGCAATATGCACGTTGCATGTGCAGACGGTCCAGCCTTTGGCACCGCGTGGCCGCAACAGTGGCACAGACAAGCTGATGACAGCCAAATTAATGGGTGGAGGGAGGAAGGGAGGAGCATCTTTGAGGCGTGTGTGTTGCCAAATCCGGAAACTCTGTGTGCCCTTGCTGCAGGGGCTGCAGCAGCAGGCGGCATGTCCTAGAAAATATGCCACAAGTTGCACACAAAGACAAGGATGTCAGAAAGGACAACTGCAACAGGCGTATGTAAAGGAAGGAGTGTCCGTTTTTCCATGGCACACCCAGAGACAATGGATGCACAATCACCAAAGATGACTGTCACCGGATCAGGAAACTGAAGGCCGAGCTGCGCACAGGAAACACACCCTCAGCAGGTGTTGAGGGCCCGTTGTGGGGACCAACATGCCCAAATACATACACAACCATGGACTTCATGCACAATAGAGATTCTAATCCATGAAGAACAGCATTCATGTTGCTAATCTACACATAGACTCATATGCACAATCTTTGACAACTATGCCAGAGATGCCGCATGCACAGTGGCAAGAGACCTGCATTGACAGAGATGAGGCACCTTGGAGGGTGAGGAACACCTTTATTACTCAGGCTCACACCTAGGGAAATGCATCAATATGAACACACATTGCAACACATGCCACACAAGGCTCAAAGCGTGCACACTCAGACCCAGGGACTCACCATTACGAGAAGAAGTTGCGAATGAGCTGACTTCGGATGTCCTCCTCCTCCTCCTCCTCCTCACTTGCCTCGTGACCAAGCCTTTCATCCTCCACGGGTGAATGTTCCTGCTCATCCGGATCCAGGATGAGTGGCACAGCTTTCTCCACTGCCATGTTGTGCAACATGCAGCACACGATGAAGATTTTGCAGACCTTCACCAGTGCATATGGGAGGGAGCCGCCTGTCTGGTGAAGGCACCAGAATCGGCTCTTCAGGAGGCCAAACATCCTCTCAATCACTCACCTGGTCTGCCCATGGGTGTTGTTGTGACGGTGATCTGCAGCAGTTCTGGGGTTGCGGAGAGGCGTCATCAGCCATGGCATGTTGGGATAGCCAGAGTCCCCTACATGGAAACATCATGTAAAGAAGTGGGTCAGGAGATGCTGTAAGATACAAAGATACCGCTAAATACAGCACAAACAGAGTATACCCACCACCAAGACATGCTCGTTTGTTGTGCAGCCGCAGCATCATTTGTGGCACCCTGCTACGCCTCATGATGTAGGCATCGTGTGCTGACCCTGGAAAACGTGCACAGACATGGGAAATCAGCATGTTAGGTAGACCCACCACAAGGGAATTAATGGAGTGATAATGTTTTTGGTTTCGATAGGCTACCTCCTGTGCCTGTGGTGGTAACAAAGCCACATGTGTCCCATCAATGGACCCAATTACATGGGGCATCCCTCCCAGGGCATAGAACTCACCCTTGACACCTGTCAATTGCTCACGAGTCGGAAAGTGGATGAATTCATCCAGGTGCTCCAACATGGCTTCTAAAACATCATGCAGGACACGGCTGAACATGGTCTGGGACATGCCACCAACATCAGCTATGGTGAATTGAAATGTACCGGTGGCAAAAAAATGTAGGGCTTCCATCACCTTCTTCTTGGGGGTCAGCGCAGTAGGATACCTGTGTAGCGGTTGGAGGTGTGGTTCCAGCCGGGCGGTCAAGTGCTCAATCAACTCTTGCGAGAAGCGGTAGCGTCTTATGCAGTCACGTTCCCTCATAGCACCCAAGTCTGGCATTGGTCGGGGGAGAGGCGGTGCCCTGCAGAAATTTGGAAGGAATAACGAAGAGTGAGTACATTACAACACCAATGTCAATAAACTGAGCACATGTTCAACAGCTAATACACATCTGCTAAATACAGAGTATGGTCTGTGCAATACATCCAGGACACGTATGTCAGCCAGGTGAGACTCCTACGAAGAGCCAGCTGCAACCGTTGATTGTCAAGTTCTACATTACATGCCCTGAAACAAGCTGTGGGCCAGTGTAAGTGAACAGCCAGAGACATCACAGGAGTGACATACATCCACATATCTGCATTTGAAGGATGTGATCTCATACAGACAGCTGGCGGCAAGCTAGACGCACAGGGCACATGTCATTAAAAATTAGAAGCTCACACACATTGCGATGAAGGGGTACACGTGAAAAAAGAAAACACAGACATGGAGACGACGCAGATATGTTCTCATGTCAAAAGAACATGTTCGAAGCATCCAGATACACGTAATGTGTGAATCCACATGTGGCATGGTGTGCGTATATGTGTGCCATAGCCATCTACGCACAGACACATGTTGGATGCAGCAACAGCAGATGCAGTTGACGGAACACCAACAGCAAGCTCACGGGAACACATGACACACACAACATAGTCACATCGGGGCACGCTGGTAGTGAGATGTCAGGTGTTATTTTCCCTGTCCCTGGCATCAGAGGACAGTTGCGGGTGTTGGTGACTGTGCCATACCAGTGATGCAGTGCTTGACACATTTGTGCTACATGCACACATGTGCAAATGTGAAGGGGAAGTGTGCCACATAGTGCCCCATCACACATGGCATGTGAACACAGGTCATCACACATCTATTGTGCAAAAACATGAGGAGACATGTGCCATATCACTGCCTGACACATATAGGCCCTGCACAAGAAGGACTGCACTAAAAATGACTTGATGTGCAGCCTTGTGCGAGTCTGAGACCTCCATTCCTTTCATGTGCACCTCCTATCACCAGTGGAAGATGTTAAACGCACCGTACACACGCTCTGAGGGCGTGTGTACGGTCCGTATCACTATATTGGTGTTGGCGTAGGAGTACGTGAGTGTGTATGGACCGTACACACGTACGTGTACGACCATTGTGTACACGTATGTGTACAATGGTAGTACACGGACGTGTACTACGGTAGTACACATACGTGTACACACTGCTCATACTCACTGGTGGTACACGTACGTGTACACACTGGTCGTACACATACGTGTACACACTGGTCGTACACGTATGTGTACACACTGGTCGTACACATACGTGTACACACTGGTGGTACACGTACGTGTACACACTGGTGGTACACGTACGTGTACCACCAGTGTGTACACATACGTGTATGACCAGTGTGTACACGTATGTGTCAAACGCACTGTGCAACTGGTGCCGTAGGGGTACGTGTGAAACGCACCGTACCTGTGTGTGGATTGTAAAATTACATAGGGGACACATGAGGGACAAGTATTATGGCCTAATTGCATGCTGGTTGTCATGGAGACCGAGTTTCCAGTTCAAATTTTTCCATCAGGTGGCCAGCAAAAGTCGGTTGGAGACAATATACAATGTTGAAAAGTGGTTGTTGACTTGACATGATGCTCAAATTTTGAACCATGCAAAGGCACTCACTGGTGTATGGATTGGAGGAAACGTAGGATGCAAATGAGTCTTACCAATCACTCTGTACTCCTGTAAATGAAACAGCCCAGCAAGGCAGATATAAGGCAGCCAGAAACCATGAGAGGGCACTTGCCTGTACTACATGTCATTGGACACCACTGCTGCTGTCATTGCTTCCTCTGTCACCATGTCCAGGTCTGTGGAGAGGGCCCAGCCTTTCACCCAGGAGGAGAATGAGGCGTTGCTGGACGTCATCCTCCCACAGTACCCCAGCCTGTATGGGAGACCAGGGGAGCAGGTGAGTGCTGACTCCACTAGCTTTGACTGTGCACCTTTTTTGTGACTGTCACTTCTGACATTGTGTCCAGGTGTGACAGACATGCAATGTTGTTTAGAGTGTATCCCGGGGGGGCAATGCCTTATGTCTCTCATGCAGAGCATGATGTAGTTCATGTCTGCACTCCTCACTTGCATTGTGCTTACTATGACAATCACTGCATGGTGCATGGCACATTCAGCCTGGCCAATCCTCTTGTGCATTTTTGTTCTATAGTCCTGAGGTGATTCAGTGGTCCCCCCGGTGTGACAGGTGACTGTACCCACAGATGTGTGTGAGTTGAGTGGAGCTGTGGTGAGAGTGTCCAAATGATGTGTATGCCCCCTGGACATTGATGTGTGTGAATGTTCCTTTTCATGTGGGTGAGTGTCTATGTGGAGTGTTGCACCACAGCTGCATGGAGGAGGCAACTGCTCTACCCATCTGATGTGAGAAGGAAGCCGTGCTGTGTGTATGTCATGCTGAGCAAGCCCCACACCTGTGACACCCCCCAGGCAAGTGGCACATGTGCAGAGTGAGGTTTGTATCCGCTGTTGCCAATGGCAGGTGATTGATCTGTGCCTGTGTGTGTCTGTGTACTCTGCTGAGGTTGCATCAGTGGCCTGGGGCATGTGACTGCTTTGAGGTGCTGTCCATCAGCCTTGTGTTGCTTGTGATGCACAGTGTGAGCCATGATCATGGAGTGTGTCGCACCCCTCATGCCACCTGTGTACTTTCAATGCAATGTAGTGCATTGTGGCTTCCCCAGAGGCTAATGTCCCTATGACAAAGGTGCTATTAGTTGGTAGCATACTATGCCCTGTTAAAAAAATCAAAGATGTTCAAATGTGTCTCTGTGACATGGAGCAGGTGTAGTGATGTTGTCTCACTTTGTCATCCTCACAGGTAACCACCTACGAGAAGGGGAGAATTTGGAAGCGGGCCGTCAGGGCCGTGATGTCGGTGGAGGGTCACAGTTGACACCTAGCCCAAGTGAGGAAATGCTGGCAGGACATCCGGTGCTGGACCAGGAGGATCGCCCGGGTCCTGCTGGGGGACTCACCTCCACGCCCCCATGGCGGGCGTTTGTGGAAATGTGGATTTTCCTGATCAGTTATGTCCCCTATCTTGGACCCCAACGGTTCTATATGCATGTTACAAGTACATGTATGTTCCCTCCAGTTCCAGTTTCTAAGACGCAAACATATGTGTGTCTACCGTCAACATGTTCTCTGTCAGATCCGCCATCAATGGGCTGGATATTCGATTCCTAAGTATGAACGGCCACCGACTTTATATGGCTAAGTTACTCCATTTTTACAGTTCAGGCGAGTAGGCCCGATTCTGTCCTCGAAGCCTTTCCCTGCTCTCTGTCTCTGACAGCTTCAGCTTGAGCTCGCATCTGTATCCATGAACTTTGTCCTACTCCCTGTGCAGCTAACGGTGCCTGCCTCGGCCAAAATATGTAGAGAGAAAGGTGTCGACTGGATAGTAGCATTACCAGTTGCACTCTTTTACATGAGAATGGTAGCACACTCTAGAACAGGGCTATCCCCGTATGAGGTGATCTTTGGTAGACCACCGAATATGTGGGGGACGCCTATACCACGTAAAATAACTGATGTTGACTGTAATATGCTGACAGATTACCTGGCTTCCTTGATGTCTGCACTACAATCTTCTCGTTCACAGGTAGCTGCAGCCTTTCCCGACAACACTGAGGCGAAACCCCATGACGTTGTTCCGGGTAATCTTGTCTTTGTGAGAAACTTCGACAGGAAAAGTCAATTGGAGCCCAGGTGGAAAGCACCCAAGTTGGTCCTGTTGACCACAAGAACAGCCGTGAAGATCGAGGGACGCAAAGGGTGGATTCACTCAAGTCACGTCAAAAAATTTCATGGACTTCCTCCTGACACAGACAGTACTGCCCGTGTGTCTTCCCCCATTGACTCAAAGCTACCTTTGGCTGAGGCCAGTAGCACCGAACTCTATAAACAGAAACTCAGGTCCAGATCTAAACTGTCGGACGATTTGATTGTTTAAGTCCTCTCCAAGGTGAAGCGGTTGAATCTGTCCCGACATGTACCCCTTAGGTCTGAATCATGTAGAGTCCAGAATCATAATGAAACGACATGCTTATTGTAAATTACTGCGTAACCATTGTATTGTGACTTTATTAATTTTGTCTTCCTTGAGTTTTTTTATAGTTACTGCAAGTATATTGTTGCATATGTATTATCCTGTTTCTAAACGTGTTTTCAATATAACTGATGAACATTCTTTTAGTGACCTACCGCCACATGAATTATCCTATAGACTTGCGCTGCGCAATAACACATTCATTAGTATGTTACATCATTCCCATCAGACTAGTAATGCGACCAATTGTTGGGTGTGTGGCCGACTTCCTCCCTATCAGAATAACAAAGGAGTTCTGCCTTTCTTTCCACATCCATTCACACACAATGGCTCCTGTGGAGCATGGTTTAGTTTATTAAATTCCATAGACCCAGACACAGCAGTTTATCAACAACATTGGATATGGGGAAATCTGAATCTAGTTTTATTCAAAGTCTGTCACCCTAATAAGGAGGGTCACCCCAGTAGAACAGGAACTGATTTAGAAAATGAAGTGTATAAATTAGGTAATTTTACGCCTAATCTTATGATTCTGAATGTCAAATCCGAAGTTGAACTAATTCTGCCCACTATGTCAGTATTTCCAGTTAAGGGTGAATTATGTGTAAGAAAAGTTGGTTCCATACATATGGGCCATAGCCAATGCGTTACTACAGTAGAATATAGTGATCAAGGTAAATCTTCATTTAGAGCTTCTCGCCATTCTTACTTCATATGTGGTCAGACGGCATATATGCGTCTGCCTCTAGATTGGGATGGTACCTGTTACATCGCATTCCTTTTGCCACCTGTTTTCCTAGCTCCCCCTGATTATTATCGAAATGTTCATTTAGTACACAATAGAGAGAAAAGAGATCTCCCAGTTGTCGATTATACTGAGACAGCATGGGACAAGTATGTAGATTTCAATAAAGGTATCTTTCCCTATATAGGTACAATATCAAATAGTAAGCTGATACGCAGACTCACCAAGACTCTTGAAGCTGTAGTAAACGAAACTATAGCCGCCCTAGGCAATCTGACAGAGGAACAGTCAGTGATGAGAATTGTTGTTCTCCAGAATCGTCTTGTCCTTGACGTCATCCTGGCCGATAGGGGCGGAGCTTGCAGGGTCATCGGATCCAGCTGCTGTATATTCATACCAGAAAATTCGCCATCTGTATATAAAGCTATAACACGCCTTCATAAGATTGTAAGCCAGATACACGAGAATCCAGGCACTTGGACGTGGTCCGGGTGGTTTTGGAGTGTGATATCAGCCTGGGGATGGAGAGTTCTATCCTTCCTAGGTATTGGCCTTCTTATGCTCTTCAGTTGTTGTTTATGCCTACAATGTGGACCAGCGATTTGTGGTCTGTGTGCCACATCATGCATTCCACATCAAGGTTTTCGTTCAAAATGCCGGAAGGAAGAAGAAATGATGCTCCATGAGCAAATCAATGGAATGATGAAGATTGATGTCTCGTGAAGGGCAAGAAGGGGACAAGGAGGGAATGTGGAAATGTGGATTTTCCTGATCAGTTATGTCCCCTATCTTGGACCCCAACGGTTCTATATGCATGTTACAAGTACATGTATGTTCCCTCCAGTTCCAGTTTCTAAGACGCAAACATATGTGTGTCTACCGTCAACATGTTCTCTGTCAGATCCGCCATCAATGGGCTGGATATTCGATTCCTAAGTATGAACGGCCACCGACTTTATATGGCTAAGTTACTCCATTTTTACAGTTCAGGCGAGTAGGCCCGATTCTGTCCTCGAAGCCTTTCCCTGCTCTCTGTCTCTGACAGCTTCAGCTTGAGCTCGCATCTGTATCCATGAACTTTGTCCTACTCCCTGTGCAGCTAACGGTGCCTGCCTCGGCCAGTTTTCGCCTGTCTGCCAAGAAGTTGTATTTCACCTTCGAATTATCTATTTTGCTCTTCAGCCGATGCATTCCTGTCCAGTGATTTAGGTAAACATTTCCTTTAGCTCACAAGCAGAGGACTCAGCCTTTCCGTCCTCCTGCAAGTGATTCATAGCCCTGTTGCCATGGAAAGTTTTCTGCCCCTCGCATCTCATATAGACACTTAGACGCTTGTACACGTACACAGTCAGTATAGAATAGATTCTGTCCGAGAGTCTCTTCCTTGAGGATAACATAGTTCTTTAAACATGGGATGTTAGATATGATTTGGGATTAGGTTGACTTGACCCCAGACTTCTCGTCTCCACATGTAGAGCTAAATGTCAAGTCCCCTTCACCCCCTAGTTGCACGTCAATTACACGTCATGCTGCCGCGCGCGCATCTATGCCAAGTATTATCTTATAGATCCACCTATGTCTGATAATTCTAACCAATCATGTTTCTTTTATTCCTTATTACGCCTAGTTTCGATTATGTCACTGTCACGTCACTTTTCTTATCAAATGTTACGCCTTCTACATTCGTTTCATTGTAATGCACTTATTATAAAAATATATGTCTGTTAATGAATTATTGTACTTCACTTCCTGAACCTTCGTGGTGACGGAACCTGAGGGCCGCGACTCGAGTCGGCCATTTTGAATGGAATAAAGCCCATTAGAAAACCTCTTATACCACGGATTCTGCCTCTTGTTATTTTGAGCTATTTACTTTAATTTAAGATTCCGCATGAAATTCAGTCCGGTAATATTTATTTTATTTACCACATAATGGCGCCCGAACAGGGACACTTTCTCATCTCACGCGCCGGCGGTGCGTTGCAGGCCCGGTCTCCTGCCACAGCTGGACGGACCATAAACGCGTACCAGCAGGATTTCCTGTAAGCTCCCTCCGGTCAAGCGGGGGCGACTGAGGCTGCGATCAACCCAGACGAGGCGGTGAGAAGTGCGAAGTATCCCGACCAGAGCCTAGCTGAGAGAGCAAGATCCGAGGTATACAGAGGCCCACCAGGTTTTCCGAAATTCCGACGTCCAGAGGGTCCGATGTCCGCAGTTATCGAGTCCTGTCCATTCTCTGAGGCCTTCCGTTTCAAGGAGCTACTCGGTGAGTACCATCGCCGGGGAGGCGTGTTGACGCGCACATAGGTTGTGCCGGTCAAGACGGATTTGGGTACACAAATCCGGTCTGCACTGTTTAGCAGTGTATATGTACTGTTTAGCAGTATATCAAGTATTCCGAAGTATTCAGTTATTGTCAAGAATTCAGCGTGGTGATTAGTTAGGCAGACTGTCATCATTGTCGATCATTGTTATAATGTTTAATGTTTAATGTTTAAAGTATTCAGAAAATGTCTTGCATATTGTGGTATGAATGACTGTTCATTGTTCACTGTTCATTATTGTGTTTCTCGTATTAAGTAAGTTCAAGAGTAAGTATCAGGTCAGTTGTCAATATGCCGCTCTTCTCGAAGTTAAGACAGATTACTACCAGAAAAGGGGTGCTTGAAGAAGCAGTTCCTATTCCTCCTAGAGACACTCCAGGACATTTCATGTACCATAAACATGGCTTAGACGCCATATTGTTTCTTGATCTATGGGTAGATTATACCAAAGGATTACCGGAAAGTCAAAGGTGGCCCATAGCGGGAACCTGGGATGCAGAGTGCATCATGAAAGTGGAGGAAGAGTTATGGAAAAGAAAGGTCAGACAGTCACAGAAAGACGCTGTTGAGTTATGGCGTAAAGAATCTCATAGACGAACAGAAAAAGCACGTAGACAAGAAGAGAGGAGTAAAGAAAGTTCAAATAAAGTTCAAGAAAATCTATTAATTGAGGAAGGTATCCGAGTGAAATCAGAACAAGTGAATAGACAAAGAAATGCTCTTATGAATGGTATGTATCCCCTTCTAGCCGAAGGACTACCTAAGGCTGCTCCAGAGATACCAAAAGACTTGCCACCCCCGTTATTTCCAATTAAGGTACATCCAAAGGGGCATCCCAGAACCGCAGAAGATGTTTTTCTTTCCTCATATCTAGATGACGCAGCTCCCGAGTATGCTAACGCTGCACCACATAGACCGTCTGGCGGAGGGGTTCAACGTCAGGATCAGGTATCTGTCCCCGTGCAACAGCAAGTCCCGATACAAGCTTCGGCAAGCACATCTGTTTCCGCATCTGTCTCCGCAGTCGACTCTACAGGGGTATCGACACCCATAGTTGCTGTGTCACGTTCGACGAACCCATTCACACCCGACGCCCCAGATGGGGCCACGGGAGGTGCTAGCAGTACTTTCACACCACCTAGAATAAATAAACTTGTTTTTCAAGAGTCAACACATTCACGTACACCTAAGTTCGTAAATGAACGTACGCTTAAGGAACTCCTTGTAAATTGTAGATATGACCCCGTGGTCGGTAAAGAGGACGAAATGGTCCTGGCATCATTACGTATCAGACGAGCCGCAGAGTATTTAGCAAGGTTACCAGGAATGACTACGCATCTGGATAACATATATCATTTTGTTCAAACAGGACGAGATCCAGGATGTATTAACAGAGCTATGGAATTCCAGAAAGTAGAGATACAGGGGGAACTGTTACGTTTCCTCATAAACTGTGTGATCAGAAATCAAGACCGTCCGGGGGTAGACCCGAATACAATGCTTATTCTTACAAGATGGAGTCAGAATATATCAGAAGGGAGACACGATAAGCAAAATTGTATAATAGCCATGTGCCGAAAAATACGTAAAGAAATAGAGCGTATTCATGAAGAGAGATTGGGAACAGACGAGTTTGAGCAAGATGAAGTGTCCGAATCAGGGAATTCCGCGAGACAGTCAGAGACCATAGCCTATGTAGGCAGAGGAAGATCTTGTGAAAATACTAGATGTTTTTCTGATCCAATACACTCTGTGTGTCCAAATAATAGCAGAACGTATCCGACGCCTGTAATAAATCTGAAGTCTCCTGAACATTCGTTTCAAGCCGCAGATAAAATACTACGAGAACGAAGAGGTTACCACCTCCTCGATTCCATGGATGAGCAAGAATTAGCCAGATCAGCCGTGCACTGGGTTGTTAGTCCTGAAAAATACGGTGATGAGACCGTAGCACACACGTTTCTCAACCTCAGTACAGATGAACAACGTTTAGCTGGAATCTATATGATTCAGCAACTCCTCATATTATATAAGAGCCAACATGCTGACCCTGGTCCTTTACCTGATATATTAACGGAACTACTCACGTACAGATGGAGAGGTTCTAGTAACAAGCTAATTAAAGAGATATTAGTGTCACGTAAGCAGTACGTCCTTTTTGTAAATCCAGATTCTCTCTCCTTGCCCCCCAGAGAAAGAGCACCGTACTCCATGGATAGACAAAATCCTTTACGGGAAGTGCACCCAATAAAAGGCGAAGACAATGAGTTTCACCGTGTATTTGTTTACACACCCATATCAAAAATGGAATTATTAGAAATGAAGAAAGTAGTACCTAGTCATGACAAAGACCCAGCGGGTTTCCACCGAGAAATTAAAGACATGTTACTGATGGGAGAGTACACCTTTCCTGATATTATGACGATATTAAAGGTGCTTTTGCCTGCTGGCATATATGAAAAACTGAAAGAAAAAGAGTGGGAAGTGGGAGACCAAAAGATAGACTGGACAGCATTAGCAGAGGAAGAAAGGGGCCGAGCTGCAGGTTCAGGGCTCGGGGATAAAGTTAAACTATTACCAGGTTTACTAGTACAGGTACTGCCACGTTTATTAACTACAAAAAAGGAAGATTGGGGTGCAATCACAGCCTGTAAACAAAAGCAAGATGAAGACACAAGCGATTATTATGCTCGATTTGAAAAATGTTTTGGTATAAATAGTGGTATAAAAGCAAGTAGTGACTCATATCCACATTTATTTGTGACAAAATTAGTGGAAAATGCCTTGCCCCCAGTGAAGAATAGAATATTGAAATTCGAGAGTACCTGGCAAAGTAACACTCCGTCGCAAATGCTACAAATGTTACAGTATCATCACAATAGAATTAGGGATGAACAAGAACACGAGCATAGACACATGAAGGATACAAAAATGAAAATGCTAGTTTCTCAGACAGTACCAGCAGATGGTCACAAAAAGGGTGTGACACATTCTGGTGATTCTGCAGTTCCTGTAAAAGGAACCTGCAATTACTGTAAACAACTAGGCCATTATGTACATGATTGTCAAGTCCTGAAACGTAATATAGCTACAGGTATTGCAAAAGAGAGACCACGATTAGTTAGACAAGATCAGAATGAACAAGGAGCTATGCAGCATGGACAGTCCGTGCCAGTTCAGCAACAGTCTATGCCAGCCTCACAGCAACCCATACAGTTTGTGCCAGCTGCACCACCGTTGCCTGCTACTGCCACACAAACCACAACACAACAAATGTATCAGACTGCACAGTATGAATACCCTGAGTATCAGCGTTACGCATGAACCAGCCTAGAGAGGGAAGTTGACTTACCGCTTATCGAGATTCCGGTAGATCAAGAAGGACCTTATGTACATAGTGAATTATTAGGTCAAGATAGAAAATTCTTACTCGATACAGGGGCAAGTCGAACAACCATAAAACGTAGTGAAGTTCCAGGGGCACCCCTCTCAGGCTCTCAAAATGTTTCCCTTGGTTTTTCAGGAAAACCTATCGTTAATGAAGTATCACAGCCTCTACCACTTACGATAGGACCTTTGACACGAACTACAGATTTATTGCTTACTAAATCATGCCCAGAAAATTTGTTAGGAATTAAGACTCTGAAAGCACTAGGAGCCATAATATGTTGTTCTCCGGAAGGAGTAAGGTTGTTTTTGCGTGATTTTAAAGGTCACTATGTGTCTAGAGACATGGATCCCCGACTACAGATTTTACCAGTACATCTATGGGCACAAGGCCCTACGGACGTTGGCTGCATGAACATTACACCCTATCGAGTTACATTGAAAGCAGGAGTGGTACTACCACGAATGCGACAATACAAGTTACCGCATGATGCTGTAGTGGCTTTGTTGAAAATCATTGATGAGCTAATTGCCCAGGGAGTAGTTGTAGAAACAGACTCCAATGTATGTAATTCACCGATAATTCCGATTCTTAAACGAACTGATCCTACTGCTCCACCAGTGTACCGATTGGTTATTGATTTGCGTGAACTAAACAAGTGTATTGTACCACAATTCCCTGTGGTCCCTGATATATCATCATTGTTGACAGCAATTGATTCCGAAGCAACATTTTTTACTGTAATTGATCTCAAGAATGCCTTTTTCAGCGTCCCAATAGATCCGGAAAGCCAATACTTGTTCGGATTCAGTTTAAATGGGCGCAGCTTTAAATTCTCACGCGCTCCTCAAGGATTTACAGAAAGCCCCAGCATCTACAGCCAAGCACTGAAACGAGAACTTGACAGTATATACATGCCAGTCAATACTGCACTGCTTCAATATGTCGATGATCTGCTGATCACCGCGAGAAGCGAGCCAGAATGTGAAAAAGCTTCTCTGACAGTTTTACATTTCCTAGCCGACAAGGGGCACAAGGTGTCCCCTTCTAAGCTGCAATTCTGTGTTCAGCGAGTTATTTATCTTGGTCACTCGCTGTCCAAGGAGGGAAGGCAGCTTACACCAGATCGCATCCAGTTAATTGCTAACATGTCAATACCCCAGACACAAAAGGAAGTGCGGGCTTTCATAGGCCTCACTTCATATTGTAGGCAGTGGATCCCTCAGTACGCATTTCTAGCAAAACCACTCATTCAGTTAACCACACAGGAGGCAGCCACATCGACTGTTCTCCCTTGGACTCAGGAACATACACAAGCTTTTGAAAGCCTAAAGGAAGCTTTATGTCAAGCACCTGTTTTAGCAACACCATGTTATAGCAAACCTTTTACACTCTTTGTTACAGAACGCGAAGGTACTGCCTTGTCAGTACTCACTCAGGATCAAGCAGGATCACGCAAGCCATGTGCTTATTTTTCCAGTACATTAGATCCCGTAGCTCAGGCTTTGCCTGCGTGCCTGAAATCAGTGGCAGCGACAGCTTTAGCAATCAGACAAAGCGATGCCATAGTATTAGGACACCCATTGACAGTACAAGTACCACATGCAGTAGAGGTTCTTGTGAACCGAACACAAACACAACACTTGACCATAGCAAGACTTACCGGTTATGAACTGACATTGTTTCAACCACACATAGAGATCCGACGGTGTAATACATTGAATCCTGCTACACTATTACCTGTAATTGGAACAGACCCACTAGCTCATGATTGTGTTGAAATCATTGAAATAAAGACGAAACCTAGACAAGACTTGACAGACGTTCCATTGTTAGATCCAGACCTGACGTTGTATGTAGACGGATCATGCATGAGAGCAAGTACAGGAGATTTAGTGGCCGCGTATGCAGTCACAACAGACACTGAAGTTATTGAGACACATTGTATAGATACTCTGTCAGCCCAAGCAGCAGAACTTATTGCTCTAACGCAAGCCTGTATTCAAGCCACAAATAAGAAAGTTAATGTATACACTGACTCACGTTATGCATTCGGAGTTGTACACGACTTCGGCGTGCTGTGGCGAGAGAGAGGTTATTTAACGTCCCATGGTGCCCACATTCAGCACGGACCCCTCATTCATGCTTTGTTAGACGCAATACATCTACCCACTGCTATATCGATTATGAAATGTAAAGCACACACGAAGGTTACTGATACCATTTCTCAAGGCAATGATTTAGCTGACAGAACAGCTAAACAGACTGCTCAGAATCGCACATTAGACATGACAAAGCCAATAGTTCAGACACCAACACAGTGTATGACAATTAAGGATCCCACACTTGACGTAATTGACATACAGACACATGCCACAGCAGAAGAAATAAAGAAGTGGACTGAACTAGGAGGGATCCAGACAGATCAAGGATGGATGACGAAGGAGAAATCTGTATGGTTTCTTCCTGATTCCATGGTTCAAGCCATTATAGCTACAGTTCACAGTCCAGCACATTTAGGAGAGAAGGCTATGCTAGACAGCATTCAGCACATTTGGTTCAACAAACATTTACGAGCAGCAGCTAAACAAAAAGTTCGTACCTGTATGATATGTTGCCAGTTTAATCCAGGAAAGAGTGTTCCCGTAGAGCAGGGTGGATTTCAGCCTCCTGACCATCCTTTTGAAGTCCTCCAGATGGATTATATTCAGATGGAACGTTGTCGAGGATTCAAATATGTCCTCGTAGTTGTCTGCGCTCTCTCCCGTTGGACAGAGGCGTATCCCGTATCAGATTACACTGCCTCGACTACTGCCAAGCAGCTAGTTCGAGAATTCTTCCCACGGTACGGTTTACCACGTGTTGTATATTCAGATAACGGCCAGCCTTTCTCATCCGAATTAATGAAACATGTCTCACTCTTGTTGGGATATCAGTGGAAATTCCACTGTGTCCGACACCCCGAGGCAGCAGGTCTCGTAGAAAGACATAACCAGACACTGAAAATCAGACTGTCCAAAATATGTAGAGAGAAAGGTGTCGACTGGATAGTAGCATTACCAGTTGCACTCTTTTACATGAGAATGGTAGCACACTCTAGAACAGGGCTATCCCCGTATGAGGTGATCTTTGGTAGACCACCGAATATGTGGGGGACGCCTATACCACGTAAAATAACTGATGTTGACTGTAATATGCTGACAGATTACCTGGCTTCCTTGATGTCTGCACTACAATCTTCTCGTTCACAGGTAGCTGCAGCCTTTCCCGACAACACTGAGGCGAAACCCCATGACGTTGTTCCGGGTAATCTTGTCTTTGTGAGAAACTTCGACAGGAAAAGTCAATTGGAGCCCAGGTGGAAAGCACCCAAGTTGGTCCTGTTGACCACAAGAACAGCCGTGAAGATCGAGGGACGCAAAGGGTGGATTCACTCAAGTCACGTCAAAAAATTTCATGGACTTCCTCCTGACACAGACAGTACTGCCCGTGTGTCTTCCCCCATTGACTCAAAGCTACCTTTGGCTGAGGCCAGTAGCACCGAACTCTATAAACAGAAACTCAGGTCCAGATCTAAACTGTCGGACGATTTGATTGTTTAAGTCCTCTCCAAGGTGAAGCGGTTGAATCTGTCCCGACATGTACCCCTTAGGTCTGAATCATGTAGAGTCCAGAATCATAATGAAACGACATGCTTATTGTAAATTACTGCGTAACCATTGTATTGTGACTTTATTAATTTTGTCTTCCTTGAGTTTTTTTATAGTTACTGCAAGTATATTGTTGCATATGTATTATCCTGTTTCTAAACGTGTTTTCAATATAACTGATGAACATTCTTTTAGTGACCTACCGCCACATGAATTATCCTATAGACTTGCGCTGCGCAATAACACATTCATTAGTATGTTACATCATTCCCATCAGACTAGTAATGCGACCAATTGTTGGGTGTGTGGCCGACTTCCTCCCTATCAGAATAACAAAGGAGTTCTGCCTTTCTTTCCACATCCATTCACACACAATGGCTCCTGTGGAGCATGGTTTAGTTTATTAAATTCCATAGACCCAGACACAGCAGTTTATCAACAACATTGGATATGGGGAAATCTGAATCTAGTTTTATTCAAAGTCTGTCACCCTAATAAGGAGGGTCACCCCAGTAGAACAGGAACTGATTTAGAAAATGAAGTGTATAAATTAGGTAATTTTACGCCTAATCTTATGATTCTGAATGTCAAATCCGAAGTTGAACTAATTCTGCCCACTATGTCAGTATTTCCAGTTAAGGGTGAATTATGTGTAAGAAAAGTTGGTTCCATACATATGGGCCATAGCCAATGCGTTACTACAGTAGAATATAGTGATCAAGGTAAATCTTCATTTAGAGCTTCTCGCCATTCTTACTTCATATGTGGTCAGACGGCATATATGCGTCTGCCTCTAGATTGGGATGGTACCTGTTACATCGCATTCCTTTTGCCACCTGTTTTCCTAGCTCCCCCTGATTATTATCGAAATGTTCATTTAGTACACAATAGAGAGAAAAGAGATCTCCCAGTTGTCGATTATACTGAGACAGCATGGGACAAGTATGTAGATTTCAATAAAGGTATCTTTCCCTATATAGGTACAATATCAAATAGTAAGCTGATACGCAGACTCACCAAGACTCTTGAAGCTGTAGTAAACGAAACTATAGCCGCCCTAGGCAATCTGACAGAGGAACAGTCAGTGATGAGAATTGTTGTTCTCCAGAATCGTCTTGTCCTTGACGTCATCCTGGCCGATAGGGGCGGAGCTTGCAGGGTCATCGGATCCAGCTGCTGTATATTCATACCAGAAAATTCGCCATCTGTATATAAAGCTATAACACGCCTTCATAAGATTGTAAGCCAGATACACGAGAATCCAGGCACTTGGACGTGGTCCGGGTGGTTTTGGAGTGTGATATCAGCCTGGGGATGGAGAGTTCTATCCTTCCTAGGTATTGGCCTTCTTATGCTCTTCAGTTGTTGTTTATGCCTACAATGTGGACCAGCGATTTGTGGTCTGTGTGCCACATCATGCATTCCACATCAAGGTTTTCGTTCAAAATGCCGGAAGGAAGAAGAAATGATGCTCCATGAGCAAATCAATGGAATGATGAAGATTGATGTCTCGTGAAGGGCAAGAAGGGGACAAGGAGGGAATGTGGAAATGTGGATTTTCCTGATCAGTTATGTCCCCTATCTTGGACCCCAACGGTTCTATATGCATGTTACAAGTACATGTATGTTCCCTCCAGTTCCAGTTTCTAAGACGCAAACATATGTGTGTCTACCGTCAACATGTTCTCTGTCAGATCCGCCATCAATGGGCTGGATATTCGATTCCTAAGTATGAACGGCCACCGACTTTATATGGCTAAGTTACTCCATTTTTACAGTTCAGGCGAGTAGGCCCGATTCTGTCCTCGAAGCCTTTCCCTGCTCTCTGTCTCTGACAGCTTCAGCTTGAGCTCGCATCTGTATCCATGAACTTTGTCCTACTCCCTGTGCAGCTAACGGTGCCTGCCTCGGCCAGTTTTCGCCTGTCTGCCAAGAAGTTGTATTTCACCTTCGAATTATCTATTTTGCTCTTCAGCCGATGCATTCCTGTCCAGTGATTTAGGTAAACATTTCCTTTAGCTCACAAGCAGAGGACTCAGCCTTTCCGTCCTCCTGCAAGTGATTCATAGCCCTGTTGCCATGGAAAGTTTTCTGCCCCTCGCATCTCATATAGACACTTAGACGCTTGTACACGTACACAGTCAGTATAGAATAGATTCTGTCCGAGAGTCTCTTCCTTGAGGATAACATAGTTCTTTAAACATGGGATGTTAGATATGATTTGGGATTAGGTTGACTTGACCCCAGACTTCTCGTCTCCACATGTAGAGCTAAATGTCAAGTCCCCTTCACCCCCTAGTTGCACGTCAATTACACGTCATGCTGCCGCGCGCGCATCTATGCCAAGTATTATCTTATAGATCCACCTATGTCTGATAATTCTAACCAATCATGTTTCTTTTATTCCTTATTACGCCTAGTTTCGATTATGTCACTGTCACGTCACTTTTCTTATCAAATGTTACGCCTTCTACATTCGTTTCATTGTAATGCACTTATTATAAAAATATATGTCTGTTAATGAATTATTGTACTTCACTTCCTGAACCTTCGTGGTGACGGAACCTGAGGGCCGCGACTCGAGTCGGCCATTTTGAATGGAATAAAGCCCATTAGAAAACCTCTTATACCACGGATTCTGCCTCTTGTTATTTTGAGCTATTTACTTTAATTTAAGATTCCGCATGAAATTCAGTCCGGTAATATTTATTTTATTTACCACACGTTGACGACTGACCCACCAGATGAAGCGTGTCCTGGCGGTGGTCTTCCCTGACATGGATAGGCAGTTACAGGAGGGACAGCAGCAAGGAAGAGGAAGGTACATGTGTGTTTGTTGTGTGTCACCAGCTTTAGGAAGTGCTCAGTCGCATGGATACACTGCCAGGGTTTATATGTGCAGTGCATATCCTGTTTCCCCAAGTCAACCGGGGCTGTTCTTCCTCCCTTCCCCTCCTTGACATGTGTTCCCTGGTCTGTGTGTAATCACTCTTGCACATGGTCATCTAGGCTGCCAGTTAATACAAGTGCACAATGCTTGCTGCATCATGTGTGGGGGTGGTCTGTGACATGTGTTGGTACCTTGCCTGTGCCCTGTCCTGTTCAGTAATTTAGGGGTCCATAATTGTTGACACTGATGCTGAGTCTCAACATAGGAGTGTGAGGTTTAAGATGAACAGACTTGCAGCATGCATGACCGATGTTGTGGCATCAGATATATTGTGCATGAGTGGGAGATATGCATAGTGCCGGGACGGTTGCTCCTGTTACAGTCAGATCATTCCAGGACCATGGAGCAGTGTGCCCACTACAGTCCCCTGAGACACCTTTTCCTAGGAATCATGTGTGTCATCCAACACTGTGCCCATTCTCGGTGTTTTCAGCATAGGTTGGCCTCTGTGGCATTGTTCCCTGGCCTCATTTGTATTTACGTAAAGTGTGCTTTATGTGTCCACTGTACAGGGTGACCCCATTTGGCTTGTGCATACTCACACTGGCCAGTGCCTGTGTATCTATGTACAACTATCTGATGATGATTGTTTGACACTAATATGTGTGGTCAGCCTCACGAGGTGATGTTGAGTACATTTAGGAGTTCTTGATGCACATTTTAGTAAACCCAGATTAAGAGGTGTAAGTACTTGCTCTGTCTCAATCACATTGTCTCAGGTAGGGGGGGTTTGTGCGGGCAAGGCCTACATGTCCAAAACGTATGTCTCCTTGCCAGGTCTGACCTGTGTGTGATAATTGTCTGGACAGACACTCAACATACAGTGACCCAGTAATGTTGTACAGGGTTTAATGTTTGTGCTTTGCAGCATGTGTCAAAAGTTAAAAGACATGGTTCCTGCTCATCCAGTTTTGGCACTGGTGTGTGGTCCAGATGCTACGTAGTTTGGTCTGTGTGTGCTGACATCTGTGTGGACAATCTTGGTTCCCATGAGGGTGTCTCCTCAGTGCAGGTGCTCCTTATTCCAACACAATTGCAGGGCCATTAGCTAATGCATTGTCCTGTGTTTGGACATGTGTGCCACTCCACATGACAGGTAGTGGGTCAGATGTGTTGCCAAATGTGTCATCATGGTACGGATGGCCATGTGACAGGTGGCATGATTCAAGTTGTTAGTCTGGTACATTGGCACTCACTACACTTGTCAACATGTCTCAATAGTTGATATGCATGACTTTGATGTTTTGTGGTGAATGACAATAATGTGCCTGCATGACAGATGTCTCCCAAGGAAGTGCACAAGACACCACCTTTATACTTTTCTGGGACACGCTGGCACATTTAAAACAAAGGCACAGTTAGGAAAACATTTGTTTAGAGATTATACATATACATGTTCCCACAGTGTGGTTGCATTTGGGTAAGTCATTGGTTGTTGCTGATACCAACTTACGAGTGTTAAGTCATCCAGACCACCGTGGTGCCATGTATATGTACTTACTGATACCCCCATTTCTTCTTTACAGTGGCTTATTTGATTTAGGCCGCCAGCTCATACAATGACTGTGTACATGTAGTTTTTTGTGCACCTCCTTGTGTGACTTCTGTTATACAGGCACATGTGTGTTCTGATCAAAAAGTGGCACATTCACACATTCCAAACACGTCGATTGTGGAAAGTGTTGTGATTCCCAAGGGTTCACAATGTATTTCTTTTGACTTTCCAAATTACTCACAGGTCTCTGAGTGTGGGGACACCTTCAGCATTGGTGTCTGTTATTTGGCCTTGGGTGCACCAATACTGTTTCTTTCACAGTGAACAAGAGGTGGCATGCCTTCATAGTCTGGCTGTGCTCAACAATTCCCAGACACCATATCCTCTGTATAATTGGATATCGAGTTATTTGCTGTTGTGTCCTAATCTTCATTGTTTCCAAGTGGCATGATGGGTCAACCAACTGGTGAGTGCAGGGCTTACATATGTGCGGAGTATTCTAGATGTTACTCATGATGCATTTCCTGATATGCACTGTGACCTATTATGTTTGGACTCATGTGTCAGATGTATACAGGTGTCTGATTATTTCCTGTCTCTTCACCTTGCCCACAGCATCATCGGGGGACACCGAGGGAGACACCTGCATGGAAGTGGAGGAGGGATCCAGCACCGGTGCCACCAGTGCTGGCGAGTCTGGTGCAGCAAGTGGCATGGAGGGCGAGGGGAGTCAGGAGGAGGACCTGTCTAGTACCAACACCGACTACGACGCTGACGGGTCCGAGGCTGAACTCCCAGGGGGGGCGGAGGCTGATCCAACAGCTGGCAGCAGCACTACATCTGTCACCGCCCCCTCCATTCCCATCACCGCCCTCCCAGTTGCTCCGGTCCCTTCTGTCCGTGTAGGGCAACAACATGTCTCCTTCGTGCCAGGCACTGCACACCCTGCCCCTGTCTCCCCTGCTGCCCTCACTGCCGAGTCTGTGGACATTCAGCGGCAGTTGCAGGTTGGCCAGACATCGCTGCTGAGTGTCCTCCATGGCCACACCAGACTGCTGACACAGATGGTGTCGTACATAGAGGACATGTCATCAGCGATGTCTGAACAACGGATGTTGCTGAGGTCCATGGACTCATCACTGACGGCAGCAGTGAGTCTCCTGCAGCGCTTCGTCCCCCCTACCCCTGCACCATCCACACTTCCCACTCCCATGCCTGTCCCAAGCACACCCAGACATTCCCAGGCACGCACCCCACCAGACACAGGCAGCACACCAACACGGAAGGGCAATCGCACACCTCCTGTCACGCACACTCAGGGGGAAGAAGGCACGCCCACTGGGTCTTGGGCACACAGGCAGACACGCAGCCACAGTCGGAGTCCGTGTTCCTCACTCCCCAGTCCCTCCAATGTCACTCCCCTCGGCTCCCCTGCCCCACAATCTGACAAGGAGGCCTACTTGGCTGTGCTGGGCCTCAGCCCCACTGGTTCACCAGCCCGCAAACGGGCAAGGCACTCCACGGGAAGGGGAGCTGAGTCCCCCCCCTGTCCACCCCCTCCCCCAGTAGCGCTGCAACACATCCCTCCGACCCCCCCTCCATGGGGCCTGTGGTTTCTCCGGGTGCAGGGGAGACGCTGGATGAGCTTTCGGAAGTGTGCAGCACCGTGCTAACCACCACCTTTGGCGCTGCCCCACCCCCTGTGGTGGAGTCGTCCGTCCCTGCACCCACAACACCTACCCTTCCCCCTCCTGTCCCTGCGGTGCCTGGTCCTTCCCCACATGATGCCCCCCCCATTCGATGAACATGAAGTGTCTAATGTGCAGGCAAACTAGGGAAGACGCGTGGCCATGTGTCCCCCCCAGGACTTCGCATCTGGACTGGCCTATGGCCTTTGTAAATAGTGTCCTTTTATACGTTTTAATTTAATGCTGAATAAAGCATTTTGTTTTATCTTTGAACACTATTGCTTTTCTGGTAATGATGTTGGTGCTGATGCTCCATGAGTTGGGGTGGTGATAATGTCTTAGGTGTCTGGGAAATGTTGTAGTCTGCTGCTCATGGGGTGGACCCTGGTATCTGCATGCCATCACAAGGTCTCTGCAAAGATTCTTTGGTCGTGTATGCTCTTTGTGTTTGGAGACATTGTCCCAAGGAGTGTTCCTTCCTCTGTGGCACCTGACATCTTCCCTGCAGGGAATTGCACAATTGTTGTGCTGACCTGTGTCTACATTTCCTTGATGGGTGACGGATCCCTTCAACTATGGCCATGCCTGCTGAGCGATGTCTCCGCCTGCATCGTCTGTGCCATACTTGGTAGTCACTGTAATTGTGTATAGAGTATGTTGCCATGCCTTCATGTAGAAATTGTCCCTTTTACGCACTATGCATGTGTGTACTCCCAGCCTAGCACACATATGTTACTTGTTCTGCAGGGTATTTGGGCACCTGACTCACAATTGTGGGCATTGTATCTGTGGGAACTCCACCCTATTCCTTCCATGGGAGACAACAACTTGGTGGCTGTCCCAGCACCTGTACATTCCTATCAGTCCTGTAATGTGTGTGACAGTGTGTGTTCCCTTTGGCTCTCTTAGTTTAGTTGGCTTTAACATGACTACACAGACTTGTGGCATGATCTCAGTGTGTGTATTGTGCTGCATCCGCCAGGGGTGGGTATGCATGTGTAATTTGTCATCACACACACATGTGGTGTGTCATGCAGTGGGGGAAGGACATCCATCCTCATGGGAGTGGGACACTGCTGTCAGTGATGTGTTGTTATGGCACTCTCAACATAGTCTCACATTGGGGATGCGTTCATACACCCATGGAGTTGTGGTCATCTGAGGATGATGTACACACCCCCATGTCTCTGTCCACTGCTGGTATTCCTCTGCACCCACCCCCATGTCTCTGTCCACTGCTGGGATTGATAGGCACCCACCCCTCACATGTCTCTGTCCACTGCTGGGAGTGATAGGCACCCACCCCTCACATGTCTCTGTCCACTGCTGGGAGTGATAGGCACCCACCCCTCACATGTCTCTGTCCACTGCTGGGAGTGATAGGCACCCACCCCTGACATGTCTCTGTCCACTGCTGGGAGTGATGGGCACCCACCCCCATGTCTCTGTCCACTGCTGGTATTCCTCTGCACCCACCCCCATGTCTCTGTCCACTGCTGGGAGTGATAGGCACCCACCCCTCACATGTCTCTGTCCACTGCTGGGAGTGATGGGCTCCCACCCCCATGTCTCTGTCCACTGCTGGTATTCCTCTGCACTCACCCCCATGTCTCTGTCCACTGCTGGGAGTGATAGGCACCCACCCCTCCCATGTCTCTGTCCACTGCTGGGAGTGATAGGCACCCACCCCTCACATGTCTGTGTCCACTGCTGGGAGTGATAGGCACCCACCCCTCACATGTCTCTGTCCACTGCTGGGAGTGATAGGCACCCACCCCTCACATGTCTTTGTCCACTGCTGGGAGTGATAGGCACCCGCCCCTCACATGTTTATGTCCACTGCTGGGAGTGATAGGCACCCACCCCTCACATGTCTCTGTCCACTGATGTGAATCCTAGGCAGACACCCACCCACCCGCCTGCACCCTTGGTGCACTACACTGCTCTCCTGGGCATACACACCCACCAATATACTGGTTAGATGCTGCACCAGGCCCTATGACAACATTTGTGGCGTGTGTACGCCTTGTATCACTAATGTACTGGTGCCCTAGGGGTACGAGTGATGCGGTCAGTACCCACGCTCTCAGAGCGTGGGTACGGTCCGTACCCCTACATTCCCACGACAATGGTGGTACGGCCCGTACCCACGCCCTCAGATCGTGGGTCAATCAATCAATCAATCAAACAATTTATAAAGCGCGCTACTCACCCGCTAGGGTCTCAAGGCGCTGGGGGGGGGGGGTCCGTTACGTCTCTGGGGGCGTGGGTACGGGCCGTACCACCATTGTTGTGGTGACGTAGGGGTACGGCCCGTACCCACGCTCTGGGGGCGTGGGTGCGGGCGTACCACCATTGTTGTGGTGACGTAGGGGTACGGCCCGTACCCACGCTCTGAGGGCATGGGTATGGGCCGTACCACCATTGTTGTGGTGATGTAGGGGTACGGCCCGTACCCACGCTCTGAGGGCATGGGTACGGGCCGTACTACCATTGTTGTGGTGACATAGGGGTACGGCCCGTACCCACGCTCTGGGGGCGTGGGTACGGGCCGTACCACCATTGTTGTGGTGACGGGACGCGCCCATGTCCACTTCCGTTGTGGCGGGACGCAGGGATTGGTGGACACGCCCCCCGAAGTGACCAGACCCTGGAGGTACTGTATGTACATGATATATGTGGTATAATTTGGGTAGGGGTTACGTTTCATGCCCCTCGCCCCCCCCCTTTGACCATGGGTGTTGTTCTGACCTTCTGCGGCGTCTGCGGCGGTTTCTGTGCACCAGGTCGTAGGCAAGGAGGGCCAGGATTACATGTAGGATGGGGTCCATGGCTGTCCGTCACGTACAGGTGCTCCTTCTTCGCATCGTCCTCAATTTCCCGGGAGTTTTTGGCTGCCGTAAAAAATGAGCCGTGCGGAGTGACGTAGGCACGAATCATACTTGCTGGTCCGTAAAACGCTGCCTGACTCCTTCCAGACGTCACGTACGCGATGTCCCGGATCGGAATTGTGGGTATTTTTTAGCCGCACGTAGTTTTGTACGAATCGTATGGAAATGGTATTTCTGTACAAATCGTACTTGCTGGTTTGTAAGGAGGATTTCCCGGGTACGAGTCATACGGAGAATACGCTCCGTACGACCATTCATACCCGGGTTTTACAGTATCGGAATCGGCACCTTGGTGTAATCTGTGAAATACACTTCTACACAAGGACCTCCTAGCATCAGTTTTGGGGTAGAAAGGTTAAACAATGTTTGATGATGAAACATCTATAGTGGTAGATGTAATCTCCCCCTAAATTCTCTTGGAAACTTTGCATGATTGAAGCTGATCTGTGCCTTGGCACCTACTGCACATTAAATAGACCATCATTGCTACATAGTGTACCCCTTATGTGGGCATTATAACAAAAATGTATGAGAAGAAATAAAATGTCTGTTATTATAATCCTTGAACCTCTTAAAAAGAGAAGAAACCCAAGAAAGTATTGCAGGACCTCACGTAGTTCTACCCGAAGGGGAAGGAAATGCATGTAGAAAGTAACTGAAGTAGTCATCCTATGATATCTTAAGTAGCCCAGGCTTCTTGCAGCATAATAATATTGAATTTATTAGCAAAGAATGACCTATGTCCATCTGAAAATTTGAAGGCTATAACTAAAATAGTCTAACATAACATATTTACTGTCTACGAGTATCCACAGCTGAGCCCCCCAACCCCCTTTGTTTGGATATCAGAAATTTCCGTCCTTGCTATTCATTAATGGGCTAACAAAGGGGAGAGTGGTCTCAACAGGACAATACTGAGCAGAAGGATACTTATTTGTAATGTAACAAACTGACCCCTCTAATGTTCACTTCCTCATGTTCTGTCACACTAAGGGGACGATTATGATCCCGTTCGGAAAGGCTCTGAATCTGATTTGGGTTTGCTGAATCCGATTGGTAACCCTTGTCTCCTACTGAAATGTACACAGTTCTGAACGGCTGCTTACTAACCCTGGGCGTAGTTCGCGTAGTCGCGCTACACGAAGCTACGCAAAGCTATGCGAAGATGTCGTTGCACTACACAAGTAACACGTAGCTACGCGAGCGTGCATAGTTGCTTGGGGCGCCTGTTCGCGATGTGTTTTTCTTGTTCGGTAGCGCGTTGTGCGTGTTCGGGGTGCTGTTTGCGTGCTCTGGGGATAAAATCTCGCAAACTTACCCATGCGGTCGCCTATGGGCGTGGCCAACTTGTTTTTCAATTGTCCCGCCCGCTCGCAATGCCTTATTTCCTGTTCCGGGTCGCATTTAGCGTGTTCGCGATGCGCATGTCATGTTCAAGAGCGCGATTTACATGTTCGCAACGATTATTGCGTGTTCGTGAGAAATATCGCGTGATCTTACCCACGTGGTCGCAAATCTTGTTTTTCACTCTATGCTATGGTTCCGGGCCTACTTTTCTATCATCCCTTAATCTTTGCAATCTTTAGTTTTTTACAGTTTTTCTGACTTTTTTTATTTATCATCTATCTCTCTCTGTCCCTAAGTTTATATTTTGCATTTTATTTCTACTTTTTCTGTGTTTTTTTTTACTTTTCTACTGTTTTATATTACTTCTTTCTTTAAGCTACTACTTCTTCCCCCTAACTTTATTTTTTCCCTTCTTACTTTTCTTTTCCGCCTCCCACCCACCCCAGAACCATGGCCAAGGGCACTAACGGCTCAAAGGGCAAGGCGCCTGCGCCCAAGAGCCGCCTGCCTTGCGGCAGAATGCGCCCTGCAGGGGTGCAGGCCCGGCAGCTTTTTGGCGAGGCGGAGGTGGCCTCCCTTGTTTCTTTTATCCAGCGCCACCTCCCCTTGACCTTGGCAGCGGGCGGCAGGCTCGGCTCCGGGTAACCTACTCAAGAGGGTCACCGTCGGTGGGCGAAGGTGCGCCGAGCAGTGTTTCACTGCTCAGGGGTCCGGCGCACCCATAACCAGCTGGCCCACTGGTGATCAGACATCCTGACCCGGAAGCAGGACCTGTTGGACCTGCTAGGTGTCGAGGTCGTGGGGCTTGGTGAGTAGCTGATATATAGTAGTGTTGGACTTGGCCCTTCTGGCAAGTTCACCCCTAGAACTTTTTGCATTATCCTAGCCTTTTTCCTATGTTGTACTAGTGGTTTTAGGCCTCTAGGCGCTTTTACACTGTGTCCCAGTGGAAAGCGCGTGCGCTCTGTGTATGTTTTAGTGAGACTGACCTGCCCTCCCATAGGAATGCATGGGGGATCTGAGTGACCGTGTTAAGTCCTGATGTGAGAGGAGTGCAGGGTCGAGTTTGGTATGTGCGAACTCGTGAGAGTGAATGGTGCGCAATGATGTGTGCGGCGTTACGGTGTCTCGTGTAGAAGTGCCACTTCTAGAAGCTGGCCTGTCTGTATAATAAATGTGCAGTGACTGTCTGGCTTGCAATTGGCTGGTGTGCCTGGCTCCACGAGTCAGGATGGGTCAGCCCCGGTGGTGAATGGAGAGATCGGCATGTTGATGGCAGGGAGGAGTACACCTGGGACCTGAATAGGGCTGGGCTTTCCCTACACAATGCTGGCTCCACCCCCTGTGGTGCGTCTAATATCCCTGGCCTGTCCTGTGAATAGGGAGAGGGGCTGAGCAAAACAAAGTGCTCAGAAACCAGTTGCATCTGGTTCGCCCCTTCCCTGCACCTTTGGAGACAAAGGATTTTGTGTATAACCATGAAAATGTTCTTGCTTGGATCCTGACAGGAGGGGGCTTGCTGCTGGTGGGGCCAAGGAGGGACCGCCATTCGGGCTGCCTCCCTGCTGGAGGGCCCTGTTTGCTGGCCCCTGGGCCCTACATTGCCCCCTGGATGCTTCCAAGACTTTATCCAGCCTTTTTTGCGCCCTGGGTGCGCTGTGCTTTTCTCCAGGAGAGGGGGAGCCTGGGGGCTGAGCAGTGCGGCGCTGCAGCCCTGGCTGAGAGAATTCTCCTCGTAGGGATTCCCCCCTCCTTGTGAGCATTTGCGAGTGCCCACCCCGCTGATATCGCTGTTTTCAATGGCGGGTGCCAGCCCCGCAGTCTTGTGAGCTTGCCCACCCCGAAGTGGCCGCCGCATTGATGATGGTTTACGAAGCCGGAGCCCACCCAGCATCGCCGCATTTGTTATATGGGCGGGTGCCCACCCTGTGACTTTGCCGCTTATTGTATGATCGTGGTGGCGGGTGCCCACCCAGCTGCCACTTATTTCGTACTTTGTGTACCTTGGCGGGAGCCCACCCCGCATATCACCGCCGCGGCCTGAGCCGCGAGAGTAATCTCCTCCGGGCCGCTGCCTAGCGCGGCCCGGAAGTCAGGCAAGCCTTGCCTGTGACGTTGGGCGGACCTGTTGCCTGCCGAAGAGTGCGGAAGCTGGGCTGCGTGAGAAGAGGACGGGAGCCTACCCCACCTCCCCGAATGCCCGTGACAAGTCCCGGGGCTCCCAGGAGGGGGCCCGGGTGAAAAGAAGGAGGGCGGGGCTCCCAGGAGTGAGGGAAGCCCCGCGCCGCAGGAGAAGTGCTGCTGGTCCCGCAACACGCAAGAGAAGAGTCCCCGGAGACCGAGAAGAAGAGTGTGGGCCGAGCGGGAGCTCACCCCGCCGTCTTGGTCCTGCCCCGTGATCCTCGAGCGGGAGCCCACCCCGCCGTCTTGGTCCTGCCCCGTGATCCTGATGTAGAAGTCCCGGGTCCAGGAGGGGGCCCGGGTGAAGTCCAAGGTGAGAGCCTGCCCCCGCCGCACTGGAGATGAGCCAGCGAGGGAGAGAAGCCTGATTCAAGTCCCGGTGAGTGGGGCCTAAGGGGGGGGGGCAGCGTTGTGGGTGAAAGAGCCCCAGTGGGCCCCAGAGTTATAGGGGCAAATCGAGGTGCATTGTTGGCACCTGGGCGGTCCCGCAAGAGAGCGGGCCGCCCCCACGATGGGCACAGTCATGGAGAGAGGGCCCATAGGGGCTCGTGCCGTTCCAACCATATTTTATCAGTTGCCCCACATGACAGTGGGCAACTGCAACGTTGGCGCATGATTATTTCGGGAGCCAGTCCGCTCCAACGGGGGCATGTTTATTTTAAGAGCCCCGTGGCTCCAGCGTGTTGGCATGGTTAGTTCGGGAGCCCGTGCGCTCCATGGGGGCATAATGGTTCTAAGAGCGTACGTGGCTCCAACGTTTTGGGGGCATATTTCCTTCTAAAAGCGCCAGTGCGCTCCACAGTACTGGGGGACATGTTGTTGTAGAGCCTAGGTGGCTCCAATGTTTTGGCATTATTTCAAGGGCCATTGAGAGCCCCTGCCTCATGTGACTTCCCAGCTGCGCAGCACTTAGTGCCAGCTGCAGCGTTTAGGCCCTGTTCTTGTCCCCAGCTGCCCAGCAAGTAGTGGGCAGCTGCTACGTTTAGGTTCTGGCGCAACGTGGACCCTAATGTGATTTAGGTGTTATGGCGATTTATATACTAATGTGTTGGGTGTTAGGACATGTACTGTGTGTAGTATGTTTTGCGCACCCTGTGTTTTATGCCTCTAGATATGATTTCTGCATAGGAGGTTGTTTTACCTGTTTAGGTTGATGTTAGGGAGATTATACTTCCCTGTGTGATGTACGCCCCTAGTGTAGTTATACTTAGGAGGTAGGGTCTAATGCGTTAGACTTGTGAGAGATTGCATAATGTGTTTATGCCCCTGTGATGGATGCAGGATAGGTTTTATACCTGATTCTATTGTGATAATGCTGAGGTCATTATTGCGCCAGTAGTTACTGGTTGTGCTCTACAGTGATAATTTGTGTTACAGTTAGTATATGTTCTACATGTACAATTGGTGATTTGTGCTGATTCTGACAGTGGTCCATGTGGCCCTGTCCTGTGTAAATAGTCCCCTGTAAAATTCTGCCCAGTGCCAGTTGGCACCATGTAAATTATGTGATTATCATCTAATGTGTTTATTATAATACAAAGGCTATTTTTATATATAACCTTGGGTGGAGTTTCCTTTGTGGTGGGCCTAGGGTGTTGTTGCAGTGTGCGCGCGCAAACGCTTTACACATTGCCTCAGGGATAAGCCAGACTGCTCATGCCAAGCTACCAAGGGGGTGAGCAGGGGTTATCTTTGGCGTGTAACTCCCCAGCCCTGACTTAGAGTGGTGGTCTCTGCCTGGCTTTGGCGCAAGCCCTAGCCAACCAGAGATCCCATTTCTAACAAGTAGTATAAGTATTGTGTATACATTTTTGACGATTAACAAGATTACTGCTGCTTACATTGCTGGTAAATTACGTTTCAAAATCTTCTGTGATGTAGGACACAGGTGCTCGGCCCTACTCTTACTTGTTTGCAACTTTGCGCTAGCTTGGGCTGATTAATGTAAGAGTTTACTTTACAGAACTGAAGTTAGGTAATGCTATTGCTAGAGAGACTCTAGTCCTTCCATTGTCCTCCTGTGAAATAGTGGTGGATGGATACTAGGTTTAGTTAGTATTAGTTCATAATTTTTTTACGGTCTGCGTGACGCCTCCTCTGTCACTGAGTGCTGCTTACCCCAGTCCTCCTTAGAACCTTTTGTAGTTTGTTTAGTGAGTGGTAGGCTTAACAGTGTCAGTCAGTAGCAGAACAAGATCAGATGCAACCAACCCACAATTTGGTGTATGCACAAATTTATGCATGTGTCTTCTAAGCCTGGGCGAAGCACTACGCTACGCTCGCGTAGTTTGCGAAGTTCGCGCTACTTCGCACTACGCGAACTGCACGTAGCACAGTGCGAACACGCGTAGCGTAGTGTTGCGTAGTGCTGCAGTAATTTTTTGCTTGCTCGCGGTCCTTAACGTCAAGTTGGAGACCGCGAGCAAGCAAAATGACATCCCGGCGAGACTTTTTCCTTGTTCGCGATCAGCAACTTCAAGTTGGCGATCGCGAGCATGAAAAATAAACCTCCCGGCGAGATTCCCAACGCGAGGAGGTCAGGTTTCTCATTGCGAGTGGTCCCGTATGCTCGCGACCGCTCGCAATGAGAAACTACCAGTTCGCGTTGAGAAAGCTGAAGCTCGAGTAAAAATCTACTCGAGCAGCAGAAAACTACAGCTCACACTGTGCAAGATGCCATTTTCAATGATTGCACATTGCCGGTTGCTTGTCCGCACTGTGCAATCATTGAAAACGACATCTGGCACAGTGCGAACAAGGTACTACGCAGTTCGCGAAGTGCTACGCGTAGCTCGCGTAGTGCGAACTTCACTTTGCGTAGCTTCGCGAAGTGCTACTTCGCGAACTACGCCCAGGCCTAGTGTCCTCCATCTCATCTATGCATTTTTGATGGCTAAAAAAAATGGAAATGCAGACTTAGTGAACAATTGGCCCATCTGGAATAGGTGGTCTAGGTCTGGTGGTACTTAGGCTTCGTTAGTATTCTGGAATCAGAATGATTATGGAACACTGGAGTGTTCATAAATAAGTAGATGATCCGTGAATCCAGCAAGCAGCCCAGTAGTCGATCCATATGATTAGATAGGTCAATTTTATTGCAATTGTTGTTTCCTAAAATGTTTTTTGACATTTTTTTAAATGATTTATTTGTTTCACAGCACTCCTTAATGTTTGTCTCTTTCTTTATTATATCTTACATGATCATCAGCACCACCCAGGGGCAAGAAGACAGGGTCCGAGTCGGCGGAACAACAACCAGAGGACCGCTCCTCTACCGAGGCCCCTGCTGGAGGCCCCTGCTGCTGGCCCCAGTAAGTCCTCCAGTGGTTAATATTAACAATTATATTTCCCTAACTTTTACTGCACCTTTTTTTTCTGAACTATTAATTATGGTTCCACTTCCTAATTTAATTTTTTACAAAAGCTTCTTTGACCTTGACTATCTGTTTCCAAATTCTGGTTATCCCTGCCTCTAAGTTCCTTCTAACTGCCTCTGCTATGACTCTCTGTACTACTACTACTATTAGTCTGTCTGTAGCTAAGCTTGCCCAGTTAGCCACACTTTATTGAAGGTTTTCTTTGGAATAAAACTCAGATTGACCAATAGCCCTTGCCACTGGGTCCTGTCCTTTGGATTGTCCTCTTCTAGTCTTCTTAATCTTGAGGCTTTGACAATTCCCACCAACAAAATGCCCAACCAGATATTTGACTAGTATTTTGAATAGGATAGTACATACTACTACTGTTGTAGGGATTCTGCACAGCCACATACAGAACTATGCACAAGAAAATAGGATGTTGGTGATGGGAGGTTGGTCCTTGCTCACTCCTCAGTCAGAAGAACCCACAATCCCCTGACCGACTAGCTATAGTGTCTCATTAGGTCCCGACCCCCCACACGGAGATACCCAATGATGATGACACAACCCAGAACATAACACCCTTTTGCTCACTCACTTGTGTAAGTCCACCCCACCACACCAAATACCACAGAGTCTATGTATAAGTTCAAAAGGTTTATTTTCAAATAAGTAACAAGCTCTGTACGCCGTTCTATGAAATTATTACTACAGCCAGCTCCAACAGCAAAAAGCATAAGATTAAAACAGTAAACATTTACAATTGCATGATAGAAGACAAAAGATCCGTTTGAATTCTGGAAGACACCGTAGAACGTAGAAATACTGGTTACATGCATCATAAGGTCTGCAAATCTCTGGTTTGTAGAAGGGAATCTTCCGCCTATTATGAGAAAAATGGTGCACTTTAGATAGTATAATGCAATTACGCAAGCATTTCGCAGCCAAAAAGTGTAACATGTACATGTGATGGCTAAGCAATACGGACTAACCGAACTCCATAACAAAGTGGCTTGTTTTTCGACCTCTTCACTTGTACGCAACACTCATGTGGCCTCAAAGGCGTCTACTGCACAACAAGCTGCGAGGTAATATGCGCAATAGAGTAGACATGATGATTCTAAAATGGTTACATGGCTCAGGCTAACTTTCCAAAGAGTAGAGTAGGACTAGATGACCCTAGGGACTATAACACTACTAGTGTCTGTCTACTGACTCTACTCTAGTTCCCGATTTGGACTTGCGATGATGTATGTTGTATTAACTTTTTTTTCAATCTTCCTAGTGAAAACTAATAAAATAGGGGGAGGTGTACAGGCATCTAAAAATGTGTAATGTTTTTTCTAGGCGTACTACCAACCACCAGTGACGGCGGGGCCAGCGGCGATGGCGATGCGGCCATTCCGGAGGGGGCAGGAGAACCTGCTGCACCTGCAGGAGCTACAGGGGGGGATCCAGTAGCAGTGGCGGGCGGTGGTAAGTTCTATTTATTACTTATTGACATTACTACTAGCTGGAAGGGTGTTCACTTCACTCACTGTACTGTGAGACTTATTAAGTTGTAGTGAACAATATACAACGGTTGAAGAAGACACCCTTTACTTAGCATTAGCAATGTATTAGCAATAGCATTAGCAGCGTGAGTTGAGTAACCAATGGCCTCTTCTATCTGACTCCAACTGAGCTGTGAAAGTTTTATGGAGAAAACGGAAACTCAGATCAGATGACCTTGATGAATGTGTTGAACAAAGAGGGAAAGAAGGGTGGAAGGAGGAAGGACGGGCGAGATGTAATCTGACTGGCAGAGAAGGATATGTTGGAAGCATGCATAGGTGGCTGATAGGAATCAGATCAAATGCATGGGTTGTTGAAGAATGGGTGGAAGGTGAAAGAAGATGCCTGTCTGGGTGGGCGACAGAGTATGGGTGGATACTAGATAGCAAGAATCATCAGTGGTGTTTGGGTCAAACTCAAAGCCAAGGCAAGCAAGGAAGGAGCGGACGCATGGGTGGTTGTTGGTGAAACCAACTAAGGTTTGTTAAGAGATATATAAAAAAGAATGATAGACATTTACTTTTAATGGATGGATGCCTGGATGTACTATCATCATAGACAGCATAGGTGGAGACTGTCACTGGAGAGTCTTACTTTGAAGAGAATGTAAAAGAAACTGCGCCAGAGTAACAAAGCGGAGGGCAATATAAGTAGTATTTTCAGAATACAGTTGACTCACAGTAGTTTGCAAGCACATCATGTATATATATTAATATTATCAAGTGCCTTCCTCCGACTCCGAGGACCACTCCCTACCTATGTTAATGTATTTTCGATTGTGTCAGCCAGCCTGCAAAGGGTGGCCTATCTGTTGGTTACACAATCAATGAAAACAAAGTACCCTATGCAGTAGCGGTCGGTGGTGAGAGTGCTGGCGGGCAGTGACGAGGGAAGGGGCAGGGTGGGGAGTAGTAAACTATGTATTACGGCCAAATACAGGTAAGTAAACATAAAAATAAATAAGACAAATTTCATTGTGCGCACTGCACCGCCAAATGCGATGCAGTGCGTGCAACAAAATTTGTTTTATTTATTTATATGTGTTATTTACTTACCTGTAATTGTCCGTAATCCATAGTTTAAAACCCCCCACCCTGCCCCTCCCCACGTCACCGCTGGGCAGCACTCCCACCACCGACCGCTACTGACCTTATGTAGTGTTCCCATCTATAAAATAAGCAATGATCATTGGATCAGAAAAATTATCTACCTTTTTGTAGTACCCAGGGCAGGGTCAAAGTGAAATTGAGCAATTGCACTCATGTAACAGAGAGAGTATGGCCAGTGCCACCCGTAATACAAAAATATGAGCTTCCCCACCTGCAGATAGTAGTAGTAAATAAAACTAACGTGAGGCTGCATCATGTGACTCGTATCTGTTTCTCGTGGGTGCAAGCTTAGCTGACTGAGCTGGCATGCCGGCTACAACAAGGTTATGTAATTCTGCTAAACTAGAGATAAGAAGAAGACAACTGGTGTGTACTGGAGTCCATAGTGCTAGTATAATGCCTGAACCTCCCACAAATGTTAGAGTCCGAGGAAGTGGGAGGATAGATACTTACCACAAATGTTATGTACTGTGCTTGCTAGTGATACTGTGCCACTATGTGTTGAATTAATTTTGTGTTACTGTTTTGCTAAGAGTATTGGATACAATATTCTTTTTCTTTCTTGATATAGATCCTCCTTCCCAAGAAAAACCCACGCGGAAGGAGATGGCAGCCAGGGTCCGGTGCCGTAAACGGGAGGCCATTTGTGAAGAGTACCAGTGGCTGGTGGCTTAGGCGGAGGAGGAGGCGGCTGCAGCTGCAGCCTCCTCCAATGCCCGGGGCCCCAGCCAGGCCCCGCCTGTAGTTTTACGGTGCCGTGGTCAGGCAGCCGCCCACCGCCGTGCTTCAATAACATCAAGCACTTCTGCCCCCCACCCTGGATGCAACTGCAGGGTATTTCGCCGCCAGATGCTCCTCCGGATGGCACGCTTGGAGGAGCACCTAGAGTTGCGGGTCAAGTTCCTGGTTGATAAACATCTCAAAGCCCGCCGAATTTAGGACCTCGTTGAATTGCCCCTTTTTTAATTCCTTTTGTTGGTGGGTGGGTTTTGGGCGTTGGGGTTTATGGACATTTTGGACTTTTGGACATTGGTTGGGGTTAGTGAGAGGGGTGGGTCAGGTCAGAGTGGGATAGTTTATTTTTGTTAGGGTAATAAATTATATTTACTTAAACATATGATGTTAATGTTTTGTGGGTGGGTTACTGTTTTATGAATTTACGTCACATGGTTTCCTTGCTGCTGCAGGCCCGCATCCAGTGTTTGATTTAAAATAGCTGCCGATTTTGTAACACACAAACAGATAGATGCGGTACCCCTCACTGAGTTATTTTATTTGTCCTACTAGTGCTGTCAGTCTCTCCTCCTAGACCATTAGACCTCCCACCAAACTTATTTTACCTGTGATTGATGATGTTTGAGGTCGGCACAGCGATGGCTGCATGGTTTCCCAAGAGAATGGAGAAGATGCCATGGTTGTGGAGATAGTAGTAGACACTGGCACTAGCATTTAAAAAATAAAAGACAGTCACTTGCCTGAGAGAGACTGTGGAAGGAGTAGTAGAACGAAATAAAGTACAGCATGGGTGGGCAAGGAGAAGAAGATCCTTGCCCTGCCTTGAAATTGAATTAGTGTTGCTTTCACCACATCTGCCCCAGCAAGCGTGTGATCAATTGTTGGTATACATTTAATGTAGTCACATTACACCTCAATATAAATCACAGAGCCCGGGAGAAGAGGGTTAGGGATTGATGAATGGATGGGAAGGGGGGTTTGAGGAAAGGTTTGACAAAGAAAACCAGACAGTACGCATGGACACAGCAAAAGTAAAACACAATCTTGGAAGACGACCATGATCCATTACCCATGAATCTATAAAGGGAGAAAAAGGAACTGCATGCATGATGATAAAGAGAACTTGATGGTTAATGAGTAGTACTTACTAACTGCTACTACACAATTAGACAGTACAGGGCAGAAATTATTAATATGAAATTTGCCCTGCCTGTCTGCCCTCAGAGAGACCCATATTACATGATGTACCAGGCTTACTTTTAGTTTTAAAGCTAGCAAAGAAAATGAAAAGATAGTTGTTGGGATCAATTAACCAACAAACCTCAAAACACAGTCGTAATGATCGAAGAGAAAAAAGGAATCAAATAAATTAAAAGACGAATGATGAATGATACTAAAGTTACTGTATTATCCTGGTCCAATTTTGAAGTTGCATCTCGTCATTCATCTTGGTCCTCCCTTCCATGGACACTCCGCACATCAATCTTGGGTACCACTGCCTGCCTGATGCGGATTGGTAAGGTAAGTGTGAGTTGTTTCACCCACTATAGCACAGAGTAAAGGCCGGCCTGTAAGTGTAGATGGAAAAACAAAAGGGGTATCGAAAAATAACTGAAAAAAAAAAGAACTCAATTACGGTGGAGTGCAAGAAGAGAAGACAAGACTCTTGAGAGAACACTCTCAGACTGAGTCGGCTTGGATACACCGTGTCTACTCTACAGCATTAAGCTACAACAAAAACACGACAGGAGCCAACACAGAGCAGGCCCACCACGGCACCGGGCCGGCCCGTGACCCATCCTCCATTTACCTTACATTTTGACAGAGCCAGACAAAAGGCATATACAGCAACCTAGCATTTTCCGAATCAAGTGACTAAATCAATGCGCCACTGTCAGTCATACCACTACACTCTACTCCACACCACTACACGGACATGTAGCCTAGGTCTGCTGTGGTTCTTGTTGAATTGTTGTGTTTACCTTTTATGTTAGTCCATGAAACGCAGTTATTCCATCAATTATCTCCAATCAAACTGATTGATTGCGTGCAAAGATAGTATGGTCATCATCATGACCGTGTGGTACTTGTTGCCCAACACCAACTCAGTCTGTAGTGACTCAGATTAAGTTTATATTCCATATTAAAAAATTGCAACGGATATTGGCCTGCACCTGCAGTAGTAGGAGTACAATGTGGTTATTAAACAACAAGGAAACATTGACTGTCACTTGAGTCACTTTTACTTTGTAGATAAACTAGTATAGTTTGACTGCACATTCACTCGGAGTCAGCAAGCATCCAATGCAATGCATGCCATCATTCATTAATCATTACCTGTCTTGCTCTTCTCTTTGGCTGTCAGATCATATGCCTAGCCTTCTGACAGTGATGAGTTTCGGCTCGGAAACAAATCGGAAGATAGCTGTAGTCACGTTTCACTTCTTATGTAGGGACTGTTAGAGGCAACATTTATTGTACTATTCTCCATCTCCATCCAATGTCTGGCTTGCTGGAAATGTATTTAGGGAGAGTAAGGAAGATGGAGCAGGAGGAGTGGAGTGGACAGTTATGCACAGACATGCAACTCTAATAGGGAAATAAAAAGAGGAGACGGTGGTGATGGATTTGTTGTGATTAGATTTGAACCAGAAAAACACACAAATAAAGGAAGGAAGAAAGTAACAATTTGAAAACCTAGTTGTCAGGGAAGAGGGGCTTGTCCTCAAACTCTGGTGGATCAGACAGAAGTAGGTCATGTAACCCACTACTTATGTCATCGAAGTCGCTCTCCTCTTCCTGCTGTGATTCACGTATTTTGTACTCCAGTGGTATAAAGTGCTGATTCATTTTGATCATGGTTAACCTCTCCACGCTTTTGGGTGAGAGACTGGTCCTTTTCACAGTTACAATGGCACCAGCAGCACTGAAAACACGCTCAGAAGAGACCCTTGCAACAGGGCAAGCCAGATACTTTATTGCCAGCCTGCTGAGCACTGGCCATTGGCTTCTTTTCCCATACCAATACACCAATGGGCTTTGCTCCATGAAGACCTCTGTTGTGTCATCTAGATAGGCCTGGACCATCCGCTCAATGTTCAGGGGTGCTCCGATTTGCTTGGCCTCTTTTCCCTTTGCATCAGCAATGGACGTATAAAACCCTTTCCGTAGAAACCAATCACTTGCCGTTTTTTAAAATGCGGCTGATGATCCTGACGGTGCTGTTGTTGATGTTATTGCTGGTAGTGTTGGTGACTGCTGGGAGTCAAACGCACTGCTCAGGCTCTGAAGTAGAACTTGACTCTGGGTGCCCTGTAGCACTTGTTCTGGCCTGGGGTGGCAGGCCTCTAATTAAGAGCCGTTCGTTTTTTAAGTCAGTGGCTTCCTCAGCTATCAAAGTTTTGTACTTGGCAACATCCACTTCTAAAAAAGGAATTACTTCATTACTGTTCAGAAATAGTTTGTACCATGGATCCAAAATTGAGGCAGTAATGCAATGTCGATGTGACACAATGTTATTTTGAATCCTTGTATTTTCAGATAAGCGAACGGCTAAGGTGTCCGCCAAATAATATGCATCTACTTTGTCATTCACACCTGTGTACATTTCAGACACCTCCTTCAGCTCTTGCTCTAGCATGTACAACAATGGGATATCTTGGCCCATAGTACAGTCCTCCCTGCTGACTTCACGTGTGAAGACCTCAAAAGGAAGTAGCATCTCTGTCAGGCATTTAACGAGGTCCCATTGGGCCATCTCAACGGTCATGCCTTTCACAGTAGGATCTCCTGACCTTTTCATGACATAAGCATTGAGTGGTATGTACTGCTCAAACAGACGCTCAAGCATGTAATAAGTTGAGTTCCAACGTGTTGGCACCTCCTGGATGAGTGCTTTGACTGGCATTTTATGCTCACGTTGAATGACCCTCAGCTGCTTCCGGTCTTTAAAAGAATGGTTGAAATGTGTGCATATTCTTCTGCAGGTGGTCAGTAAGTTGCTGACTTTGCTTTCATTTTTCAGAAAGTCTTGAACAACAATGTTAATGCAGTGTGCCAAACACGTGACCCTGAAATAGCCACCATCTTTCATGTCCCTAACTACATTACTGCCATTGTCCGAGGCAAGAAAACCAATGCTAAGCCCTCTTGGTCGCAGCCACTCAAAGACCTTGCTGTTAAACTCATCCAAAATGTTTGCAGCAGTATGAGATTTCTCCGTAGCAAACATGGCTACAGTTGCATGTTTGCGAGTGTCATTAAAAATCTCAGCAGTGTCAACACCTGCAGATATCTTATCTCTAACACCTGAAAAAGAGACCCAGTGTGCAGTGATGCACATGTAATCAGTGGCTTGGCAACTGGTCCACATGTCTGTTGTCAGGTGGATACTCTGAACAGCACTCTGTTTTAAGGCTTTTCCAATCAATTCCAGCACGTCGTGATGTAGTGCTGGAACAGCAAACCTGGCGAAATAGTAGCGGCTGGGAACCTTCCATTTTGGGCAGATGGTTGTCACAAATTCCAGAAAACCCACCCCTTCAACAAAAGAAAAATGGAGAAGGTTCAGTGCTAACATTTTAGCCAGCTTCGCATTGTACAAATGTGCTACTGGGTGGTTGCGTTCGTACTGCCCCTCCGGCCTAGTAAACATGCTAAGAATGGTAGGCTGCATGGTATTCCTTCCTGTTATGCTCAACATCACACTTTTTTTCAATGCAGTACTCCTTGGTGTCCCAGGCTGAATCTTACTCTTGTGCCACTGAGATGTTGCTGAGGATGAGGGCGTTACCACTGCAGTGCTGGGGACAGGGCTACTTTGTGTACCACTACCACAGAGAATGTTTCCCTCTTCTTCTTCTTCCTGTTCCAACGTGAGCGGACCTTCTTCTTCGTTTATCTCCACCAACAGCAATGGTTCCAGTTTTTATGCGACAAAGGTGCTCCTCACAGTTGATTGCGTGGTGTTTTTTCAGATGGGTCATTTGGCCTCCGGTACCATAGTTTGTACCAAGCTTACCACTACTAATAGAGGTATGACAAATGGAGCATATAGCAATGTTCTCCTCCTTTTCGCTAACCGTAAAGAAGTCCCACACTGGGGAGCTTAACTTTTGTCTCCTACTGGAGGTGCCACTTTCAATGCCGGATGAACTGGAGGGTGTGTGTTGAATTTGACTATGTGCAGTACCAGTATCTACTTCTGCTTAGGTGGTGCTTGTGCTGGATGTAGGACGCTGCTGGCCCTTTGCTAATGTAAATATGAAAGCTGGAGGTCGTGTTGATGTTACCTGTGTTGGAGGTATGCATGCTACATCCCTCACAGCCATGTTGGATAGGGTAATAATGTTGGTCTCCATCTACTCTGGGCCGGGAATGATGTTCGGGATGACTGGGTCATCATCATCAGCATCCTGCTGTTCTACATCAACCTCCATAAGTGTAAGGCTTTCTGGAACCTTCCTTTTCCCTAGCCTGATCTTGGGACGTGTCTCCCTCTCAGACTCAGTTTGTGGCTTCCAATTGGCATCTAGATCATCAGAAGGGGGGCTTGGCGAAGAACTTGATGGACTAACCCTCCTTTTCCTTGCTGGGGATTTGGAAGACAATGGAACTTCTGAAGGAGTGGCTTCCTCTTCTTCCTCTGCATGAGGCTCAATTTCCTGAACTGCCCCTACTTCGGGAGGAACAACAAAAACTATTGCGGGCGGTGGTTGCGGCTGTTGTTGTTGACCACTTATCTGATGTGTTCCTTCCTGCGTTGATTGTGTACTACTTTGAGATAGCGATAAGTTTAGGTCAGGCTCAGCATCACTGCTTTCCACCATTAGGCTGGCTACCTCTTCCACACTCATCTGCTTGGGCCTGGGTTGGTGGGTTGGGTCCACTGATGCGGAGGTGCTGCCCCCAGCTTGGCCCCCGGACACCGCTGCTGGAGGTGTCACTTTTGGTGTCCCAAAAAAGGTTTTGGGCGGCACACCAGACTTAAGTGACACTTCCTTCTTCTTCTGTTCCTTCTTCTCAATGGCAACTTTCTTGGTACTGGAGGACCTGCTACCTGCTTTCTTTGGGGGCATCTTCTTCAGATGTCAGCAGCACTCAGTTGCACAAGTTGCAGAGCTGGCTGGTCAGGTCACTCACACGCCACATTGTGTACAGCAGCAGGACGTCGGTCTGGCACCACAACGGGCGATGATAACACACCTCCTCCTCAGTCTTTTGTGCACCTAAAAGCAAAGAAGCCAGAAGAATATCAGTCAAAAGATAGTACAATCAAACTAATATATTATATAACTTCTTAGTGTGTGGTCACAATTATTAAATGTATTAAGTCAGTGAACAGCAACAGTGTAGCCATTTATGAGACTTTGACAACAAGGCCAGGGCTCCTGGTGTACTGTACTGTGTACCCTCAGGAAAAATAAGAATAGCAAAGAACAAAAACATAAATGTAGTGGAGCTTGTTTGCCCTAAATAAAAATGTGTGCATCACGTGGGATGGATGCAGCATCAGGGAGCAACAGCAACAAACACATACACATAAAAAAGGCATTTGTTTAACACACCCAAAAGTGAAATATACCCCAGGAAAAAAATAAAACCCACATTTTGCAATTCAATCCAAAGCCATCCATGCCATACATGATGTTAAAATTCAACAGACAATACAAAAACAGTTGTTTAACTTTCATGCACCCATGATGATTGATGAGTAATACCCCTGGGCCTACTGGCAAACTAGGCCACAAGCTTGGAGGCCTATGGCAAAAGCACAGTGGCTGGTCCCACAAAATGGCCCCCACCACATGGCCAGGCCACTCACAAAAACAAGAAAAGGAATACAAGACAGACAATGCAGGCCTATGGCAAAAGCACAATGCCTGGCTTCAGAAAATGGCCGCCACCCACATGATCAGGCCACCCACCACAATTGTCAATAACAAGAAAGTGAATACAAAGGACAGGAACAGGAAGTTGGAGTCTCTGTGGAACTTACTTCCTCTTTTAAAAAATTGTAAAAAAAAATAAAAGTGACTCCATGCTCCAAAAACTACAGCCAAATGACAACCTGAGGAGTTTTTTTAGCAAAATTCACAAAATCATCATTTTCTAGAAGGTTTTATGTTGCTCACGAGATATTGTTTGCCAGATTGCAAATTCTGCGTGTTCGGCATCGCGAACTGTACAAAAAGTCGTTATCGCATGCGCGAACACGCATATTGAGCGTGCAAAGAAGACAAATACTGTAAGTCCACGTTGTCGTGCTGTGCAGAGTTGCCAAAAGTACGCGAGTTGAACTCCAAGGGTTACCTACTGGCTGAAAGCCCTATTTATTTAACACACATCCAAAAACTGAAATTTCACCCCAAAAAACACCTTTTGTAATTCAATCCAAAGCCATCCATGCCATACATGATGGTAAAATTCAACAGACAACACAAAAACAGATGTTTAACTTTCATGCACCCATGATGATTGATGATTAGTACCCATGGGCCTACTGGCAGACTTGGCCACAAGTTTGGAGGCCTATGGAATAAACACAGTGGCTGGTCCCACAAAATGGCCGCCACCACATGGCCAGGCCACTCACAAAAAACAAGAAAAGGTCAGGAAGACAAGACAGACAATGCAGGCCTATGGCAAAAGCACAATGCCTGGCTTCACAAAATGGCCGTCACCCACATGGTTAGGCCACCCACCACAATAATAACAAGAAAGTGAATACAAAGGACAGGAACAAGAAGTTGGAGTCTCTGTGGAACTTACTTCCTCTTTTAAAAAAATGTTAAAAAAAAATAAAAGTGACTCCATGCTCCAAACTACAGCCAAATGACAACCTGAGGAGTTTTTTTAGCAAAATGCACAAAATCATAATTTTCGAGAAAATTTTAATATTGCTCGCGAGCTATTGTTTGCCAGATTGCAAATTCTGCGTGTTCGGCATCGCGAACTGTACAAAAAGTTGTTATCGTTTGCGCGAACACGCATATTGAGCACGCAAAGAAGACAAAAACTGTAAGTCCGCGTTGTCGCGCTGTGCAGAGTGGCCAAATGTACGCGAGCTGAACTCCTAGGGTTACCTACTGGCTGAAAAGCCCTATTTCATTATCACACACCCAAAAACTGAAATTCCACTTCAAAAACCACATTTTGCAATTCAATCCAATGCCATCCATGGCGTTAAAATTCAACAGACAACACAAACTGTTTTTATGCACCCATGATTTGATGATGACTACCTCTGGGCCTACTGGCAGACTAGGCCACAAGCTTGGAACTGAATGGCAAAAGCAAGCACACTGCCTGGATGGCTCCACAAAATGGCCGCTAGCCACCCACAACAACAAGAAATGAAAGACAGACAATGTAAGCCTATGCCAAAAGCACACTGCCTGTCTTCACAAAATGGCCGCCACACACATGGCCAGGCCACAACAACAACAAGCATAAGCCATGGGGAACAAATAAAAGACATGCAGGCCTATATGGAAAAAGAAGCACACTACTAAACTACCACCACAAAATGGTCACAAACCACATGGTCACTCACAGTCACAACAGGCCATGGAAAGCAATGAACTGAAGCAGGCCTATATATGACCAGACAAAGGAGGCCTGCTAAACAACACAGCTTTAATACAAAAATGAAAATCAACAGGGCTACGAAAGGATTGGAAAGTTACACATCAAGCACACACACACATCCAACAAAGGTATTTAACACACACACCCAAACAGTGAAATACACCACAACTACATTTAGCAATTCAATCCTATGCCATCCATGTCCTACATGATGTTTAAATTCAACAGACACCACAGAAACATGGACCCATGGGTACCTCTAGACCTACTAGCTGAAATTTCAAAGAAAAACAACTAGGCCCCTATTGAAAGTACAGGCCACCCACAACAATAATTTTTAAAATCAATGAAAATCCCAGAAAAATGTAGGTACAAACAAGCCCCAATCAAAAAAACATGTACACCAATTCTCCAACTTACTTGTAAAATTAAATCTCAAATCCAAAAGTCCTCAAATAAGTCCAATCCAATGATATGATGCAGCAGACAGATACAAAAAGTGATCCTTCCAGCTCCAAATCCAAATGAAAGTGAACAGCACATGGACAAAGCACTGGGAGGAGCCTACTGGACAGGAACAGGAAGTTGGAGACTCAGGGGCACTTCCTTCCTCTTGAAAAATAGAGTAAAAAAAAAAAAAAGGACTCCTTGCACAAAAGACTACAGCCAAATCATTATCTGAGGAGGTTTTCTGATCAAAATGATCATTTTCAAGAAGGTTTTATGATGCTCGAGAGATATTCTTTGTCAGATTGTAGTTTTTGCGTGTTCGGGATCGCGATCTTACCAAGACAGCCGCCGGAAGTCAGCTCGCGTGTCCGTTGACGTGTTCGCGTTCGCACACTCTCGCGGGATTGGGTGGCCATATTACAAATCTCGTGGCGCACGCGAACGGATATACAATCTAGTCGGTGAACGTAGAATCACGGTAAGACGTTACCGCACGTGTGAGAATGCATATTGAGCGCGTGAGGAAGCAAAACAACTACGCTATGCTGTAGATTGTGTGGTATTCTGCAACTTCGCGCTTTACGCGAATCGCAAAGTTACCGAAACCTCGCAAACTCCGCGAGTGGAGCGGAGTTCACCGCCCAGGCTTACTTACTATGCCCGGATACCGTTAGGGCTGTCTGAATCAGTTCTGAAAGGCATTCGGACAGGTCGAGCCTTTCGGAGCCGAAATGTACAGCTCCGTAGACACAGTTTCCGAGCGAGTGATTACGATGACAGATTTGGACAGCCGTTCTGATTTGGTTTGCCCGAAATGAAACGGCTGTTGAAATCTGTCTTTGGGGGCCCGTAGCAGGCCCCTCTTCACCCAAGGCCCTCTGAATCGGGCCCATGGGGGTACCCATGGGTCCCCTCTTCCCAACCATGCACAGTGTTGCAGGCACCATGGGAGGCCCACCACAGCGTGCACGATGTTCCCCAGCTACCCCTTTTTTCAACAGGAGCCTGTGTTCTCATTCATGACACAGGCTCCCATTGAAGTCAATGGGACTCCGACTGAATCGTATCCGGAAGCAACCGGATGCATCCAAATCGCTCGGTCAGACTCCCCCGATCTGAGTTGTTCAGAAAGCATTCCAGAACCGATTCGGTCGGAATGCTTTCCGGATGGGATCATAATCGGCCCCTAAGTGGTTCAGGTTGGAGAGTGGCTGGGAATGATTTTGGATTAAGGTAGGGTGCCAAGTTGGGGAATGGTATGGCCTTTCATGGCATACAATTTGCATGGCTTGTCACAACATATCTGAAAAAGAAATACTAAGGAACCCCCAAAAAATGACATGAATGAGGAGCTACATTTTCGAAGTTTCTAAGAATTGCAACTGTTATTAAAGCCATAAAAATGTTATGCTATACTACACAATCAACTACTAATTCATTGCTTTTGTTCCAATCTATATAAACCTGACACTAATCATGTTGGTATCAATTGAATTTTCATCCCAATGTCCCACCACAAAATAGGTATTTTCATTGACTCTAATAGGAAATCAATAAATGTACAGGGCACACAATCACACCTTCACTGAGTTGAAAACACACTTTACATTTGGTTAATGTTATCTTAAACAAATTTGAATGCACAGCTCTAAATCACATGCCATACACTTACTGATTCAAATCTTTCCCTTGCACATTAAACGTTGATATCACCGGGAAGGACTACACCCACTGAGCTATCCTACCAGCACACTATCTAGTGATTCATTCACAATTCTCACGGTTGAGTTAGGCGATAGGAGGAGGCCCAAGAACCTAATGTACTATGGTTGAAATTGCCACCAATACCACATCCTACTTATATAAGTTTCAAATCTGTTTTATGTTGCTGTACATAGATGGCCATAAACACATTATGTCCCGCCCTGCCCCACTGTGTCAGTTTCTATTCTATCTGATCACATCATCAGAAGCACCCTTGACCTAGGTCTTTTGCCAGCTTATCTTGATATTCCACCAGAAGCCTAGAATGGTGGAAACAGCTGTCATGTATTTATAATAGAAAAAAAACATAAATAGAAACCCCTCCCCCTTCAAAGCGAGGATGAGACTGGAACAGTGTGCTTCCTAACTGACTGACATGCGTGTCTCACAAGGATTTTCTTCTGAGTTATCCTTATAAGCATTTCGGGTAACTGAATTAAATTGCATTTTTAAAGTGAATTAAAGGAGCTAGTGCTTCATAAAAACAATACTAATGAATTTGAGCTTACAAAAATGGGGATTTAAAACAACATGACATTTCTTCTCTTGATCCCCGCCTGCGTGCTCTCGGGCATATTTACAAAGAAGTGACGGAGTGAGGCTTTAGCCTTCCTGGCTTAATGCCTCACTCCGCCACTTCAGAAACGCAGGGCTGCACCATATTTACAAGAATATGCTGCAGCCCTGTGTTTACCCCGTGCAGGTGCTACATTTAGCAGCCTAGCACGAAAGCAGGCACCCTTGCACCTTAGTGCAAGGGTGTCTGCACGCAGGGGAAGATTGTTTATGTGCAGGAAGGTGTCCCTTCCTGTACATACACAATCTTTAAATGCTATTTGTAACTTCTATGTGTGCTTCTTAATGCAGCACACATAAAAGTTGCTGTCAGAGGGACGGTCGGAAACAGAAGCGAGGAGGCCGTTTGGGATCTATACTGTGCTCAGGCCCTACTTGACCATTTGCAACTTCCACCACACCATGTGAAGGACTGGCCAAAAGAGTGAGGGAAAGATGGGGAAAAAGCATAAGGAAAGATAAGCAAAAAGAAAGGAAGTGCGGATGACCGGCAGTGCTCAGTAGTGTGACCAGTAACACCCCGTTCTCCGGCTCACTCTATCCTGGGGGGGATGGTCGGGCATAAAGCATGCAGTTGGTGAAGGCAAAGGGATTCCAAAACACCTGCGAGAAAGAGCTTCCCTCTATTCCTCTATCCCACTCCCACTCCCGCTTTTCTTCCCCCTGCCCAGGTTACATACCGCTCTCTGCCACAACTCTTCTGAGTTGCAGCAGCTCAAGCGTCTCCTCCGGGATCCACCAGTCCTCGGTCCAGGTCTCGGGAACCTCCGGGACTCCTGCATCTTCAGGTCGGGTGTTAGCAACAGCCTCCATGCTCGTCTTCGGTTCTCCAGTGTTTGCTCTGTTCTCCTGCTCCATCCGGTTCCCAGCAACTGACAACGCTGACGTGCCTTTTCTGCCACACCTGACCTCTCCCTTGTGCTCCTGATTGGTCGTCTTGCTGTTCCGCCCGCCTCTCCATGGACTGACTGTTTCTGGGTCACTTTCTCCAGGCTGCAGGACGAGGGGAAAGTCCTTAGTTACTGGTGGTATTCTTCCCGGATTTCACTGTCCTCTTCCTCCTGGCTAGCATGGTAAGGCACCCATGAGGGTTTTACTGAGAGGTTGTCGGGGGTAGTGATGGCGCCCCCAGGGTTTTCCTCACAGTTGCAAAAGGGCATTTAAAAATATATATTGTTTATGTGCCAGAAAGGGGACCTTCCTGTACATAAACAATCATTGGCCTTTTGCTGTTTCCATGTGTGCAGCACACCGATGTTTCATTTCTCCTTGTTGCGCCAGAGTAAGACCAGGGGGTCTTACTTCCCCGGGGCATTTATTAATTAAATGCGTGGGGGGGCCTTGCAGGCCCTCCCAAACCCCAGGGACTGCCACCTCTCTGGGGTTTTAATTTATTTAAAGAAGTGTGGAAGGGTGCCTGCCTCCCCACACCGCCCCAGGGATGTCATGAGTGATGTCATGAGTGATGTAATACGTGACATAATCAGCAGTGCATTGCGGGGGTGCAAGTTATAGTTAGCTCAGCTAACTATAATGGATTCATTTCTCTGGTTTTGTACCAGTGTAATGTAAGCCTAACTATAACATCCCTGAAACCTATGTTTTTTTCAGTGAATATCTAAGGTTTTTTAAATGCTAATTCCTAAATATAACGTCCCTGAAACCTGTGTTTTTTTAAGTGAATATATATATATATATGATGTGATCAAGGTGGCTTTGTCCACCGAAACGCGTCATCCAGCGTACATCTCTGCTGAATAAACACCCTTTCTAGTTTCCTGTTGTCGGTGCCTGCTTCAATCCTTTGTGCTAGCGGGATTTACTTGGATATATATATAAATACACACACGCACACATGCACACACCTAACACTACAAACAAAACGTACTGGAACACATCTTGGGTGGCAGAAGGGAATCCTCTGTGGCTCCAGGATTGGAACTGTGACTCATCTCAATGGCTGACCTTTTTATGGGTCAGGTAATGAGAAGAGGTTGCAGTCCCTCACTCATCACAGAGTGGGATAGGGGGTCAGTGAGACTTGCTGACCCCACTCTGTGATGATCGTCTCTGATCGACACATAGCCCTGGGCACTTTGGACTTAAAACTGAAGTGCCCAGGTCCAAGTCTATCAGTAACATTCCCCCTCATCATGAAGCGGAGACTCGTAGAAGACTTCTGCAGGCCGAGGAGATCACGCCCACCAGACTGTGAATTCTTCAGCCCCACAGATTTGAGCTCAGGCAGCCAGGCACCTGTGTATTTAGTTCATGTACAGCACCTGAATGCCTGACCCGAACATAAAGGGTGTTTGTCAGGCTTTAGTTTGCTCAACTCTTTTATGTGTGGTAAAACAATGGTGGGGTGGGGCCCCAAGAAACCTTAATGACGGGACACTACTGGGTGGGAGTAGGAAGGTACGGGCCAACAAGCAACAAGGTGAGTGGGAGACGGGAGAGATAAAAAGAAGTGCTTCAATCTGAGGACGACCCGCTGAAGCATACCAATAATAAACCAATCAGTACTTGGTTCATGCTCCATTGAAGGGACAAACACACACACAGAGAAAGTGAAACTAAACATGGTGACCAATGAAAGCAAGGAAATGAGAGTGACAATAAATCCAAAAAGTGGTAAGTAAGGAAGGCTGAAGCCCCTTTTTAGAGTTTTTAAAAAAAGAAACAAAGACATCGTCGTGAGCTGCAATGCATTTGCTGCATCAGGACAGACCTAAAAACCAAATGGTAATTAACTAATGCAGTCATTTGTACAAAATCTGGCACCCCTTGTGAGAGGAGTCTTCTGGCTAGTTTAGGATATTTAAAGTTTATAATTTTACAATCTCCCTTGAATTTGTTTAAGTGAAGAACCCACCAAGGCCATCCTTCTTGTAGATTCCTGCTGGACTCGTTCTAGTGTTTTACCAGGTACTGGTGTACCAGCCACTCCCCAAGGGCTAGCTGTCGCACTCACCTGACACCCATCTAGCACAGGCATCATGAGTGATGTGGTGCCTGCCAATAAAAGGGGCTGGGTGCACGTGCCCAAGGCCAGTTGTATGTGCCCCACACTAGTGTCCATGTCATCCTAATGACAGCATTCAGTTCTGGGGCCCAAAACCCTACAATGGTGATGAGTGTGTCTGATCTGTGGGTGCACTGGCTGCAGCTCTACTGTGCCTCATGGTGCAAGTATTGCCCAAGGTACCCCCGCACCCACTTCTTTCACATAGCGACAGTGGCATGGCAGGGCAAGCATATGGCCACCCTGTGAGCGAGGACAATGGCCCCTGCCTGTTAATGCCCCTGCAGCAGGCCACCTGCTGTGATCCAGCACACTGAACAGCCCTGGGGACAGGGATCTGGAAAAGGGGGTAGAGTGGGCTCTCAGCGCTCAAGGCAACCACACGCTGCTCCCTCAGCATGGAAGCACACCACTAAATTGGGATGGGCCCTGAGAGCCTGTGCAGCCCCCTGCTGCCACCACTGGTAAAGGAAGACGAGGAGGCATCTCATGCCATTTCCATAATGCCTGCAGCACCCACAGCAAACGAGAGAAGCCTGTCATGGGCCGCATCATCGCCTTTGTGTCACTCACATTGCAGCAGCTGACCTACCCACAAAATCAGGCCCGCAGTCCTCTGGTTGTAAACTGTGCAGCAAAACTGTCAACCCCATCTGCAGGTGAGAGTGGCATGCCACATCCAGCATGAACTACCCCCCTGCAGCTAGTTGTGCAGATTGCAAGGAATGCACGGCCCACTAAGAAGGCTGCTGTGACCCCATATTTGAAAAGTAGCACCAAGTAACCTGCATGTGGCAGCCCCAACCAGAGCTGAGGTGGAAAAGGATGAGCTGCCCTGCTGCACTGGTACTGCATGGAATCCCAGAACCTGCATTCCCAGACCCCGCACAGTCCACAGTGAAAGAGAGACTGTTGCGGAGGCGAAGGAGCAGCGCCACCTAGCAGTGAATCCTCACACCGCACTCAGAATTTGACAGCCATGAGCTGGCCGTGATGGAGCTAATCTTGGACAAGCCACACTGCTGCCCAGAAAATGAAGTGCCTGCAGAGCCCCTCTCACCTTGCTCTGTTGCCCTTAGTACAGAGGGTAGCGTCCCCTCTCAACAAGTGAGAGCTGCACGGCCTGCAGTTTAGAAAAGCTGCCACTGGCTTAGAGTAGACGTGGCTGCAGCACCAGCTAGCAGACATTTGCTGCCACCACAGGAAAATAAAAGTCGTTCATTTCCTCGCAAAGTGCTGCCAGGGTCCCATGCGGCGATGGGTGTAAAGGAGAGAAGCGCTTGGGGCAAGTGCACATGTCTAGTGAGGAGATCACAGCACAGCCCCAATCACAGGCAGCAAAATGAGCAGAAAAGACTGAGCACTGCTCCCAGGCACCACAGCAAGAGCCTGGTCAGGAGGGCTCCACACACCCATAGTGGCCGCCTGTCGGTTTGGAGAGGAGGGACCCCCACCAAGAGACCCAAGAAGCTGAAGGGTGCCCCAATCAGGGAAGCTGCCAGAAATCCACTGAAAGACACAACCATGAAGCCACAAATGGCAAAGAAACATCTAGCCAATGGAGAGAAACCAAAGGCAGCGCCCAAGAAAAAGAAAAGGAGCACAGCAGTAGAGGAGGGTATAAAACCCTGCGGAGTTCTGCTTATAAGCCTGTAAGTACTGCTAGAGATTTGTTTCCCCTGAGAGGGCTGAATGAGCATTGGCTAGAGATCAGAGGCCACAGGTAGAGAAAGAAAGTCCACAATGAGTGAAGTGAGCACTACACACCCCTTAGCGGCTGTCTGCCCTCACTGTAATCAAGAAAAGAGCACTGCATGCATTCTGCAAGCGACCAGCCCCATCACAAGAGGAAGAGCAGACACACAAGGTGCAAGCATGGAGAACAAACTCAAGGGGCACAGAGACAATGTACAACAGCACCATTAGGAATGTAAGAGGCACCCAGCATCACTAATGATGCCCCTTTTCCAGCACAAGGAATGAAAAGTGCCCTAAGAGAGTGAGAGGCAATGCTGCATGAAAGAGGCTGCACCAGCTGGATGCCACAGCACCGAAAGGCCACAGTTGGCATTTCATTGAGAATGTCACATGGAATAAACTACCAGGCAAAGCATGTCCAAACTTAGGCAGGACCAAGTGCAGGGACGGCTCAGCCTCAATGCGCAAGCACTACACCCTCGAGTGAAAGCAGAAGGAAGGTGATCTTCCATCTAGGGAGCGGAGCACTAAGAAGATCCCTGAGGAAGAGACAGGACCTATCAGAGGTCCACATAGAGAGTCAGTTCCTACCGACAGGACTGGGCCTCCGAGAGGTCCACAGAGGAAGAAGATACACAGTCCTACGTACAGTTCGCAACCAGAGAGAGGTCCATGTAAAGTGAACATGAGACATGTGGCAGGACGCCACATCACAGTGAGAGACCTGCTCAGAAGAGAAGAGAGCATGGCACAGCATCACACTGTGAAGAAGAATTGGAAAGGAGAAGATAGTGGCATTACGACACATCCCGAAAGAAAATCGTGAAAGAGGAGAGAGAAGAGCATGGCAAGACGCCTCGTCATGAACAAGGGTAAAGGAGAGAACGGTGTGTGACAGCACTGTCATACGGAAGATGCAGACAACCACAGGTGTGCAGAAGGAATGAAGAAACATGGCAAGACTGCATTCTTGTGTCACTACCGTAGAGTGCACCTACAGACACAAGCCAACTACCGGGGTGCTGTGACATCCCTGGAGACAGCCCAGCAGGAGTACCGAAAGTAAGCCACATGAAGACATGATACATGTATCTGCCCCACGCTTCATAGTGCGACTGTCAAGCCACCTGTCACCGGCTGCTTGAGGCAGATGGCATCCCTGCTCGCAGCCACATGTCAAAGGAGAAGAAGAATTGCACCGAAGATGTAACAAGTTTCATGACCACTAAGTCCTTCCAGTCATAGGCATTCCAAGCAAGTCTTCGCCACCTGTGGGCGGTCCTGCAGCGGTCCCAACATGCACACATGGTCCCATGGCAACCCAGCAAAAGGGCTTCAAGGGAGCCTCTGTTGCTATGGAATCCCTGCACAAAGCTGCTCCACTGACAGGTACCGAGAGGCACCAAGCCTCAGAGAAAGGCATCAGAACACCACAAATGTTGCCCAAGCCTTTGCCATTGCCAGAGCCCGGGCACTTCAAAAGAAATCTTTGCAGCAAACTCCACCAACGCTCATGATGCACCTCTGCAATTTGAACTGTTCACATCAACCCCAACCATGAGAGCAGGTGGGACCGAACAACATGGCATAGGTGAACTGTAACCCACGGACATGCTGCCAACGGATCCAGTGACAATCTGCACTGCATTTGTACCAAGAGTCATCTGATTAAACTACTGATGTGTGCTGTGATTCCCGGGTGCTCCCCGCTGCATCTTTCTGCCTATCTTGTACTGTCCCAGGGGACTGTCTAAAAAGACTCAAGGGTGTGTACTTTGTTGTTTATTTCTTTCCCACAGGTTGGACTTGTTTTTTTTCAATTACTTGTTCTAGTGTTTTGCCAGGTACTGGTGTGCCAGCCACTGCCCGAGGGCTAGCTATCACCTTAACCTCACACCCATACAGCATCGGCGTCACAACTGAAATGGTGCCTACCAATAAAAGGTTCCAGGTGCACTTGTACCCCACTCTAGTGTCTGTGTTGTCCTTGTCACAGCAGGAGTGCCTAGGGCCCACAACCCTACACTTCTGACTTATAGATTCTATTAATACTCAGCAATATGAAGTCTGTGTTTTTATTGAGCCAATGAAAGACCTTGTTCTTATGCTGTCTGGTAGTTTTGATTACCATATATGGGCATGCCAGCCAGTGTAGGTTCAGACATAGGGACTGAGTTGCCTGACTGAGGCCCTTGATCAAACCATTCTCCAGAGGCATGGACATGATGATGGTGTGTTGGCTATTGCATGTATCATAGTCCCTCATCCTTTGATCGGGTACATGAGTGAGGAAAGAAGGAACTGCTGAGGTTTGAGCAGAAAGTGGGTTAGGTTGACAAGGAACGGTAGCGCAAACCTCCCTCTTAATTGTCAGGATGGTGCCATGCTTTGGGACCGCAAGTTAAGCAATTTCCCCTCTAATGACACTCAAACGATCTAATAACATATGGAAACAGCTCTCTATCATGCCCTTCAGTTCATTATATGAAGAGTCCCAAATAGAAACATTTCCTCCTGACCTCGGCATCACAGAATTATTAGCCACAGAAGCTGTGGCTTTTAAATCTCGATTACCCCTTTTTATCCTCTAGAGTAAGTGTTTAGGTTTACTCAAAAGAGAGGAGTCCACAACTAGAGTCTCACAATTCACATCAGTTCTAGGATAAGAGTTCCTCCTGCCTGTGGCCTACGGTCCAAGTCCTCTGGAATAACCATGGTGGGGTCATTAATATCCAATGATAACGGTCCCTCTAGACAATGCAATGTCTTTGAAAATAACACCAACAGCCCTTTCCAAGAAGGGGTCGAGGGTTATACTTTTAGGGGCTGGGGTTGGTTGTAGTACAACTAATTTACTTCTTTCCTTTGATTAAAAGAGGAAGATGAAAAACAATGGGCAGTTAAAAGTTCTAGACTACTCAGCAATTTTGTCCACAAAGGTTTAATGTCCACAGGCTCTGGACCCATAAAAAGGGGTCAGCTGCCATAAATACAGAGAACAGTTGGGATACTGAAAAAGTTGGATCTAAAACCACATTGGTACCCGTGTGTTATTGACGAGCCACGTGAAGTGGCCTAGCCTCGCCTCTTCTGGTCGATGATGAACCCAACCTAGGCCTGGGCTTCGCCTGGGCGCATCGGCGTAGCAGGAAGGCTTGTCTCACGTTGTAGGATTTGGTGAAAATGGAGTGGTAGTCCCCTCCTTCCCCTCAAATTGATCCCACAGGCTTCTGGTCCTTGGCATACTAAACAATTGGCAAGCTTGTCCCATGCAACGAGAAGGCTGATCACACTTTGTAGGATTTGGAGAAATGGTAGGGTCACACCTCCTCCAAGCTAATCAAACAGGCTATTAGTAATCGTAGTCCTGCTACATTGGCAAGTGCGTTCTTAATCCAGCTTTGACCATTTCTCTGATCACTTTTTAATGCCTCGTTTATGTCTAAAATCTGAATAGCTCCCACAAGGAGATAGAAGCTCTCAAACATCAGCATAATGTCTTCAAGATATAATTGTCTTGAAATTGGAAGCCAGGGGGGAAAACAGTAATTAAGACCTCATTCAGCTAAGAATTTGCATTGTTGAATGTACAGCTCCTTTAGCTGGCAAACTGCATCCAAGGGCGATGTGAAACAATGGAAGCACCCCTTCCCCCCAACTTCTGGAAGGGCAGGAAGAATGCTCACACAATCAGGCAGGGTCCTATCAGAGTCTCCTTTAGGCTGCTTCAACCAGTTCAGCTGCCTCACAAGCAGGGGCGGCTCCTCTGCTATGGTGGAGGAGCGTCGCCCTCTGCTTTCAAGCAGTACAGAAGCAAAAACATAAAATGATAATTACTTTCAGTTATTATCATTTTATATTTGGCTGCTTTGTGAGTGGGCAGATGGGCAGGGCTGCTCTGCTCTGTGAGCAGGCCAGTGGAGGAGTGGTTGGCCCGCCCCTAAACGTGTGCAGTGACAGTTTGGTCGGCCCCCTCGAGCCATCCAAACCAGTCATGTGCACTGTCCCACTTCTCCATGCAGGCTGTATTACAGCCTGCATGGAGACTTTGCCCCCCCCCTCCAGCCCTGGGCTGAGCGCCGTGTTACCTCCTTCCCGCAATCACAACCCCCACCCACGTTCCCCCGAGACCCCTCCTGCTTGCCCCCCTACCCGCGAGTCATGCCGGCCGCTGCTGCTCACAAGCGGCTGAGCATTGTGTCGAGACATGTTTCAAAATGCGTGAAGCTGCAACTCTCTTCTGCCAATTTTAGAGATCTTGGGAATCCTGGGTTGCACCAGTCAGGAAACCTAACATGTGACACTCAAAGCCAAGCATATCATTTACTTTACCGCAAGATGCTTAAATATTGAACATGAAAACTCAAATATACTGCACATCTTGATGATTCATGTTTTTTAGTAATATATGCAATGAACAATGTATTGTTTCTTACGGATTCCCTGCACTGAGGTGTGAGTTAAAAAAGCAAAAATCTTTACAGTATTACTATACCAGATCTGGCTGCCTTGGATTTCTAACATAAACCATAGGGGCCAGAAAAAGAGAAACTTGTCAAACCAGAAGAACTATGCATGTTTCTCTCAAAGAATCATTAGCAGATTTACTAAAAAAGTGAATTTGTGCTTGATTCCATGCAGGTGTTCTGTTAAGCTCCTAATGGTATCAATTTGTTTTTTTCTATAAATAAGACTTTGTATGTATATGTACATACATGTGTACAGGTAAATATATACACATGTGTGGAAAATCTGCCTTTTCTGGAGACTACTTTTGCTGGTTTTAGAGCTCTGTTCACTTTATAGCTGGTAACCAGGAGTAAAATGCATATGCTTCCCCTATGTGAACATGGGTACATTGGATTATTCTTATTTTGACATCTTGTTCTTGTCTATATGTCCCTTGTACATGGTTGCAATGGTGCCTGCATTATAGTCAGGATAGTTCTAGTGCAGGAACAAGTACCTTCCTTCACCAAAAATGTCCTTGGAGGCTTTTGTCTCTTTATGTGTGTGCTGCTCCTTACGTCAGCCTCAGGCAGGTACACTATGTGTCTACAAACCCATCTCTGCACCTCTTTGTAAATATAGGTTTGCATATACATATGTATATATAATGTACATGTACATATGTATGTATCCATACATCAAAGTAATAACACAATCCAAAACAAAATCTTTGACGGAGCAAAACTTGTTTGTGTATTCGACCCGTGCTCCATAGCGATCATTCTAAAATCATGCATTGGTCCAAATCTTCTGTGTCCATAGACTATACTTGTGCGTAGCACTCTTTGATTCTATTCTCACTCAAAACGTAATAAAATCATTTCTCCAGTTTCTCTTTTTGGATTTTTGTATGTTTGGTGTCATTTTTAAAATAAAACTTGACTCTATTTTTCTAATTTTGTCCTGAGTTAAGACTGTCTGCTCTGTGCCATAGCTACCAGGAGGTTGAGCTCAGGTTAACTAACTGACTTTGGGGTCCACCCTGACAAGTTACCATTATTATTCCCCGAGGTGAACAGCTGCCCGCTCAAATAATAAGACATATATCTATTGATATGTTTGTTTTGCTTATGACTTTCATGGGTGCTACACATAAATGGAGTGGTTACAAGCCACATGGCCTTGGCAGTGGTAGCGCATTTCCCTTCCTTATCTTGTGCAGGTGGGAAGTATGAGTGATGGACCGCCCCGGTCCATCACTGCTTGTGCCGATTGTGTGGAGGGCACGGCCGGGCAGACAGACGGAGGGGAGGAGTTAACTTGACTCCTCTATTTAAATTCATGTGCAGGCGGCCGCGCAGCGGACGCGCGCAGCGGGCGCACCAAAGGCAAGCCCGTCTGCGCCCGTCCGGGCCCAGGGGCCAGGTCCCCTGCCCCCAAAACTCCCAGGGATAGGATTATATACACCAGAAGGGAGTTACTCAGATTATCAAAACCACTGAATTCTACATGTAAACACAGACTAAGTGTAGATAATAACACACTGAAGTGCTGGCACTGCCAAACCAATTTCAGGTCAGAGACCCAGATCATCAATGACTCTACATTACGTTTGGCTCTGCTTGATTGCAGATCGCTAGCTAAACACAAATATGAAATCAAGGACCTGCTCAACGAACAAAAGTTAGATGCCCTATTCCTGACAGAAACATGGCTTAATGAGAGCTCCACCCCAGATGTTCTGGATACCATTAATGATGAATACAGGATGATGAGGCAGGACCGTTTGGGTCGAACTGGAGGAGGTATAGCCATAATCCATAAAATCACTATGACATGCGAGGTCAAACAAGTTGATATAGATAATTGTGAAGCTTTCTCATTTACTCTATCAACTATAGAGGGCACCACATTAGCCGGATCTCTAATCTATAGACCGCCGGGCCCAGCTACTGAATTTATAACAAGTTTGGTAGACACAATAGTGCAACCAGCCCTCAGACACAACAACTTTATGGTGCTTGGTGACTTAAATATTCACTTTGATAATAAGCAGGACGATGAAATAAATTTCCTATGTAAGGACCTGCTGACATTAAATCTGGCTCAAAAGGTCACAACACATACGCACCAAAATAGTCACATATTAGACCCAATCTTCACTAATTGCGAAGATTTAACGGTTGGAATTCCATGTCCTATTCCGTGGTCAGACCACTACCTAGTTCCTTTCTCTATACCCTCACACAGGAAAATACCGAAACAGCCCAATCAGAAAATAACTACAAGGAACTGGAACAAATTTAATTCCACTTCCTTTTCTCAGGCATTAATAGAAAGGGAACCCAGATTGGACAATGACACGAATCGTGCAAATGACCAACTGGATTTATGGATCTCCGAGACACTTAATGAAATAGCACCATGGAGCACAAGGATCCCGAAAAGGATGGGTGCTACCGCACCATGGTTTAATAAAGATTTGGCTGAAGCCAAAAAGAAATGTAAAAAGCTTGAACGAACATGGAGGAACAACTACTGCAATAAGGCTAGAGAAGAGTACAAGTACGAGCTTAAACAATATCACTCACAAATTAAGATAATCAGAGGTACATACTATACAGAAAAAATTAATAGAGCCAAGAATGCCCCTAAAGAATAATTCTCCATATTGAAGTCGCTAAAAGCACATAAGGAGCTGGATGATTATCCTACCTCCAGGGAGACTTGTGATAAGATTGCAGAGTTCTTTGCCACTAAGGTCAAGAACATCTATGACACTTTCCCTATAGAGGCCAGATTAGGTACCAGCACTATTGACTCTGATAAGGAATCTTACGCAGGAGGAACGCTGGACGAATTTACTATACACAGTCTAGCTGTACTCACTGATATAGCTAGATGAATAAAATCCGGTTACCCCCCTTGATGCTGCAAGACCGGATATAATTATGGAAGGAGCCAACCCTATTATGCCACATATCTTAGACATTATCTCTCTCTCCTTCCAAGAAGGTCTGGTCCCCGCGAAATGGAAACAGGCTATTGTTAAACCTTTGAAAAAGAATCCCCGAATTAAACATACTGTACTTGAAAACCTACGCCCAATCTCTCTACTGCCTTTTGTTGCAAAGATTGCGGAGAAAATAACTAACAAGCAATTAACTGATCATATAAATAAATACGATCTATTACACCCTTCACAATCAGGTTTCAGAAGCGCTCACTCAACTGAGTCGGCATTACTCTATGCCACGGAAGCATTGAGGAAACATGCCGATGAAGGGGATACTGCTGCACTGATCCTTCTTGATCTCAGTGCAGCTTTTGACACCGTATCTCATCAGCTGCTCCTACAAAGACTGGAAGCATGTGGCATCAGGAATAAGGCCTTGCGCTGGTTGATGTCTTTCCTCTCTGAACGTAGCTTTAGAGTGGCTCAGAAACCTTACCTATCAAAGAGCATGTCTCTTGAGCAGGGGGTCCCGCAGGGCTCTATACTGAGTCCTACCCTCTTTAACCTATATGTAAGTCCCTTGGCTGAGCATGTAGAACAGCATAATGTGTCAATTGTCTCATATGCTGACGACACACAGCTAATTGTCCTACTGTCACAAAAGGAGGAGCAAGCAGCCACTCATTTCTCCAAATGCCTATCAGAGGTCGCGAACTGGATGTCCAACCATTGCCTCAAACTAAATGGGAACAAAACGGAGGTAATGGTTGTGGGCAGATCGCCAACCATTTGGTCATCTGCTTGGTGGCCAGTTTCTTTAGGCCAACTGCCCAACCCTAAAACTGAAGTAAAATATTTAGGAATTTACTTTGACTCCGAGTTGAGCTTCATCAACCAGATACATAGGGTTGCGGGCAAATGCTATGGAGCTATTAAAATCCTGAGAAAAATTCTCAATCTCCTGCCTTCTAGTGCCAGAAAAACCATTGTCCATGCGACAATAACATCACAACTGGACTATGGCAATGTTCTATATCTTGGAACCACGAAGGGGGACTAGCTAAACTACAGAGGGTACAAAATGCCGCTGCACGACTAGTACTTGGCCTACCCAGAAGAGCAAACTCAGAGAATGCCCTGAAAAAACTTCACTGGTTGCCAGTGGGAAAGAGGGTCATTTATAAGGCTTTGTGCTACGGCCATCGCATCCTCATGAAGTCCGGCCCTAAATACCTTCATTCTCTCCTAACGGAATACAAACCTGGTCGGACTCTGCGATCCTCGGGTATGGCCTTGGTTAAAATACCTAGGATATACAAAGCCAGAATAGGAGTCCGCTCCTTCAGGTATCTAGCTGCAAAGACATGGAATACTCTGCCAATAATCCTGAGAAAAGAGACTTCCGAAAGACATTTCCGCAAACAACTAAAAACATGGCTGTACAGCAAGACTGAACTCTCATAGATTCTTAGCTAGCGCCTCTCCTTCTTGCAACTTTCTCTCTCCTGTGTCATAGCATGGGGACACACCGTTGTGGTGTAACCAAGTGCTCTATAAATGTATTAAACTAAACTAAACTAAACTCTGAGTAGATATTGCAATCAAATATCACCTCTTTAAAGAACACTACCTCATAATGCATTAACCATCCACAACCGAGCTTCCTCTCCTGTTACTTGTTGACTGTATTATTGTATTTGACCCTGCACAGTGCTCTGCTGTCTTTTGGCTTGGTTTGCACCATAGAAATACCATATACATACATACATATATACATACATACATACCTATATAAAAGCTTAGCTTTGTAAATAGGACCCATTCATATGTCATTAACTTTTTTTCTCTGCTGCCAAACTGCTAGTAGGATTTCATGGTTAGACAATAGCAACCATTTTGGTAAATTTGCAAAACTACCATAAACTTGCTAGCCCGATCCAGAATCATGACAATTTAGTTAATAAATAAAAAGGAAAGCCTGGGAGAAAACCAACATTTCAATTCAGATCTAACGGAACATACATAGAGAGCCCACATTGCAGCCACATACAATAATACATCTTATTCAGGTATAAAAATCACCAATGAAACTCTAAAAGTGACATGGATGGCCTCTATCCATAGAATGAGTCCCAAGGCCTCAGTGTCCAAAAACAACAAGAAAACAAATACTAAAATCTGCCCCCCAATACCGATAAACCCCCCTAATCCCCAAGATAATCACTTAGAAGACAACTCTCAGTTGGGAGCACCAGAAACACCAAGTATTGACTCAATGGAATACCATCTACAGATCACACAAAAGCAGGTATTGAACACCATAAAACAACAAAGACTTGATGGGGCCCCGGGGCCAAACGGCTTGCCCAATGCCTTCTTTAATAAAGATCCAGCTTTTTGGTCCATCCACCTAACCTCTCCATTCGCCTATACCTTGGAGACTTGCACCATCCCAGATTCATGGCGAGGAAGCATCTTACAACCAATATTCAAATCAGGGGTGCGTTCAGATCCATCGAATTACAGACTGATAGTGCTCATCGATGTTGAGGAACAAATGTATGCTTCAAACTTGTTGACAGATCTAGAGGATAGGATCAATAGCATAAACCTAATCCCTAAAACGCAGACAGGATTCCATGCAGGGATGGGCACCCTACCGAATCTATCTACATGCACGCTCATGGCTAATCAAGCCATTGCCAAATAAAACATCCTGCATGCGTGCTTTGTAGATCTTAAACCCACCTTTGATAAGGTTCCCAGAACCAAGCTATGGACAAAAATGAAGTCTTGGGGAGCTCCCACAAAATTGTTAGATGCATTCATCAATCTTTACGTCGGTCCAAATAAAAATGGGGGACATTAAAGTCTAACCAATAAAATCCTGAACATCAATGGCTTAAAACAGGAGTGTGTCTTGGTTCCTTGTCTATTTAACATCTACGCAGCTGATTTAGAGAACAACCTCTGCTTAACACAAGGAGACCCTCCGAAACTGGGTAATGTCCCAATAGCAAGCCTGCAATATGCCAATGACATTGTTATGCTTTACCAAACGTATCGAGGCTTACATTGGTTGATCACCCAACTAGCAGAATATTCATCTTCAGCTCAATTAGTCATCAACTTCCAAAAAAAGAAGGTTATGTGCTTTTCCAGCCCTCACAAAAAACAACCTAAATTCACCTGGACGATAAACAGTAACACCTTGGACCAAGTGGAAACATATAAATACCTGGGTGTTCTTCTAGACTGGAATCTCAACTACAAGCAAAACCTGGAATTATGGCAAGTAAAAGCATAACAGCTGCTATTTGCATTGAAAAACCTTGCAGAAAAAACTTAGCGACTGTTCAACAAATCATCTATTAAAGTTTGTTGCAGCAAAATTCTTGCCATCAATTTAGTACGGATCGTAACTGTTACACACTAAGGATTCAACAGTCTTAAACACTGCACAAACTAGCCTCTTCAAGAAACTATTTTCAATTCCATGCCACATTTCTCAAGCCCAGATAAGACTGGAATTCGGATTAAATAATCAGATTCCGACAAGACAAGGGGCCCTTTTCAAATATTACTGGAGAATGAGGGCAGCGGAGGAAAACTCTTTAGCCCATTATTGTTGGCTGGAGGTTGAAAAGCAATCCAGGTTGAGCAAGTCAATATATCCAGTTTTAAAACAATCTCTTGCGGCTTTAAAGTTAGAGGGCACTTGGCTCACTATATCAGCCTATCCGGAGTTTAAACAAATAGTTAACAAAGCTGTCAATTGACAATCCCAGTTAACAGACAAAGCATCTTTGGCCTTTAAAACTCATGTGTGGGTGGTGATGCCAACATACAAATCTCTAAAACCTCAACCACATCTGCTAGAACACTTTCCAAAACAAAAAAGTGGAATCTGATTCTATTGAGAATGGGAGCCTATCCATCTAAAGACCGTACCCCAATATGGAAACGGTCCTGGACCACTATGGAATGCCGCCTTTGTGGACATGGAGAGGAGTCACTACTATACCTATTATGTATCTGTCCAGCTCTATTTAATATTCGGAAAACCTTTTTACGGCCAACACTGACAAGAGAACAAATAAGGACTTGCAGAGCTGCCGTCATAAAATGCTTAGGACGCTCGACAGTCCAATTGCCATCCAAGGCAATAAAGTTTCTGAAAATGAATTAGAAAAGAGTTATAGGGGAATCAAACATGTCTTTTCAGAACCACCTTGTTCATTCAAATTAAACTTCCCCAGCTCATATGACTACAGCAGCAGTACCTTATTTACAAATCATGGAACTATGCTTGTTTGCGTACAGTTTAACCAAAATTCATTAGAAGCCCACTTTTTCCAGTAGGGCTGCATATCACATGCCCATATGAAATCAATGAAAACTGTTTTAATATTATTTTTAACATATCTTTAAATGAATTTAATGTAATTTTCAAACCAGAACAATTGTTTGATATGTTTATGTATTCTGGAGGATTGTGCTGCCTTTTTATGATTTTAAATGAAATCTAATAAAAGTACTTCCTACTACTTATTAAATAAAACACCAGGGAAGCCTATGAGAGCTCAATGTACCCCTAAAATAAAAGTACTTTGTTTCAGTAGTGCACCACAAATATCAAAACATTAAAAATGCAAATAAGGGAAGATGTACATCAATTTATGAGGGGAAAGGGAGTGCAAAAGGAGGATCCATTCAATATTATATTTTTGCAGCTTCAAAACAGATTGTAGTTTATTCAGTTAAAACTTCTTGCCATTAATTCACTGCATTTCTTTTGAAAAAATAACAATGTCAGACAATGCCTCTATTCATCACATACTGCCCTTAAGAAATTTTACTTATCAATCCATCCAAAATGAATTTTACTTTTGCAGATGAACATATATTGATTTTCAGCGAGCAAGAGAAAGCTGAAATTGAAACACTTTTGTCAAATATAGTTTCAAGTTTCCATAAAGGGTTTTGGTTTCGGATAAAAATGCCTTTATTTTTAATAGATTTTAGGAACACATATTTCAAGATTTTTAATACACAGCTTTTATAGAATAGGACTCAGCCACAAATGACTGGCTTTGATGATATGTAGCATTATAGTGCCAACTGCCAACTCTGGTCTGCAGAAGCACTGCAGGATTAAAAATTATAGAGAAATATTTACTAGTTTGCGTGGGCGCAGCAAAACCTAAAACCTAGAGGTGATTTACCATAGTTTATAAAAGACAGTGGGAACAGATAAGTAAATATTCCCCACAGCGTTAATTGCCTAAAGTAATTAAAAACACTTCTACACCAAAAGCACAATGTATTTAAAGAAATATTTTATTGAAGTTCTTGCTACTGCCATAAACCTAAGATAATTATAATATGATTATAGCAAGGATGATACATTGTAAAATGAGTTTTTTTTCAAAAAGAAATTAATTAAAAATACTTGTTTTCTATTACCGCGCAAAAAATCCATGAAGGCTTCTATTACAAATATGTGTGTGCTTGCGTAGTGCAAACCTAAGGGGTTTATTTATTAGAAGCTTGTGCCACCGAAGGGTCACTTTTTCTGATGCTCTGGTGGTGCAAACCTCTCAACCATATCTATGAGGACATGCAAAGCTGGTTTGAATGGCTTCATAGATGTGGAGCAAGACAATGCAGCGCCAGTTTTCTTAGACTTTGCCAGGAGGTGTTCCATGGGCGTTGCGGTGGGTTTTCCCATGCAACACCCATGGATTTTGGCACTGTCCAGATTTGCTTAATGACGTAAACCTGGGGCAGCGCCGAAACCTTATGCCTCCCCAGAGCAGGCGTAGCAGGGAGAAATATTTTGATTTCTCCTCTTTCCATGTGTTCTGCATTCATCAGAACTCAAAGAAAGAGAAAAATGCCTCTTTGGATAGTTTTAATGAAGGAAGGTGCTCTTTTCCTGCACACAATTATTCCTGCATGCAACAGGTGCCTGGGTTGGTCCTTGGCTGCAAATTGTGTGCCAGCACAGGGGGAAAGGACAGGAATGCACCCTATTTTACAAATGTGATGCAATCCTTCACTTTCACATTGGCGTAGGGCAGCGCAGCAAGAAGATTTGCAGTGCTGCCCTACAGCAATTCCCCATAAATTAGGCCCTAATTATTAAGCAACAGAGATTCTTCAGATCAAGGCTAAAGAAAAATTGGTTACCCAAATGTGAACTACTTTTATGATGTTAGGTGTCACTTCATGTATTTTACACATTAACGCAATTCTCATGTTTGTAATAAGACCCTATTTGTGTTCATCCTTTGATAATTATACTATTGTCTTTATTTATAAAACAAATTTAAAAAATCTTATTTTTCAACATTAAAAAAGAAATCAATTCATCTCCATGCCCCAGTTTCTGGAACACAAAATAAAGGTGCTAGTGTGAAAATACAGCCATCTATACAATTAGAAAATGGCAATCATCACAACTTCAAAATCATAGCATTCAAGTCTACTGGAAATTCCCCTGGATGTTTGCCTTCTTTTTCTGAGTCCATCTTTGTTGACCATAGGACTCTTCGTACTTTACTCATGCTAACCAGAAGTCAAGTTCATCTGCTCTCCTTTCCAAACATTTTAGAATCGGCATAACCTAATTGGCACATTTAATTTACTTGTAAAACCCTAGTATAGGATACCAGTTCTACTCAGGACCTGTAAAATAAATGCTATTAGCCAGCTGCAGCTCGCGTTGTGCCACCCATCAATGTAACTCTGTAACATATATTTCCAGGCCTGCCATTGCAGCCTGGGTGGGCAGTTTTGAACTGCTATTTTGACCTGGCAAAATAAATCTTTTAAGTTACCCATAAGTTAGGCCCTAAATCTAAATGCCTATAGGGCAGGGCACATGATATTTAAAAAGCAGGGCATATATATTTATTGTTTTACTTGTCCTGGCAGTGAAAGACCTACAATGTCGTTTTTCATAACAGAAAAGCTAGCTGTCCCATAGGCTAATACTGGTTTCCTTTATTTATTAAGTGATAACTTAAGTTTAGAAATATGTCATCCGCTCATTTGAATTGTAATTGAAAATCCTCTCTAATGGTAAAGTCAGATTTTAAATTGCTATTCTGAAAATGCCAGTTTTAGAAAGTTAATCAAGTGCACAAGTGGTTGGGCCAGTATTACATTTGAAACTTACAAACAAACCAGTACTGAAGTTACTTCACCACAAAACTATTTTACATTCATGGTCACAAAACTCAATTAATGTGATCACCTTTTATGTGCATCATTATTTTTCAAGACATTTATATGAATTTTGTTATGTCTGTCATAAAGTTTTTAACTGTCCACATGTTTCGAACCTGAAATGATTTAGGGCCCGATTACAACTTTCGGTGGTGCAAGAGCAGGAGGTACATGACTGCTGTGCTTCCGCACCGCCGAGACTCGCCGCCTCCCGCCTCCCAGAATATGACTTAAAAGTGGTCTAGCAGGTGGGCGGTGTGTGGGTCCTACTGTGGTGCCTCTTTAAAGGCAGCAGTGTCATTGAAAAAGGCACCGCAATGGGACCCCACAACAAGGTTCCTTCACGGCATGGACTCAAAAGTCCATGCCGTGCAGGAACTGGTGTGCATGCATGCATCCACATATGGAGGAGGCCCAGGGGGCCATGCATAGCCCCCTGTGTTTCCTCTCTGGCACAGTCTATATGGGGGAGGAATCTCCATGACACCGTAGGCGGAGAGGAAACTCGTAATATGCTTAATAGGACTAAACTTCTTAAACAATGGGTCATCTTGGTACTACAATAGGCCCAGTCTGCTTCCACAGACTACTGCATCCGAAACATGTTCAAAAGTTCATACTGCACCCTCTGACAGCCACAAAACCACCAGGGAAAAGCGGTTCCTTCACAACGTCGGCAGTCCCAAGGCAGTTTGACTGCCAAACTCATAACGGGGCGGTCGGTCTGCCAGACTCATAATCGGGCCTTTTGTGTTTTCCTCAAGACCAAGAACTGCTGGACAATAAATGTCAGTTGTTACGGCTAAAACCTCCAAGTTGCAACGTTCAAAACAGTCCATTTCTTTACAATGATTGTGTGAAAGTTGTTTGATGAGAAACCAGGTTGCACTTGTATCTCACTCTTTTTTGTCAATACACAATACTTTTTCTCTCTTCCGCAATCTTGTTGATTCTTTGAACTACTTAATCAATGCGTTCTCCTGGTACCATGATAGCCCCCCCACCGCATTCACAGACTACTGCATCCAAAACAAATTCAACAGTTCAAAAAACCAGTGAGAGTTTTGCGAAAAAGACCTCTGCCATACAGGAAACCCTCTGTTAGAATAATTTACCTTTTTGGTCCCGATTTCATGGCCTGATTAGGCAATGAGCTTCCATCCCCTGGCCATGGTCCATTTACTAGGCCTTCATTGATGTTATTATCATAAACAAGCTCCTCTTGGTGTTTAAAATCCAGAACTGAGATATTTATGAACATTTTTGTTAATGAGCATAGGTTTTGTAGATGTAATAAGTCATTGTCAAAATGTTATGTTATGTTTTATGTGATGTGGGTCACCAAATTGTTTTATTCAATGTCAAATATGTTATTTGCAGTTCCAATTTTTATGACATGCACAACAAAAATCATATAAACTTCTTGAAAAATAATGATGCAAATAAAAGGTGATCACGTTAATCGAGATTCGTGACTACAAATGTAAAATATTTTTGCAGTGAAAGAACATCAGTACTGGCTTGTTTGTATATTTCAAAGTTTCAGAAAGTTGGTCTTTTTCTGCCTAAACCAAATGTATATTTCTGCCAGTGTCCAGGGTCACATGACTGTAAATGGCACTCATGGGGCCTGTATTCCTTCCAGACAGGGAAGAAAAGAGCCTTAGTGAAGGGATGGGCATTCCTCTCCTGCGCAGGACGGCCTGGGGGGTTGTAGTCAGCCCTTCAAGAGTTTTAAAAGAGCTAGCCTGAGGGCTGCACCTAGCCCCCATCCTGAGGGCTGCACCTAGCCCCCACCCTGACATCTGATTATGTCTGCCCTGTCCCTGGCAAATGCAGCCCACACCTGAGCACTCCTGTCCTTTCTTCCCCTAAAGCGAGTGGAGCCAAGCCCAGGGAAAAGGGGAAGACCTGACCAGAAACAGTTTAGGGCTAGACAAAGGGGGTGAAACACACACTGGCTTTCACTGGATATAAATAGTGGCACCCTCAGAATCTCTTATCAGAACACTCCTGGACCTGTGGAGACTCTGAAGAAAAACTACCCTGCTGCTTGAAACCTGAAGGAAGACTGCAGCTGCTTGCCTTGAACACAGGACACTGTAAGAAACTCCAAGGCTCAGTAGGCTGAACTCATGTTTGAGCTACAGGGACACAACAAGGTTCAAGAGACCTTTCTCCTCAACTGCCCAGCTAACCAGTGCCGACAGGAACAGCATGAACCCCTGAAGCTGTTCTCTGTCCCAAATAGGTGCCTCCGCCCAGGTCATTGACCCTTGGGTAGTGTTAGAATGTGCTCCTCCAGCCCTAAAGCTGCTAGCACTGGGTCCTGTGCTGCTTCTATTGAATTGAAACATCCCCATCTCCTCGGTAATGCAACCAGGCTTCACCAAGGCCAACGAGGGACCTGCATTTGACTACCAATGTGACCTTCCTGGTAAACGGCCCCAGACTTCACGACTTGGAGCTCTTCACATTGACAGCAACCACGCCTTGTTTCCAGCCAAAGCGGAGTTATGATCATCAACCAGCTCTTTGCTCCAACGATGATCGTACCGCTAACGGGAGGTTTTGGCTGAGGCCTGGGATTTCAGTTGCCTGCCGTTGATGAGCACCTCTCTGGATCCAGCCTGCACCTTAACAACTGACGAGTTTGTCCACGAGTGCTTCTCCTGTGAAAATGGACTAAGTCAGAAGAAAAACTTCCCACTGGGACATACCTGGTACCTGGTCTGTATCCTGCTCCAGAGAAGTAGGCCGTATCTTTTTACTTTGACCCAGTCCAGCGCAACCAGATGACAATGATTGGTGCTATGTGCTTTTTGGAGCTATTTTCATTTCTACTGCAAACCTTGCAAATACATATCTCTAGTTTGACTTATTAGATTTGTGCCATCTTTGTGTCATTTTATTTATTAAAATATGCTATTTTTTTCTAAATTGGTTGGGATTTTTGTTTGTTTTCACTTTATCACTGTTTCAGTACTGCATAAATACTTTACACTTTGTCTCTAAGTTAAGCCTGCCTGCTTTTGTGCCAAACTACCAGAGGGTTAAGCCCAGGTTCATTTAGTGACCTTTGTGGTTCACCCTGTGAAGGACTGTGTTTAATACCTGTCTGGGACTCTCGCCCCTCTCAGCTTATAACCTTTCTTCTTACATTTGCCATATTGTTTTACCTACAACTCGTATGTGAGATGCAGGTATCCTGAAACCAAACATCTCAAGACGTGTGTTCCATGGTGTGAATCAAAATATTTAAAAAGTCAGCAACACAACATAAAAAACCTCAGATTGGTATCAGTCCAACGACGATTCTCCAGGCAAAAAGTTAGCAAAATGGCCGAAGATTTAGGGTCAAGTAGGAGGGGCACACTCTGACAGCAATCAAGGGTTTCAGGACCATAGGATAAACACTTGGGGGTCAGGTTTTAATCTGGCAGATGCCAGCAGCTGGGTCCTGCGCAGATCTAGTTGAGATTGGTTGGCTGGACCCTTCCAGGAAAGTGGTCCTCTTGAATCCCCGTAGCTTAATATGAGGTCAGCCAACTGACCCTTTGAGTCTCCTTCTTTGTCCTAGGTACAGGTGGGAGCAGGTACTGCCTCTCAGGTCTCAACAGCATATGCAGTGCTTCCTCTGACTTCCACAGGTCTTGTAGTGACCTGAAGAGGGTGTGCATGGGTGCCACATTTATGCCTGGTACTGTCAAGTTACCAAACACTCTTACCTGCAAGATGTCTCGTCTTACCTGTAAGGTGCTTGGCGCGGTTTCGCAGAGCCGCTATAAGCCAACCTCCCAAGGACCCTAGTCTATAACCAAAGATTTTGTACTACTGTGGCTACAAAATAGAAACTAGGGAGGAGGGCCGGATTCGGATGCTGTTGAATTCCTGTTGTCGACCTGCAAGACAACAAGAAATTCCGTAAGGGATTTTGTCCTGCTAGGTATATTTTCCCTAACATTACATTCAGGTGTGGTTTCTTTTTAAAAGATGATAACTGCCCTACCTGCGATACTTCAGGGATGTTCCTAGCGTCCTGGATGATGTAGATAGATGAAGTCGTCACTACGTAGTCTCTTTTGTGAAGTCTTGTGGGTAGTGTCTGTCGAATGTAGTTGTTTTAGTCTTCTGAATGAGAAAAAAGATTTGTATATATTACTCTTTCAATTCTTATATTCATAAGACACTCAGCACTTAACCTATGTTTATCATGAACATTTTAACTTACACACCTTTAGCCCACTTCGCTGTTCTTCTACTCCGTCTCTCTAAGTTACATAGAAGATAAATATACACACAAAAACCTACTTGGATTTAACAATGCTTGTTTTCTTTTCCGAGTTCTCAACTGTGCTTTAAAATGTCTTTTCGTATCACAAAAAGAATGTCCAAAAATTAGTCCTTCTTGTGCGCGCTTTCTACTGTTGCTGTCTTGCGATGGGCGCCTTATGCATAGAAGAATTTAAAAGGTCACTTAGCTTTCTCTTTCTTTTTCATGTACCGGCGAAGATGCATGAAGAAGATTGCTGAAGCGAAGAACAGAAATCCGGAACTCAGGTAAGTGGACTTGCTGTTAGCGCGACTGCAGACGGAAGGCCAAGCGCCTTCTGGAAGCTCGAGTGTGGCTTTTATAGGCAGCCACACCCGAACCGCATCCCAATGACTGCCACGTTGTACGCGTATAGCGCGAAGCAACGTGCAGTCAAATTGATGCATTTCTTGATGCGCTTGGTGGCGCGCGAGTCTTTTCCTAATGTGTGTAAGCTTAATGCGCTTGACAGTGTATGAGTCTATTCTAATGTGTGCAATCCTGCAATACAAATACAGAGCATAATATTCCCTCAAGAACATATATCTAAAACAATATATAAATACCTTATTCTGAACATTACACCAGACAGTGTTGGACAAGATACATATCTTAACACATCATATGAATATCTTAGCTTTAATACATTATTCTGCACATTACTCTAGGCAGTGCTGGAAGCACGGAACAGGGGAGGGTTTTTTATGTGGGTAAAAGGTAATTAGTACCTGCGCAGACATATGTCTGCGCAAGGACAAAGTGCATCTAAGGTCTTCTTAATAAATCAGACCGAGAAGCATGACAGTACCCCCCTCGCAAAATTCCTCCTAACACATTTGGTATGGGCTTTGGTTTGTCCGGGTATCGTAAATGGAAAGCCTTTACCTTTCGTGGGGCATTTTGTAGATTGGCAAGAGTTTCCCATGACCTTTCTTCTGGACCATAACCTTTCCAGTCTACCAGATAGTATAATTTCCCTCTGACTCTTTTGGAATCCAAGATTGTTTTTACTTCAAATTCTGGGGTCCCTTCAACATCAATAGCAGAGGGAGGGTTAATAAGTCGTGTTTTTGAATTACATGGTTTTTATCAAGGACACATGGAATACTGGATGGAAACGATACCTGGATGGGAGCGTTAAACGTACACAAACAGGATTGGTCACCTTTTCCACAACAAAAGGTACAATGAAACATGGATTAAATTTTTTATAACCTTTAATACGTACATTTTTGGTAGATAACCATACTTTATCTCCAGGCATATAAGTTGGTTGTTTGGTTCGATGCTTGTCAAATGTTTGTTTTTGCATTTATTTAGCTTTTGCTAAATGGTACTGTGCTAGTTGTTGGATGGATACTAGATCTTTTATATACTCATGTACTGATGGGTTTCTTAAAGAACTAGATCCACGTTCAACAAATACCTTAGGGTGGAACCCAAAAGCACAAAAGAAAGGAGACATATTCAAAGAAGAGAGATCCATGTTATTATACGTGAATTCATAGCCCATAATATGTCTGACCATTCTTGATCACAATTAACCAACATACAACGAAGATGCTGTTCAATAGTTTGATTTATTCTCTCGGTTAAACCGTCAGTTTGTGGATGGTAGCTAGAAGACAGTCGCACGTCCATGTTTAATGATTTTCGTAAATGTTGCCAAAAGTGCGAAATGAATTGGGCACCTCTGTCAGAAAGTACATCTGAAGGAATTCCATGTAATCGAATAAGTTCTTTAGTAAAAATTTGACTCATTTCAAAATCTGTGGGTAATTTTTTGAGCGGGATGAAGTGAGCCATTCTGGTGAAATGATCCACAACAGTCAATATGGTATTTAATCCATTTTTAGTACGAGGCAAGTCTACAATAAAGTCAAGGGATACAGTGTGCCATGGTTGTGGGGGTATAGGTAACGGTTGTAATAACCCACTAGGAGCATGGTGACTGTTCTTGTACTGTATACACGTAGCACAATTTTCCACATAATGTTGAATATCATTAAACATGGAGGGCCACCAAAATTTTCTCTTAATTAAGGAATACATTTTAGTAACTCCCGGATGCACTGACAGAAGTGTATCATGATGATCTTGCATTATGTGAAGTTGTATTTGAGAGGTTGGTACAAAAATGTGTTCATTCATATACAATAAATTATCTCTCCATTGTAATAAAGGGTGAATCTTTTGCCATTCTTGTCTCTGTTTTGTCTCAATTTCTTTTTGAATATCCTTAATTACATCAGAGTCAATAATTCCCACCTGGAAACAATGTGATGGTAAAATTGGTTGAGATAGTTCTGGCGTCACATTGAACTCATCAGTTAGTCCAATTCGAGAAAGAGCATCTGCTTTATTGTTCTCTTTCCCTGGTCTATAAGTGATCACAAAGTTATAATCATTGAAAACAGTGTCCACCTTAAATGAGGAGCTGATAGAGTTTTTGCTGATCGTAAAGCTTGTAAATTTCGATGATCAGTATAAATTGTCACAGAATGACGAGCACCCAACAAGTAGTATCGCCATACTTCAAAAACAGCTTTTATTGCTAACAATTCTCTATCTGATATTGCATAGTTTTGTTCTGCAGGGGATAATTTTCTTGAATAATAAGCAATGGGATGCATTTGACCAGTGTCCTTATTTCTTTGTGACAAAATGCCTCCAATGGCAAATTGTGAGGCATCTGCCTCTACAATAAATGGTTGCGAAGGATCTGGATGCATCAAAATAGGGGAAGAAGTGAACGTAATTTTTAAAGCCTGAAAAGCTTGTTCAGCTACTGTGTCCCAATCAAATTATACAGTTTTCTTCAACAAGCGTGTAATAGGAGTGATAAGCTGAGAAAAGTTGGGAATAAATCATCTATAAAAATTAGCAAATCCCAAAAACTTTGAATTTGCTTAACAGACGAAGGACTGGGCCAGGTCAAAATAGCTTGAATTTTCTTAGGGTCCATCTCTAGTCCTGATGGGTTAATAATATAACCCAGAAAGTCAACTTTGGTTACATGAAACAGGCTTTTTTCCAATTTAACATACAATGATTTTTTTAAAAGCTGGTGAAGAATGGCTCTTACTTGTTTTACATGTTCTTCTTTGTTTCTTGAATATATCAATATATCATCGATATATACTACACAACAAATATCTAGAAAATCTTGCAAAACTTCATTTATAAAAAACTGGAACGCAGCTGGAGCGTTGCAGAGTCCGAAGGGCATTACTTGGAATTCATAGAGGCCGTACTTGGTACGGAAGGCCGTTTTCCATTCATCGTCCTCACGAACTCGCACTAAGTGATAAGCTCCACGTAAATCCAGTTTAGTATAAATGGTAGCGTCTTTGATTTGATCCAATAACGTGGGTATCAATGGTAATGGATATCGGTTCTTAACCGTCACATTGTTAATTGCGCGATAGTCGATGCACATGCGCAATTCTCCGCCCTTCTTAGGAATAAATAAGAGGGGCAAAGAAACAGGTGACTTAGAGTGTCTAATGAAACCATTGGCAAGGTATTCATCTAGGTAATTACGCAAATGTTCATTCTCCGATTCAGTCAAGGCATAAATACGACTGCATGGTAATGTGGCGCCAGGAGTCAGGTCAATGCGACAGTCGTAGTCCCTATGTGGTGGTAGTGTATTTGCCTTTCTTTTGTCAAAAACATCTATTAAGTCATTATATTCTTGAGGAACTCCTTCCAACACTAACACATTTTTTGACTCTATAGGAAAATCATATCCCTGAACTAAATGTTCAAGTGCTTGGTGTTGTAGACAGTTTGAAATACAATGTTCTGATTTGAATAGAACTGTTTTAAGAGACCAGTCAATAAGAGTGTTGTGCAGAACCAACCAAGGAATTCCTAGTATCAAACGAAACTGTGGGGCGTCAATTATGTCAAACGTGATATTTTCACTATGTTTCGTGGAACATGTCATGATAAGATTCTCAGTATGGTATTCAATAGGTCCAGAGGTTAACTCTTTTCCATCCACTGCCCTCCCAATTTCTGGATGCTTTTTAGATACTTTAGTTAAGCCTAATTCAAGCATTAATTGTGCATCAATAAAATTACCAGTGGCTCTATTAAGGCATCCACCGACCATATTCTAGTCTTATCTGTTTGTGATTGCAATAAAACTCTAATGCTTATATGACACTGTGGTGTGATTGGGGTAGTGGAGGCCAGACTAGATTGCTTACTCGAAAAACCGACCTCATCGTTTGTCGAGCAAATCAGTTTTCCGACTGTTGGGAAACTGCCACATCATTTATTTTTACTCTAGGTTTCGTAGGTTTAGTAGGACATTCCTTTACAAAATGACCAGCTTTTCCGCAATACAAACATTGATTTAATTTCCTCCGTCTTTCTTTTTCTTCTTTCGTAAGAGGCCCTCTTATGGTCCCTATTTGCATGGGTTCTCCTAAATCTATTTTATTGGATGGCTCTGACATATTAATAACCTTTTCTTTAAACTGAAATACCTTATGATCAGATCGCCCTTTCTCGCCCCTTCGTTCCGATAAACAATGATTACGTTTCACCACAAGGTCTATGAACTCTCCACAGTCAGTTGGAGGATCTAAAATTTGTGTAACCATGTCTTTTAAATCATCGTTGAGTCCTCTGTAAAACAAAGATAGTATTTTCTCTACTGGCCAGTCAGCCTCAATCACTAATCTATTAAATATGGAGATATAGTGTAAAAGATCAGAAGACCCTTGCTTTAAATTCAGTAATTCATGATCTGCTGATCGCACAAACACATGTTTTGCAAATAGTTTTTTTATTGCGTCCTTAAACCGTCTAAGATCATAAAGAATTGGGTCATTTTGTTCAACTATAGGCACAGACCATAGAGCCGCGTCGCCCCCTAGATAAGATAGAATAAAAGCCACTTTAGCAGAATCATCTGGAAAAGCGGTAGGTTTCACTACAAGATGGCATTGATTTAAAAAGAATGTAAATTTATTGCTATCACCATAAAATCTTTCCGGAGGTGCCAAAGGAACAGATATGGGAGTTATGACCTGAATCTGTGTAGGCTGGGTTTCTGTACCTGAACTCTGTGGTTTTGACATATGTGGTTGGAAATAAATACAGGTGGCTTTAAGATGGGCTTATTAGCAGAAGGGAAGCTCCAAGGCTGTGCTCTAACTGTATCCGAAGAAGACATATTGGCCTGTATTACTGAAACATCCTTGTGTAATTCTGCATGTTCTGCTTTAATATCTGCTAGCAATGAAATCTGTGTAGGTTGGTCCATAGCGTCTGGGCGAAACTTTTACGTGGGCTTGGCCTTCTGGCAAGTTACCAAACACTCTTACCTGCAAGATGTCTCGTCTTACCTGTAAGGTGCTTGGCGTGGTTTCGCAGAGACGCTATAAGCCAACCTCCCAAGAACCCTAGTCTATAACCAAAGATTTTGTACTACTGTGGCTACGAAATAGAAACTAGGGAGGAGGGCCGGATTCGGACGCTGTTGAATTCCTGTTGTCGACCTGCGAGGCAACAAGAAATTCCGTAAGGGATTTAGTCCTGCTAGTTATATTTTCCCTAACATTACATTCAGTTGTGGTTTCTTTTTAAAAGAAGATAACTGCCCTACCTGCGATACTTCAGGGATGTTCCTAGCGTCCTGGATGATGTAGATAGATGAAGTCGTCACTACGTAGTCTCTTCAGTGAAGTCTTGTGGGTAGTTTCTGTCGAATGTAGTTGTTTTAGTCTTCTGAATGAGAAAAAAGATTTGTATATATTACTCTTTCAATTCTTATATTCATAAGACACTCAGCACTTAACCTATGATTATCATGAACATTTTAACATACGCACCTTTATCCCACTTCGCTGTTCTTCTACTCCATCTCTCTAAAAACCTATAAGTTACATACAAGATAAATATACACATAAAAACCTTCTTGGATTTAACGATGCTTGTTTTCTTTTCCGAGTTCTCAACTGTGCTTTAAAATGTCTTTTCGTATCACAAAAAGAATGTCCAAAAATTAGTCCTTCTTGCGCGCGCTTTCTACTGTTGCTGTCTTGCGATAGGCGCCTTATGCATAGAAGAATTTGAAAGGTCACTTAGCTTTCTCTTTCTTTTTCAGGTACCGGCGAAGATGCATGAAGAAGATTGCTGAAGCGAAGAACAGGAATCCGGAACTCAGGTAAGTGGACTTGCTGTTAGCGCGACTGCAGACGGAAGGCCAAGCGCCTTCTGGAAGCTCGGGTGTGGCTTTTATAGGCAGCCACACCCGAACCGCATCCCAATGACTGCCACGTTGTACGCGTATAGCGCGAAGCAACGTGCAGTCAAATTGATGCATTTCTTGATGCGCTTGGTGGCGCGCGAGTCTTTTCCTAATGTGTGTAAGCTTAATGCGCTTGACAGTGTACAAGTCTATTCTAATGTCTGCAATACAAATACAGAGCATAATATTCCCGCGAGAACATATATCTAAAACAATGTATAAATACCTTATTCTGAACATTACACCAGACAGTGTTGGACAAGATACATATCTTAACACATCATATGAATATCTTAGCTTTAATACATTATTCTGCACATTACTCTAGGCAGTGCTGGAAGCACGGGACAGGGGAGGGTTTTTTACGTGGGTAAAAGGTAATTAGTACCTGCGCAGACATATGTCTGCGCAAGGACAAAGTGCATCTAAGGTCTTCTTAATAAATCAGACCGAGAAGCATGACAGTACCCCCCTCGCAAAATTCCTCCTAACACATTTGGTATGGGCTTTGGTTTGTCCGGGTATCGTAAATGGAAAGCCTTTACCTTTCGTGGGGCATTTTGTAGATTGGCAAGAGTTTCCCATGACCTTTCTTCTGGACCATAACCTTTCCAGTCTACCAGATAGTATAATTTCCCTCTGACTCTTTTGGAATCCAAGATTGTTTTTACTTCAAATTCTGGGGTCCCTTCAACATCAATAGCAGAGGGAGGGTTAATAAGTCGTGTTTTTGAATTACATGGTTTTTATCAAGGACACATGGAATACTGGATGGAAACGATACCTGGATGGGAGCGTTAAACGTACACAAACAGGATTGGTCACCTTTTCCACAACAAAAGGTACAATGAAACATGGATTAAATTTTTTATAACCTTTAATACGTACATTTTTGGTAGATAACCATACTTTATCTCCAGGCATATAAGTTGGTTGTTTGGTTCGATGCTTGTCAAATGTTTGTTTTTGCATTTATTTAGCTTTTGCTAAATGGTACTGTGCTAGTTGTTGGATGGATACTAGATCTTTTATATACTCATGTACTGATGGGTTTCTTAAAGAACTAGATCCACGTTCAACAAATACCTTAGGGTGGAACCCAAAAGCACAAAAGAAAGGAGACATATTCAAAGAAGAGAGATCCATGTTATTATACGTGAATTCATAGCCCATAATATGTCTGACCATTCTTGATCACAATTAACCAACATACAACGAAGATGCTGTTCAATAGTTTGATTTATTCTCTCGGTTAAACCGTCAGTTTGTGGATGGTAGCTAGAAGACAGTCGCACGTCCATGTTTAATGATTTTCGTAAATGTTGCCAAAAGTGCGAAATGAATTGGGCACCTCTGTCAGAAAGTACATCTGAAGGAATTCCATGTAATCGAATAAGTTCTTTAGTAAAAATTTGACTCATTTCAAAATCTGTGGGTAATTTTTTGAGCGGGATGAAGTGAGCCATTCTGGTGAAATGATCCACAACAGTCAATATGGTATTTAATCCATTTTTAGTACGAGGCAAGTCTACAATAAAGTCAAGGGATACAGTGTGCCATGGTTGTGGGGGTATAGGTAACGGTTGTAATAACCCACTAGGAGCATGGTGACTGTTCTTGTACTGTATACACGTAGCACAATTTTCCACATAATGTTGAATATCATTAAACATGGAGGGCCACCAAAATTTTCTCTTAATTAAGGAATACATTTTAGTAACTCCCGGATGCACTGACAGAAGTGTATCATGATGATCTTGCATTATGTGAAGTTGTATTTGAGAGGTTGGTACAAAAATGTGTTCATTCATATACAATAAATTATCTCTCCATTGTAATAAAGGGTGAATCTTTTGCCATTCTTGTCTCTGTTTTGTCTCAATTTCTTTTTGAATATCCTTAATTACATCAGAGTCAATAATTCCCACCTGGAAACAATGTGATGGTAAAATTGGTTGAGATAGTTCTGACGTCACATTGAACTCATCAGTTAGTCCAATTCGAGAAAGAGCATCTGCTTTATTGTTCTCTTTCCCTGGTCTATAAGTGATCACAAAGTTATAATCATTGAAAACAGTGTCCACCTTAAATGACGAGCTGATAGAGTTTTTGCTGATCGTAAAGCTTGTAAATTTCGATGATCAGTATAAATTGTCACAGAATGACGAGCACCCAACAAGTAGTATCGCCATACTTCAAAAACAGCTTTTATTGCTAACAATTCTCTATCTGATATTGCATAGTTTTGTTCTGCAGGGGATAATTTTCTTGAATAATAAGCAATGGGATGCATTTGACCAGTGTCCTTATTTCTTTGTGACAAAATGCCTCCAATGGCAAATTGTGAGGCATCTGCCTCTACAATAAATGGTTGCGAAGGATCTGGATGCATCAAAATAGGGGAAGAAGTGAACGTAATTTTTAAAGCCTGAAAAGCTTGTTCAGCTACTGTGTCCCAATCAAATTATACAGTTTTCTTCAACAAGCGTGTAATAGGAGTGATAAGCTGAGAAAAGTTGGGAATAAATCATCTATAAAAATTAGCAAATCCCAAAAACTTTGAATTTGCTTAACAGACGAAGGACTGGGCCAGGTCAAAATAGCTTGAATTTTCTTAGGGTCCATCTCTAGTCCTGATGGGTTAATAATATAACCCAGAAAGTCAACTTTGGTTACATGAAACAGGCTTTTTTCCAATTTAACATACAATGATTTTTTTAAAAGCTGGTGAAGAATGGCTCTTACTTGTTTTACATGTTCTTCTTCGTTTCTTGAATATATCAATATATCATCGATATATACTACACAACAAATATCTAGAAAATCTTGCAAAACTTCATTTATAAAAAACTGGAACGCAGCTGGAGCGTTGCAAAGTCCGAAGGGCATTACTTGGAATTCATAGAGGCCGTACTTGGTACGGAAGGCCGTTTTCCATTCATCGTCCTCACGAACTCGCACTAAGTGATAAGCTCCACGTAAATCCAGTTTAGTATAAATGGTAGCGTCTTTGATTTGATCCAATAACGTGGGTATCAATGGTAATGGATATCGGTTCTTAACCGTCACATTGTTAATTGCGTGATAGTCGATGAACATGCGCAATTCTCCGCCCTTCTTAGGAATAAATAAGAGGGGCAAAGAAACAGGTGACTTAGAGTGTCTAATGAAACCATTGGCAAGGTATTCATCTAGGTAATTACGCAAATGTTCATTCTCCGATTCAGTCAAGGCATAAATACGACTGCATGGTAATGTGGCGCCAGGAGTCAGGTCAATGCGACAGTCGTAGTCCCTATGTGGTGGTAGTGTATTTGCCTTTCTTTTGTCAAAAACATCTATTAAGTCATTATATTCTTGAGGAACTCCTTCCAACACTAACACATTTTTTGACTCTATAGGAAAATCATATCCCTGAACTAAATGTTCAAGTGCTTGGTGTTGTAGACAGTTTGAAATACAATGTTCTGATTTGAATAGAACTGTTTTAAGAGACCAGTCAATAAGAGTGTTGTGCAGAACCAACCAAGGAATTCCTAGTATCAAACGAAACTGTGGGGCGTCAATTATGTCAAACGTGATATTTTCTCTATGTTTCGTGGAACATGTCATGATAAGATTCTCAGTATGGTATTCAATAGGTCCAGAGGTTAACTCTTTTCCATCCACTGCCCTCCCAATTTCTGGATGCTTTTTAGATACTTTAGTTAAGCCTAATTCAAGCATTAATTGTGCATCAATAAAATTACCAGTGGCTCCTGAATCTATTAAGGCATCCACCGACCATATTCTAGTCTTATCTGTTTGTGATCGCAATAAAACTCTAATGCTTATATGACACTGTGGTGTGATTGGGGTAGTGGAGGCCAGACTAGATTGCTTACTCGAAAAACCGACCTCATCGTTTGTCGAGCAAATCAGTTTTCCGACTGTTGGGAAACTGCCACATCATTTATTTTTACTCTAGGTTTCGTAGGTTTAGTAGGACATTCCTTTACAAAATGACCAGCTTTTCCGCAATACAAACATTGATTTAATTTCCTCCGTCTTTCTTTTTCTTCTTTCGTAAGAGGCCCTCTTATGGTCCCTATTTGCATGGGTTCTCCTAAATCTATTTTATTGGATGGCTCTGACATATTAATAACCTTTTCTTTAAACTGAAATACCTTATGATCAGATCGCCCTTTCTCGCCCCTTCGTTCCGATAAACAATGATTACGTTTCACCACAAGGTCTATGAACTCTCCACAGTCAGTTGGAGGATCTAAAATTTGTGTAACCATGTCTTTTAAATCATCTTTGAGTCCTCTGTAAAACAAAGATAGTATTTTCTCTACTGGCCAGTCAGCCTCAATCACTAATCTAATAAATATGGAGATATAGTGTAAAAGATCAGAAGACCCTTGCTTTAAATTCAGTAATTCATGATCTGCTGATCGCACAAACACATGTTTTGCAAATAGTTTTTTTATTGCGTCCTTAAACCGTCTAAGATCATAAAGAATTGGGTCATTTTGTTCAACTATAGGCACAGACCATAGAGCCGCGTCGCCCCCTAGATAAGATAGAATAAAAGCCACTTTAGCAGAATCATCTGGAAAAGCGGTAGGTTTCACTACAAGATGGCATTGATTTAAAAAGAATGTAAATTTATTGCTATCACCATAAAATCTTTCCGGAGGTGCCAAAGGAACAGATATGGGAGTTATGACCTGAATCTGTGTAGGCTGGGTTTCTGTACCTGAACTCTGTGGTTTTGACATATGTGGTTGGAAATAAATACAGGTGGCTTTAAGATGGGCTTATTAGCAGAAGGGAAGCTCCAAGGCTGTGCTCTAACTGTATCCGAAGAAGACATATTGGCCTGTATTACTGAAACATCCTTGTGTAATTCTGCATGTTCTGCTTTAATATCTGCTAGCAATGAAATCTGTGTAGGTTGGTCCATAGCGTCTGGGCGAAACTTTTACGTGGGCTTGGCCTTCTGGCAAGTTACCAAACACTCTTACCTGCAAGATGTCTCGTCTTACCTGTAAGGTGCTTGGCGTGGTTTCGCAGAGACGCTATAAGCCAACCTCCCAAGAACCCTAGTCTATAACCAAAGATTTTGTACTACTGTGGCTACGAAATAGAAACTAGGGAGGAGGGCCGGATTCGGACGCTGTTGAAATCCTGTTGTCGACCTGCGAGGCAACAAGAAATTCCGTAAGGGATTTTGTCCTGCTAGTTATATTTTCCCTAACATTACATTCAGGTGTGGTTTCTTTTTAAAAGAAGATAACTGCCCTACCTGCGATACTTCAGGGATGTTCCTAGCGTCCTGGATGATGTAGATAGATGAAGTCGTCACTACGTAGTCTCTTCAGTGAAGTCTTGTGGGTAGTGTCTGTCGAATGTAGTTGTTTTAGTCTTCTGAATGAGAAAAAAGATTTGTATATATTACTCTTTCAATTCTTATATTCATAAGACACTCAGCACTTAACCTATGATTATCATGAACATTTTAACTTACGCACCTTTATCCCACTTCGCTGTTCTTCTACTCCATCTCTCTAAAAACCTATAAGTTACATACAAGATAAATATACACATAAAAACCTTCTTGGATTTAACAATGCTTGTTTTCTTTTCCGAGTTCTCAACTGTGCTTTAAAATGTCTTTTCGTATCACAAAAAGAATGTCCAAAAATTAGTCCTTCTTGCGCGCGCTTTCTACTGTTGCTGTCTTGCGATAGGCGCCTTATGCATAGAAGAATTTGAAAGGTCACTTAGCTTTCTCTTTCTTTTTCAGGAACCGGCGAAGATGCATGAAGAAGATTGCTGAAGCGAAGAACAGGAATCCGGAACTCAGGTAAGTGGACTTGCTGTTAGCGCGACTGCAGACGGAAGGCCAAGCGCCTTCTGGAAGCTCGGGTGTGGCTTTTATAGGCAGCCACACCCGAACCGCATCCCAATGACTGCCACGTTGTACGCGTATAGCGCGAAGCAACGTGCAGTCAAATTGATGCATTTCTTGATGCGCTTGGTGGCGCGCGAGTCTTTTCCTAATGTGTGTAAGCTTAATGCGCTTGACAGTGTACAAGTCTATTCTAATGTCTGCAATACAAATACAGAGCATAATATTCCCGCGAGAACATATATCTAAAACAATGTATAAATACCTTATTCTGAACATTACACCAGACAGTGTTGGACAAGATACATATCTTAACACATCATATGAATATCTTAGCTTTAATACATTATTCTGCACATTACTCTAGGCAGTGCTGGAAGCACGGGACAGGGGAGGGTTTTTTACGTGGGTAAAAGGTAATTAGTACCTGCGCAGACATATGTCTGCGCAAGGACAAAGTGCATCTAAGGTCTTCTTAATAAATCAGACCGAGAAGCATGACAGTACCCCCCTCGCAAAATTCCTCCTAACACATTTGGTATGGGCTTTGGTTTGTCCGGGTATCGTAAATGGAAAGCCTTTACCTTTCGTGGGGCATTTTGTAGATTGGCAAGAGTTTCCCATGACCTTTCTTCTGGACCATAACCTTTCCAGTCTACCAGATAGTATAATTTCCCTCTGACTCTTTTGGAATCCAAGATTGTTTTTACTTCAAATTCTGGGGTCCCTTCAACATCAATAGCAGAGGGAGGGTTAATAAGTCGTGTTTTTGAATTACATGGTTTTTATCAAGGACACATGGAATACTGGATCGAAACGATACCTGGATGGGAGCGTTAAACGTACACAAACAGGATTGGTCACCTTTTCCACAACAAAAGGTACAATGAAACATGGATTAAATTTTTTATAACCTTTAATACGTACATTTTTTGGTAGATAACCATACTTTATCTCCAGGCATATAAGTTGGTTGTTTGGTTCGATGCTTGTCAAATGTTTGTTTTTGCATTTATTTAGCTTTTGCTAAATGGTACTGTGCTAGTTGTTGGATGGATACTAGATCTTTTATATACTCATGTACTGATGGGTTTCTTAAAGAACTAGATCCACGTTCAACAAATACCTTAGGGTGGAACCCAAAAGCACAAAAGAAAGGAGACATATTCAAAGAAGAGAGATCCATGTTATTATACGTGAATTCATAGCCCATAATATGTCTGACCATTCTTGATCACAATTAACCAACATACAACGAAGATGCTGTTCAATAGTTTGATTTATTCTCTCGGTTAAACCGTCAGTTTGTGGATGGTAGCTAGAAGACAGTCGCACGTCCATGTTTAATGATTTTCGTAAATGTTGCCAAAAGTGCGAAATGAATTGGGCACCTCTGTCAGAAAGTACATCTGAAGGAATTCCATGTAATCGAATAAGTTCTTTAGTAAAAATTTGACTCATTTCAAAATCTGTGGGTAATTTTTTGAGCGGGATGAAGTGAGCCATTCTGGTGAAATGATCCACAACAGTCAATATGGTATTTAATCCATTTTTAGTACGAGGCAAGTCTACAATAAAGTCAAGGGATACAGTGTGCCATGGTTGTGGGGGTATAGGTAACGGTTGTAATAACCCACTAGGAGCATGGTGATTGTTCTTGTACTGTATACACGTAGCACAATTTTCCACATAATGTTGAATATCATTAAACATGGAGGGCCACCAAAATTTTCTCTTAATTAAGGAATACATTTTAGTAACTCCCGGATGCACTGACAGAAGTGTATCATGATGATCTTGTATTATGTGAAGTTGTATTTGAGAGGTTGGTACAAAAATGTGTTCATTCATATACAATAAATTATCTCTCCATTGTAATAAAGGGTGAATCTTTTGCCATTCTTGTCTCTGTTTTGTCTCAATTTCTTTTTGAATATCCTTAATTACATCAGAGTCAATAATTCCCACCTGGAAACAATGTGATGGTAAAATTGGTTGAGATAGTTCTGGCGTCACATTGAACTCATCAGTTAGTCCAATTCGAGAAAGAGCATCTGCTTTATTGTTCTCTTTCCCTGGTCTATAAGTGATCACAAAGTTATAATCATTGAAAACAGTGTCCACCTTAAATGACGAGCTGATAGAGTTTTTGCTGATCGTAAAGCTTGTAAATTTCGATGATCAGTATAAATTGTCACAGAATGACGAGCACCCAACAAGTAGTATCGCCATACTTCAAAAACAGCTTTTATTGCTAACAATTCTCTATCTGATATTGCATAGTTTTGTTCTGCAGGGGATAATTTTCTTGAATAATAAGCAATGGGATGCATTTGACCAGTGTCCTTATTTCTTTGTGACAAAATGCCTCCAATGGCAAATTGTGAGGCATCTGCCTCTACAATAAATGGTTGCGAAGGATCTGGATGCATCAAAATAGGGGAAGAAGTGAACGTAATTTTTAAAGCCTGAAAAGCTTGTTCAGCTACTGTGTCCCAATCAAATTATACAGTTTTCTTCAACAAGCGTGTAATAGGAGTGATAAGCTGAGAAAAGTTGGGAATAAATCATCTATAAAAATTAGCAAATCCCAAAAACTTTGAATTTGCTTAACAGACGAAGGACTGGGCCAGGTCAAAATAGCTTGAATTTTCTTAGGGTCCATCTCTAGTCCTGATGGGTTAATAATATAACCCAGAAAGTCAACTTTGGTTACATGAAACAGGCTTTTTTCCAATTTAACATACAATGATTTTTTTAAAAGCTGGTGAAGAATGGCTCTTACTTGTTTTACATGTTCTTCTTCGTTTCTTGAATATATCAATATATCATCGATATATACTACACAACAAATATCTAGAAAATCTTGCAAAACTTCATTTATAAAAAACTGGAACGCAGCTGGAGCGTTGCAAAGTCCGAAGGGCATTACTTGGAATTCATAGAGGCCGTACTTGGTACGGAAGGCCGTTTTCCATTCATCGTCCTCACGAACTCGCACTAAGTGATAAGCTCCACGTAAATCCAGTTTAGTATAAATGGTAGCGTCTTTGATTTGATCCAATAACGTGGGTATCAATGGTAATGGATATCGGTTCTTAACCGTCACATTGTTAATTGCGCGATAGTCGATGAACATGCGCAATTCTCCGCCCTTCTTAGGAATAAATAAGAGGGGCAAAGAAACAGGTGACTTAGAGTGTCTAATGAAACCATTGGCAAGGTATTCATCTAGGTAATTACGCAAATGTTCATTTTCCGATTCAGTCAAGGCATAAATACGACTGCATGGTAATGTGGCGCCAGGAGTCAGGTCAATGCGACAGTCGTAGTCCCTATGTGGTGGTAGTGTATTTGCCTTTCTTTTGTCAAAAACATCTATTAAGTCATTATATTCTTGAGGAACTCCTTCCAACACTAACACATTTTTTGACTCTATAGGAAAATCATATCCCTGAACTAAATGTTCAAGTGCTTGGTGTTGTAGACAGTTTGAAATACAATGTTCTGATTTGAATAGAACTGTTTTAAGAGACCAGTCAATAAGAGTGTTGTGCAGAACCAACCAAGGAATTCCTAGTATCAAACGAAACTGTGGGGCGTCAATTATGTCAAACGTGATATTTTCACTATGTTTCGTGGAACATGTCATGATAAGATTCTCAGTATGGTATTCAATAGGTCCAAAGGTTAACTCTTTTCCATCCACTGCCCTCCCAATTTCTGGATGCTTTTTAGATACTTTAGTTAAGCCTAATTCAAGCATTAATTGTGCATCAATAAAATTACCAGTGGCTCCTGAATCTATTAAGGCATCCACCGACCATATTCTAGTCTTATCTGTTTGTGATTGCAATAAAACTCTAATGCTTATATGACACTGTGGTGTGATTGGGGTAGTGGAGGCCAGACTAGATTGCTTACTCGAAAAACCGACCTCATCGTTTGTCGAGCAAATCAGTTTTCCGACTGTTGGGAAACTGCCACATCATTTATTTTTACTCTAGGTTTCGTAGGTTTAGTAGGACATTCCTTTACAAAATGACCAGCTTTTCCGCAATACAAACATTGATTTAATTTCCTCCGTCTTTCTTTTTCTTCTTTCGTAAGAGGCCCTCTTATGGTCCCTATTTGCATGGGTTCTCCTAAATCTATTTTATTGGATGGCTCTGACATATTAATAACCTTTTCTTTAAACTGAAATACCTTATGATCAGATCGCCCTTTCTCGCCCCTTCGTTCCGATAAACAATGATTACGTTTCACCACAAGGTCTATGAACTCTCCACAGTCAGTTGGAGGATCTAAAATTTGTGTAACCATGTCTTTTAAATCATCTTTGAGTCCTCTGTAAAACAAAGATAGTATTTTCTCTACTGGCCAGTCAGCCTCAATCACTAATCTATTAAATATGGAGATATAGTGTAAAAGATCAGAAGACCCTTGCTATAAATTCAGTAATTCATGATCTGCTGATCGCACAAACACATGTTTTGCAAATAGTTTTTTTATTGCGTCCTTAAACCGTCTAAGATCATAAAGAATTGGGTCATTTTGTTCAACTATAGGCACAGACCATAGAGCCGCGTCGCCCCCTAGATAAGATAGAATAAAAGCCACTTTAGCAGAATCATCTGGAAAAGCGGTAGGTTTCACTACAAGATGGCATTGATTTAAAAAGAATGTAAATTTATTGCTATCACCATAAAATCTTTCCGGAGGTGCCAAAGGAACAGATATGGGAGTTATGACCTGAATCTGTGTAGGCTGGGTTTCTGTACCTGAACTCTGTGGTTTTGACATATGTGGTTGGAAATAAATACAGGTGGCTTTAAGATGGGCTTATTAGCAGAAGGGAAGCTCCAAGGCTGTGCTCTAACTGTATCCGAAGAAGACATATTGGCCTGTATTACTGAAACATCCTTGTGTAATTCTGCATGTTCTGCTTTAATATCTGCTAGCAATGAAATCTGTGTAGGTTGGTCCATAGCGTCTGGGCGAAACTTTTACGTGGGCTTGGCCTTCTGGCAAGTTACCAAACACTCTTACCTGCAAGATGTCTCGTCTTACCTGTAAGGTGCTTGGCGTGGTTTCGCAGAGACGCTATAAGCCAACCTCCCAAGAACCCTAGTCTATAACCAAAGATTTTGTACTACTGTGGCTACGAAATAGAAACTAGGGAGGAGGGCCGGATTCGGACGCTGTTGAATTCCTGTTGTCGACCTCCGAGGCAACAAGAAATTCCGTAAGGGATTTTGTCCTGCTAGTTATATTTTCCCTAACATTACATTCAGGTGTGGTTTCTTTTTAAAAGAAGATAACTGCCCTACCTGCGATACTTCAGGGATGTTCCTAGCGTCCTGGATGATGTAGATAGATGAAGTCGTCACTACGTAGTCTCTTCAGTGAAGTCTTGTGGGTAGTGTCTGTCGAATGTAGTTGTTTTAGTCTTCTGAATGAGAAAAAAGATTTGTATATATTACTCTTTCAATTCTTATATTCATAAGACACTCAGCACTTAACCTATGATTATCATGAACATTTTAACTTACGCACCTTTATCCCACTTCGCTGTTCTTCTACTCCATCTCTCTAAAAACCTATAAGTTACATACAAGATAAATATACACATAAAAACCTTCTTGGATTTAACAATGCTTGTTTTCTTTTCCGAGTTCTCAACTGTGCTTTAAAATGTCTTTTCGTATCACAAAAAGAATGTCCAAAAATTAATCCTTCTTGCGCGCGCTTTCTACTGTTGCTGTCTTGCGATAGGCGCCTTATGCATAGAAGAATTTGAAAGGTCACTTAGCTTTCTCTTTCTTTTTCAGGTACCGGCGAAGATGCATGAAGAAGATTGCTGAAGCGAAGAACAGGAATCCGGAACTCAGGTAAGTGGACTTGCTGTTAGCGCGACTGCAGACGGAAGGCCAAGCGCCTTCTGGAAGCTCGGGTGTGGCTTTTATAGGCAGCCACACCCGAACCGCATCCCAATGACTGCCACGTTGTACGCGTATAGCGCGAAGCAACGTGCAGTCAAATTGATGCATTTCTTGATGCGCTTGGTGGCGCGCGAGTCTTTTCCTAATGTGTGTAAGCTTAATGCGCTTGACAGTGTACAAGTCTATTCTAATGTCTGCAATACAAATACAGAGCATAATATTCCCGCGAGAACATATATCTAAAACAATGTATAAATACCTTATTCTGAACATTACACCAGACAGTGTTGGACAAGATACATATCTTAACACATCATATGAATATCTTAGCTTTAATACATTATTCTGCACATTACTCTAGGCAGTGCTGGAAGCACGGGACAGGGGAGGGTTTTTTACGTGGGTAAAAGGTAATTAGTACCTGCGCAGACATATGTCTGCGCAAGGACAATGTGCATCTAAGGTCTTCTTAATAAATCAGACCGAGAAGCATGACAGGTACTAGCCTGTCGGCAGGGGTGACTCCTGCTCACTACCTAACCAATAGGAAAGAGGTTTCCAGGGGTAACCTCACCCACTCTTGAAGCAGTTCCTGTATGGCCATATGCAAATAAAACCCTGCAATGCCCCTCTATATCTAACTCCAACGTGGAAGAACCTTTTTTCCCCTATCAGAGCTACTCTGACCAGTCTAGAGGTGGGGTCGGGGAAATGAGGAACCCTTCCTCTGTGACCACGCAAATCCAGTTCTCAGGGCATCTTCTCTCCCAGTGGGATTAGTACCTGGCTGACTAGGGAAATAAAGGATGGAGGTGCCTGCCTGAGACAGGGTAGGGCTTTTTGGTGTTAATTAATTTCCTGGGCAGAGAGGAAAAGAACACCTCCCCACAGCCAAGGACTTTGACTCAGCTCTAGGAGCAAGTTTGCACCTCATCAAAGAGCTATTCTGCTTCTGGGTGACAGTTGGGAGCTCATGAAAATGAGCCGGCTTTAGACAGGTAATAGGTAGCTTTTGAAAAGTATTTGTACTAAAATATCTGGTAGAAATCTGGATTTACAAATGGATTGGACTTGTAATAGGTATTTTAAAAGTCCAAGAATGAACTTTGTCGATGGTTCCTATAGAGAGATAACCCAATTTAATTTCAGTATTACCCACAATGCTTATCTATGGAAAAACGAACTCTGCTACAGTGAAAATAGGGTTTTAGGTTCTTTCACCATAAGTACATATTTACATGTCGTGATTTTAAATACCATACACTCTGCCTTATAGGCATTTAGGTCTACTTAGTGGTGACAAATTAATATTTAAAAGGAGGGTGTAGGCCTGTCATAAGGAGTTATCATAACAGGTCACATTTGTAGTTTAAAAACTGCACAGACAGATCAAATGCTATCCTGCACAGGGGTATTTTAATCTTTAATACTTCTACTCTTCTCTCTCTTCTTTGACTTGTGTAAGGGCCAGGAGGAGCCTGATGCTCAGAACATACAGCCTGGGAGCCTTTACAGATACGAGTGTTATCCAGAAAAGATGAGACAGAGGGGGATATGTACAAGAAGTGGAGGAGAGAGGTGTTAGCCTTCCTGGCTTGACGCCTCTCTCCTCCACTTCTGAAACCCAAGGCTGCACCATATTTACAAGAATGTGGTGCAGCCTTGTGTTTCCTCTTGCGATGGCGAATCCAGGGACCCTTGCACCAGATTGCAAGGATGTCTGCATGCAGAGAAGGGTTGTTTATGTGTAGGAAGGAGTCCCTTCCTGCACATAAACAATCCTAAAAAACCATTCTGTCACTTTCCTGTTATGGTATGTTATGTTATAGGGTATTTGTAGAGCGCACAGCTACTCCTGAGAGTGTCCCTGCACTGACTAAACCCTATTGCAGAACAGTTGAAAGTGGCTGCAGGTGCCGCTACTCTTGTTGAAACAGCCAAGTTTTTAGCTTTCTCCTAACGCTGAGGAGAAATTGTTCCTGTCTTAGTAGAGACGGCGGGCTATTCCAAAGCTTAGCAACGGCCACCTGGAACAAGCGTCCGCCCAACCGAGAGCGTACAATTTTGGCACGACTGACAGCCTCTGGGTTGAGGATCGCAGGGTACTGATCGGAGCATAGGGCTGGATTCTGCTCCTAATGTAGGGGTCTCCTACATTGTAAATGGCTTGAAGACTAGTACCAGGGCCTTAAAAATCACCCTCTTGCGCACCGGGTGTTCTAAGGTCAACCAGCAGGACGGCCCTTGCTGCCGCGTTCTGTTCCACCTGCAAATGGCCTAGTAGGTAATCAGGGAGGCCGAGATTCAGAACGTTGGCGTAGTCAAGCCTAGATGTTATCAAGGCTTGGACCACTGTTTTCCTATGAGGAACTGAGAGGAGAGGGAGAAAGTTCCTCATCATTTTCAGTAGTCCAAAACAAGTGGCGGCCACAGATTGAACTTGTGCCTTCATGGACATGTCCGCATCCATTTTTACTCCAAGGGTGGGACATCTCCTGAGGCCACCAATTACGCCATTCCACGCCGGGACTATGGCCGAAACAGATGATTTCGGACTTATCAGAGTTGCATAACAGTTGGTTTTGCCTGAACCAGGAGAACAGTTTGGACAGGCAATTGCTAATATCATCTACTCTCAACACAGCATTTTTCTCGTAAGTAAACAGTAGCTGTGTGCCATCGGCGTAGGATATAACTTTTGCCCCATGATGCTCTGCCAGGAGTGCCAAAGGAGCCATATATAGATTGAACAAAGTTGGGCTCAGAACCGAACCTTGTGGCACTCCAACCCTCATAGGAGGGATGGGGCGGTGAAAGGGGGGAACCATATGGTTTGCTGGTGGCTTTCCAGAAAGGAGGCGAACCACTTGAGGACTGTGCCCCTGATGCCACAGTCCTGAAGTCTGTGCGGAAGTCGATCGTGGGGCACGATATCAAAAGCCGCCGAAAGGTCCAGCAGTATCAGTACCACTTTCCCACCACTGTCCAGAGTGGTTTTAATGGTCTCAGAGTCTTCCAATAACACCGTCTCCGTACTATAGTCAGCTCTGAACCCAGATTGGCTGGGGTGCAGTGCATGGGTAGTCTCTATAAAATCAGTGAACACAGTGTTCACATACTTCTCCAAAGCCTTGGAGAAGTATGGCAGCAAAGTTATTGGCCTGTAGTTGCTGACTATAGAGGGATCTGCCGAATGTTTTTTGAGAAGTGGCAAGATTTAGCCATGTTTCGAACCCTCTGGCATCAAGCCGTCAGATAAAGAAAGATTCAGGACCAAGTTCACTGCTGGATTGATCACATCTGCAATAGAGTCCAGCACTCTGGCCGGGCAAGAATCCAAGGGGAAGCCAGATTTCAGTGCTTGCATTATTTTAAGGGATGTTGTCATGGGAATAGAGGGAAACTCCAAGAGAGTCTCATTTAAGTTGGAGTAGGCGGGGAGGGATGGGGCTAAAATACCATCACCGGCTTGAAGCCCGGTTCCGAAAGCATCCTGGATATTTGTAATTTTATTATAAAAAATATTGCGCCATGCGGCTAGTCCATTCATCTGTAGGGGTGAAAGGGTGTTTAATTATGTTTGGGGAGGAGAAGGCCTTGACAATTTTGAACAATTCCATGCTTCTGTTCCCAGCTTTTTCAATTTTTGAGGCCAAAAAGGATTTTTTCCCCTCTCGGACTTTGGCGTAATGGGCCTTCAAGGCCAGTTTATAAGTAGTTTTCTTTATGGGCTCAAAGTTCTTTCTCCACAATTCTTTCAAAACATTTACATGCACTCTTACTTTTCCTTAGTGCTTCCGTGAACCAAGGGGCAGAGGCACGGCCTGTTTTAGCTGCCTGCATTCTCGGTGGAGCTAGTTGCATAGCCCACTCCAAGAGCCAGCCTTCAAGTGAACGGAAATCCTCCTTGAAAAGGAATGGGGTGCTGCCTCAGTATGGTGGCTACCGCCTCCGGCGCAAACTGTGCAAAGGACCTAAAGCTGCTGGCCCTAGGTTTGCACTGAGAAGAAGGTCTCCTAGATGTCTTAAATATTCGGAAGGTGAGCAGGAAATGATCAGACCAGATGATAGGGAGTGGTGAGTCTATTGCAATCTTAGATGACGAAAAATTCTGGTCCAATATATTCCGTTTTTCGTGAGTAGGTAGCGAGACACAGGGAGTTAGGTTCAGGATGCTAAGGGATTCACACAGCTTCATGGACTCATGATCTGCCGCTTGATCCATGTGTATGTTAAAATCTCAGAGAACCACAAAATGGTTATATATGCGATGGGGGAGAGGGTGGGTCCAAGGGACTCCAAAAATCGGCCTGCTAGCCCCGGCGGTCAGTAAATTACTGCGCCGGCAATCAATTGCTGAGCAGACACGGTCAGACGGAAACCGAGGCACTCCGCCCCCTCAATCTCTGCCATAGGTAGAGGTAGACAGGAGAGAGAGTTTTTGTAAATAATGGCTATGCCCCCCCCTCCCGCTAGCCCTGTCCTTCCTGATTATTAAATAATCAGAGGGAATAGCATTCGCAATAGTTGGGTTGGATCCCTCATTGAACCATGCCTCAGTGATAAACATAATATCTGGCTTTGTGTCAGTGAGGAGATCAAACAGTTCTAGCTCGTGATTTTTTATAGATCTTGCATTGAGAAGAGCTGCCTTCACATTGTCTTCTATCGTCACAATCCGAGGATGGTGAGTATTAGCCACACAACCTACTGAGGTTCTGGACTTTTAAGAGTCCAGAGGTGTCAGGGAAACAACACCCGAAGACCCCTGAGTTCCTCCTGTCCCGGTGCACAAATAAACAGAGACACAGGCTTCTCGATGGCGGCGTCAAAGACCAAGGTTTATTTACTGCAGGGACACAGAAATCATAAGAACCACACAGAGGCAGAATCTACGAGACTGTTCAAATTGCATTAAGTGGGTTACTCTTTAAATACATGCAAAATGTCTTTGGGCTACATTACACGAATATTTCTCATGCCTAACCCGGTATCCCAAACGAACAGTAAATTTGACATCAAACAATAATTAGTCGTAGGTTTTCGGTATTCGATCAGGTCCTCTCAACAGTTTTCCATTCTTTGCCCGATCCTCCCCATCATAAAAATCGTAACCTCCCCATTGTAAAAGCCCAGAAGGTAAGGAGCAGAGCCAGGTGCAAAGGATTGAAATGTAGGATAAGAGGTGTTTATGGATCATAAACGGGCATGGCTACCGTCTTCGGCCTTTCAGTCAGGACAACGGACACGAGAACCAGTATAGCAGGACTGGCCTTAGGCAAGGGAGGCAGCTTGATTCTGCCTAGTCATGCAGCGTCAACCTTTCTCGGGGCTCAAGCTTACGTGTCCTTAACAAGGTGACTCTGCCGAGGTCATCGTCCGTTCATTGACTATGTGAGGGCAAGAAACAAAATGGATGCCGTAACTAAAATGGATGCCATGACTTTAGTGACAGAATGCCCTATTTTCCAGTGAATTCATGCTAGTTGCGCAGCGAAAACACTGTCATGTATATAATGGATCATTTGCGGTTCGTTGGTACCAAAATCGTGTCAGTACTACGATACCGAATTCACGGGTTCCGATCACTACAGAACCTCAGACCGTCCTTTTGCCCTTACATAGGCAATAACTCACTCTATGTCAGAGTCCATCTCTATGTTCATCAGGTCACTGATATGTTGTTGGAGCATTACTCTATCCCGTGGCGTATCTCTAAAAACAGGTGGTCTTCTTACGCATGTAGAAATGCAGAGATTACATAAGGCAGGACCACACTGAACAATGAGACAGCACGAAAATAAAAATACTAACGCAACACCAGTGACTATCAGAACCTTCCATCCCCACGCAGACAACAGGCTCCAGAACCATCCCATTAATGACCAGTTACCTTCCTCTACATGAATAGAGTCAGAAATCTTATGTAACTTAGAGATGGCCTTGTACACCGTTGGCGCATTATCTGGAATAAAAACGCAGCAACTTGAATGGATCATCTTACATACTCCACCTCGATCTGCAAGTAACACGTCAAGGACCATACGGTTCTGTAACGTCATGAGGCGATCCGCTTGAAGCTCTGCTGTTAGGTTACTAAGAGCACCCGCCGTTTCAGTGATAGTGGATTCAACTACCCGTGTTAGTTGACGTAAGTTTCTACTGTTGGCCATAGGCCCCCAGAATGGGAGGAAACCCTTGAAAAAGTCTCCTGCTTCTTGGCCAGCAGTATCTTCTTTACTGAAAACACCTCTCACAACTCTAGTTTTGTGATAGTCCGGTGCAGCAGTATATGTCGGAGGTAACAGTTGAGCGATGTAACATGAGCCTGAGAAGTCAGCAGGCAGCCATGTGTATGCTCTGTCTTGACAAACAAAATAGGTACCCTTAGCAGCTAAGAATGCCGGGGAAGACTGTGCCGGAAAAACACATGTTTCGATACAGTCACTCTTCCCTAGTCGAGCTTTCGGATTCCTCCCATTTCCTTGCAAACAGACTTGACCTTGGTGGGGTACGACCCAGATCGGAGTTGAGCTCTTACGTTTGTTCTCACCCAGAGTAATGCCATATTCCGTAACATTCCAACCCATGTAAACTCGCAATTCATCCTTGGGAATGAGCGGAGTATTATTGACATCTCTCACCATGTCAGTGATTCCTTTTACCAAGGCTCTGTTAGCAGAGTTATACCGGGTGGAACGCGGAGAGGTCGTGGAGGATAGGTCTCTAGGGCATAAGCGAACATGGTCTGAAATGCCCAGAATGATCCATTATAACTAAAAGGCAGAACCAAATAGGGGATGCCTTTGTCCATGGTATGTGGTATCAAACCACACACCCAGCAGTTTGTTGTATTAACCACTAGCTGATGTTGGTGCAAGAGTTGAATGAAAGTGTTATTTATAAACTCAGAGCGTCGAGCTTGCTCGTGGGCAGGAAAAGGATGGAAAGAATGAAGAGAAACAACAGTCGGAGAAACAGGAGCATGGGGAGATACTGTAGATGCAACAGGTGTAAAGATCAACTGAATACCAAAAATAATTCCGCCTGCCAAAGTTATTAAAACAATTAGAAGTGTCAGAGTACATTGCATTAGAAAACATTTGCTATACAATATGTCATATAGCTTTGTCTTGTGCACATTTATGACATTAACCCTTCGTAATTCAGGAAGCTCCATCTTCTACAACCGTTCGCAACGGATGGTTTGTACCTGTTAAAAACTTGCCTCTGTTTATCCTGGGAGTTCCCAAGACAAACAGAAGAAACCGACCTAGTGTCTGATTCCCTGCAAATTAAAACAAGGCACACGTTACGACCCTACGGTAACCCAGATGGCAAGGTGAGAGAAATATTAAAAAAAACAAAAAGATAAAAATTTTGAGCAAACTTCCTGACTGAATGGAATGCAGTAAGATCAAAACAGTTTTCAAACAGAATGGTAATTATGCAATGTCATTAGTTCATAACATGAGAACGTAGATTATATCTGTACTTTCCGGGTCTTGTCTGGTCTTGAAATAGCTGGTCTATAGGTGCGGAAATGTTCGACTCCACAGGCGACAAATGTTCACTTTGTACAGTACTTGGTTCGGGATTCAAAGGAGTAGTTGCTGCTGGGGTGTCAAAGTTCTGTGTTTCCGTTCGTGGGTGGTCCGTTATGTACTCTGCATCACTGAAAGGGATGTGCCTAGGAACAGGTTCTGTCTCAGATATACCAATTCCCTGTCTAACCCAGTTATCATAGGGGAGTGGAAGAGGGACACGCTTCGTATGGCTGGCGTGCACCCAGTTTTTCCTTCCAGCTAGGCGGACTGCAGTTCTTGTTGTGAGGAGGACCTGGAACGGACCAACGAATCTTGGCTGGAGGTTTCGGGTACGTTCAAAGTTCCGAACCACCACTTGGTCGCCTGGTTTCAACGTGTGGCCTGGACTCTCCGGCAGTTTAGGCAAGGATTCGAATACCTGTTGATGAATAAGGCTCAATTTAGCAGTCAGATCATGAAGGTAATCAATCAACATTGGGTATTCAATCTGTTTGAATTCCTTTGGCCTAGGGACTCCCCAAACATTAGCAGGGCGGCCGAACACAATCTCATATGGGCTAAGCCCTACTCGAGAGTGTACAGTCGCTCTGGTGGACAGTAAAGCTAAAGGCAGTGCGTCTGGCCAAGAGAGACCAGTGGAAGCTTGAATTTTCGCAAGTTTCAGCTTCAGGGTGCCATTGTACCCTTCAACCAAACCCGCTGATTGTGGGTGATTCGCACTATGGTATTTTTGGGAAATACCCAGACCCGCACACACACTCTTCATAACTTTCCCTACGAACTCACTTCCATTGTCTGACCAAACAATCCGTGGCATACCATACCTGGGGAAGTACTCTTTGAGGAGGATTTTGGCAGTGGACATAGCAGTGTTGTCCTTTAACGGATATGCCTCAATCCATCTCGAGAAGGCACAGACTACCACTAGGACGTATTTGAGATTGTTACATCTATCCATGTGGATATAATCCAACTGAATCACTTCAAAGGGACAAGAAGGGGGAGCAAAATGGCCAGTTGGGGTTGGGGTTCCCTTGCCAGGATTATGCATCAGGCATACCATACAATTTTTCACCACTCTTTCTGCACACTTAGTAATTCCATCGTTCTTCCATACTGGAGCTAACATTTTACAGATCCCTTTCGAACTGATGTGCGCCGCTCCATGCGCCATCGTGACTACTGCAAGTACATACGCGTCAGGTAACATCCAACGCTGCTGCTCAGACAAATCGACCCAACATCCACTTGAATCCATTTTACCCGTTTTCTCCTTCCATTCATTCTTCTCATTTTCAGTTGCTTCATTCTGGATTGTTTTCACACTTTCAATCGTATTCTCACACATTCCTGATTCAGCAATCCATCTTGCAGACGTTGCAACATACATTCGGCTAGTCATGTTCTTGGCCGTCTCTTTGGCGACCTCATCAGCAAACGCATTTCCACGGCCAACATCATCCGTAATCTTCCGATGTGCACTGCACTTCACAATTGCAACTTCATTCGGTAGAGTCAGGGATTCCAATAGATCGCTGACTAGCTGTCCATGTTGGATCTTAGTCCCATGGGACGTGAGAAAACCTCTTTCTCTCCAGAGACGCCCAAAATTGTGTGCGACGCCGAAGGCGTACTGGCTATCAGTAAACACATTCACTCTCTTTCCCTTAGCTAAAACACACGCTCTTGTTAATGCAATTAATTCTGCAGCCTGGGCAGAATTTTGACTTACTCTTGCAGTCTCAACAATCGTACTCAATGTCGTAACTGCATACGCGGCCGTCACATCACCATTCTGTAATTTGAAACAAGAACCATCGACATATAAAGTGCCATCTGGATCTAGTAATGGAGTGTCTTTTAAATCAATCCTACCTTTTGTTTCTTCCTCAGTTCTGAAACAACAATCATGGGGCTCTGAATCACTCGACTCTTGAGTAGTCGGCAACAGTGTTGCTGGATTCAATATGTTGCATCGCTTGATCTGAATATGACTTGCCAAAAGTGTCAGCTCATAGCCTGATAGTCTAGCACTGGTGAGGTGCTGAGTTTTCGTTCGATTCATGAGTGTATCCACAGCATGTGGAACCATGACTACTAACATGTTGTTCATGACTAGTCCGGCAGACTGTCGAATAGACACTGCAGCTGCTGCCGTAGCTCTCAAACAACTTGGCAATGCTCTGGCTACCGGATCTAATGTGGATGAGAAATATGCACAAGGCCGCTGTTTGTCACCAAATTGTTGCGTTAATACACTCAAAGCACAACCTTCTCTTTCATGGACATATAGAGTAAACGGCTTACTGTAGTCAGGAGTACCCAACACAGGAGCTGAACACAGCGCATCACGTAAGTCAGAGAAGCTCTGCTGACATTCATCAGACCATGGCAAAGGGCTCGGAACACCTTTTCCAGTCAGGGCTACCAATGGTTTCGCCATGAGAGAAAAATTTGGGATCCATTGCCTGCAGTATGACGTAATACCCAAAAACGCACGCACTTCTCTTTGTGTGCTTGGTACAGTCATCTGTGAAATTGCTTTGATTCTCTCTGGGGTCAACCTTCTTCCCTCCTTTGACAAAAGATGACCTAAGTAGGTCACTTCTTGGCAACAATATTGCAGTTTAGAAGGTGACACCTTGTGATGTAAGTCTGACAAATGACGTAATAAAGAAATTGTAGCTGCTTTGCAAGTTTCCTTGTCATCAGCAGCCAGTAAAAGATCGTCTACGTATTGGATCAGAGCAACACCATGAGGAAGTACAAGGGCATCTAATTGACTCTTCAATGCTTGGCTGTAAATTGAAGGGCTATCACAATAACCTTGCGGAGCGCGTTTGAACCTGAAGCTGCGACCTCCTAAGGAGAAACCAAAAATGTCTCTACTTTCCTCGGCTATGGGAATGCTGAAAAAGGCATTTTTCAAGTCGATCACTGTAAACCATGAAGCTGAGGCAGGAATCAACGTCAGTAATGCAGTGATATCTGGGACTACAGGAAACTGTGGAATCACTATTTTGTTGACTTATCTGAGGTCAATCACAAATCTGTAAATTGGAGGTTTGGAAGGGTCAGTACGTTTCAAAATCGGCAGAACAGGACTATTGCAGATGTTCCCTCTAGTTTCCTCAATCACATCTTTCTGTATTAGGTCTTTCACAATCAATAAGAGTGCTCGTTCCCCTTCATTCGAAATCCGATACTGTGGGATTCGTGGGAATTTAACATTAGCTTTCAGACTTACCACATAAGGGGGAATTTCCAAGAGGCCTACATCGTTAGGACCAGTCGCCCAAAGAGTATCAGGGAGAGAACGCAGCTCCGGTGGGAGCTTATCCATCGACATATACATTGGAGAGATGACTCTTTTGCCTAATGTGAGCTGTACTCCTGAAGGGGAACAGTACAGTGTCGCGTGCAGGCGTTTCAACAGATCTAAACCAAGCAAATTCTCATTACAACCGGTTGTTAAGATAAGGGGTGCTTCTAGTTCGCATGGCCCAACAGATATTGACAAAGGACTAGAAACAGGATCGTGAACAGGGGCACCTGAGAAACCTACTGAAGTGTTTGTTAAGCCAGACAAAGGTGCGCCAGGGAGTTTCGCCAGCATAATTGAACTTTTTGCCGCACCAGTATCCAACAGAAACGGTTCGACCACGCCTGAGGTAACTACTGCGACATAAGGTCCACTCTGATCAACTGGAACTGATACTACTCCCTCTCTTTGCCTGCGGCTGTCCTAGTGCTCGCTTCTTTGAATCTCCTCATTATGGTCATAGTAATCTTCAACGTGGTACTGTGGAGATCTACCTGTTTGCGCAGATTGTGCATCTCGCTGATCGAAATAATTCGATTGGCGATCGGTCTGTGGTGTCATCGTCCCACGTCCTCTACCTCTAGGAGCTTGCATAAACCCTACATTACCTCTCTGGGCTGGGACACCACTAGTTTGTGGGTGCAGTACAGGACACTCATTCTTATAATGACCCTCCTTTTTACAATAAGCACACTGATTCCATGCTAACTGTTGTCGCGGAAAACTATAATTAAATCCTTGGGCCGTCCCTTGCTGGAATTGTGGTTGTGGCTGAAACTGGGGTCGCTGCCATAAATCTGACTGATTCGAACGAGGCGGATACGCCTGTTGCAGAAGAACTTTAGTCTTTAAATCTTTTGTTTTCTTTTCTGACTTTTCCTTCTCTTCCTTCTCTCTGTTCTCGTAATACTGAGCAGTTGCAAGTATCTGTGCTGTTGTCGACACTGCCCATGCACTTTCAGAATCCTTTAACTTGTTACTAAGCTCAGGTAGTAAATTAAACACGAATTTGTCGACAAACAATCTCTGGCCTCCCTCAGTACTCATATCATGCCCACTGTGATCTACGAAGGTCTCTTCAAATCTAGTAAAGAAGTCAGAGACGCTTTCGTCCTTCTTTTGCTTGCATGCCGATAATTTATCCCAATTGATTCGTAACGCTGGCATCAGCGTTTTCATTAGAGTAATTATTCTGCCAGGTAAAGCAGCAATCAGAGGTTCAGGTTTAGCACCGCCAATTTGTTGCGCATCTGCCGCTATAATAGCTGCCCAATCACCTCCTAAGGCGACTGGGTGGTTTTCTTGCCGGATTTTGGCCCATATAGGCTGTGGCACCACATTACCAAATAGCATTTCAATGTCTGCTAAATTCATGACACACGCTTGAACTGTTTGCGTTAACTCTTTGTAATAACCAGCAGGATTTTTACGTGGGTCTGGTAATGCTTGTTTTACGGCTAATACTTCGGCCCGTTTCCAAGGGATGTGTATCCACACTCTCTGGAAATGTGCCGGAGCAGCTGCAATACCCAAGTTCCCATCAGCTGCAACTGCATCACGCCATATCGGTGGAACTTCCCTCATCGGATATTGACCTCGTTTTTTCCTAGTAGTAATCGGTGAACCATCAGGGTCTCTTGTTGCTCGAAGAGGGGACTCATCCCTATAAGCTAAAATCAGTTCTATTGCTCCCCTTACTTCTGGACCTATCACCATTCCTGCGGCAAATTTCTGTTGAATATTTATCAGGTCAGAGGGGACGGAGTCTAAATCATCATCTTCCCATTCTTCACGTACAAGAGAACACATCACGTCAAAAACATAACGTTGGGTTGGTTCATTCCATTGCATAAAGGTATCTAACACTCTTCGTGCATCATACTTCGCAGCTTTCGACATCCACCTAAGAGCTGTCGAATCTAACGTGTCTCGTTCCTGGGGACCAGGAAACTGGCTACGTCTCTGTATAGAGTCAGAAACGGGGGTCCTAATTAAAGACCTGTAGAGAGGAGTTAAGATATTAGTTACAGAGTCGGTTATTTTCCGACGAACGGAAAGCGGAGTCAGAATGTTCACAGGGTTCGGGGACAGAACAGCTGAAGCAGATGAAATAGTAAGGGTAGGAGTAGCAGGTAAAGCAGTTTGCGAAACGACAGGCAAAGGCGGAACGGGCGCCCCAGGAAGAGGGGGTGCCGAAGGAACATTAACCACGGGAAGGATAGGAGCTGGAATCAAAGGAAGTGGAGCAACTATTCCAGGCTGACCAGCAGCTGGCTGTACAACAGGTGGTAACTGTGGTACTGTAATACCCTGTGCATACGGTGGAGGTGAATTCAACAGGTAAGACAACAGAGGATCCTTTTCATGATCCTCCATCGGCTTAGTTGGACAAGATGGCAATACAGGGTAACATTTATCAATTGCCAAATTATATTTTCTATTCTCCATCTCCATTGCTTTCTCAGTCTCGTCGACATGCAGCTGCCTAGCAGACTGCATTAAATTCAACCCTTTCTCTTTCTGTTCTTTCTTCGTTTTCCTAATTTCTCTCTGTTTGGCTTCTTTGTGCCATACGCGAAAAGAATCAAACATTGCCGGCCGGGCTTTTTTCTTGAACAACTTCATTTCTAGATTGTCTAGTATTTCCGTTTCGAAACTACCATGCGGTGGCCAACTAAGGACACCATCTTTTTTGGTATAACGGACCCATACTTCATTATACGTAATAGGACCAACACCATGTTTACAATAGAGCTCATATGTAGGAGTTCCAGTCGGAGGAACCAAACACGAATCCTCCAACCGGGAATCCCCGTTGCAACGTAACCAGGACAAAAAACAGTTACTACTGGTAGTCATGACAACAAAGACAAATTCTAACCAAAACACGCAGAGAACTTAGGCCTACCAAAATGAACCAATACCAAAACAAAGATTATCTAAACAAGAGCAACCAATGATAATCTACGAATTAAACCAAAGCAACAAGGAACAACCAAACTGAGCGTAGCCCACTTAATACTTAACTGAAATGTGGAAGACGTCACCAAGGAGAACCCGTCTACGTCTCGCCGTACTAAGGTCTGCACCTCGGGTCCAAGACAGGGCGACAGTCAAGGCAGCGGTCCTCTGTAGCCGTCTGGGAACGGGAACCCTCGTGGAAGAGATCGTCGGGCCACTTTTACGACATGCAGGGATCGATGAAGCGGGGTACCTCCCTCCGGAATCTTCACACGAAACTTCTCGAACTTTTTCAGGCTTTGGACCAGTACCGGATGACGTCGCCCAACGTTGGGCGCCAATTTGAGGTTCTGGACTTTTAAGAGTCCAGAGGTGTCAGGGAAACAACACCCGAAGACCCCTGAGTTCCTCCTGTCCCGGTGCACAAATAAACAGAGACACGGGCTTCTCGATGGCGGCGTCAAAGACCAAGGTTTATTTACTGCAGGGACACAGAAATCATAGGAACCACACAGAGGCAGAATCTACGAGACTGTTCAAATTGCATTAAGTGGGTTACTCTTTAAATACATGCAAAATGTCTTGGGCTACATTACACGAATATTTCTCATGCCTAACCCGGTATCCCAAACGAACAGTAAATTTGACATCAAACAATAATTAGTCGTAGGTTTTCGGTATTCGATCAGGTCCTCTCGACAGTTTTCCATTCTTTGCCCGATCCTCCCCATCATAAAAATCGTAACCTCCCCATTGTAAAAGCCCAGAAGGTAAGGAGCAGAGCCAGGTGCAAAGGATTGAAATGTAGGATAAGAGGTGTTTATGGATCATAAACGGGCATGGCTACCGTCTTCGGCCTTTCAGTCAGGACAACGGACACGAGAACCAGTATAGCAGGACTGGCCTTAGGCAAGGGAGGCAGCTTGATTCTGCCTCGTCATGCAGCGTCAACCTTTCTCGGGGCTCAAGCTTACGTGTCCTTAACAAGGTGACTCTGCCGAGGTCATCGTCCGTTCATTGACTATGTGAGGGCAAGAAACAAAATGGATGCCGTAACTAAAATGGATGCCATGACTTTAGTGACAGAATGCCCTATTTTCCAGTGAATTCATGCTAGTTGCGCAGCGAAAACACTGTCATGTATATAATGGATCATTTGCGGTTCGTTGGTACCAAAATCGTGTCAGTACTACAATACCGAATTCACGGGTTCGGATCGCTACAGAACCTCACTACTGCCCTTGTAGCGAAATTGTTGTTGTAATGGGGATGAACGTCCCAGTTACAGTTCCCACAGGAGAGATGGTTATTGTCCACAGAAAAGGTAAAGTGGGTGCTCCCCCGCTTTTCCAGGGCTAATAAACTCTCTCTGCTGTAATTCAATTTTACCTTTTGGGGGATAGCTTTCCTGATGGGCAACAGGCAGCATCTCTGGCCCCAGTCGCCTCCGGGACGCTGACGGGCACAGACGGGCTTGCTTTTGGTGCGCCCTCGGCATGCCAGCAGCGTGCCCGCTGCACGCGTCCGCTGCACGCTCACGCAGCGTCCCTTTTTAATGCCTCCATCTCTAAAAGAACTAGACCGCACCCTGAAAGATATGTCGACCAGGAAGTGCAGAATCTAGCTATCGAATCCCGCCACCCCGGGTTTCAGATTCAATTTCCCCACAAATGTAAATTCATTGCCAATTCAATTTTAAAATTAATTTACACATTGATTAAAAACTGCACGTAAAAGTTCATTGCAATACAATGTTTAAAAGCAGGTTTCAGTTAGAAAGCCACGAATGGAGAAGCAACTGACTGCTTCGTCAAAGGGTCGAAAGTGCTCGCGCAGCATCCCTTTGTAAAGCCTCCAGCTACCAAAGAACTAGACTGCATCCTGAAAGATATGTCGACCAGGAAGTGCAGAATCTAGCTATCGAATCCCACCACCCCGGGTTTCAGATTCAATTTCCCCACAAATGTGCCCCTTCATGCAGCACACATGAAAGTGACAAAATTGCACTTAAACAAAAAATGGCATTTTGCTTTTTCAATCTGTGCTGCACAAAGCAGCACACATAGAAAAAGCAAAAACAAGGAGATATAATGCATTTCTCCTCCTTATGCCATCTTAAGACTGTTTTTTAACTGGTCCTAATTTTGGCGCTGCCTCCTATGTACATAGGGGGCAGTGTAAAAATAAATGGGTGTTGCAGTGAAACGCCCACCGCAACACCCACTGCTCACCCCTTTCATGCTAACCAGATTGTGAAAGGGGGCCTGAAGTACAAGGTACCACAACTTCACTATAGGTGACGTTGTGGTGGTGATAGGGGCTTGTACATATGCCCCAGAGTTGCTCTCCAGTGTAGCTCCCATGTCCCATGGGAATATTACCTGAGTTTTAATTTGGACTCAGGAAATGTATTTATGTTATCCAGCTTTCCCAATTGTCCTAAGTATGTCAGTTGATCTTTTGATACAGTAGAAACACACTAGATGCCCATGCCTCTCTGGCAAGAGCAAGGAAGAGGGTGAAGGTTGGCTTTGCACCTGGAAAGGGATATCCAGCACTTCTTACTGATTTGATCTTTATAGGAATGACGGGATCAAAAAGCTCTATTGGGTAGTTCTATAGATATGTAGGAGACAAACCTGACTCCCTGGCATAGGAGAGGCCCTGGTCCAGAATAGTCTTCACTGCAGAGAAACAGTGCACTTGAAAATGAGATCTAGCTGCTGGCCCTGTTTGCTACATGGGTCGTCTTATCTGGAACAATACACTCCATGAGGAGGGAGCTCCATGCCATGAGGTGAAATTCACATCTTTATTTAGAAGTGTTCCTTTCCAGGATACTGTTACACAGGCTTTAAACAGACTGACTGTTGAGAGAGACCATCCTATTCTTGCAAACATGCCAACAAGACACGGAGGGGGAAGGAACCACCAGATTTGTAACTACCTTTAATAGACAGTCTAGGGAAGTTGAGAAAATCCTTAGAAGAAATTGGGAGATTCTTCACAATGACCAAATTATTGGTTCTTCTCTTGATCATATACCCAGTATCATACACATGAAAGGTAGATCTCTGAGAGATACTCTAGTCTACAGTGGCATTATTCCCAGAACTGATATCAGTGTGCCCCCTACCCTTTTCTTCCAGCGCACTCTATGAAAACAAGGGGATTCACATGTCCTGCCTGTCAGGACTCATGTTCAGATAGATGACTTTATTTTATGTTGCTTGTACTTTATATTTGGGTTCAGGTACTCTACTTGGGTTTAATCCCATAGGAAGATGCTATAGTTTAAAGTGTACCCTTGGTCCTCCTGTGGAAAACGTGTAATATTTATTTGGCATTAGCAACAGCCATTTTGTCTGAGGTGTCCATTTTGTTTCCTTCGTAATACTCCTGTCCTCTGCTGCTTGTCTTTTTTCCTGCCTGTGCTATCTATTTTATTTTACTTCCTGAGTCAGCTAAAAGCAATGTATGTGCTGAGAGTTTGTAGCTGCCAGTACACCTGTTAAATGTCAATCATCTGCTACTACCATAAGCACTCCTGCTCCCCCTCCCACTTTGCTGACCATGTGGTTTTTCATCTGTCCTTTTTTGCTGAAAACTATTTCTAAAACTTGTCTTCCTAATTCTGTTCACATGCTTACAATGCACAAAATTTGTATATAAGCTCTGTGTTTGTGACGTTCCGTCCCAGATCAAGCTCTCCTCAGGATTCAGGCGATGCTACAAGGGGTCCACCTCTCGACGTCCCCAACTCCTGCACTAATGGCACGGAAGGTTGGAGTAATCAAGCGAGGGAAGGGAAGGATGGGAACAGCGGGGATTAGAACCTGTAAAGAAATGTTAACAGACAAACCATACAGAAAAAACATGTAGTCTACACTCATCAATTCTCGCTAGAGGTTTCAAAACACGGTATTTCAGAAGCTGATTTCATATGAATGCGATTTGGCAGAAAGCACTATCAATTCATACACTCACCACCGTGTCTCACATTCAACATTCACTGAGGCTGGCACCCCTTCTGTACTGCTGGACTTCTATCCAACCCTAATAGGGTACAGCCTACGAATGGTCCTGAAACTTAAGCCTTCTCTATCAGACCCTCTTAGTCTAGTTCTCTCTTTCTTGACCACGCCTGCAGAGAAGAGCCTGTTAATATCATGAGCTTCCTTTCACAGGCTACGCTTATGGGTTAGCTGACCAATGTACTCACGGTTCTGACTCTGTAGTCCCAAGGACTTTCGTGGTTGCTTCACCAATCGGAGCACTGCTGTTGCACAGCAAATACTGGGCTCTCCGCCCAGCGAATAGTGGTTGCTTCACCACTCGGAGCACTGCTGTTGCACAGCAAATACTGGGCTCTCCGCCCAGCGAATAGTGGTTGCTTCACCACTCGGAGCACTGCTGTTGCACAGCAATTACCGGGCACTCCGCCCAGCGAATGCAGACTGTTCCTGGGAAGGGGACTTAACGCTTCACCGGGAATGCGGTCACCGTTCACCCCCTGCCTCCGGTGATCCAAAAGACTCTCGCCGACTTTAACGGACTGGGATGTTCCGGTTTCGCCTCGTCCCGATGCTTCTCTGCCTTCGGGAAACAGCGCCGTCCACGCTGCGTTCTGTTCTAATTACCAAGGCCTCCACTACCAACAACCGCTACCAAACCGCGGAGGTAATTCAGTAGCCACCGGCCCGTCTCAACTAAGCGGCCGCAACGGGAACCTCTCTCCTTCCGATGATGGAAACGCCGATCTCGAATTACGCACAGCGTCCGGCGTGCATTTCCCGGTCTTGAATGCTCGAGGCTCCGCCCACTCGCACCCAGGGAATTCTGGGAATTGTAGGCGAGGTAGGCGCGAGGATCAAATCACTACAGCAGATCCCCGTCCCGGCGCCTCCTAGAACCGGGTTTTGTCGGGTGTCGTCGGTAAAACGCCCCAATCTTGGCAGGCGCATGTACGTTGCTGCTGGGAACCCAGGAGTCCTCCTCCGAGGTATATCCTTTCCAGGATATCAAGAACCATAGATTTTTTCCCCGGTATTTGGAGTCCATAATACGCCGGACCTCGTATTCCGGGCCGTCATCCGTGATCAGGGCTGGCGCTCTCTTCTTTACCCACCTACCTGCCGGTTTCAACAGACTACAGTGGAAGACGGGGTGAATCCGAAGAGACTCCGGAAGTCGTAGTTTGTAGGCCACCGGATTGATCTGTTTAACCACCGGGTAGGGACCTATATACCTAGGATGAAACACACTGCGTAGCTTAAAACGAATGTTCTTGGTGGACAGCCACACCTTATCCCCTTTTTTGTATTGCGGGCCCGCTACACGGTGTCTGTCCGCCCAGCGTTTGTAAATCACTTTCGCCTTGATTAGCATTTTCCTCGCCTGTACGTGCCCTTTACTCAGTGCTTGTACATGAGCTTGCAGCGAAGGTTGGAAGTTTACTCTTCGGGGTATGCTTATGGGTAACATCCGTGCCTCGTACCCATAATTGGCCAAGAAGGGAGAGACCCCTATGGAATTGTGCGTGGCGTTGTTGTATGCCACTTCTGCCAACCATATCATATCCACCCACGAATCTTGGATCTCTTCCGCATAGCATCTCAGGTATTTTTTCACTGTTTGGTTCAGTCGTTCTGTTTGTCCATCCGTCTGTGGGTGAAAACTAGAGGACACCGCAGACTCAATGTGCAAGGCCCTGCACCATCCTTTCCAGAAGCGAGCTATGAATTGGGGCCCCCTGTCCGATACTATAATCCGCGGAATGCCGTGTAGTCTGACCACGTTTTTCAACAACAGCTGAGCGGTCTGTCCAGCCGTGGGTAGTGTGGTACATGGAATGAAGTGCCCCATCTTCGTTAAGCTGTCTATTACCACCAGGAGGGCCGAACAGCCTTGATCTATTGGGAGACCGGTGATAAAATCCATACTGATAGTATGCCATGGAGCGGCAGGAGTGGGCAATGGACGGAGCAAGCCCCTCTTCGGGGAGGTATCGGACTTGCCTCTGGCACACTCTTCGCATCTGGAAACCCACTTTCGTACGTCTGTGCCTAGGGATGCCCACCAGAAGTGTCTTTTCACCAATAGGGTTGTCTTCTGTATACCTGGGTGACCTACTATTGGCGATTCATGACACCATGTAAACGCCTTTTTGCGAAGGGCCGGAGTGGGTAGGAACAATGTCTGATTCCGAAAAGGCAGACCCTGTCTCATCGTTCTCTCGGGTTCTTTCTCTGCCCACCTAGTCCATTCAGGTATGCTCCTGTCGTGTCTAATGTCATCCAGAAAGTTCTCGGCCTGTACTACACAGAGTACCTTGGAGGGCGGTATAATCGATTCTTCCAGGACGTCTGCTTCTACCTCCGAAGTCAGCACCCGGGATAACGAATCCGCCTTCCGATTGTCGGATCCTGGCCTGAAAGTAATGACGAAATTGTATTCCTCAAAAAACAACATCCATCTCATTTGTCTGGGGGAAAGCCTCCTGGCCGTTCGTAAATATTGCAGGTTCCTATGGACTGTGTAGACCGTAATCGGAAATTTAGCTCCCCATAAGTAAGGACGCCATTCTTGAAAGGCCTTCTTGATGGACAGCAGCTCTTTTTCGGCTATGTTATAATTACGTTCCGCTGGGAGCAGCTTCCTGGACAAGTATGCCACGGGGTGTAGCTGCCCGGTATCTTTGTCTCTCTGCGATAGGATTGCCCCCACTGCTTCGTTAGAGGCGTCCGCTTCCACTATGAACGGGGTATCCATCTGTGGGTGTTTCAACACAGGCGCGGTGGTAAAAGCCTTTTTTAGATATCCGAAAGCCCTGTCCGCTTCCGGTGTCCAAACGAATGTTACTCCTTTTCTAAGGAGTCGAGTAATCGGAAGGGCCTTTGTGAGAACCCATGGATGAACCGCCTGTAATAATTTGCAAAACCCAGGAAGCATTGTACCTCTCGGACGTTGTGTGGGATCGGCCACTCCTGCACTGCCAGTATCTTGCGCTCGGCCATGCATAACCCCTCGGGTCGAAGAATCACCCCCAAAAACTCAACTTCTGACACCCCAAAATCGCATTTGCTCAGTTTGCAAAACAGGCTATGCTTCCTCAACACCCTTAAGACCTGCCACACGTGTTCGGTGTGACTGTGCATGGAGTCTGAATACACCAGAATATCATCGATGTATACCACCACTGTCCTATCGATGTACTCATTTAAGACGTCATTCAAGAAATATTGGAACGCCGCTGGGGCGTTACAAAACCCAAACGGCATAACCAAATACTCGAAGAGGCCATATCGGGTCTTGAACGCGGTCTTCCATTCGTCCCCTTTGCGTATGCGTACCAAGTGATACGCCCCCCTAAGGTCTAGTTTAGTGTAAACCTTGGCCTCTCGTACCTGGTCCAACAATACGGGTATGAGGGGCAACGGATACCGGTTGCGAACTGTGTTCTTGTTAAGCATCCTGTAATCGCAACACGCCCTTAATTCGCCATTGGCCTTGGCTATAAAAAACAAAGGGGACGCTGCTGGAGACCGAGAGGGGCGTATGAATCCTAATTCTAGGAAATGATCCAGATATTCACGGAGGTGTTTCGTTTCTGGCTCCGAAAGTGCATACACCCTACACATAGGGAGGGAGGCCCCCTCTACCAAATCTATCTGACAGTCGTAAGACCGGTGAGGAGGAAGTGATTCTGCCCGTGATTTGTTGAACACGTCAGAGAAAGCCTCGTATTGTTTGGGTAAGGTCACCTCCTTTTCGGCCGCCGTCGCTGCCACAAAGGAGCAAGCCAATGCTTCCGCACTAGTACCCCCTTTTGTAATCGAATGCTCCCGGCATTCCTCAGACAGGAACTGTACTGTCTTCTCTCTCCAATTTATAGAGGGATTGTGGAGACTAAACCATGGCATTCCCAATATGACCTCATACTGTGGGGCGTCGATAATATTTAAAGATATTAATTCGAAGTGACACATGTCCCCGGTTCTAGTTTCTAGCCTGAGTATCTCTGTTTGCTCAATGAGGAGCCCTGATGTTAATGGTTTGCCGTCAACCGCCAACACCTCCTCTGGGATCTTCCTTGATACCTTCCTAATGGCCAACCTCTCAACTACTCCGCGGTGTATGAAGTTACCGGTGGCCCCAGAATCCAACATGGCTCGGATCTGATACGATAGTGACTCCGTCTCTATCCACATGATTAGTTCTATATGTCTCTCAGTGTCTTGGTGTTGCGCGGTGGCCAGAGAAGGAATCCTCCATTGTTGTTCCTTCTCTTCTACCGCACCCCCCAACGCCCTGGTTTCTACGTCAGTGCTGACTACAGCGGCTATGGTCTTTTTGTTCCGACTGTACCCCCCTGTCCTTTTGGGTCTAGCGGGACATTCGCGGACGTAGTGCCCCTTTTTCCCACAATACATACAGAGTCCCTGGACTCTCCGGCTCTCTCTTTCTGCTCGGGACAGCTGAGCTCTCACTGCTCCCACCTCCATGGGTTCTGGTGTTGTCTCTACAGTATTGGTGTCTTTCCTGACCCTCTCTCCTCTAAACCGATCTCCCCCCCGGTCCGCTATGCGCCCATCCAACCTCAGTGCTAGGCTAATCAGAGCGGTGCAGGTGCGGGGTTGTGGGTCTATTCTGGCAATGACGTCCTTCAATTCATCACAGAGTCCCTGGTAGAAAAGAGACATCCGTTTCTCTTCCGGCCAGTCTGCCTCCGCTACCAAGCGATTGAATGAGGTCAAGTAAGTGACTAACTCGTTCCTCCCTTGTTTTAGTTCTAATAGCTCTCTGTCTGCACTAAACGTGGTGGTTCTTCTGTCGAACACACCTTCCAATGCTGTCCGAAACTCGTCCCAATCTGATAACACCGGGTCGTTGTTTCTTACCAATGGTACCGCCCAATTGGCGGCGTCTCCTGCTAAATAGGAGATAGCAAACGCCACTCGAGAATGATTACTCGGGAAGGAAGACGGTCGGCAGGAAAAATGCATCAGTATTTGGGTTATAAACACTTGGATCTTCCGGGGATCTCCTGTATAACGTTCCGGATTAGCTAGCGGAATGGGTGGAGGCACATGTACCTGAATGGGTAAATTCCCTGTACTGACGTCAAAGGGGTTTCTTGATAGCCGTTCTACCTTCTCTCTTAAATGCGCCGTTTCAGCCCTAGAGGCGGCTAATTCTTGACGCACTGCGTCGAGCGCGTGCAGAACCTCTTCCATACTGCGTCCTTATAGTATCCCCGGAACCGGGAGGAGCATATATACGTGGGTGCGTAATTCTGTGACGTTCCGTCCCAGATCAAGCTCTCCTCAGGATTCAGGCGATGCTACAAGGGGTCCACCTCTCGACGTCCCCAACTCCTGCACTAATGGCACGGAAGGTTGGAGCAATCAAGCGAGGGAAGGGAAGGATGGGAACAGCGGGGATTAGAACCTGTAAAGAAATGTTAACAGACAAACCATACAGAAAAAACATGTAGTCTACACTCATCAATTCTCGCTAGAGGTTTCAAAACACGGTATTTCAGAAGCTGATTTCATATGAATGCGATTTGGCAGAAAGCACTATTAATTCATACACTCACCACCGTGTCTCACATTCAACATTCACTGAGGCTGGCACCCCTTCTGTACTGCTGGACTTCTATCCAACCCTAATAGGGTACAGCCTACGAATGGTCCTGAAACTTAAGCCTTCTCTATCAGACCCTCTTAGTCTAGTTCTCTCTTTCTTGACCACGCCTGCAGAGAAGAGCCTGTTAATATCATGAGCTTCCTTTCACAGGCTACGCTTATGGGTTAGCTGACCAATGTACTCACGGTTCTGACTCTGTAGTCCCAAGGACTTTCGTGGTTGCTTCACCACTCGGAGCACTGCTGTTGCACAGCAAATACTGGGCTCTCCGCCCAGCGAATAGTGGTTGCTTCACCACTCGGAGCACTGCTGTTGCACAGCAAATACTGGGCTCTCCGCCCAGCGAATAGTGGTTGCTTCACCACTCGGAGCACTGCTGTTGCACAGCAATTACCGGGCACTCCGCCCAGCGAATGCAGACTGTTCCTGGGAAGGGGACTTAACGCTTCACCGGGAATGCGGTCACCGTTCACCCCCTGCCTCCGGTGATCCAAAAGACTCTCGCCGACTTTAACGGACTGGGATGTTCCGGTTTCGCCTCGTCCCGATGCTTCTCTGCCTTCGGGAAACAGCGCCGTCCACGCTGCGTTCTGTTCTAATTACCAAGGCCTCCACTACCAACAACCGCTACCAAACTGCGGAGGTAATTCAGTAGCCTCCGGCCCGTCTCAACTAAGCGGCCGCAACGGGAACCTCTCTCCTTCCGATGATGGAAACGCCGATCTCGAATTACGCACAGCGTCCGGCGTGCGTTTCCCGGTCTTGAATGCTCGAGGCTCCGCCCACTCGCACCCAGGGAATTCTGGGAATTGTAGGCGAGGTAGGCGTGAGGATCAAATCACTACAGTGTTCTGTGACTTCAGTGTACTACCTCAGGCAGCACTTGAGCGTGCTGTGTGGACGTGGCCCCACTCATGAGTGATTAATAAACTTGTTTATTCCCAGCATCAGTGCTGATCTCTACTTTGTTGGGTTTTTTTGAACCCGTGGACTAAACGGTTACCCTGCATCAGTGTACCTCTAAAAAGGTATATTTCCACAGTTGGCGCCCGTCGTGGGACCCCATTGGAGATACAGCCATCCGAAGGAGTGGTTTTGACGGAGGACTGGAATTTCTCTGAGGAAGCTCACTGTACAAGGAGATCTTTGTCTTTGCAGGCCGACGTGACTTTTCCGGTTTTCCTGATTTGACTCTCAAGGTGGTGCCAGTCTCAACTGGGGTTTTCTTTGGAGCACTTTTGTAGGTACCATTAGGTCAACCAGAGATCAGCAGGTGAGAGTTGGAGTCTTCATTTTGGTAAGGTCGCTAAAGCGACACTCATTATTTGTTAAGCTTGGGCTTTTTGCTTGAATTTGTTATTCAGATTTTGCAAAAATTGAAGGCAGGTAATGTGGAGATTGTTTCCTTTTGAAATATTTGTTTACTAATATTTGTAGAGCATGCCTGTTTTCAGCATACTTCGTATGTGGTGTTGCTGCTCTGGTGGTAGCAAAGTAAACTTGGAAAAAAAAAAAGTCAGCCAGCTCCCCCAGTGGGGACATCTAGTAATAAAGACATATATGTCAAATATGTTATTCCTTCCATAATGTGCAGTACAGTGTGGAAAAAATACACAAATAAAGATTCTGATCTACAATGGCCTGTGAATGGGTCATTTGATTTTAAAAAGGTTCAATATGTAGAGTAGTGTTTATTTGAAAGAAAAAACTAGACAGGAATGTTTGATTGTGTGCGTATGTGGGAGAAAGAAGTACGAGAGAGAGTGAAAAGAGCAGAACCTATAGCAGAAAAAGAACAACGACAAACGAGATGCTCCTACGCGTCAATTCATTGTCCAGGCGACAATTTTGTCTCGCCTGGACTATGGCTCGGTTCTGTATTTGGGAGCCAATAAGTCAGAGATCAGTCGGCTCCAGAGGGTTCAGAACCTGGCGGCTAAAATACTTTTAAGACAGCAGAGATCAAGTTCAGCCAGGACTGCCCTACGGCGTCTACACTGGCTACCCATGCAGAGGTGCTTTGAGTTCAAGGCCCTCTGTATGGTTTTTAAAACATGGAGGCTGACTTCACCAGAGATTCTGAAAGATCTAGTTACGCCCTATGAGCCTATGCTCCAACTTCGTTCCTTTGGCCAAAATTTGTTGTTGGAACCCCGGATAAAGAAAATCAGGGCGGGAGGTAGAGCCTTTAGATTGAAGGCTGCCAGACTTTGGAATTCTCTGCCATCTCATATTCAAAGTATCAGCAGCTACCTACACTTTAGGAAGGCAATCAAGACATACCTTTTCCCTAGGGATTAGGCCGTAAGCTGTTCCACCTGGGAGCGGTTCCTTTTACTCTTTAGGTTAGCGCCGGGACACCCCCGTGCTGGGGTAGCTGTAGCGCTATATAAATTGTTTAACATAACATAACATATATCAAAAAGCGCTAGAATTAAAAAAAATAAAGAAAAAAAGGAAAAAATAGAAAAAGAAGATAGGGATCATCGATTAGAGGTAAATGGCCAGTACCCTATTAGGCGCCCTATTTATCCCATACTTAATAAACCTCAGGATGACTGCATCCTCTTAGATCAACCCCCACCCCGTATAAATTCCCCACTCCAAGTGCCCCTCAGGATGAGGTTTTTGATAAGGACCATTTGTCTTCAGAAGAAAAAGATAAAGATAAGCAAGTTATGTTATGTTATGTTATGTTAACATTTGGTAAAGCGCAACAGCTGCCCCAGCAAAGAGGCGTCCCGGCGCTAAGAACCACAGAAAACTCTAACAGAGGAATAGAGGTAGACAGCTAGGAGATCTAGGGAGAGGGAAACAGATGGGTTTTCACTGCTTTCCGGAAGGCAGACAGATTTTCCAATGAGCGAATGTTCAGTGGGAGGGTGTTCCAAAGTGTGGCACCCAGCACCCTAAAGGAGCGTCCACCAGTGCGGGCAAGCTTTGTCCGGGGTACAATCAGTAGGTGTTGACCTAGTGAGCATAGGTTGCGTTGTGGCACATAAGGTGTTAGGAGAGGGCGGAGTAGTTCTGGGCGTCCAGTTTTAAGGATTTTAAATGTCATAATGAGTGTTTTGAACTGGATTCGCGATTCGATGGGAAGCCAGTGCAGCTTTCGAATTGTAGCTCTGGCCGAACATCTGCGGGGGAGGCCGACCAAGGCTCTTGCCGCGGTGTTTTGCACCCGTTGCAGTCGTGCTATCTCCGCTTTGTTGGCGCCCAGTAGTAAAACATTGGCGTAGTCCAGGTGGGAGAGAATTGTGGCTTGGACAATTAGTTGCCGAACCTTGGAGTCGAAGAATCCGAGTATTGGATTAAGGCCCACACAGGTAGCTGCCACTTTTTTTGTGTGGGTCTGAAAGTTAAGAGAGGAGTCCATCCAGACTCCTAGGTTTTTGACCAGGGATTTTGGAGGTGGGATGGTGCCCAACGATGAAGGCCACCAATGCTCGTTCCAATGGCTTGTGATCTTGCCGAGGAGCAGCACCTCCGTCTTTCCTGCATTAAGCTGCAGGCAGTTGTCCATCATCCACTGGGCTACGGCGGCCAGACCGTCCCTAAATCTTGAGGCCGTGATAGAAGGGCCTTCAGTGAGAGTGATGGCCAGCTGCGTGTCATCCGCGTATGACACCAGTGTGAGGTCCCATTCTTTAGCCAGTGCGGCGAGTAGTTGCACATACAGGTTGAAAAGGGATGGGCCAAGTGCAGAGCCCTGAGGGACACCCTGTCCGATGGGGTGGGGCTGGGAAAGAAATGGGGGAGCTGAAACCCGGAAGGATCTGTCTTTCAGGAAGGAACGGAACCATTCTAGGGCAAGACCTGAGATTCCCACATTAGCCAGACGATTTACCAGTATGTTATGGGAGACCGTGTCAAAGGCTGCGCTGAGGTCTAACAGGATCAGCGCAGCACTTTGACCGGCGTCAAGTATCGTCCGTAGGTGTTCAGACGTGGCTAAGAGGGCAGACTCAGTGCTGTGGCCTGGCCTGAAGCCGTTTTGGGATGGGTCTAAGATGTTATTATGATCCATATGTTGGGACAGGATGATGTTTACGCGGGCCTCTGCAAGTTTAGACAGCCATGGAAGCAGTGAGATAGGTCTAAAATTCTCCAACTTGGAGGGGTCCAGAGTCGGTTTCTTAATGATGGGAGAGACCCAAGCTTGTTTCCAAGCAGTCGGGACACTGGCCGAAGAGAAGGAAAGATTCAGTATGGATGCCAAGGAAGGCAGAAAAAAATCTACGGATTCGACGAATTGGGTCGGCCGCATCGGGTCTGCTGGGGATCCAGACTTGACTTTCTTACATAGTTTCGTAAGGTCCTCATGTGAGATTTCAGGTATGAGCATCATAGTGGTGCCATTACTGATGGAGTTAGGGGAGTTAAGTGGGGCAGTAGAGTGCTGTGGGAATGATTTGTAGATTGTTTGCACCTTTTCTACAAAAAATGAGGCAAGGTCCTCACATTGTTGCGAGGAGGTGATGCTGGAGGAAGAGGATCTGCTACTCTGCAGTTCTTCTACTAGTTTAAAAACAACTTTAGCAGGGTTAGGGCTAGAGTTAATTTCTTCGGCATAGAAGGTGGCGCGCGCGGAGCAGATAGCTTTGTGGTAGAGTTTTTGTTAAGACATGTAGAAAGCTTTATCTCTGTCGTTGTATTCTCGTCTCCAGATTCTCTCGGCTTTCTTGCATTCCTTCCGCATGGATCTTAAGGTGTCGTTATACCATGGGTTGGAAGGGGAACTACGTCCCTTAGTCCATTTGAGAGGGATGAGGGCATCTAGTCCCTTCGTGATCCAGTCATGGAAGGCAGCATATGTAGTGTTGATATCCATATGTGCCTCATGCCGGAATTCTACCAGAGCGGAGTGCAGGTCACTGGTTGAAAGTTTGTGCCACGATCTTTTTAGGTGTCGAGTAGGCTATGCCTGATTGAACGTTTCTGTAATCAGTATGGTAAATTTAATTAGGTAATGGTCTGTCCATCCCATAGGTTTGGGCGCTTCTATCAGCGTCTCCAAGATGTTAGTGAAGACAGGATCTAGTGTATGCCCGGCCGAGTGAGTGGCGGCCTGGATCAATGGGTGGAGTTGTAAGGCTGATAAGTCTGCCAGGAGGTTTTTGATGGTAGAATCTTGGTTCAGGTCGAAGTGGAGATTGAGGTCTCCTAGTATGGTGAAATTGGCCGAACTCACCACTAAGGAGTTTGCCACTTCAGGGAGAGCTTCAATGAATTTAGAAGCAGGTCCGGGGGGTCGGTATATATAGAGGCTGGAGAGGGAGAAGTGGGGGCCCATCGTGACCTTGAATCGTGCACTTTCGCAGCTCGAGATATTCTCTCTAGTAAAGGAGCAGATGAATTGTTTTTTATAAATAATAGCGATGCCGCCTCCTCTGGCGTCTCTATTTAGCGATTTCATTAAGTAGCTTTCTGGTAGCGTGAGGTTAGGTACACTAGTCATTTCGTCACGGAGCCAGGTTTCGCATAGAAAGAGAATGTCAGGGTTCTCTTCAAGTAAAAGAGTGTTTACTTGTAAGTGGTGCTTAACGAGAGACCTAACGTTGAGTTGGAGGATAATAAGAGGGGTTTGTTTATGCGTGCCTGAAAGGTGCCTGGATAGGTAGAGACTGGGCGTCGAGAAATGACAGGACTTACATTGAAGGCGTGTTTGTCCGAGATGTCCAGATATCTCCCCGCAACTCTGTCCGGCGTTCAGGGTGGCTAGGAATTCTCTGTCATAGTGGTGGAGTTCCCGTGGAGTTTGGCCAGGAGGACAGGCGATAGGCGATGTCTTGGCGATGACGGGCGTAGACGGGCGCGCCTTAGGCATGCCTTCGGCGCGCAAACGGCGCGCCCGCTGCGCCCGTCCGCTGAGCGTCCGGGAGATGCACATGGTGAAATAGGGGAGAGGAGGAAGGGGTGGGCGTGGCTTTGAGAGGGGCATGACAGGAAATGGCAGCAAGCAGAGTGTCTTTCCCTTGATTCCGTGGCAGCGCTAAATCCGCTGCGCGGTCAGTCTAGGATCGAGCTTTTGTCCTAAGAGGTGCCAAGGAGAAGAGTGAGGTGAGTTTAAAAACACAACAATTGGTGACTTTCAACTTTTAAAAACAAAGTGTCTTAGTGGTGCTCCTGGCTTCCGCCTCAGGAGAGAAAGAGGTTCTGAGCAGGCGCTTGTAATCAGCGTCTTTAAAGGACTAGGCGGGGGGCGTGGCCTCGAAGGGGGCGTGGCCTCGCGGCTCTCCCGTAATGGCGGCAAGCAGAGTGTCTTTCCCTTGATTCCGCGGCAACGCTAAATCCGCTGCGCGGTCAGTCTAGGATCGAGCTTTTGTCCTAAGTGGTGCCAAGGAGAAGAGTGAGGTGAGTTTAAAAACACAACAATTGGTGACTTTCAACTTTTAAAAACAAAGTGTCTTAGTGGTGCTCCCGGCTTCCGCCTCAGGAGAGAAAGAGGTTCTGAGCAGGCGCTTGTAATCAGCGTCTTTAAAGGACTAGGCGGGGGCGTGGCCTCGAAGGGGGCGTGGCCACGCGGCTCTCCGGTAATGGCGGCAAGCAGAGTGTCTTTCCCTTGATTCCGCGGCAGCGCTAAATCCGCTGCGCGGTCAGTCTAGGATCGAGCTTTTGTCCTAAGTGGTAATATTTGTTATAGACACATTTCTCAGGAATTAGAGCCAAAGGGATATTTTATATATTGGGTTTATACTCCTTGGAGTAGAGCTGATGTGATGGCTCTTCAAGCTGCTTTGCCCAACCCCTGGAAAAATCCTGCCGCCTTCAATGAGGAGGTGGAAGTAGCCATCAGCTCCTGCACTATGACCTTGACAGATATTGATATGTTCTTTGGACTTATTTTGCCCCCTGATATGTGGCGAACAATATGTAAAATAGATGACAATGTACCATATGGTGATACCTGGGAACATTTAGAACAAATAGATGTGGAAAGGGAGCCTGCGCAGAAACCTCAGAAGGAGATATGAGATCTTCCTAAAGCTATTGTTGCTAAGTTAAAAACTCTCATACCCCCTAAGAAAATAGATTAGACTACGTTAGTGTCCTGTACACAGAAAAAGGATGAGTTAGTTTCTGACTTCTTTTCAAAGTTTGAGGAAACGCTCCATGATTTTAGTGGTCAGTTATTGGCCTATGATACGGGTCAGCATTTGTTTGTTGATAAATTTGTTGTTAATATGTTACCGGAAATAGCTAGTCGTTTAAAGGCCAGTGAGAGTTCTTGGACTACGTCTTCCTCAGTTTCTCTTTTGACTATGGCCCAATATTATGAGCGCAGGAACAGCAAGCGAAAGGCAGGGAGGCTAAGAAGGATAAAACTTTTAAAGACAAAAGTTATGTTGGCTAAAATATATGGTCCACCATTTAGGGGAGGTGGAAAGGCGGACGTGCAATGTATACACCTGGAGTGCCCTCTCTTCCTTGAGCAAATTTGTCCCCTGATCAGTGTGCTTATTGTAAAGAGCATTGGCGTTCTGAGTGCCCTCTTTTGCGAGGTCAGCAGTATAAGCGGGGAAGGGGAAGTATGAGAGGACCACCAGGGAATTCAGGAAACAGGGGAGGTACAGGAGCTCACCCTAGATTTGAAGCAGTCGGACAAAGACCAAATTACTCTAATACTTTTGATAAACAAAATCAATATCAAATGTCTGATTATTCTGCTGTTGCCCTTGCAGATTCCGATTATGCATTGGGATGCCTAAGATGGGGTTAGGAACCGGTTGAGGTGCCAATAGATCAAATGGGTCCTTAAGTTGATGCAAATGTCTTGAGATCTACTGATCGGTTTCTGGTTGATACAGGGGCTACCTGTAGAGCGCTGTCTAAAAAATTAGTTACTAGGGTTACCCTGTCCGGCACAATGATAACATCGATAGGATTCAATGGGACACCTAATCCTAGCCCACTTTCACAGTCACTTGAATTCGGACTTGACAAATTTACTGCAGCATGTCCATTTTTTGCTTTCCCCTTCCACACCCGACAATATTGTGGGTATCGATATGCTTAAATATTTTCGTGCCACAATAGGTTGTTTTCCGGAATGTGTGTGTGTTATTTTAACTAACAATTATCCAATAGTTGAGAGATCCTGTCTTATCAATGAGGATGCCTCTCTGGCATCCTTACCTAGTGTGAAGAAGGAACACTGTCATTGTTACTATTTCTTGCCTCCCATCATCACAAAGTCTCTAGAAAGAAATTACAATTTTGTAGACAGCAGGTTACCTATTTAGGTCACCTCCTGTCTAAGGGAGGACATGCACTCACACCAAACCACATTCAGACCATTCTAGACACTCCTGTACCCCGCACTCAGAAGGATGTTCGTGCACTGATTGGACTCACCTTTTATTTTGTAGGCAATTTTCACACATTATTAAACCTTTGTTGGCCCTTTTTGACTAAAGACACTCCGATGCCTTTCCCATGGACTACTGAATGTCAGAATGCTTTCTAACAGTCATGCCAAGCACTTTGTTCTGCACCAGTATTAGGAACTCCAGACTACACTCACTAACAAGAGTATGTGAGCTTAGTACTTACTTGTCAATATTTTTACTGACAGCCAGTACGCATTCGGGGTGGCATATAATTTTGGTCGCTTATGGAAAGAAAGGGGTTTCACCTCACATGGGACACAGATAGTGCATGGAAAATTAGTGCATAATCTTCTTATTGCCCTAACCTATCCTAAGAAAGTAGCAATTGTTAAATGTAGTGCACACAAGAAAGTGACTGATATAATAGAAGCAGGTAAATGCATTTGCGGATCGCACAACCCATGAGTCCACAATGCAGTGAAGTACCACCTCCATGTATGTGGTGAAGTCACAAGCTGAACGTTGGCATGATGTCAGGCAGGAAGTGCTGGATATGCAACAATCTGCCTCTGCTGATGAACTAGATCAATGGTGTATGGAGGGAACACTGTATGATGAGGGCTGTTGGAGGAATAAAGATATTACCAAATGGAAGTTACCCACAGCCTACTTATATCCCTTGATTCACATGGCACATGGGCCGGCACATGTTGATGCATCCTCAATAACAAAACAACTTATGCAAGTTTGGAATCATCCTGATATTGCCGGTACTGCTAAAAAGATAGTCCAGTCTTGTCTGGTCTGTCTCCAGTATAATCCTGGAAAGTGAACGCAAATTCCAACAGGAGGATTTGCGACACCAACTGCACCTTTTGAGGTCCTGCAAATGGGCAAAGGACCTAATTCCATTGGGTAAGTTGTTGAATATGTCATGAAGGGGTTAGGGATTAAGCAGAAATTTCATGCCGCTTTTCACCCACAATCAGCATTCTTGGCGGAGCGTTACAATTCTACCCTGAAATTGAAATTGGCTAAAATACAGGCTTCCACGTCTTTGAAATGGCCTGATGCTCTGCCCCTAGCACTACTTTCTATCAGATCAATACCACATACACGATCTGGCCTTACTCCATATGAGGTTGTGTTTGGCATGCCCATAAATATTTGGGGAATCCCTAAGCCTCGCCCCATACATGATGAAACTCATGTGTTGATGAGTCACTGTTTGTCCCAGTTAACTGACAGCTTGTCTTCTATCTATCAGCAGGTACGGGAAGCCCTTCCAGACTGGTCGCAGGGTGAAGGCCACGATCTTTGGCCTGGCGATTCCATGCTGCATGCCCGCGTGAGCCTAGCTGTGTTGAGAGATCACTGTGACATCCTGGTCACTGAGAAAGGATGAGCTGTGTCACCTGAAAGTCCTAAGCAAGTCTTCCCGGACCACACGAACCCTGGTACATCTAGATATCTTCTTCGATCCAGGAAGAAAGACATTTCAGCGCAGAAAGAGACTGTTTGAGCCACTGTCCTGGGTGGTTAAAGACTGACTACATAGGGGGGTAGCCTATTAGTGACTACTCGTCTCAACGTTAGTGAAGAATCCAACGCCTGCCCAGGACCTTAGAGCATCATCTATTTTGTTGTTTGCCGATGAAAATGAGCTTGCCTAAGAAGAAGGAGATCGCTGCCACAACGAGCAATGGCTGTACAATCTGTATCCTTGGTCTGACTTTGACTGCTGCCATCATCGCTACTGTAATGTGGGTAGTGGAGGAAGTAATGCCTGGAGCCTCCTTACCTAACATTACTGTTCCATCACTTGCTGCAAAAGAGCACTATCATTTTGATTTGCCGCAACATGAACAGGGATACCGGCAAAATCTGAGAAACAATTCATTTCTTCATATGTTGCATCAGACACACCAGCTAAGTTATGCTACTAACTGTTGGGTTTGTGGCAAGATTCCTCTTCATCAGAACATAAAAGGAATCCCGTTGTCACCACTGCCATTCTCTCACAATGGCTCATGCCCAGCTTGGTTCAAACTTCTATATGCCTCTAATGAACAAAGTCTGTTACCATAACGAAGATGGGGACTCATAAGCAAAAGGGACTGCTTTAGAAATGGAAGAATATAGTAAAGGAAATGCAGCAACAAACTATGTGTATCCAAATTCTAGATCGGCTAAAGGAAATGGACCCCTTGTTATCTCTGTTGACATGACCACTGGCCCCTCAAAGTACAGGCGATGTACCAGTGGACTACAGTAACTGTACTACAGTGTTGCAGCTTCCTTGCATCACGTCACACTTATTTTGTTTGTGGAACTAAGGCCTACATCCAAGCTGGTCTGGTACCTGTTGCATAGCCTTCCTTCTACCACCTGTGTTTTTAGCTCCCCTAACCTACAATGAAAATTTGCAATTGTTCTATCACCATGCTGGTAGTAGGGGAAAAGGTGCAATCAATGTCTCTGTAGTCAACCAGAGACCACATGGGAATAATATAGACTGGAGCATTCTGTATCATCGGATCCAGCTGTTGTGTCTTCACACCGGATAATTCACCTTCTGTAAATGCGGTTATTTCCAAAATGCATACATTAGTCACTGAGATACATCAAAATTCAGGAACATGGACTTGGACTGGATTGTTCTGGAGCTCATTTTCTGTATGGGGATAGAAAATATTGTCGGCCTTGTTCATAATTATAGCTATTCTCTTCTCTTGGTGTATATTTATTCAATGCGGGCCAATGCTTTGTTCCCTCTGTATTTCCACTTGTACTTCTTGTCCACCATCTAAAACAAATATCCAAAATGTAAATGCCCGTTTAGCAATAGACCGAGAAGTCAGCGATATGATGTTAATCGATATATATGACATTTATCGTACCCCTTTAGAAAAATGTCTTAGCTTATGCCAAAAGGGCCGTCTGTGGAAAACATGTAATATTTATTTTGCATAACCAACAGCCATTTTGGCTGAGGTGTCTATTTTGTTTCCTTCGTAATTCTCCCGTCCTCTGCTGCTCGTGTTTTTTCCTGCCTGTGCTATCTATTTTAGTTGACTTCCTGACTCAACTAAAAGCAATGTATGTGCTGAGAGTTTGTAACTGCCAGTACACATGTTAAATGTCAATCATTTGCTACTGCCATAGGCACTCCTGTTCCCCCTCCCACTTTGCTGACCATGTGATTTTTCATGTGGTTTTTCATCTGTCCTTGTTTGCTGAAAACTATTTCTAAAACTTGTCTTCCTATTTCTGTTCACATGCTAACAATGCACAAAATCTGTAAATAAGCTCTGTGTTCTGTGACTTCAGTGTACTACCTCAGGAAGCACTTGAGAGTGCTGTGTGGACGCGGTGCCACTCATGAGTGATTAATAAACTTATTATTTATTCCCAACTCCAGTGCTGATCTCTACTTTGTTGGTTTTTGAACCGTGGACAAAAGGGTGACCCTGCACCAGTGTACCCCAAAAAGGTATATTTCCACACTCCTCGAACCAATATTGAAGGTGGAACTGTTCTAGGTGTATTTTTCTTGCTAATTGCAACTGGTACATTGTATGCCGGGTTAATACGTTTTTTCACTTGGTGATTTTTACAGTTCTTTCACTTTTTGTTCACTTTTTCACCAGTTGGAGGTTTACTTCCAATTAATTGTGAGAACTTCGTTTTATTTGTGAGGCAAATGTTCTCTCTTCGTCTCTACTAGTAATTATTGTGTACTTTGCCCACTGGGGCTTGACCATGTAATATCTATCATACTGTGTGGCATTCATGATTTCCTGACCAAATAACCTTTTCTTGTTTCAGTGGGGTATTTTCATTAATTAATAAAACATTGTGTACCATTTTGTTTGTTTTGATGGTTGTGCTTTGAAGCCTCTGTGATATCCACTCCACTGTGTTGCCGACTGACAAGTATGGTCTTGTTTCTGTGGTCGATTACTCTTTTGATGACACAAATATATTCGTTTGAGTAATTGTTATGTAATATGTACTTCCAAGATGGCGCCTGCACTTATTCACTTCTCTGTTTTTCATTTTAAACACTGTATGTGGATGACATTTGACGTGATGATCATGGTATCAAGGCCTTCGGGCTGAAACACATCATGTTTGTTTGCTGTGATTAAACATTGACTTTCCAGCACTTTCCTGTGTGAGCGCCTTTATTTTGGATTGTGGACTGAGATTTACTGAGATCAGTCAGCTCCACCAGCCTGTAGTGCTCCAGGTAACGTGGGAGCTCTTATCATTCTTATATACACATATATACAAAGCAAACCATAAAAAATATTAAAATTCGAATAGGAAAAAATATATTCATTCATGTAAACAATAAATAAAATATAAACATTGAAAAAACACATCTTCAAAAAAATAGAAACATTAAGATGAATTTAAAAATCAAAAAAATAATTTTAAATATAAAAAATTTATGAATGCTATAAACTATTTAAGCGACATTATGAAAACTATTAGAGTTTTACAATATGAAATACACTATTACCATTCTATTTAATACAATACTAGGGAATGTGTTGGCCTTCGGAAAGGTAAAATTTACTATTCCCACTCCACTCTGTGCAACAACAGGGAAAGCGTTTTAATTTACTATTATCGTTCCAAACAGGGCAACAGTAGGAACAGCATTGGATTTCAGAGGGGTAAAATGTACTATTCCCACTCCAAACAGTACAACAGTAGAGAAAGTGATGGACTTTGGAGGTGTAAAATTTACCATACCTACTCCAGTCTGTGCAACAGCAGGGAAAGTATTGGACTTTGGAGTGGTAAAATTTACTATTCACACTCCAGTCTGTGTACCAATAGGGAAAGCAGGGGATTTCGTAGGGGTGACATTTACCACTCCTACTTCAGTCAGTGCAACAGTAAGGAAACTGTTGAATTGCAAAGGGGTTAATTTTACTACTCCTGCTGCAGTCTAAACAAGAGTAGCGAAAGTACTTCACTTCAAACACATTACACATAAAAGTAACACCATTAATGTAGAGAACATATTAAACTCTTAATATATAACAATTATTATATATATATCTATATATATATATATATATATATATATATATATATATATATATATATATATATATAAATGAAATTCGCCACCAACACCAGTCTTTCAAGGACCAAAGGACGAAAAGCGGACCACAAAAGTCTGTGCAATTTCCAATTTATTCCAAGCCAAGCAAATCCGCCTCGTCTGACCAGCAAAATCGCAAGTTGCCCTGAAGCATTTTGAAAGGCACTCAACAGTCCTTGCGATTCAAATTTCTTTCACGGCAGCCTGGCCGTGTGGAAGGCACCATCGTCTGCTGCTGCAAGGATGATTTTGCTGGTCAGACGAGGCTCGAGTTCCCAACTCATGGGAGCTCTAAAAGCACAGGACTCTTCGTTTAATAGCATGCTGAAACTGCACCGCAGCCTACTCAAGGCATTTTAAGGACTAAGCATAATTTGAAATGAAAATCTCGACCTTACTTAAAGGATTAAAATGTGTGCATTACGGACTGCAAATCCCAGAGATCAAAGGTGTGACGGTGAATACAAGCACACGCCCACTGGGGGGTTTGGTCAGAATAAATAAACCGAAAATGCAGAGAAATGGTGTTATCGAGTGTCATTTCAGCAAGCCCATGAGGAAGGGGTGTCCAACCCTGAAACGCGTCGGGCGCAATTAATCAATGTGTGGAGGCAGAATCAGCATGCTGTATGTTAACCCGGAGGGCAGAGGACTGTCGAGTGCCTTTCAAAATGCTTCAGGGCAACTTGCGATTCAAATTTCTTTCACGGCAGCCTGGCCGTGTGGAAGGCACCATCGTCTGCTGCTGCAAGGATGATTTTGCTGCTCAGACGAGGCTCGAGTTCCCAACTCATGGGAGCTCTAAAAGCACAGGACTCTTCGTTTAATAGCATGCTGAAACTGCACCGCAGCGTACTCAAGGCATTTTAAGGACTAAGCATAATTTGAAATGAAAATCTCGACCTTACTTAAAGGATTAAAATGTGTGCATTACGGACTGCAAATCCCAGAGATCAAAGGTGTGACGGTGAATACAAGCACACGCCCACTGGGGGGTTTGGTTAGAATAAATAAACCGAAAATGCAGAGAAATGGTGTTATCGAGTGTCATTTCAGCAAGCCCATGAGGAAGGGGTGGAGGCAGAATCAGCATGCTGTATGTTAACCCGGAGGGCAGAGGACTGTCGAGTGCCTTTCAAAATGCTTCAGGGCAACTTGCGATTCATATATATATATATATATATATTACCTACTGGCGGTCGCCAGTAGGTAGTTATAGTTAGGACCACGTTTCCATAGGAAAACCTCAACATTCTATTTTGAATAACTTTGGCGCCGGTCGACGAATCCTCGCGAATTTCTCAAAATAGGTGGGGCGCTACGCTCCGCTCCTACCCTGAAAGTCTCGGGGGGATTCGTCAAGCGGGGGCTGAGATAAAAGGGGGGTCCCAAAACGCGTTTTTCCCATGCATTTTTCCATAGGACCTTTAGAACGAGCTACAGCCCGAACGGCTGAACAGAATTACTAGAAATTTGGCAGAGAGGTAGTCCCTAGGTCAAGGAAGTGCCTTTTGTAGGTTTGGTGTAAATCTGTTCAGTAGATTCTGAGAAAATAGCCTTTAAATCAATATATATATCTGAGCCCGCTTACGGTACGCTTACCGTACGCTTACGGTAAGCGTACGGTGGCGTGCGCGAGCGCGATTCTGATTGGCTCTTAGATCTTAGTAAACATTCGAATCGGCAGAAACCAGGAAGCGGCGTCCGCCATTTTGTCTACCGCACTGAGTGTTATGTATCAAACATGATGGCCAAAAACATGTTATGGGGATGTTTTGACAACTCCCTCTCACATAGTCATGTTGAGGGAGTCCCCAAACATCCCCCAAGAGCAAAAACGGCATTATTTTTTTTTCGGCAATTTCGCGGGGTACGCTTACCGTACGCTTACCGTAAGCGTACGGTAAAAAAATAAAAATAAAAAAAACACTATCCACACTTTCTCCACCCCTTGTGCAAATGGTGGCCGAAGGCCACCATTTGTGCATGGCTTATCAGAGCACAGAAATTTCCCAAAAAATTTCAACAGATTACCTATCACAAGGAAGCGCATAATATGTCCTCCATGTGCGCACGGTGCGCGAAGCGCATCGTGCGTACATGGCCCATCTAGCGTAACGTGGGCACGGCACTAACTGCGTAAAGTGGGTGCGCGGTGCGCGAAGCGCACCGCGTGCTCACTGTGCGCGCACGGTGCGCGAAGCGCACCGTGCGCGCACGGAACGAACTGCGTTAAGTGGGCGCGCACGCCACGAATGGCGTAAAGTCACTTAGCATTTAAAAAACCGTACAAATTCACTGAAAAAACCATAGGTTTCACACACGTTATAGTTAGGAATTAGCATTTAAAAAACCTTGCAAATTCACTGAAAAAACCATAGGTTTCACACATGTTATAGTTAGCGGAAATTTTACTGATAAAAAACCAATGAAATTGCCCCGTTATAGTTAGTGCTGGCAACTATAACTCACGCGACCGCAATCTTCTGCTGATGACATATGTGTCTTTATGAAAAAAAAATATTTGTAATATATGTATAGCTAAAAATGTATGGAAGAAGACATGGGCAAATAAGTGTCTAAATACAGTATTAGCATCAGCAGAGGATTGCGGTCGCGTGAGTTATAGTTGCCAGCACTAACTATAACGGGGCAATTTCATTGGTTTTTTATCAGTAAAATTTCCGCTAACTATAACATGTGTGAAACCTATGGTTTTTTCAGTGAATATATATATATATATATATATATATATATATATATATATTTTGCAAACAAAGTGCCCGTGAGCATTAAAAGGTCACTCGACAGCGCTCTGGCAATTCAAAATGCAGCTTCCCCCAAATGCCCCAAATTCGTGCTCTGTGCCGACGCGTTTCGAGGCTGAAAGCCTCTTCCTCTTGGGCTGCTCCGAATAAACACCGTATTGAAAACTCACAGTGTTTCCGGCGTTTTTTATTTCATTATTTTCCCTCAGTGGGCGTTTGTTTAGTACAAAGTTCTTTTGGTGCATGATGGTACTTCAAGTCCATACTGTGAGCATATTTGTATCCTTTTAGTAAAGTCAATGTGTGTTTAGGATTAAAAGCATTGTTTTATCCTTTAGTAGGTAGCGGAGCATTGGGACAGGCTAATTTGCATAAAGAACGATGTGCTGACATGGCATTGATCAGTATCATACCTATATATATATATATATCCAACACAATCCAAGGTACGTGCGCTCTCAGGACAAGAGGGATCCAAGACAAAGTATACTTGCAAAAGCGTTTAATTACATGACGCGTTTCGACTACAGCCGTAGTCTTGGTCACATGTAAAAGTGCAAGAACACATGATTGGCTTAAATAACATCACATGGGACAAGTACACAGGAAGTGGTGTAGCGAGTGACAATGGCAGCCATGATGGAATGTTAAATCATAGCTGTAAATACATTGTGTCAGAGTAAACATGCACAAAAATAATGCAACAATTAACGTAAGTAAAGCCAAGTGGAAACTAGAACGCAAAGTGCGACGTGACTGGGGCTGAGGCATCATACTGCGAATCTCTCAATTAGAAAGTGGTGTATCGAGTGACAACGTCAGCCATGCTTGAATGGTAAGTCGTAACGGTGAAATACAATGAACACATTGACAAATAAGCAGTTTCAAAACCAAATGGAAACGTAAGCGCTGAGTGCAATGCCTAAACTCAACATGTCGTGATGTCACTATGCGTCATGAGGTACACCCCTGTTAGGACAACTGTAAGCAGCAGGACACATGTCCTGGCGTGAGGTGAGACAACATGCCTCAGTGAGGGAATGGGATCAAGCCCCAGTGTACACTCAAGAACTACAACAAGGAAACTCTCTCACAAGTGAGACATCACTACAGTGTTGACAACCTCACGGGCAAGTACCAGAGTGTAAACTCCAAGTGGTAAGGTGAGATCCAAAGGTGTGCAACAAGAGAAGTAATCCACATGGAATGAAAAGTGCTCAAAGCAAACCAAATGTCCAATATGTATCACGAGAACCAACAGCACACATGGCATGAAAATGCCAAGCAGTGCCCCGCCTGTCACCACTCTAAATAAATTACCATGTGACAAAATCGGCCAACAAAGGTGATAACCGAAGAAAAGGTTAGGCGGCCCATGCCCGTGGTGTCAGGTGATGTGTCAGGTGAAATGGGCCCCTTCCTTTCCTCCTGCAAAAAGAAACAAAAAATACAGGTTAAAAACTGGACCCTAAAATAAAATAGGGATCAAGTATACAAAACTGTCTTTCTTAATGCACTGGTGTTGTAAGGGAGGAAGAACAAGTTATAACATAATAACATCATGGGCAAAGGGAACATATAACAGAGAATACAAAAGAGAAATGTCATAGATAGGCACAGGTAGGCAAACTAGTTTTCTTTCAGATGAATGGCTAATTCCTCATCTAGGTTTAACCCTCCAGCATTTTGGTTTGAAAGTCTACTATATATTTGGACTCTTTCTGTCTTAATCTAAGAGTTCTGTCTTCTCCCCTGGGGTTCTTGTTAATCTGTTCCAGAATACAGTAACTGAGGACAGAGGAGTCTGAAAAGTGTTGGCCTGGTAGTGTCGGGCTACCGGATATTTGGGGTCCTTACTGGTTATGGCCCACATATGTTCAAGTATCCGTTTCTTGGCCATCAACATTGTACTGCCAATATACCATTGATTGCAGGGACACACAACTGCATATATCACAAAAGTGGTGCTACATGTGAGGAATTGTGAGATGACCTTTCTGTGTGTGCAAATGGTGACTTCTTTGCGGAAAGTGCTGTGTTTGCACGCTTTACAATGTCCACAGGAAAATAAATCTCTGTAGGTTGTGTTCGCTATTGGTAGAGTATCTGGTGACGTCACTATGCACAAGCATGTCTCTCATATTTCTGCTTCGTCTGAATGTGATACTGGGTCTTTCCTGAATCGTCTCACATATGATGTTGTCATTCCTGAGTATGTTCCAGTTACTGGCAAAGATGCGTCTAATCTTGTTGGTGTCAGAATGGTATGAGAGTATAATTTTAGTGTCATTCTCTTCAGTCCTGCCTTCAGGTGGAGTTTTGTCTGCTAGAGTGTCAGTTCTATTGATGCAATCTGCTTTCTCTTTGGCTTTCAAAAGAACCCAGTTGGGGTAGCCCCTTTCTCTGAATCTCTCAAGCATGGCGGTGCATTCTCGTTTGAATAATTCCTTGGTGTTACAATTTATTTTAGTCCTCAGCAGTTCCCCATACAGAATACTCCGTTTGAGCGTTTCTGGGTGACTGCTGAGGGCATGAAGAATGCTATTGCCTACTGTCGCTTTGAGAAACAGTGTGGTGTGGATAGCATTGTGTATGATCTCTAGTTTGACATCAAGGTATTCGGCCTCAGTTTTGTCAATATTGCCCGTAAGTCTGATGTTCCGGACATTGGAGTTGAGTTTGTTTATGAAATCTTGAGCCCCTCCAGATAATGAACAGGTCATCAATGTAGCGAAGCCACATGACAACCCGCCCAAAGTCCAGAGAGAACCCTGGATCCTGCAAGATCTCTTCCTCCCAGAGTCCCATGAAGAGATTCACGAAACTGTGAGCGAAGCATGTTCCCATCGCAGTACCGGTGGTCTGAATGAACATCTCACCATCAAAAAGAAAGATATTATTTTTCAGAAAGAACTCCTTCATGTCAAGGATCATGTTGCTATGCTCCCAGTATCTAACCAGTCTCTTCTTGAGGAAGTGTTTGCAAGCCGCCAGCCCCTGCTGGTGATCAATAATGGTATACAGGGAATGTACATCGAGTATGATAAACATGAAGTCATCACACCAAGTGACATCTTGTATCTTCACAAGGAAGTCTTTCGTGTCTCTGATATAGCTATGGAGATTGGTGACATGTTCCCTGAGAAAATGGTCTATGTATTTAGACACATGCTCTGTCACACTACCCCTAGACGAATCGGTCTGCCAGGAGGGTTGTTCGAGTCTTTGTGCACTTTGGGTAAAATATACAACACATGAAGAATGGGATAGTCTCTTTTTGAGTAACTGTACTCATCCCAGGTCAGAATGCCTTTATCTTTCCATTCCGTGAGTTTGTCCCAAATGTTGGTAATGCTACTTTGATAAATGTCATGGGTGATGCGGAGATAAAAGTTGTGATCATTGAGTTGGTGTTGAGCCTCACTAATGTATTGTTCTCTATCTAAGATCACGATGTTACCAACCTTGTCTGCTGGGCGGATGACAATGTCACTATCCTCTGCTAGACCCTCGAGTTATTATTGCCGATACGCTCTGCCGGCGTGTGCGCCACTTCTCTCGGGTCCCTGTGATACTGGAAGGAGCTTTTTCTGAGGAAAAAATATATATATATATATATATGTATATATATATATATTATCTACTGGCGGTCGCCAGTAGATAGTTATAGTTAGGACCGTGTTTCCATAGGAAATCCGCAACATTCTTTTTGGAATAACTTTGGCGCCGATTGACAAATCCTGGCGAAATTTTCAAAATAGGTGGGGCGCTCCGCTCCGCTCCTATCCTGAAAGTCTTGGGGGGATTTGTCAAGCGGGGGCTGAGAAAAAGGGGGGTCCCAAAACGTGTTTTCCCCATGCATTTTTCCATAGGACCTTTAGTCCAAGCTACAGCCCGAACGGCTGAACAGAATTACTTGAAATTTGGCAGAGAGGTAGTCCTCAGGTCAGGGATGTGCCTTTTGTAGGTCTGGTGTAAATGTGTTCAGTATTTGCTGAGAAAATAGCATTTAAATCAATATATATATCTATAAGCGCGCTCCGAGCGCATACGGTAAGCTTACCGTACGCGCACGGTGCCGTGCGCGAGCTTAATTCTGATTGGTGGTTACATGACTGTAAACATTCGAATCGGTCGAAATCAGTAAGTGTCGGCCGCCATTTTGTGTGTCTCACACTGATAAACAAAGGTGGAGAACGTGAAAAGGGGGCAACGAAGAGAGTTGCAGACCCCCTAGTGTTTGTCAGGGGGTCCAAGAAGGTCACAAAAGTATGAAAAATACATTTAAATTAATTTTTTTTAAATCGCGGGGTGCGTGTACGGTAAGCTCACTGTACGCGTACGGCAGAAAAAAAAACGATAAAAAAAATAGAAGTAAAATCTAATTTAAGTGTTTAGATATTAGGGGGTTCTAAAAAGAGCCGTTGTGTTTATGAAGTGTTTTTTTTGTGGTACTGACAAGTAAGTACCGATGCAGAGTCTAAAGTTCAAGAGGAAGACTCTGTTGCCTTCATCAGTGAAATGTACACCGTCTCCTCTATAAATGCCTTGCATGTTGTAACGCAAGTTGTTGTGGTATATAGAACCCATACCATAGTCTCTGAGGAAAGCAGAAATAGATTTGTTGACGTGCTTTCTTGCTTTGTCAATCTGCGGACAAAATTGGTTGGACCAGTTCCACTTTTGCCTTTGGCATATGTTAGAATATACAAAGGCAGATTGAGGAAAAAGCAACATCAATTGCACAAAGGTGTCCTTAATAAGCATTTCCAGACCTACCCCAGTTAAAGTGCCTAGGTCATTTCCACCACAGTGCACAATAATAAGGTTAGGCTGTGGGAGATGTCGAAAGGTTTTCACCAAAGGCATTAATTGGTGCTACTTTAACCCTCTCTGACCAATCCATTTAATGTCTACATTTGGCAAAGCAAGGTCTCTCACCATACCTCTTTTTTCTGCATACTTTTCACTCCAGAAGACATAGCTGTGACCTACAATCCACACTGTGAACATCTTTCAAGGAGATCTGGATGCACTCAGGAGGTGTCTTTCAGTAGAATGGCAATATGAAATGAAAGACAGTTGTAAAATGGAGGCATACATATTTTTTTAAAATAAAAAGAACTCATTGGCTGATTCAAATCATTTTACAGTTAAAACTAGGCTGTATGTGTACATTTTTAGAAGCATGTTTTGTATTGGTTCAGAACATTGTGTTCCCACAGAAGATTAATTTGGATTTGCTGTTAGGTTTGACAGGTGAAGCACTCTTGCTCTTTGGATTTGAAACATTGTGTGCTGAAATTCTGACCACTCTGCTCACAGCAGTGTTCCATGAGCTGTTGCTATGGTAGCAGGCAGAAGTCAAGTTGGGGGAAGGGTTCATTTGGAAAAGGGTTGAAGTTTTCAACCAATAGAAATGTGTGATTTCATTTGAAAAAATGTGGGAAGCACTGAGATTAACATGTATATGTGTGAAAACAGAGAGGGAAACATTGCCATTTACTGGTTGTGGAGAGAGGAGAGAGGTGTAGAGCTCTGATATTCTGACTCTGATAGTCTGCTGTTTGAGTGCCACATTTCTTTCTCAACTAAGTAATTTTAAAGGTGAGATATGAGTTTGAGAGAGGATGTATGTGGTGATTTTTGATATAAATATTAGAATTGTGATTCTTCTTTAAAAGTTATGTTTTACATTTTGTGGTTTGGGAGATATTTAACTGTCTTGAACTAGTAAAATATTATGGAGTGTGTTTTTACCATAAGTTAAGGTGTACTGGTATCACTGAGGAATACTGTTTTGTGCCTAGAATCAACCCATGAGTCTGTGTGCACACAGGAATTGTTGTCAGAGATTTTAATAGTGATGGTCCGGTTCTGTAAGAATGGCATTTGTAGGAAAGGGGCAGCTTTCTTTTTGTAAATATGATGGTTTCCATTCAGCATAAATCAGTAACACACAAATGGGAGGCAAATGCTAACACATTTGAAATTGATATAGCAGATTTTGCTTCTAATCATGCAATTGCTGAGCTTGGTCATACATATACAAAACTGCAATTAAACCTTGCCACACATGTACTTTTACATACATTACTACAATGTTTATGCTGTTATGGATGCATGCATGCATATGTCTCTTGCAACTGAAAATACACAGTCTGCAGAAGCAGACTCTTAGCACACACCCAGCTGTTTATCCTGTAGAATCATGCTTAGTATTCACAAGTGAGTGGTGTTTCAGGTAGCAGTGAGTAACGCTAATACATTCAACATCACTAAGGCTGATTTCTTTTGCTGGAGTGTAGTCAGTCACCAAGGTTACACATGTTCATGGTCTCAAAAAGCTGTTTGCACATGTGCTGTTTTCTGTTTCTGAAAACTGTAATGAAAATGTATCAGACTGTTAGAGTACTTATCACTTGCAGAAAAAAAAACAGTAGTAAGTGTGCTTTCAAATTGACAAGCACATTTCGTTTTCTGCCTAGAATCACACCATGGGTCTGTGAGCACACAGGAATTGTTGTCAGAGATGTATTTCGTGTCACTCTGGTTCTTTTAGAATTGCATTGGTAGGAAAGGGGAGGTTTTGGATGTTGTCAGAGATTTTATTTCTGTTGGCCTGGTTCTGTAAGAATGCCATTTGTAGGAAAGGGTCAGCTTTTTTGGGGGAACTGTGATGGTTTCCATTCAGCATAAATCAGTATCACACAAATGGGAGGCAAATGATAACACATTTGAAATTGATATAGTAGATTTTGCTTCTAATCATGCAATTGCTGAGCTTGGTCATACATATACAAAACTGCAATTAAACCTTGCCACACGTGTACTTTTACATACATTACTACAATGTTTATGCTGTTATGGATGTATCCATGCATATGTCTCTTGTAACTGAAAATACACAGTCTGCAGAAGCAGACTCTTAGCACACACCCAGCTGTTTATCCTGTAGAATCATGCTTAGTATTCACAAGTGAGTGGTATCAGACTGTTAGAGTGCTTATCACTTGCAGAAAAAACAGTAGTAAGTGTGCTTTCAAATTGACAAGCAAATTTCGTTTTCTGCCTAGAATCACACCATGAGTCTGTGAGAACACAGGAATTGTTGTCAGAGATGCATTTCGTGTCACTCTGGTTATTTTAGAATTGCATTCGTAGGAAAGGGGAAGCTTGTTTTCTGGAAATGTGATGGTTAGCATTCAGCCCAAAACAGTATCTCAAATAAGAGGCAAATGCTAACATATTTGAAATCAACGGGTTATGTAGTTGCTACATGCTAAAAACTCATATTAACCCTTACCACACATGTAGTGTTACATACATGTTTACAGTGTTTATGCAGTTATGTAAGGGTCCATTCAAGTCTCTCTTGCACCTGACAGTAGACAGTCTCCAGAACCACACTCTTAGCAGAGAGCTAACTGTTTTTCCTGTACACTCATGCTTACTAATCAGCACTGTGTGGTGTTTTAGGTAGGAGTGAGTAACGCTAATGCATTGAACATCACCAAGGCTCATTACCTTTGCTGGAGTGTAGTCAGTCAGCCAGGTTACACATGTAAATGGTCTGAAAAAGCTGTTTGGACATGTGCACTTTTCTGCCTCTCAACTATAAGGAAAATGTATCAGACTGTTATAGTAATTTTCACTTGCAAAAAAAACAGTAGTAAGTGTGCTTTTGAATTGCAAATCAAATATCGTTTTCTGCCTAGAATCACAGCAAGAGTCTGTGTGCACACAGGAATTGTTCTTAGAGATTTAATTCGTGTTGGTTTTATTGTGTTTTTCACTTGTAGGAAAGGAGTAGATAGTATTATAAGATTTGAAAAGCTCATAAAAAATATAGTAATATATTTAAATTACAAAAAGGTATTTTTTTTTAGTTTCTTTCAGGTATTGCTGCAGAGCAGTGAAGGAAATATAAGATGCCTATAAAATCAAGAAAGCGAAAAGAACAGAAAAAACATGTATATTTGAAGACAACTGGAGGACCCAAGTTAGTTGATGATGCTCATGTTGGAAAAAAGAAAAAGTCTTCTGGTAAGCAGACAAAGGAATTCTTTAAAAATACATTCAAAAAAAGGAAACATTTAAAAAATGTCCCCACTGGAAAAACTGTTTCAAGTAGAAAACAAGAGGACAAAAGTGAGAATTTACTAAATGCTAATGTACAAGCAGAAGCAATAAAGATTGACTTAAACAGAAAAACAGCATTTAAAGAGATCCGTGGAAAAATGTTTCAGAGAAGAGTGATGTCCAATTTACTAAAGGATGTGAAAAAATATAAGAAAAAAACGAAATTTTACAAGAGAAAAAAAGATATTGAAGCCATTGTAGCTAAGGCTTTAGAATTAAAAAGAAAACTATTCATTTTAATTTTGAACAGGATGCGTACATTAGAAAAAATGGTCAATGTAATGAAGTCACAAAGCAAAAAGAAAAGAGTAGTGGAAAGAAATAACTTTTGTAAAGTGTTTTTAGGAGAATGAATGCATAGGTCAAGTACTGAACCATTTTTTAATGAAGAGAGTTATCTTCAAAGTAATAGTTTGCTGCATGCAGTTGACACCACTGGACGAGCTTATGAAGTGAAAGATGGTTGTATAATGGAAAAGGAGAAAATGGTTCCAAGAAATGAGGAAGAAGTGATTGCGGATGAGGTTATGGGGAGACGTCCTAAAGCCCCAGTGTATACTTGGAATTGTAGTAGTATTTGTACTTTGCGACAGGAATCTATTGATAAATTACGTGAGTTTTTAAGAGAATATAGTAAAAAGAGTGTTAAACAGAAGATTAAGGTGCTTCAAGGACGAGATCCATGCAGAGTGAGAGAGAATACTGGTTTGCATGGACACTCTCTGGCTTGTCTATCTAGGAAAGTTTGTCAAAGTGTTTTTCACCATTTTAGGATGTTGGCAGTTCATCATACTGAAATTAGAAAATTTGTGAGAAGATTGTATTTTGCTAAAAGTCCAGCACTATAGTTAAATGAGTTGAATAGGGCTCTGTTCCGTGGAACTGTATCAGATGTTGAGAAGGCTACTGATGAAATTCAGTTAAGTTACTTTGGTCCAGAACAAGAAAGTGCAGGGAATGACACAGTTATTGAGGAAAATGTGGAAGAGAATGTAGAACCCTCCGTAAATAAGAAATTTGAAGATCAAATAACAAAATTTGCTATCATCTCTAATGAAAGACCAAATATTACTTCTATTTGTTGCCGGAGAAGCCATTATAAAATCCAAACAAGGAATGTTGATCTCTACAAAAAAAGTGAAGAAGAAGATAATTATGAGTGGAAGGATTTTGCAACATATATATTTCTTGAAAATTGTTTTGATTTGGGTGAAGATCATCGTATTTGTAAATACTGTTACAACAAGTTAGAAGAAAATAAAATGCCAGCTAGAGCTGTACTTAATAATTTAGAATTGGTTGAAATTCCTGCAGAACTTTCTGATTTAAATACGTATGAGTCTATACTCATTCAATGTGTTCATCCGTTCCAGACTATAGTACGTATGGAGCCCAAAACTGGTAAATTACCTCCTTCAGATTTACAGAGAGGTTTAAAAGGAAGAGTTGTCTATTTGCCATTGGATTTGAAAAAAAATATGGAAACTATTGATATAGATACTTTGGAAACTGAACCATTAGTTATTCTGGTTAATGGTGTACCTACAAAGAGTAAGAAAATGTGGCAGGAGCTGGTAGATGTACGGAAAGTACAAAGAGCAAATTTATATTTGAAAAGGAATAATAAATGGTATGAATCAATTTATATAGATGAAGATGAAGAAGATTTACTAGGAGACACAGACACACCAACTGGGCAAATTGAAAAGTGGACAAGCCAAAAGAAGAAGAAATTTATGAACATTTCAGCATACATCCTCTTCATTCAAAAGAAGTTATGGCAAACACTATTGATCTGTTTCAGATGAAAAAAGCCAAAGGAACTCCCGTAAGTGTATGGGAGGAGAGTTTGGAAGCTCGTTGTTTTCCCCAGCTGTTTCCTACAGGAGAAGGTGGATGATACGATGAATGTCCAGTCCAGATTCCTGCTTCTGAGTATCGGACTACAAGATTATATGCAGAAGATCCCATATTTCGTCAAAGTATTCCTTATTTGTTCTATCTGTTATTTGAAAGTGACTTGTCTGCACTATCTTATGCAGTAAATCACATTTTAAAAAGTGGAGTACATCTACATAATGTGTCTGCTAAGGATTTTATGAACAAAGTGCAGCAGCGAGATGATCATTTGGAATCACAATTGAACAATCTGATGGCTTGTCAGCGTGGGACAAATGAATATTGGTACCGACGCCATGGAGAATTGAAATGTATGTTATGGAATTTAGGAACTCCTACACGGTTCCTTACCCTAAGCTGTGCAGAGTACGCTTGGGATGATCTTCTGGATTTTCTTCGAGAGGCAAATTCAAACATTAAAAACATCGAATACAAGACAGCAGGAGAACTGTGCTCATTGGATCCGGTTAATGTTTGCAGATATTTCAATCATAGATTTGAGGCTATGATGTCCTTCACCTGCAATAAAAAAAATCCACCTCTTGGAGAAGTTGTGGATTTTTTTGGGAGAAAAGAGTACCAAGCAAGAGGTGCTCCTCATATTCATATGCTGTTGTGGATAAAGGATGCCCCAAAATTTAGAACAGATGCTGATGAAGCAGTTTTATCTTTCTTTGAAGAATATGCAACATGTGCTATACCTAAAAGCACAGAAGAGAAAAAGTTAAAAGACCAAGTTTTACGTTTCCAAAGTCATCGGTGTGGAAAATACTGTCGACGGAAGTACAAGAGCAAAGATAAATTCTACACAAAATGTCGATTTGGATTTCCCAGACCTGTTCTTTCAAAAGGAAGAGTAAACAATTTTATGTCAGCTGTGCGACATACTATTACAAGAAAATCTCCCAAAAATACGTACAACCTAAGAAGAAAAGAAGAGTCAAAATATATAAATGACTACAACCCAGTCATTTTATCCATGTGGAATGCTAACATGGATATTCAGTATGTGGCAGACAATTCTATTGCTGTTCATCGGTATGTCACATCGTACATTACTAAATCTGAGAAAACGGAATTGAAGGAAATGTGAGAAGAGATTTCTCACGAGAAAACTGTCAGTAAGAAGCTATACAGCTTCAGTTTAAAGATGTTATCGCATCGAGAAATTGGATTCTACAAATGCTCAGATAGGTTATCATCTGCAAGTCTGTACTCGAAATCCAGAAGAATAATTTGGGTAAGTTTAGGCCTTGCAGCAATGCGAAATCGGGTACTGAAATCTGTTGCAGAAATTGAATATTTGGCCGAGAACTACCCGGAAAGTACAGATATTTTGAAAATAAACATGTTGGACACGTATTACCCAAAAAGAAGTTGTCATCTTGAGAACATGTGTCTCTATGAAGTGCTGCAAAACTACATTTTTTCACGGAAAGCCACAGAAGACATCAAAAATGGAAAATATAAAGTCATTGGTGAGGAAGGATGTTTGGTGAAGCAAACAAAAGGAAGTTTGACTAATCATAGGAAGCTGAGTTGCGACACTACTGACAAAAAGGAATTTTACTACTTGGCACTTTTACAGCTATTTAAACCATGGCGTACAGAGGACGAACTACTTGGAGAATTTCAAAGCTCTGAGGATTCATTCAATGCATGTAAAGATACGATTGAATGCAGTACTTTCATAAATTATGTGCAAATGTTAAATGAAGAAATTGAACAGGAAGCAACAATTGCAGCTTAAGTAGCTAGAGACAGTTCTCAAGACAGCCAAAGTTCTGAAACGCTCAGTCAAGATCCCCTAGGACAACCAATTGTAGAAAATGAAGCTGCAATAGCCATGAATGAAGTTGAAACAGCTATGAATCAAGCTCAAGAAGATTTAATAGACTTACCAAATTTGGAACAACAACTGAATGAAGAACAACAACAAATTTATGAAGAAGTCAGAAAAAAAATTGATCACGGATTACTACATGAAAATAAAGAGTGCACATGCACATCATTTGAACCAATCAGGATGTATGTGAGTGGACAAGCTGGAACTGGAAAAAGTTTCCTAATTAAAGTCATCAGAAGCTAGATACAGCAAAAAACAGATTCAACTTTGTCTTGTGTTGTTACGGCTCCAACTGGGTTAGTAGCGTATAATATAAAAGGAATTACCTTACATCGCTTGCTAATGTTACCAGTGGAGCATGAGAACAATATAGAATATCACAAGCTTACAGGAGAAGCATGCTTCGAAGTTTCAAGAGTGTTGAAGAAGATGCAAGTTCTCATTATTGATGAGGTAAGCATGGTATCAAACTTAATGCTTGCCTTTGTGCATATAAGAATGCAGCAAATTCTAAAGAGAGACTATGACGTGTTATTTGGAGGAAAACATGTTATAGTTTTTGGGGATCTTCTACAGCTTACTCCAGTTAAAGGACAACCAGTGTTTAATACTGTGACACATGAAGACACGAAGAAGTCATTAGGAAGCATTGGTAATGCGAATATTTGGTCGTTCTTTCAGTACAAAGAACTTACTACCAATATGAGGCAAGCAAACGATGAAGATTATGCAAGTATTCTGAAAGATATCAGAATTGGACTACTCACAGAAGTTGGCAGAAAAGCATTACAGAGTCGGTTGCTACATAATTTATTTCCAAAGGAAGAAATAGTTGCAGAGAAAATATACAAGAATATTGCAGAAAATAATACTGTAATCTGCTTAATGCCAACACTACGTGAATGCTCGATATTCAATGAGGAACTTTTGAAATTGGAAAAGGAAGAGATTAAGAAAATGGAAGCAGTTGATAAAATTCAGCATGAAGGAATTACTATTACATTAACAGGCAAACTGAAAAATAAATTGGATTCTCTAGAGAAGAACATTTCGAAAACAGCTGGATTAGAAAAAAATCTATATCTTTGCATGAACTGTCGAGGATTTTTAAGGAGAAATTTGGATGTTGAAAAAGGTTTAGTGAATGGAGCTATGGGTAAAGTTGTGGGTTTTGTGAAATACCAGAAAAAAGATGGAATTGAATTTTTAAAAATAAAATTTGATCAGATTGCAAAGGTTAAAGAGATTAGTCGTTGTTCAGTCCGTTTTTTGCTTGTAAAAGACTTATATGTACGTAGGAAGCAGTTTCCATTTTCTCTAGCATATGCTGTAACTATTCACAAGTCTCAAGGATTAACTATAGATAGTGCTTTTGTAAACATTGGTTCTACTGTGTTCAAAGAAGGTATGGCATATGTTGCTTTGTCACGAGTGAAAACATTATCTGGTTTATTCATGATAGAGTTTGATGACTCAAAAGTTAGTGCAGATGCAAATTGTGTAAAGGAGTATAATAGATTAAGAAGAAGCTATGCTCCTCATTTAGGTCAGTATCCTGTGTTGGAAAAACGTGTTGTTTCTCGGAAAAGGAGATTTGAGAATATCTGTAATGAGGATGTAGAGAAGAGAAAACAAAAAGAGACTCATGTGATTGCAAGCAAAAAGAAAAAGGATAATGTTGAAGAGGTTGTTGGTTGTCATTTTGATAATAGCTCTGGTGTCAACTGCAACGCTAATGTAGTGCTAAATGTTGTATTTTATCTTGAACGTTTGCAAGAGGAGATAATAGTAAATCATGATAAAAGATTCTGTTCTGTGCTAAGTCTCCTTTATGAGAAGCTGAGTATCGATAAAACTAACATAGAAAGTGCTACTGGAATTAGAAATCTTTTAGATGTATGTTCAGGACGTACACAGTTTACTCAAAATGTCCAACAAGATGCACAGGAATTCTTGATGTATGTCCTTATGGTACTGATAGATGAAGGCATAGATATTGAGAATATGTTCGGTCTCTCTTATAAATGGGAACATACTTGTGAAAACTGTTTCTACACATGCAGCTCTAATGTTGATTCAGAAAGGTTTATCTATTTAACATTGCCAGAAAGTAAATCAGTGAGTTTTAGTAAATTAGTTAAAGATGCCAATCATAGCATGGAATGCTGTGAATGTAAATCTGACATGTTTTCAACGTTATTTTTAAAGAAGTATGGACAGTATGTAATTTTAATGATGCAACGTTGTAGAGCTGATGGTTCAAAATTGGACACTTTAATAAAGAAGTTTATAGGACAGCAATTATCAATTTCAGGAAAAACTTTTGTTACAGTTGCAATAATTTTCCATGATGGACCTACTGTAACTTCTGGTCATTACACAGTTTATCTTAAATGTGAAGAAGGCTGGGCACTGTGTAATGGTTCTCAATTGGTTTTTAAGCAACGTTTGCCTTTTGATTTAGCAAATTCCTATTTAATTTTTCTGAAACCAAAATTTTAGATAGAATTAGCAACATCTGTACAAATCATTTTTGCAATTTTATTGGATTACCATTGGAAATTTCATCAAAAAAGATTTTAAAAATTACCCTTTGGCCTAAAGGAAAGGTAACAATTTGTATTGTGGACTTCTTTGACACATATTATTTTGGTGATTATGCTTATGCAACAAAAATTTTAAGACGATATTTAGTGGAAATAGTTATTGTTCTTAGATGATATTTTTTAAAAATATGTTACATTTCTATAAAGGTATGTTTTATTGAGAAGAGATTCTGGGCTTTTTTTAAACAATCTTTCAGATTGTTATTTTGTTTTGCCCGCTGTTAAGTGATGAATGCAATTGCTTTCACGATTTGCAGTGAAATGCAATATATTCTGAAAACAGCAAAAAAAGGGCAAAAAATTGTTTTTAAATATGAAAATATGTGTACTGTATTCTAAAATGTATTATTAAATATTAATACTTTTTTCTTTTTTTTCAGATTGAGAAAAAAAATTACGAAAAAATAAACCTTTTTTCTAGCAATTTAAATGATGCATTTATTAATAAATACGTTATTTGTTTGGTCAGGTAAGTGTGAAATTTCTGTATTTATCACACATTTAGTTTCATGCTCCCTTTTTTTCACTTCTCCTCTCTCTGCTTTTCTCATTTCCGTTGTACTCCCTCAAGGACCTTGTAGGGTAAAAAAAAAATTTGTTCTTTTTTAAAAATGCGCACGGTAAAAAAAAAAAAAAAAAAAAGTTGTGAGGTAAGGTTGGCTCTTAAAAGAGCCGTTGTGTTAATACAGGGACAGAGGAAAGAAAGAATGGTAATATTAACAAGGACCACAGATGTGCTGGTCTATCTTATTGTTTATTAGGGAAACACTGCTCTCCCCATGAACAATTAGACCATAACATCTGGTGCACCTCATTTGTACCCTCTGAAATCGAGGGTTCGTTTCCAGAGGAGCAGAAGAGGGTGATGCTCCCACCGCAGAGCTGCCGAAGATGTACTCGGCTGAGCTTCTGCAGGTGTGCTCGGGTGACTTTCTGAAGGGTTTGCTTCAGAATGTCGAGCAAAAGTCCTGGGATATACATCCCTAATGTGTCTCAGCATAGTGTGATTACCAAAGGAATACTTCTTCCTTGGGTTACCTCTAGATAAGACACGCTCACAAAGTGAGCAGGTGACTAATGGAGCATTTACCTTTTTCTGCCCCTCTGGATAAGTAAAATACTCCCAAACAAAAGAATTATTTTGTTTCCTCCTTCTCTGCCTGATGATGCTGCTGCCCTGCTCACTCTCAGAAGAGGTCTGCTGCTCTGCCATTGTATCCCAAAGACAATTCAGCTCCTTCTCCTAAGAAATCACAAGCAGTAATGAGGGGAATGGGTGTGGTGTAGGAAGATTCCAGAACTGAAAGTAGTTTAAACCAATCAAAAGTGGTGTTTCTTGATCACATGACGAACCGTACGCGCACGTTAAGCTTACCGAGCGCGTACGGTAAAAGTACGCATGCGCGTACGAAAGACACGTGCATGCGCATTACAGGCACGCTCGTACACGTCTGCGTAACATGCGCGCGCGCGTGCGCGTGTAAAGCATGCGCTTACGCGTCGCGTAGGAAGTACGGACGCCTACGCAAATTGCGTAAGCATGCGCAAACAGAGTAGAAATATTACGTACGCTCACCGTACATAAAGCAAAGCGTGCGCTTACGGTAAGCTTACCGTACGCGCACGGTAAAAAAAAATTTAAAAAAAAAAAAAAAAAGTTTGTTGAAGATATTAACTATGTTATACAACTATATCTAACCATTTATTTAACAAAGGTGAATCATTATAAATTGAAGAATGAATTAAAACCATGAATATATACATCGGTAGAATAGTGTTTAAAGGAAAAAATAAAAATGAAAAAAATTATGTAAAAAAAAAAAGACATTCAATTAAAAACCATAGGTTTCACACACATTATAGTTAGGAATTAGAATTCAAAAAACCATGGAAAAACACAAAAAAATATGGGTTTCACACGCGTTATATTTAGAAATTCGCTTTTAAAAAACCTTGTAAATTCACTGAAAAAACCATAGGTTTCACACACATTATAGTTAGGAATTAGCATTTAAAAAACCTTGCAAATTCAATGAAAAAACCATAGGTTTCACAAATGTTATAGTTAGCTGGACATTTTGCTCGTAAAAAACCAATGAAATTCCCCCGTTATAGTTAGTTCAGCTAACTATAACTCGCGCACCCGCAATCCACTGCTGATGACGTCACATATTACATCACTCATGACATGGTCAGTGACATCACTCATGACATCACTGATGACATCTAAAATTACATCACTGATGACATCACTGATGACGTCAACAATGTGATAAATGACAACATCTTTTCACACCCTTATAAAACCTTTGATATACCAACTCAAAATTACAGAGTTCCATTCTCATATCCATAAATAATGCAATACCAATAACTGCATACCCACATATTAACTTTTAGGTCTTCATACACCTCCACACACTCACGTGTAAAGTCACTCATAGTTACAGTCACTCCATAAAAAAGTATCATATGAATTTATACACACACCTATATAGACACTCACACACTACCAATCATCCATAGAGGTACTCTCACACCTAGTCATTCATAAAAATAATCACACTGCCATTTACTCACCTATACAGTTATACACAATCAAGTTCCCTTGCTCACAAAAATAGTATCACATTTTTATGCTCCATTAGAATCATTGACAAAAGCACACACTCATCCATACAGTCACTGTCACAATCACACATTATCACATCTAGCCACTTATATACTCTTACACACATATATACTGCCTTTCACATATGTAGTTAGTCACAAATGTACCACTGAGATATACATTGAATCCCTAACACACCCATACATACACTCGCTCAACCGTACAGTCCATCACAGATGCACTCTTAAAACCATGCACCCATAGAATCACCCACTCACACATCTATGCACAGAGTCACACACAGCCTACCCACACTAACACTCAGGCACCCATACAGATACTCAGACAACCAATCGATAACCAACATAGACACTTATATAGATATTCACTAAACCATGCAGCCACTTATACACCAACAGACAGAAACATACAGACATTCACACAGATTAGTCACTAGTCTGCAGTAAGATACATTTAATGACTCACTTATAGAGTCAGTTACGCACCAAAGAAACTCATCCATTTACACACTTGTACACCCACTCATTCTTCAACAGGCCTTTCCATATATATATTAAACATATTAAAATTGTTTAGAAACACAGACTCAATGGATGACATCATCAGTGATGTCATCAGTGATGTAATTTTAGATGTCATCAGTGATGTCATGAGTGATGTCACTGACCATGTCATGAGTGATGTAATATGTGACGTCATCAGCAGTGGATTGCGGGCGCGCGAGTTATAGTTAGCTGAACTAACTATAACGGGGGAATTTCATTGGTTTTTTATGAGCGAAATGTCCAGCTAACTATAACATTTGTGAAACCTATGGTTTTTTCATTGAATTTGCAAGGTTTTTTAAATGCTAATTCCTAACTATAACGTGTGTGAAACCTATGGTTTTTTCAGTGAATATATATATATATATTCACTGAAAAAACCATAGGTTTCACACATGTTATAGTTAGGAATTAGAATTTAAAAAACCTTGCAAATTCACTGAAAAAAAACATAGGTTTCACAAATGTTATAGTTAGCTGGACATTTCGCTCGTAAAAAACCAATGAAATTCCCCCGTTATAGTTAGTTCAGCTAACTATAACTCGCGCGCCCGCAATCCACTGCTGATGACGTTACATATTACATCACTCATAACATGGTCAGTGACATCAATCATGACATCACTGATGACATCTCAAATGACATCACTGATGACATCATCCATTGAGTATGTGCTTCTGAACAATTTTAATATGTTTAATATATATAGGGAAAGGCCTGTTGAAGAATGAGTGGGTGTACAAGTGTGTAAATGTATGATTTTCTTTGGTGCGTAACTGACTCTATAAGTGAGTCATTAAATGTATCTTACTGCAGACTAGTGACTAAACTGTGTAAATGTTTGTATGTGTCTGTATGTTAGTGTATAAGTGGCGGCATGGTTTTGTGAATACCTATATAAGTGTCTATATGAGTTATTGATTGCTTGTCTCAGTATCTGTATGGGTTCCTGAGTGTTTGTGTGGGTAGGGTGTGTGTGGCTCTATGCATAGATGTGTGAGTGGTTGATTCTATGGGTGCATGGTTTTAAGAGTGCATCTGCGATGGACTGTATGGTTGAGTGAGTGTATGTATGGGTTAGGGATTGAATGAATATCTTGGTGGTACATTTGTGACTAACTACATATGTGAAAGGCAGTATATATGCATGTAAGAGTATATAAGTGGGTAGATGTGAGAGTGTGTGATTGTGAGAGTGACTGTATGGATGAGTGTGTGCTTGTATCAATGAGTCTATATGAGCGTAAGAATGTGATACTATTTTTATGAGTAAGTGAACTTGAGTGTGTATAACCGCATAGGTGAGTAAATGGGAGTGTGATTATTTGCATGACTGAGTAGGTGTGAGAGTACATCTATGGATGATTGGTAGTGTGTGAGTGTCTATATTGGTGTATAAATGCATATGATAGTTTTGTATGTAGTGACTGTAAGTATGAGTGACTGTACAGGTGAATGAGTGGAGGTGTATGTAGACCTAAGAGTTAATAAGTGGGTATGTAGTTGTTGGTATTGCAGTATGTATGGTTTTGAGAATGGATCTCTTACATTTTGAGTCGGTGTATCCAAGGGTATATTAGGGTGTGATAAGATGTGGTAATTTATCACATGGATGACGTCATCAGTGATGTCATCAGTGATGTCATTTGAGATGTCATCAGTGATGTCATGAGTGATGTCACTGACCATGTCAGGAGTGATGTAATATGTGACGTCATCAGCAGTGGATTGCGGGCGCGCGAGTTATAGTTAGCTGAACTAACTATAACGGGGGAATTTCATTGGTTTTTTACGAGTCAAATGTCCAGCTAACTATAACATGTGTGAAACCTATGGTTTTTTCAGTGAATTTGCAAGGTTTTTTAAATGCTAATTCCTAACTATAACGTGTCTGAAACCTATGTTTTTTTTAGTGAATTTCAAATGTTTTTTAAATGCTAATTCCTGACTATAACGTGTGTGAAACCTATGGTTTTTTAAGTGAATTTGCAAGCTTTTTTAAATGCTAATTTATGAATGTATTATTATATTTTTTTAAAATTTATTTTACAATAAGCTACCTATATATATAGTTATAGATTAAATCAGTTTTTTTTTTAATTTGGATAGAGATGAACAGCATAGTTAATATCTTCTATAAACGTATAAACACTTAAAAAAATTGTTTTTTTGCTTTTAAGGGTTTTTGTCCGTGCGCGCATGGTGCACGCATGCATACGTGCTCCGTGTGCGCATGCGTACGTGCTCCACGTGCGCATTCGTACGTCGCGCGTGCTCCGTACACGCATGCGCATGTGCTCAGTACACGCATGCGCGCGTGCTCCGTGCGCGTACGCACATGCGCGCATGCTCCGTACGCGCATGCATGTGTGCTCCGTGTGCGTACGCGCATGCGCCCGTGCTCCGTACGCGCATGCGTGCGAGCTCTGTACGCGCACTGTGCGCGCACGGCAAGTCATGTGATTTAGAAACAACACTTTTCATTGGTTTACAGTAGTTTCAGGTCATGTGATTAAGAAACAACACTTTTCATTGGTTTATAGTAGTTTCAGTTCCAGAAACTTCCAACACCACACCCACTCCCCTCATTATTACTTCTGATTTCCTGGGAGAAGGAGCTGAGCAGCTTTTCCAGTACTCCAGTACTTGAGAATGGCGGAGCAGCAGTCATCTTCTGGGAGTGAGCAGGAGACCCTTGTGCCACAGAGACAGAGGAAACAGAAAAACTCTTTTATATGGCAATTTAAAACACCCTGTGGCGCGTTTTAAGTTGGGGAATTAATTCCTCTTCAATCCTGAGGTCCCCTGGGGCCAACTAGCCCACCAGGTACCTCCAGTATGCACCAGGGAGCTGCATTGCAGAGAGGTATTCAAAGGCCACGCCCCTTTTTACAACACTCTGCAACACAGCTCCGTGGCGCTTACTGGAGGTACCTGGTGGGCTAGTTGGTCCCCAGGGACCCTCAGGATTGAAGAGGAATTAATTCCCCAACTTAAAACATGCCACAGTGCGTGTTTGCACAGTATCACCTCAGGCCCCACCCCCTACCTTCACCACTGTGCAAACGTGCCCAGTGGGGTGTTTTAAGTTGGGGGATTAAGTCCCCTTGAATCCTGAGGTCCCCTGGCGGCCAACTAGCCCACCAGGTACCTACAGTATGCGCCAGGGAGCTGCGTTGCAGAGAGGTGTAAAAAGGGGTGTGGCCTCATTACACCTCTCTGCAACGCAGCCCCCTGGCGCATACTGGAGGTTCCTGGTGGGCTAGTTGGCTCCCAGGGACCCCCATTATTGAAGGGGAATTCGATCCCCCTCTGCAAACATGCCAGGGGGCGCGTTTCCAGAGTGATGCAAACTTTTTAAGAAGGGGGCTGTGTAGCCCCCCTTCTTTTTCTTATTTTTTGACCCCATCCCCCAGGGCCTGCCCCCTATTTTTTACTTTAAAACTGTGGAGGGGGGCCATGTGGCCCCCCTCCCGAGGATTTAATCTGCCCCGGGGACCCTATCCCCCGGGGCATGGGCCTTTTAAAAAAAATATTTATTTTGGCCACTACTGGCCCCGGGGACCCCATCCCCCGGGGCCTGGCCATCTCGTTGGGCACCCTGGGGGGTCCCAATCCCCCCACGGTCTCAGCCGGCTCCCCGCTTCCTGCTGGAGCCGGCATTGCTTTTCCACATGGGGAGCAGCTAACATGCTGCTCCCCATGTGGAAAAGCAATTGTCTTTGCTTCATTGAAGCGAGAGCAGGTTTCCCTGCTCTCGCTTCAATGAAACAAAGCAGTGTGCAATGGCAGGGTGGGAGCCGCGAGGCTCCCGCTCTGCCATTGCAAACAGCAGTGTCCCGGGGGTGGGCACCCCGGGACACTGCAGGAGCCGGCCCTGGGGGGTGGCGGTCCCCAGGGCCATCTTTGGCTCCAGGAGGGGGGCTGCACGGCCCCCCTCCCACTTAATTTAAAGCCCCGGAGGGTGGTGGTCCCCGGGGATTGGGGGTCCATAACGGACCCCCTATTTTAAATAATTAGTGCCTCCGGGAGGTGGGGGTCCCCGGGGCTTGTGGGGGGGCTCGAGCCCTCACACACAGGTTTTTTTAAACAAATAAGCCCCGGGGGTGGCCATGAGCCCCCCCGCATACATTAACTTAAAGCCCCAGGGGGTGGCAGTCCCTGGGGCTGGGGGGTCCCTCTGGGCCCCCCATTACAATAAAAATTGCCCCCGGGACATGGCCCCCCGGGGGCTATTTGTAATCGAAGCGCGGGAGGCCGCGCTTCGGTTTTTTTTCGTCAGCATGATGCGCAGACCCTAAGTGCATCCCGCGATTTAAAAAAAGAAATACATTTTCTTTGGGCCTTGTGGGACCCCCTGAGCAGGCTAGGGGGTCAGGGTGTTTCTACCTTACCCCCTTTTCGCGTTTTGCGATTTTTTGGGGGGGCTTCTTGTGCCTCGGTTCTACCGAGGCACAAGATGGCTGCCAACACTTCCTGATTCAGAGTGTTGGCAGGCAATTAGCATTCAGCTCGTGCACGGCAGGTTGCGCGCTGGGTGCGGGGAGGGTGTGCGGATCCTCCGAGGCCATAGATATATCTATCTTTTTAACTCTAATTTTCTCAGGAACTACTGAACGGATTTACACCATTTAAGCAAAAGGCACGAGTCTGAACTGAGGACTACCTCTTTGCCAAATTTGGTGTAATTCCGTTCAGCAGTTCGGGCTGTAGATGCGTCAACAGGTCCCATGGGAAAATGCATGGGGAAAACGTGTTTTGGGACCCCCCTTTTTTCTCGGCCCCCGCTTGACGAATCACCGTGAAATATTCAGGATAGGAGCGGACCGGAGCTGGCCAAAAGTTTGGAAAATTTTGCAAAGATTCGTCAATCGGCGCCAATGTTATTCCAAATAGAATGTTGCGGATTGCCTATGGAAAATAGGTCCTAACTATTCTACCTACTGGCGACCGCCAGTAGGTAATATATATATATATATATATATATATATATATATATATATATATATATATATATATATATATATAATGTAACCCAAACGATCAGTCAGTTTACATAATTGATATTCAATAAAATAATTCTTAATTAATAAATAATTGTTATTTTATTAGTAATAACTTAACTTTCCACCCTATACACCTTCACACCTAGCATCCCACACCAAAGTTTTTAATTAAGAAATAAGTATTCCATAATTTATATATTTAAAATCAATTAACAAGTAATATTTAATAATTAATTAAATATTACTCCATTAACTTCCCAATCTTGACCCCTTTTCAAACTTAGCAGCCCAGAACTAAAATATAAGTATAAAATAGGTATTACATACATTACCTAATAAAACTCAACTATGTAATTAATGAACAATTAATAATTCATCTGTAATTAATTATTACTTAATTAAATTTCCACCCTATAACCCTATACCCCTAAAAAACTAACAGATCACAAATAACATATAATGAAAATTCATCATTATCAAATAAATATCAATATTATATTTATATAACATGTATTAAATAATTCAGAATTATTATTAACTATTTAACCTCCCAACCCCTCCAACTGGAAACCCAACAACCCGCTATGACACTGTAAATTACTATAAAATATTAAATAAATAATTCAGAATGTACAACATAAATATCAATATTATACTTAAATAAAATTTATTAAATAATTCAGAATTATAATTAACTATTTAACCTCCCATCCCCTCCAACTGGAAACCCAACAACCCGCTATGACACTGTAAATTTCTGTAAAATATTAAATAAATAGTTCTAAATCACTTAAAATTACTAGTTATATTTAAAATAATAACCTTTATTCAAATAATATTAACATACAAAATTAATATATCGATTAAAATACATTCAAATAATTTAAAAAACGATATTTCTAACCACTATATTAAAGTGACATTAAAAAGCTGAATATTATTTAAAACAATATTACTTTAATCAGAAAAGGATATTCTTGTCAGCGATATTTGTGTATCATGATATTTGTGTTATCGCAAAATGTATTATCTGTTATTTATGCTTTCCGATATTTTGAAATCGATATTTTTTCCAAACTCTCATTCCTGAATGCTAAAAATTCCACCCCAGCCCTTAAATAAACCCGCTCCTGAATCCTAAAAACACCAAATCGCCCCTTAAGGCTACCCTTGCCTGAACCATAAAAGCCTCTAACTACCCCCTAATGCTACTAATCCCTGAGCCCGATAAACCCTTATAACCCCTTAAGGCTACACTTCCCTGAATCCGAGTAAAGTCGTCTCTAGTCCACACCTCTTCTCCACCTTCATGTAAATGAACCCCTCTTGACCCTGCTCCCAGTACACTCCCCGGTTTCCAATTTTTGTTTGTATGAGGAACTTTTATTTCATTTTATTTTTGGCAGAACTTTTCCAGTCTACTTTTCCCCAATTTTTTAATATATTTTTTCTGCAAACCTAGAAATGATGCCTGTAGACTTCCCTCATCCATTTGTATTTTAAGCCTGCTCCGCATTTTTCTATCTGGCACCCCAGTACCCAGTTACCACTTACGTTCAGCCTGGGACAAAGACTGATTTTCCATTATTTGCAACTACTGTGCAGAATATCCATTCTGACTCTTGCCACTGCAGGTGCCTCAAATCCAATAACCATGCTTGGCTCGCAGGATAGAACATCCTTTCAGGATGTCTTCAACTTCATGCCAAAGGGCCTTCATTTATAAGGCTGGAGTGCCCTCTGGGGTGGGGCTGTGCACATTCTGCCACAATGTGACTGTGTGTGCTTATAGTAGGTGTTTGTGTATATGCACTGCCATTCTTTTACTGGTAACATTGAATAAGAGTGTTTGCTCATTGTAAGCATTTTGTTATAAACCTGTAGAGGATGCCATGTTTATGCTATTTTGAATTTTCCGTATTAGTCGAAGCTCCCTTTGTTTTAGGTGCCCCACATTATGTATATACCATCTGAGTGCTCCAAACAGAAGTTCTGCGCCTCAAGGAGACACACAATCCTGAAGCATCAATGCAGTTATCCGTAGGAAATGTCTCCTAATGGCACTTTCCTCCTGTGTGTCAGAATAGCATAGGACACCAGCCTGCATGTCCATCAGTGCCTGATTATGGAAGCTTATGAACAGTTTCGACTGCAAGCCTTTCTTCAAACAGTAGCGTAAATATATTTGCAGACTAAGGGCCTGATTTAGATCTGGGCGGGACTGCGAGGGAGTGGGCTTGCATGCCATTTACTTGTTACAAACAATTGTATTTCTACTCACTGAACTACTGTTCACTCACTAGCTGACCTGCATTTTTATAATGAGGTCTTGACTGCACATTTTCAGGTCCAGCCTACCAGACAGTGCAAGCTGTCTGGTTGCAAAGGACCTAATGTCAGCTTACCAAAAAACTACAGTTGGCTACAACCTACCATTGGTTGGCTTTACTGTCACTCTCATTTGGGTGCTTCTAATTTACTGGCTTGCCTCGTCCATCTTGTGTTTCTTTCTCCCCAGAAGCATTTCCTCTTTCCTTGCGTCATTCCACTGCTCACTTTTAGAGAACTACTTTTTTCTTTTTGCTTAAGAACTCCACATGAGTGCATGCATTTTCCAGCTGCTTCTCTTGTGTGCTTCCCCACCACTGGTCTTCATGTTGCTTTCTCTAATCTGTGTGATGTAACAAACATCTTTCTGTCATCTGTGTGCTTTCCTCTCCACCACCATGCGTTAAATTGTTTCTGTTGTGTGCACCTGTAGTGTTCTTTCTTTCTAATGCTTCTCCCTCTTGCCCTCTATGTGCTGCTTTTCACCTCTCCCCACCAGGTCCTCTGTTATCCCTTGCCACCCAACACCCATCGTCCTTTGTTTATTAATTATCGATTTGACTTACCTTTATTTATTCTTTTATTTACCATCCACCATCTTGGACTGGTAAATAAAAAATTAAAGCAAATGAAGCCCCCTTTGTTCTGCTGACATGCAAATATTTTCTGGAGCATACGCTAGTCAGTGGAATGACGCAACCACCGCAGAAATGCTTTATTTTTCATTTCTATGATGCTTGACAGCGTTGTATCGCTTTATAGCACCACCGAATGAAATTGGCAAAGCCAATAGGTCCCAAAGGCAAGACCTATTGCTTGTTACAAAATGCTTTCCAGTATGCCAATTTGCTGCATCACTTGTCTACGATGTACTCAGTCTACCAATTTTATCTGAAACAGAGCTATTGTTTAGAATACACATGAAACACTGAACAGTTTCGCACATCACAAAAGTTCATCAAATTTGCATGACATGGATGGCATAGTTAAAATTCACCAAATTCCTTTTGCTTTCATGGACCTATTTTGGACGCGCTATGCTGCTTCCTTTTTCACCATTCTCAGGGGGTTTCTGAAGACCCCCTGGAGCTTTCCTGTTTCCTGAAATGCCTTGGAGAGGAATCTGAATTTCTCATGTGGGACTTTCGGGATCTTCAAATGGAGATCAGAAATTCCACAAAGCCAAAACATGAGTGACTCCTACTCCTGGCACTATGTGCAGCACTGTCAAGTACCATGCATCAGAGGTCAGATTAGCGCATTTTAGTGCTGGTAATGGCATCATAGCACTAAAATGCCCGAGTCACGCATTGTAGCTCCTATTGAACCAAGCAAGAGTTGGTCAATGAGCTACATAACAAAAGCAGCCAGCACGCATCGGCCTGCTCTGGCTGTCCAGCTGCTGGCTGCACAGAGTCTCAGCGCTCTCAGCCAGGCTGGGAGGAGTAAGTGTTAAAGCTACAAAGTGTTGCTACAGAGAGTTTACAATGAATGTATAGCTTCCATGATCTGCATCAAGGCCAGGCTTTCTAGGCTACTTGGTCATTCAGTGATGTGTGAGTGAGTGAAAAACAAAGAGCTGGCTCTAAACCCGACCTTACATGGATCCGGTGCCTGCTGTTTTCTGTCACCAGTAACTACGCTTCAGACAGTTTGTCCCAGGTGGCATGAGCTCCTTGTTGAGCTTTCGACCTCTTGTATATACTTTAGTATATATTTATGTGTGGGCTTAAACTCCACCCACTGGTTTTCATTTGTTTGCTTCAGTGTCCTTTAAAAATCCTTGCTCATTAGTGGTCAGTCTTGCCTCTCTCTCCTTCCTTTTTCTCTTTCGTTCTTTTCATGGAGCAGGGAGCAAGTACTGTATCATTACTCAATGGATGTTTATCTGTTCTTTGGGGGACTATTATTTTTTGTTTCTTGCTAGTGTGACTGTTTGCCTGTCTTCATATTCAGTGCCCATAGCTGCTCATTTCTTTTGTTTCTGAATGATGGCATGGCAAGGCTCTCCTTTGCACAGCTGCTTCCCTTGCCTTTGGAATTTCAGTGTGATTTAAAACAGGCCTGTAAATCTTTGCTTCTGTTGCTGTACCCGCCCACATAGGTGCCATATGCAGCCCTCAGAGTGCTCTGTGGTGGTGAGGTCCTGCTGTTAGGCAGCAGGTGTGGTGCAAAAGATGTTTTCTTCTCTCTCTCCAACTGCCCTTCCGAAGGCCCCCAGACATCATTTTAGCTACCCGTCTGGATATATACTGTTGTTGACTGGAAGTCATGAGGGCAAAGGGAGCACTGTTACAGTAGGGGTGAGGAGGTGGGAGTCAAAGGTGTGCTAAAAAGGACAAGAAAAATATTTTTCTTCTGTCATTTTGTTGGTCTTTTACTTGGAAGTAACTCCATATAAAATACCAGTGCACACATCTTAAAATGAAAGAAATGCAAGTAAAGTAATTTGTAGAAAATGCACTCTGAAACATTATTGTTTAACACGATCCCTGCAGATGTCTGTGTGTGTATGTAATCTGAGAGTCTAGGAATTAAACCTTGGCAGGCTTTAAGGTGGTGGGGTGGGTGGAAGGGATAATGACTTGTGTATTTAAAGTGCTACAGTGTACCAGTCTTCAACAGAAAGCACTGTGAATAGGAAAGTCATTATTTAAAAACTGTACACACAGTGTAAGATAGTTTGGCACAAAATGTGCAGAGATTGTGTTTAATATAAAGTGCTTTAAAAATATATACTCTTAGTGACAGGCATTTAGATGTACATAGTGCAGACATGTTTTTTAACTGATATGCATCTCTTTCCCTGTACTTCATTAGTTGGTTTTACTTGGGGAAAAGTGTCACTTTTAGGGGACTATTTTGAGTTTTTGGCAAAGCGGTGGCACAGCACTGTAAGCCAACATGCCACCGCTCTGCCGAAGGTCGCGCCTCCCGCCCGCCAGATTAAGACTTTTTAGTACACTGGCAGGCCGGCTGCGTGGTAGTCCCATAGCGGTGTCTCTTTTAAAGGCAGCGGTGCCATTAAAAAGGCACCGCAGTGGGACCGTATTACAAGATTCCTGCCCGGCATGGACTCGAAATTCCATACTGTGCAGGCACCTATGTGCATGGTCACAGGCGGGCACATGCTATGCCCCCGTGTGCACTCACATATGTTTGAAGCACAGGGGGGCCTGTAGGGCCTCCTTTGTTTCCTCTCCCCCAGTGTTTTCATGGCAATATAACTGCCATGAAAAACCTGGCAGGGAGAGGAATCTTGTAATATGCTTGGCAGGACTGTAGCGATCCCGCAAAAGCATATTGCAGCCTCTGACCTCCTCTCCTCTGCCAGGAAATGGTGGTTCCCTGGCAGAACCGGTGGTCCCAGGGCAGTCCGACTGCTGGAGTCGTATTCAGGCAGTAGGACTGCAGGTGCGGCGGTGACCACCGTACCACCACAAGTCCTCTGACAGTCAGACTCATAATAGGGCCCTTAATGTCATACATTTGTCAGTAGAACGTCCCTAATCAGTATAGTGAAACCAATGAATTTTTACACAAACGCTATGTGAAAAAGGTAGCAGCTATGTATATGGTATCTGGGGCGTTCCACTGCAGAGCAGGCCACCACATTTTGCATTTTTTGTTAAAAAAAACCTTTTCTGCCTTCATGTTTAGTCAATATGCCAATTTTTTTTAAATTGGCAGTTGCGAGCCGTTGCCTTTGCATTTCCCCCCGATACTAGGCAGGGTTGCACTGGGAAACAAAACAGGCCTGGGCACCAAATTAAAAGTCGCCCCCCCATAAGAGAATTAGATATCTAAAAAACAAGTAGCCAAATCGGCTGTTTTGCAAATATAATGCCTATCAGTAGAGGTGTTTTACAAGCTGTGGCAGACTACATGCATTTGTGCTTGCTACAGACAATATTTGAGGCAATATCAGGAAAATGAACTCTAAAACAACCAGCTCACCAGAGCAGACCTGACAGAGCAGCCCTTCTAGCTCTGGCGGATTGCCCCACAGGCTTCAAAGAGCTGTCCTCCTCTCTGTGACGGAGGTTCTGCAGGAGAATGCGCGCGCATACTGGAAGGAAATGATTAGTCATTGCAGAGGGGGAGTACAATTCATATTCCTGGCCATCCAACCTTTGCTTTTAATACATAATTATAATTTACTATTGGGCCTGAGGGAAACTTACATTAATTAATATCCCTGCAATTTGTTTCAAATTGTTCCAACTTATTCCATTGTAGAAAACTTTCACAGAGAGGACATGAAATAAAAACGATAAATATACAGTTTTACTTAATTAAAATGGCATTTTAGATAAGCGCGAGCAGAAAATTCATAACTCTATAGCGACGGCATCTGTCAGTAATAGCAAATAAGAACAGAGGGTTATTGCACAATGTAACGGGGCCGCTCAGGCAGCAAATTGCTAACTGGATGCCAACTTCTGTTTCCCTGTCTCATGGCAGGACTGCATCATGCAGAGTCATGCATTCGGCTAAAGCAGTATTTATTGACGCCAGGGAAGGCGATGATGCTATTGGCATCACTGCCAAATCACAAATGGCGCGTGGCACCTGTCCAAAATTAAATTACGACGTGTCTGTCTTGGAGAGACACTTCTCTTGGGAAAACAACTCGGAGCACCTTATTGTCTAACGTCGGAAAGTCCCTCCACCCCAGCTATCTTGCCAATCACTCTCTCTCCATGTTTGTATAGCGCTTCGTCCATTTTTGCTAGGAGCTATCTTTCCAATCCCAATGTTTTTAAATAGCGCTTCTTTGCTCTGTAGCTTGGCTCCTGCTCCGTAATCCATGCATTATGCCTACGTAAAGCTCATCGATAGATAGGCCACACTCGTGGCGCTTGATACGGACAGAAACTGAACAATTTATATAAAAAAGAACCCGAGCATCTGATATGCCCTTTAGCCAACTCAAGCTAGAATAGCGCCTATCCAGTGAAATGACCTTGGTTACTCGAAGTCTAGCCTAAAACAGGCGGCACAGCACAGAACATTCATGATAGGCACTGCCAGCCACCGATATTGAAAGGCAAAGCCGACAAAATTGGGAGAAACATGGACTTATGAGTGGATATCCCATACTAACATTTTTCACTTCTGAGCACTTTGCACTTATGCAATAAGAAAGCATAGTAAAGGAAGTAATATGCCAGACAAGTGACTGAATATTAAGCTGGGGGGTCAGTCGATACCGAGGCTATGCCGAAAGTCATGTAAGACTCCCATAAGGTCATCAAACGCCTCCCCTTAAATACCATCACTTCTCAACGGTCACTAAAGCTGAGGCAAAGTCGGACACTTGTCCAAATCTATCTTCAGACGCATGGTCACAAATTCTTTATGTACATACGGGGCATCTAGCCCACTGGAGTATTTTCCTACTAATGCTATTTGTGTATTCATCTCCTATGCTGCGTTTCCACTGCAATGAATAATGGACTATTTTACTTCCAAAAAGCACACTCACAATCCACAAACAGTTATTTATTTGACACATGAATTTTATACACAAAGCAATGCTTTTTCTTATTGTCACTAAAGTAGGTTTTTTGTATTTAAATATTTTTGCCATGACTTGATTGTGAGTCTCATAGTAATGTGCCCATGTTACTGAAGTGTCCATTTGCAGATGGGGACGACTGACCCCTCGAGTCTCTCAAGACTTGGGATCACAACCATGGTGCTAGACATCCTGACCACTTCCCTCCTCCTCTTCCGTCGCATACTTTACATGCCTACTACACAGGTTTTTTCTAGACCTGAGCAGAGAAATTCACTCCACTTGCAGAGTTTGCAGAATTCAGGAATTCTACATATAACGAGGAGTTCTCAATAAATTCCGCCTTACGCTGCGTAGCATGAATTTTTTTCTGTTGGTGCACATATGACTTGTTTTGGCATGCTCTGACAAGTGTGATGATACTTGCTGGCAACTAGTGAGGGCGCACATGACTTGGCGGCTGCTAGCGTGGCTTACAGTGCTTTTTCGTGACGTTGGTGAGCACGAGGGACTGTGGCTGCACATCAAGCAAATTTTCTACTTGAAAAGTTACTATTTTCCTCTAATTGACCATTCAGGTTGTTTTTTAGTGCTAGAAGCCTTTTTTTATTTAACTTTTTTTCATCAAGAAGGAAGTGCCCCTGAAACTCCATGTTCCTGTTCAGCAGACTCCTCCCAGTGTTTCTTCCATCTCGTGGTCACTTTTCATTTTTATTCGGAGCTGGTAGGAACACTCCCTTTGTCTGTTGCATATATACCATTGGATTTAAGGAATTTGTTTTTGCGATTTCACAAGTAATTTCAAAATCTCATGTGTAAGGGTGTTGTTTGTTTGATAGAGGGCATGTACCAGTATTTATTTGTACTTTTTTCGATTTTTAATATTTATTGTGGTGGGTGTACTGCACTTTCAGTAGGGGTCTGGTTATATTTTTGCATTGATTTTTTCTTCTTTTGTAAAGGAACAATGTTGCACAGTTCAGTAAGTTTTCTCCATGTTTGCTAAATTTGCAATATTTATTTATTTTACTATGTGGCCTAGTCTTCCAATGAACCATCCAGTTAGTAGGGCCAGGTCACTACTAGTCATGGATATATGTTGTTTTAAAACATCATTTAGGGCTGGGATGGCATTGGATTAAATTAAAAATATGGTGTTTTAATTTGTATTTCATGATTTTGTGTAGAAAAAGAGTATATGTAGAGTAATATTTGATGTCTTGGGAGGATGTATGGGGACTTGAATTTTTTTTATTGCTCAGTCAATTTTCGTTTTTGGCATTGCTGAATTAATGGTAGTGTTTTCTTCAATGTTTGTGTTGTATTCTTCAATTAGTCTCCTTTCCCTTTAAAATGTCCCCTCATCCTTATAATTCTTTTTGGAACCCTTGGAGGTCTTAGAATTGTAATTATATGTAGAATTCTAAATTTGTCACTCTATTTGTAACTACAGAGGCTACAACTTGTGCTGTGCTGGGTTTCCTGAATAAATCATCTTTTAATTATTCTCCTGCTTCCTGCATCATTGAACTTAACAAAATTGGCGACGATTGGAAACTAAGAATATTCATGAAGACACTTTGCCACTGAACTTCGTTTCCAGCACAGGAGCAAGCGTCTTCGTCTACAAATTAAAAAAAAAAGCTTTATTGGAACTCTAGGAAGACACATCTTTGAAGAAGACATCGATTACGATATATTCTGCACCTTCTCCGTGTAAGTTAAAGGCTTTTATTCAAAAGAAAACCTTGTTGTTCTACCTCAAGTGCCACTCCAACTGCCACTTTACCGTTGGCATCCTGCATCTTTTGAGCCATCTCGCTCGTGCGCCGCTTCGTTCTGCCATGGCATTTGTTTTTCACTTCCTGGATTCTGGCTTTCTGTGCACGTCATAGATCCTTCGTCTCCCAGGGAACTCACGTCTTGTCGTCACAATCACGCGAGAGTTGCTAGAGGTCACGTTACGTAAAGCAGCCATTTTGAGATTGGTTGCTTAGCAACGTCTCACAACCAAATCCCGGAGGAAAGAAAGAGGCTTAAGTAACTCGAACGATGTTCATTGCATAGCGTGTGTTGGATTACAACACGCTTATACGTTTGAAGTGTACAAGGAAGGCGGCAGAAATGAGCAAAGGTATTTGAATGATTTCTTCAAGTTGCAGATTATTATTTCATACGACTTGTACTTTGAAGCGGAAGGCATTTGAATAATTTCTTCATGTGGCAGAGGATTTTTTTAAAAAAGACTAGTACTTTGAAGAGGAAGAAATTTGAATAATTTCTCCGTGTGGCAGAGGATTTTTCAAATAACTTGTACTTTATTGCATCACTAAGTTATCTGAACAAAAGAAAGTAACTGAAGCGTGAATATTAGTGCTTTAAAGTTTTATAAGACTGCTCTCACAGAGTTGACTAAGTTCTATTCAACTTGCAGTATCATTATTATAAGCACGCTATATACTTTAGTTATTCTTTGCATTTTTATGCTCAATTTTCACTAAGTTCTGATCCTCTCTTATCAGCAAAAGTCTTCAAATTTTATTTTTTATTGTTTCACAGTCTTCTTTTGTTATTATATGTAATACAGTTACATTAGAAATTTGACAATGCAATTTGAACCACCTGCAAAATTTCTTCAAGTCAAAGGGGATCCTCCCATCCCCTGGTCTAGGTGGAAAGAATAATTTCTAACTTACCTTAAGGCAATAGAGGGTGAAAGGCTTTCAGCCGAAAGAAAAAATATATTTTTTTACATTGTTTAGGCTCCGAAGGACAACTTGTATTCAGAACTCTTCCTCAAAGTGATGGAGGTGGAGACAGGAATGTTTTTGAAGATGCGTTGAATAGGATAGAAGATAGATTTAAACCCATGTTCAGTGTTGCATTAAACAGATATAATTTTATACTAGAGCTCAAGAAGAAAATGAAAAATTTGATGATTTTCTTACAGGATTACAAGCTTTGTCGATACACTGCAACTTTGGTCCCATGACTGATGAGATGATTCGTGACCAAATTATAGTGCATATTAAGAGTAGGAAGATCCAAGAGCAGCTTTGGATCATGGGCGATCCTAATTTAAGTGATGTGATCAACACTGCCAAGGCAATGGAACAATCTGAAAAGTGGGTCAAATGTGTACATGAGGATAACAAGGGTAGCGTTGAAGATGTTTGTGCTATTAAGAGTGAGGTGACACAAGCTAATCCTGAACCATCAGCAACATCGTTAGGTACATAACTTAATCAATCTTGCTCCACTAATCAAATTATTCAAAGACATTTTAATAGATTTGATAAAAAATTTAGTTGTTTTAGATGTGGAAGTCCTTATCATGGTGCTTCGTTTCCTAAATGTCCAGCGTTGACTAGAGGTTGTAAAAAATGTGGTAAGCGAGGTAATTTTGCGTCTGTCTGTAGAGATCCCAGAAGTCGGGAGAATGCGAACGCAAAAAATAAGGTGTCCTTCATTAATAGTGACTGTGGTGACAGGAGTGGAGTAGATTCTAAACGGGGTATGCTTTTATACGTAGCCAATGTTGGAAGTAGTATGGATAATCCGAAGGCCCCAAAGTGTAATGTACGAATAGAGAATGTAGATTTGGAGTTGATGGCTGATTCTGGGTCTCCTTGGACCATAATTACTAGGGAACTGTTTGTAGATCGTTTCAAAGGGAAGTTTTCTTTGGATGGGTTAAAGAGATCTGATATTGTTGCTAAGGGTTTCGATGGATCTGTGATTGACATGGATGGATTTGTTGAGACAGTTGTAGAATTTAAAGGTCGCTCTGCAAACATCAAAAAGTATGTTGCTGTCAAGCGTGTGAATGTCCTGGGATGGAGAGACCAGTGGTCTTTGGGGATTATTCTTAATCCCAGAAGTTCTGATCCTGTTTTACGCATGTCCCAAATGAATGATTCCATGAATATTAAGTGTGATGGGAGTTTCAAGAGTGAGAGTGAAAATATAGCTTTCCTAATGTCTTTTCAGATAAATTGGGTAAACTCTGAGATTTTTCCAATAAAATCGAACTAAAACAAGGAGCGTGTCCTGTGAGACAAAAACTTAGATGTGTTCCTATATGTGTTAGAGAAGATTTGAAGATTCTTTTGCAAAATCTTATTGATGAAGACATTATAGAGGAAGTGGAGTCTTCTACGTGGGTTTCTCCCATTGTTCTCGCGAGGAAAGCCGACAAAAGTTTGAGATTATGTATTTATTTGAGAGCACTTAATGCAAATTTTATTGTAGATTGCCACCCTCTTCCGAACATCAATGAGGTTGTTTCCATGCTTGAAGGAGCAAAAATATTTTCTACATTCGATTTGCGCTCTGCTTATCACCAAATTGCTCTTACTGAAGAATCCAAAAATTGTACTGCTTTTTTGATGCCACAGGGGCTGTTCCAGTTTAAGAGAATGCCATTTCGGTTGGCCTCTGCGGCGTCGGTCTTCCAAAGAGCGATGTATCATATTTTTAAAGACTTAGAGGGATTTGAGAGGTGTTTCCAAGATGATATTTTGGTTTTCTCCCCTAATATTGAGAAACATACTGTGCATATTAAGGAGGTTTGTGGTCGTCTTGAGCGAAATGGGTTGACCCTGAAACGTGAAAAGTGTAAGATGTTCCGTGAAAGTGTTGAGTATTTAGGACATACGTTGTCAGGGAATGGGGTTGTTCCGAAGAAATCTTTAGTTGATGCAATTGTTAATGCCCCAGCTCCTGATGACAAGGAAAAGTTATTCTCGTTTTCTGGACTTTGTGAATATTAGAGTAAGTTCATTAGAGACTTTGCTATGAAAATGGAAGCATTGAGGAAGCTTACTAGGAACAAAGTGGAATTCTGTTGGAGACAAGAACAAGAGAGTGCTTTCCAACTTATTAAGAATGAAATTGTTCAAGCTCCTACTTTAAAGCCGTTTTGCATAAATAAAACTTGTATTGTCACAGTAGATGCTAGTATGTATGGGTTGGGAGGAGTTCTCTCCCAGAATTCTGGTAAGGATGAGTGGTGTGTGGCTTTCGCTTCCCGGACCCTCAATGAGACTGAAAGGAGATATTCAGTTATAGAAAAGGAACTTCTAGGATGTGTGTGGGGAATTGAACATTTCCGAAATTTTATTTGGGGAAGTAGATTTGTACTTCGTACTGATCACAAGCCCCTTGTTTCTATTATATCTCCTGGGGGTGGGTGGAATGCCACAGCCAGAATTAGTAGGCTTATGTCCAGGTTGCAAGAATATAGTTTTTCAGTTGAGTATCTACCAGGTAAGCATAATGCCACTGCGGATTTTCTTTCTCGTTTGCCTAGTCCAGGAACTGAGGAAACAGAGGTTTCCCAGGAGGTGGAAATGATTTCCTCTTTGACAGATTTGGTATCCCAAGAATTTTGTGGAATTTCTAAAAATGAATGGTACAATAGTACTAACTCTGATAAGACATGGGTTACTCTTAAGAATTTTATCCTTAATGGTTGGCCTGAAGATAGGAATATACCGATTGAGCTTAAATCCTTTTCACAAGTTGCGACTGAATTGATTGTTGAAAATGATCTGGTTTTCAAAAATGAGAAGTGTGTACCCCCGGAAGGTATGCAAAGTAACATTTTGAAATTAGCACATGCAGGTCATCCTGGGATGTCATCCATGAAGAGGCTGATCAGGTCTAATTTTTGGTGGCCTGGGTTGGATAAAACAGTTGAAAGAACCGTTAGAGAATGTTTTGAGTGTGTTAACAATGATAAGATGTTGAAGTCTTTTCCAGCTCCCCTGAGGCCTGTACCATGGCCTAAGTATCCTTGGCAGCAGATTGCTTTTGATGTATCAGGACCATTCAATTCTTTACCTCAAGATTCTCGTTTTGCTTTGGTGATTGTTGATTACCATTCTAAGTGGCCAGAGGTAAAATTTGTTCATCATGCCACCACGCAAGTTGTTATTGAGTTTTTTAAGGAGGTATTTGCTAGGGAAGGTGTTCCTGAAGTGCTAGTGACCGATAATGGGGTACAGGTTAAATCCTGTGAAATGGAGAGTTTTTTTAAGTTGCATGGCATAAAACACTGCACTACTGCTCTTTATGAATCACAAGGGAACGGTCAGTTTGAGAGATTCAATCGAGTACTTAAGGATGGGGTTGAGTCTGCTAGGAAGTCAGGGAAGGAATGGAAAAGTGTTCTTAGAGAGAGACTTTGGGCATACCGTATTACTCATCATGCCACTACCGAAGAGAGTCCTTTCCGTCTTCTTCGAGGAAGAGACCCTGCTTCTAAAATTTGTCCTTGGTGGATGAAGGAAAAGATGGTTGGGAATTTTAAAGATGATGATTCTGAACAAAACTTAGAAAAAGTGTCTTTTAAAGTACAACAAAAACAAGATAAGATGAAGAATTTCTATGACTTAAAAATGAAAGTTAGAGAAACATCTTTTGTAATTGGAGATTGGGTGAGAATACGGAAACCTGGTCTCAAAAAGAAGGGTTTTTCTAATTTTGGACCTCCTATTAAGGTTGTAAAAGTCAATTTTAATAGTGTTATAACTCAGGATGGTAGGGTGTGGAATGTCAGAAGAGTTGCAAAATGCGTCAATCCCTTGCACATTTCTTAAGTCATCTGGCATTCCACAGTTATTACTATTCTGTTCTTATTTCTAGTTTTAGCTTTTTTTGGTATTAGGCTATTCATTTTTCAGTTGTAGTAAAAATATCTGTTGTATTCCATTTATTTATTAAAGAAAGGAGATGTGTTGTATTCTTCAATTAGTCTCCTTTCCCTTTAAAATGTCCCCTCATCCTTATAATTCTTTTTGGAACCCTTGTAGGTCTTAGAATTGTAATTATATGTAGAATTCTAAATTTGTTATTCTACTTGTAACAACAGAGTCTACAACTTGTGCTGTGCTGGGTTTCCTGAATAAATCATCTTTTAATTATTCTCCTGCCACCATTTGTCTTTTTGTGTGTCAGTGTCCATAGGCCTGCATGTGCTCTTTGTTCTCCCTGGCTTTTTGCTTGTTGTTGTTTGACAATGTGGTCGGTGGCCATTTTGTGTAGCCAGCCAGTGTGCTTTTGCCATAGGCCCTCATGTACTCTTCATTGTGGCCATACCTTCTTGCTTGTTGTTGTTTGACCATTTAGTTGGTGGCCATTTTGTGAAGCCAGACAGTATGCTTTTGCCATAGGCCTGCATGTGTTCTTTGTTGTAGTCGCGCCACCTTTCTTGTTGTCCGACCATGTGGTCGCTGGCCATTTTGTGTTGCCAGCCACTGAGCTTCTTTGTTCTTTGTTGTGGCCATGCCTCCTTGCTTGCTGTTGTTGGTTGACATGTGGCTGGCGGCCATTTTGTGCAGCCACCCTTTATTCCAGTTTTCAAAGGAAGATTGATAGGAGAGGGCTATGGCTTTTTGTATTTGTCCATTTTTAACTTTTCCCTAATACTATGGTTGAGGATCACTGTTTGTATATTAACAGTTTTATTGTCAGACCCCCAGACCACCTGGTAGATACTGTGTGCACATTACGGAACCAAAGACGTTACCCGAAAGGAGAAGATCAGACCAGGAGCCTCACTTGGAGAATGCTGTGGCATAAGAGGAACTCAAAGATGGCCGCCAAGTCTCAAAACACTTTGGCGGTCTAGTTCATTTCCCCTCAGCTGTTTGGAATGTTAGTGAGGCGCGCTCTCCCTAACGAATGCGCACTTCACTGAAGAATTCCTTGAGTTCATACCGCGTAGAAATAGCTGAGAGGAAACTTCAGTTTACTTTATAGTTTGCGTCGGTAGTTTTCTCCCGGTTTCCTGCCGTCCTCATACCTGTCGAGAGTAGGAATTCCCAGCGTCCCGTCAGTGAGTTTGCACTCTTGGTTCCTGAAGCGAAGGGCATACTTCTGGGCATTCCTATCCGACGACGCCCCTCCTTCTTCTTCAGAGATCCTAGCAGTTTGTTTGAAGACAAAAGTCCCTCGCAGTCTTACAGCAGTATTCTGAAAAGACAAGAGAAAAGAAGAAGATAGAATCTAAGTGGCATAATCGTGTAAACGTTATTTTTGGCATAAAAGAAACCTATTTAAGGACATTAAAGCAATGTATATAATTGTTTAGTAGAAATAAAGAACTTACCTCTGGATTGATGTTAGCAATCCCTGTAAGAAAAGAAGAAATACAAAAATTACTTCAGCAATAGGATTAACAGTACAGAAAAAATCATAAGGACTAATAGAAGTAGTAGGAAGACAAGAATTAAAAGTAAAGACGAAAGATTGATAGACCGAAGGTACTGGTGGGTGTATTATTAGTAAGATTTAATCAAATAGTAACTAAGTTATGTCAATCAACAGGTTAACACCTTCTGAATGCAGTACCCAATAAAAGAAGAAAGAGAAAGAAATCACCAACATAAACAAAAAACGAAGAGAAACTCAGTTCTTCCGGTGTTGGATATGTAGTAAGCACATAGGAGAAAATTATAAAAGAAAGAATAGTAGAATAGGGCGTCACAGTAATTGTTTGTGTTTAGTATCCTCAGGTCTCCTCAGTACCTCAGTCTGCAGAACGGACAGGCACAAAAGAGAAGTTGGGAAATCAGAGGTCCAGAACCAATCTCTTCTGTTGTTTATTATTCTATCCACTCCCCCTTCCCCCTTGCGGGTCTTTTGGAGACAAGATTTATATCGGTCTCTGGGGTATCCCTGAGAGGGAGTAGGGAACTAGCATCTTCTGTTCCTGTGCAAGTTCATGGTAAGAATCATCTGCCTACACCATTGACATATATATTATATGCTGTTTTTGCATTTTTCTCCTACATCCCCTTGCCTTCCAATGGGTTTCTTACAGTCCCCTAGTGTTATACCTGCCTTGTCCAGCGGGTTTATCCCAGACCTTTTGCTTTTGGCCTCCTGTTTTTTAATCCTGTTTTGCTTGGTTTTATGACTCTGGGCACTTTACCACTGCTGATCAGTGCTGGAGTGCCTCTGCTTTCCCTGTGAAGTGTGTTTATGGATTGGCGTTTCCATGATTGGCTTGTTTGACTTTCGGCTAAGTCCCTAGTACAGTGCACTGTGTGTGCCCAGGACCAGTAAGTCAAATGCTGCTAGTGGGCCTGCAGCACTGATTTTGCCACCCACGCAAGCAGCCTTGCCAACGGGTCCTATTCCTGCCATTGCAGTGTCTGTGAGCAGTTTGGTACTGCTGTGTCAATCTGGCAAGTGCACCCACTTGCCAGGCCCTAACCTTCCCTATTCTACATATGATTCACCCCTAAGGTAGGCACAAGGTACCCCCGCAGGCAGACTGTGGTGTCTGTGAAAGGTAGGGCTGTTGTGATATGTGTAACATGTCCTGATAGTGAACTACATTGCATTTCATCTTTCACTATTGAAAGGCTATTTGTCCCATATGGTAGAATGGGAGTTTATTTATAACATCTTATAAATTTAACTTCCCACTGGGACAAGATGAGAAGCTGAAGTTTAGTATGCCTGAACTCAGAATCTGAAGATGCATCTTTTAGTACAGACAATTTTTACATTCTGTGTTTGAAAAATACCACTTTAAGAAAGTAGGAATTTTTATTTTCTTGCTTAGCCATTCTGTGTGCCTCTGCTGGTTTGTGTATTGACTGTATGGTATTTGACAGGGCTGGGGATGTGCATTCACTGTAGACAGCCACTGGGCTGGTTGAGGTGTGTCTTTCCTTTCCTGGATGAGTCACGTCTGGGCTGAATAGACCTGAGCTGCATTTAGATTAGGGGGAGGGGAGTTCCTTTCACCTGAATGGGCCTGGTCTGCCTTACACAATGCTGTCTCCTCTTCCTGCCGGGAAGCTGGACCAGAGAGGACTGAACTGGTTTTGACCAAGAACAGAGCCTCTCTGCCAGAACAGAACAAAGAGAAATGGTGTATAAATATTGGGGCCCAGAACTTTAGATAATTTCTGGAATTCAAGAGGCACCTTTGTCAAGGAGAAGAGCCGGAGAAACTGAAAGAGAAGTACTTTCTCTTTGCTGTGTGCTGTCTGGAGTTGGCATGCACTGGCTGTTTCTGCCAAGGAAAGGACAACGACTTTGTTGTGTGCTGTATCCCCTGCTTGAGGAAGATCTCCAGGTCACCAAGGACTTGAAGTAGAACTTGCATCCTGTTCTGAAGTCTCAGGGACACAAAGACTTCACCACCAGCTCCTCTGAACTTCCTTGCTGAGAGTTCTGATCTGCCAAGAGGTGCCCGTTGCTGAGTTGGGGGTTGTTCATGCTGTTGGGAGCTGGAAAAGACACATAACTACGGGAAGCACAATGCATCCACACCAGTTCCCGATGCATCGCCACTGTGCGGGAAGAATTTCCATGCAAAGTCATTTTGCCACTGAAGAAACCGATGCAGCACCTGCCCGCAGCTGTAGAAATCACTGCACGCCCCATCGAGTGCTCTGATCTACGAAGTCCGAGATCACCACACTGATTCTGACACAGGCCCTGCTGGGCGGCTGAAGAACCAATGCATCATGGGACCACAACTGGAGAGACCAACGCAGCGCCATGGCTGCCGCCACATCGAGAACTGATGCTTCCCCGATCCCCACGCATCGCACCTCCCCACACAATAAGAAACCAACACTTATCCTCCCCTTCAGTAAGGAACTGACGCATCACCTCCCCTGCGTGGCAGTAAGAAGCCAACGCATCACCTCCCCTGGAGTAAGGAACCGACGCATCACTTTCCCTTCACAGCAACTGTTTTTGTTTGTGATTTTGACGCATCCAAGGTACTTTGTGTTAAAAGTGTCTCATCTATGGTTTACTATGGAGAGACATGTTTTTACCTTCTAAGAAGTTCATTTCGAATACTGTATTGTGGATTTTTGTCATTTTGGTCTTGTTTGGATTAGATGAAGATTACTTATTTTTTCAAACTGGTGTGGTGTCCATTTATAGTGTTTTCACTGTATTGCTGAATGTGTGCACACATGCTTTACACACTGCCTTTGAGATAAGCCTGTCTGCTCGTGCCAAGCTACCAAGGGGGTGATCAGGAGTTATTTTAGAAGTATATCCCAATTACCCTGACTAGAAAGAAGGGTCCCTATTTGGACAACAGCCGTCATCTCATCTATCGCTGTGTCATGGGTAGGCGAAGATAGGCCCACAGAATAGGAACACACGGCACAGAATAGGAACCTACGACACGGTATGAATAGGCAGGTACAAACTATATCTCCCATAATCCTATGGGTGAGCTAGCCAGGACACCTGACTTGTTTATTTAAGCCTCGCCTTTGATGTGCTCGGGCTTGTCACTCGAGAGATTCCTTGGGAGAAGTGACTGCGAAGGAGCCGCTGTAACCGTTACCCTGTTGCCTTGCTGGATTTATCTTGGAATACCCTGCCGTATCTACACGACGACGGCTTTCTTGCGAGTTTGAAGTGCCTGGCGTCTCATACGCCGTGGGCGGTAACTGTTTCCTTAGCCGGAGGCGGCCACCTCGACGTCCGAATTGTGAGAACAACGTGCGACTAATCAGGAAACCGCTGCCTTCAGCGGAGCATTTTCCGCTCGCTTTCAGGGTCCTGATTTGCATCTTTACTGTATTTGTTACCGTTTCAGCTGGAGCATTGTTCTAGGATTACATACTCAGCGAAAGGGCATAAGCGCTAGGAAGCGCTCCATGTTTTGTTTTGATTAAGTGTGTTAGCCCACACGCCACACACTCAAGAGAGGAAGATGTCTGGGGAGGTCTTACTTCAGAGAGTCCTGGAGATGCAGAGTTGCCAGAAGCACGGTGCATTAAGCATACTTCGGGGATTATCCACAGCCAGATAAGTACCTCATTCCGGAGTGAATCAAGACTGTTTGTTTTCTGCTTTTATTTATTTTTGTCTTTTGTGCTATTTTACGTTGGGAGATGTACAGTTGCTTAATAAGTAAGTACAACACTCATAAGGGTTCAGGGCGGTTCTCTCACTGAGGGAAGGGTGGATATCAAGTGTGTATTGTGTTTCCTTTACAGGGCATACAGGGTGGATTGTAGGAAAGTGAGATTCACCACATCCGACGACATCCCTTATCTGAGCCTAGCAGCTGCAACTTTATTGTTTCTTTTGTCCCGTTTTTCCCTTTCCCTGGTGGTGGTGGTATCCGTGCTGTGTTACATCCATATATACACACGAATATCTCCGCATAGGGGAAGGGATTACTTAGCATCTCATCGTTCCCGCTGTATCCGGCTGTAAGGTTAGTGGTAACCTACCTCTGCACGACACGCTGTTGGGTAGAGGGAGCCGTGCTGGTCATGCAGCACTGCTGGGGACTACCAGTCCCACGATCCTCTTGGCCTGCATCTGTGCTTAAAAGCATGACTCAGTCCTGTGGCAAAAGTAGCCACCATCGCATCTATAGCTGTTGGGAAGAGGGAATCGTGCTGGTCATCGCTGCAGTGCTGGGGATTACCAGTCTCAGGATCCTCTTGGCCCGCATATGCGTTAAAAGCGCGACGCAGCCCTGTGGCCGAAGTGGCTGCCATGTGATCCATCAATGTTAGGAAGAGGGAGCCGTGCTGGTCATCGATGGACCACTGGGGACTACTAGTCCCTGAATTCTCTTGGCCAGCATCCGCGCTTAAAAGGGTGACGCAGTCCCATGACACAGGACACGCCAGTGCTTCGCCTGGGCCAAGGGCGTGTCCGTTCATGCTTGTCAGAGCCCGGAGGAGGCTGGGCCCCCCATCTAACACCTGGTACCAGACAGCTCGAATAAAGACTCTACCGGAACCAGGATCATCATGGGAAAAAGGAAGACACACCCTTGAGACTCAACAGGGGTAACTATATCCATTATAGATTCCTTCATAGTCAAAGCTACATATGCCATTTTAAAGGAAATTGCTTTGGCAGAAAGGAGACTTTACCAGGGGAGGGGGGGCTCTGCATGTAAAGGAATGATGCCGCCTATTGTTAACGGGACAAATGTTGAACTCGTTTTTCAGGGGGCGCCAGAGGACATTAGCTCACAACCTGTTCCAAAGGCACTCTCCCCTGATACATCTGTCAAATGTGACTAAGATTTTCCCTACAATGGTTACATCTGGCAAAAGGAAAATAGGTTCTTTAAAAGAACCTGTCCCTACAAAACCAAAGAAACTCAGAAAGTTTACTCCAACACAGTCTATTACATACTTTGAAAAAGACACCTCTGAGATATCGTGGACAACTCTGGTCGTGGAGGACCTTCTTGACAAGATAACTTCTTTGTTACATCCATATTGTTACGGTTATCCTCATCGTCAAACACAGCTGTCAATACCCAACCAACACGCTCTCAAAATAGCCCTAACATGCTCATAACTTTAGATTCTCAGGAAGGCAGGGGTAGTAAAGGGTGCAAAACAGGGCTAAATCTTGAAAAGACACATCCTACCCACATGGCCCAACTCCGCGGGCAAGGCTCTGATCTACTAGAATGGTCCATAGCCGAAATAGCCACAGGTTCATTATCCCTGGGCATGCATGAGCCTAGACCCGCTCCCAGCAGACCCTTGGTGGGGGGTGCAAAATGGAAACCCCCAGGGACACACCGAAAGCTGTCACCAACCAACCACAGAGAGAAACCACACAGTACCAGAAGGAAACTAACCACCTTACCCTCAAGCTCCCTTCTGCAGCCTGCCCCTTTGTTCAAATTTTGGTAAATGTCCTGTTGGACTTGGCCCTTTTTGCAGGGTCATCCCTGAACCTTTTGCCTTCCTCCTGGATTTTGTCTGACCTGTTTTTGTTGGTTTTATGACTCTGGGCACTTTACCACTGCTGATCAGTACTAAAGTGCATATGTTCTCCCTATTGTAAATTGATGTATGGATTAGTGATTCCATAATTGCCTGATTTGGTTTACTTGTCAGACCCTAGTACAGTGCACCAGGAGTGCCCAGGGCTTGTACACCAAATGCTGCTGGTGGGCTTTCAGCACTGGTTGTGCTACCCACAGAAGCAGCCTGTAAAAGTGTGTCTCAGGTCTGCCATTGCAGAGCCTGTGTGCAATCAGGTACTGCCATGCTGACTGGGCAAGTGCACCCACTTGCCAGTCCCTGAACCTTCCCTTTTCAGCATATTAGTCATCCCTATGGTAGGCCCAAGGGCAGGGTGCTTTGTAGGTAAAAGGTAGGACAAGCCCTGATGTGTGTGTCATGTCCTAATAGTGAATTACAGCCATTTTCTTTTTTCACTATTGCAAGGCTACCTGTTCCCAATAGGCCAGAATTAGCAGTTTGATTATTACATCTTATAATCCTAACTGACTCAGGGAACTAGGTAGAAATTCGAGTTTAGTATGCCTGAACTCAAAATGAAAAAATGCATCTTTTAGTGAAGATGGTTTTAACATCTGTGTTTGAAAATACCATTTTTAGAAAGTAGGTATTTCCTTGTCTAACCATCCAAGCCTGCCTCTGCTAGGTTGTGTATTCCTTGTCTGGAGTTTGAGTGACAGGGGCTGGGTGGTTCCAGGAAACAGGGTGAGTCAGCACAGGGCTGAATAGAAAGATCTGCATGTAGATGGGAGGGAGGAGTTGCACCTGGGACCTGAATAGGGCTGTGCCTTCCCTCCACAATGCTGGCTCCACCTCCTGTGGTGCGCCTGATGTCCCTGCCCTGCACTGTGAAAGGAAAAAAAGAGTCTTGTCCATAAAGTGCTCCAGGACTGACCAGAACTGGTTTGGACTAGGCAAAGGCCTCACTGCCTTCAGAGAACAAAGAGAAACTGTGTATAAAAAGGGGGACCTAGACCCCAGAACTTTAGATCACTTTAGGAAATAAGAAACCTTTGCTGAGGAGAGGAACCAGAGAGACTGAGGAGAGCCTATCCCTAAGCTTGAGGGATTGGCTTGCAGTGGTTGCCTGACTGCCAATGAGAGGAGAAAGGAACTTTGTGTATACTTTATTCAACTTGTGAAGGATCTCCAAGGGCTTGAGAAAAGACCTTTCCTCCTGCTGAAGTCTCAGGGACAACAGACTTCACCAACCAGCTCCCCAAGAGTTCTTTGGAAGTGTCTGCTGTTTTGCAAGGCTTTCGGAGGAACTGCGTGTCGCAAGGAGCTGGAAGCACGACTCACGAGCAAGAAGCGTGTCTCCGAACTGCCGCTGTCACTTCACAACGAGAGAGTGCCTCGCATCGCCGGAGAAGAGGATCAACGTCGCATCAGATGCCCGCCGCATCACCGGGAAGCGTGTTGCAGGGCCTGTCACGGCTCAGAAGAACCGTTGAGTCATCGCAGGGTCCCCAAAGCATCTCGCATCGCCGGAGAAGAGGATCAACGTTGCATCAGACGCCGCTGCATCACCGGGAAGCGTGTCGCAGGGCCTGTCGTGGCCCGCATCATTGTCGAAGCACCTCGCATTGCCGGAGAAGAGGATCGAAGTCACATCAGACGCCGCCGCATCACCAGGATGCGTGATGCAGGGCCTGTCGCAGCTCGCATCGTTGCCGAAGGGGCTCGCATCGCCATGGAAGAGGTTCGACGTCGCATCAGAGAGAGCCACATCAGCGAAAAGCGTGTCGCAGGGCCTGTCGCGGTCCGCATCGTGTCACATCAAGAAAAAGACGCCATCTTTGTTTCATTGCACCTGATCTTCATTGCATCACGGCGTTGCGTGCCGCATCGCCACGGAAGCGCAGTAAGAAACCGACGCATCACCTCGCCTCGCAGAGAAGAACCAACACATCCCCTATGCAGCAGTAGGGACCCGACGCATCACCGTTCTTGCATGTAAGGAACCGACGCATCACCTTCCCTGCAACACTTTCGTTGTATAGCGTTATGCATTTTAAGGTACATTGAACTCAAAGTGTCGCATTTTAACATCCAAAGAGAACTAAGCTAATTCTGTCATTTTAAGTACAGTATTGTGGATTTTTGTCAGTTGTGGTCTTGTGATAAGTCTATATAAAGAATACTTATTTTTTATATTAAACTTGTGTGGTGTCCATCTGTAGTGTTGTCACTTGGTTACTGTATGTGCTCACAAATGCTTTACACACTGCCTCTGAGATAAGCCTGTCTGCTCGTGTCAAGCTACCAAGGGGGTGAGTAGGGATTATTTTAGGAGTGTACCCCCTTATCCTGCCTAGACGCAAGGGTACCTATTTGTCAACTAGAGACCACCAAATCTAACATGTCCCAAAATTAAGAACAACCCAAACAGAATCCACCACCAAGCTTATGGACAAATCACTAACCATACAATATCAGGGCACCTAGTTCAGAACCATCTCATCATAGCTAGGAGAACCCCATGGGTAGGACCAACCGCAAAGGCTTACGAGGGTGATTGTATTGTCTTAAACTTTAATAGACCCCGGATCGCGGGCGACTTACTATTCCAGCCACCAGTAGCACACACAGTAGTGACCCAGTTTTTTCCAGTACCGTTGGGTTTCTTCTATAAACTGCATAGTTCCCCAAGAGACAAGGCATCAATCAATGTTATTGAACCCCCCACAGGCGGTCGTAGGCTATTGATGAATGAAACTGTGGGTCTTCTCACCTTAAATAGGTTCGTCCCACTATCATATCTGGATTCATGCTACTGACTCGAGAATAACCCCCAGAGATGACAAACAATAATTTAGCAAGAGTGTAATGTGAGTGAGGAAAACAGTGGTGTAACGATACTCATCCTTTCGGTTTACTCTATAATTATGCGAGGGAATCCATCTCCAGTGAAAATAATTTAAACTGTACCTTATTTTCCTGGAACATAGCAGGCTATAATAGCAAACGGAACAACAAAGAGTGGCATAAAGTTATGGTAGAATTTCAGATTATTTGCAACCAAGAAACCTGGGAGATCACACCAATTTATGTAAACAGTTATCGATCATTCAAACACTGCCATTACCATCTAAAAGGTGAAGTGCGAAGGGGGGTCAACTCACATTGATATCCAACACAGTTCCATTTAAAATCATGAATTTTATAAACAATTCTCCCTACTTCCACATCCTAGTTATTAAAGGCTATGATACTTGGGACTTAATGTTAACAAATTATTATAAAAATAATTTTACAAACCCTGATGTGGTAGCTGAGCACCTAAGCAACACCTTAGAGGACCTAGTTCTGCATCACCCATACACTTTACAACTTATTTGGGTTTGACATTTTAACTCAAAAGCATGCCCAAGAACTGAAGCGAAGTTATGTGGGACAGTTGACTATAAGGAAGACCCTATCACCCACTTCAACCATAACACTCAGGGAAATGCTCTAAATGGCTTATAGATGACATGGCAACTGAAATCAATCCAGATACTGGTCAATTACTCTCCACCTTTCAAAGTAGAGAACGTAGTTCTCGATCTACTTCATAATTACCTCTGATTGTCTTAAAACTAGCATCACCAAGACGAAGATTAAATTCACAGACTTTAGTGATCACGCCAATCTCTCATGAGCCTTATCCTGGAATGAACTTAGAAAAAGAAATGGTAATCTGGTGCCAAAACCGATTCTAGCCAAAAAAAATGGCTTTATTTTAAAATGGGATAAGATAGATGAGACCAAGCTTCTCACAAATCTCATAATGACAAACTACAAGGACATTCTTCTGTGTTTAGATCCACAGCCAAACAACATTCAGGTGACCAACACATTTGGCAATATTATAACAAATATCAGATTATAACTAACTCGTCCGATCCAGGTAAAAGATACTCCTCAGCATCAATGGTTCAACAAGAACTGCTCAGTAGCCTCCTTAAACCTTACCAAAAACCCTAAAAACCCTACCCAGAGACAAAGATCAAGTTTGCACCTTGAGGAACATCTACCAATTAACTCGAGAAAATAGGCTGAAGCAGCTAAAATCCAAGGAGTGGAAAAGCTTAAAGCAAGCATCTTCTCTCCACGATAGTAAAGCCTTTTGGAAGGTGATTAATTCATCCTTTTTGACAAACAAAGCCGGTCCCTCTCTGGATGTACACATAGATGAAGAATCATGGATAAGGTACTTCCAGGATATCTTCCAAAAGTCCGTTGAATCGCACTTATCGGATGTCCTTCCTTATATCAAGGACAAAACCTACCCCTCTTTTGACCTTGAGGAAATACTGCTTGCCCTGTCTTAGTCATCAACCTTGAAAAGGGGCCTGATGGGGTCCCTATGAACATCTTTCTTACAAATAATCCATTATGGTCCCACTTATTGACGGTTGTTTTTATTCAAGAGCCAAATCTGGACCCCTACCCTCTTGAGAGAAATCCATGATAATCCTGATTTATGAAAAAGGGGATGCCTCAAACCCAGCCAACTATCGCCCCATTTCATTACTAGATAGTACTGCTAAATTCATGGGCAGACTGCTGCTAAACAAGCTTAAACCTTGGGTTGCGGGAAAGAAGATTCTTGCCGAAGTACAGTACAGGTTTGGGCAGCGCAGGGGCACTAGAGATCAGTGCCTCAGCCTGACACTAATAGCGGCAAATTATTTTATGGTAAAAAAGGCCAATTATACATGGCCTTCATGGACCTGTCTAAGGCCTTTGATTGTGTGGTACACAGCAAATTGTGGAATATTATGGTGGAAATGGGAGTGGAGTCCGCGATAATCAACTTCATAAGAGAACTATATACTGATGCCACTGCTACAGTTCATTATGGGAGGCAAGGAGAATGTACAAACTCATTTAAAATTTAAAGGGGCATTAGACAGGGGTGTGTCTTAGCCCCGTTCTTATTCGCCATCTATACGACTAAATTAAATGAGGCATTGACTAACAAAACGAAAGATACCCCTCAAGTACAGGTTACTCCCATCTCAATCCTGCTATATGCAGACGATGCAGTTTTGCTAGCAAGAACACCTATGGAACGCCAAATTCTCAGTGTATAATACTTGGCCTTTATGTCCAATTTGGACCTTCATGTAAACAAAAAGAAAACTTTCGTTATGGCTGTGGGGGAGGCTAAAAAGAAGCCGATGAGTTTATATCTAGCTGGGGAAAAAATAGAACAAGTCCAAAGTTTTAATTACCTAGGCATTGTTTTGATTTTAAACTAAGTTGGAAGGAGATGGTACAGAATAGAATAAATCACATGGGTAAAAGCATTGTCACAATCTTCAGATTTTCCCCAAAATTGGGCTGTAAGCCAACACAAGAAATGATTAAAGTCTGTTTGGCTAAAACAACATCAATTGCCACTTACGGGGCAGCAATTTGGGGGACAATGGACGTGGAGGCACTCCTTGTCATAGCTGGCAAATTTGTTAAAAGATTAACTTCCGTCCCGCTGGCATGTAACAATTTCAATGCACATAAGGAAGCATGCTTGCCTTACATTAGCAATGTCATTAAATTGGACCTGTTATCCCTGTGGCTGTCAGTGTGGAAAAGGAGCACTGTAGATCTAAATCAAAGGATTTAAAAGACATCTTGAATTCAGATTATGCTTATAAAATTCCCCGGATGTCCTAAGTCCGACATACGCTTACATCACTAGGGCTAGCACATCTTTATGATACACCAATCATCTGAGAATGCTTTCCCGAATCAAGATTAAAAGATGTTTTTAACAAGAAAGCGGCATCAGACAGGTAGGAAAGAACACTCAGCATGAATACCTTCTAATCAGATTTCGATTAAACTATATCTCATTAATTTTGGGGTATCCAGAGAATTTATTCTCAATAAATGACCTTCCCCTTTGCCCATGTGATGTTAAGTCGAATCAATGGATCTTGCACATTTTGTTTTATTGCCCTTTTTATTCAACAGAAAGGAAAAATTATGTTATTCCACATTTTAGCCTGTGTTCCCCAGCTCTAGATCCATTTATGCTATACCAACTAGAAACCCCGTATGTATCCTTCTTTCCTGTTGGCTGCCGTAAAAATCTGCAAGGCCTCTAGTGTGACACTAGCCCTAAATTAAGAATTTTACCTCATACTATCATTCCGACTCTCCATTTGGCTAGTAGATTTTGAACTTATAAATGAACTTTGTGATAACATTTATGTCTTCTGGACCTTGTATTGCTATTTATAGTATCCCATTAATTAATTGGTCTCTTTTGCTTTTAATATATTTAATTGCAAGTCCGTAAAAATAGATGCAATGGAACCTGCACACATGTAACACAGTCATTAGGGCCTTAGTTGAGTACGATTATCCTGCGCTTTGCTATTTAAAGACCGGTGTTTTTAATAATTTTATTTTTTTAAATAAAAATCCGTCACTGTTATCTCCTGATATCAAAAATTAGTTTTGAGGGAGCTAATGTTTTGTACCATTTGAGATTTTACCTTAAGATGAAGCTTAGCATCTCTTTTAAACTTTCACTTGCACTGCAAATTTACTTTATGAATTGTGTTTAACTATGTATTTTTATGCATTTTATCTAAATGCAAAATAAAGTCTTTTGATTTGGTCTGATTTGACAATGGTACAAACCATTGCCAACTAGAGACCCCCATTTCTAACACTTAGATGCCGATTCCGATCCGATAAAAATATTCCCCGTACGAATCGTATCCGGATTTTTTTATGTACGAATCGTTCAAGTCCCGTACAAACTGGCAAGTACAATTCGTATGTTAAAAAATCCATACGAATCGCATTGGGAAAATTCCCCGACACGTCCTCGGGTCGGTAAAAGTGTCCGACACGTCCCCGGACAGTTTTATGTACGAATCGGTAAACTGAAGTCCGAGCGCGCAAGTACGATCCGTCCCGTCCGTCCGAATGCACAACCGTATGGAAAAAACACCGTACGGAGCGAACTCCCATGGCAACCATGGAGACGTCCAAACATGTGCCCGCATACGTGCTGAACACCCCCCAGCTCACCCCCCCAAGTACGTGCTGTACCCCCAGCCCCCCCAAGTACGTGCCATACCCCCAGCCACCCCCAAGTACGTGCCATACCCCCAGCCCCCCCAAGTACGCGCCATACCCCCAGCCCCCCAAGTACATGCCGTACCCCCAGCCCCCATGTACATGCCGTACCCCCAGCCCCCCATGTACGTGCCATACCCCCAGCCCCCCCATGTACGTGGCGTACCCCCACCCCACCCCCGTAGGTACAGAGCGTACCCCCACCCCCGTAGGTACGGAGCATACCCACACCCCGTAGGTACGGAGCATACCCACACCCCCGTAGGTACGGAGCATACCCACACCCCCGTAGGTACAGAGCGTACCCCCACCTCCGTAGGTACGGTGCAGACCCCCAGCGCATACCTACGGGGGTGTGGGTACGCTCCGTACTTACGGGGGTGGGGTGGGGGTACGCTCCGTACCTACGGGGGTGGGGGTATGCTCCGTACCTACGGGGGTGTGGGTACGCTCCGTACCTACGGGGGTGTGGGTACGCTCCGTACCTATGGGGGTGGGGTGGGGGTACGCTCTGTACCTACGGGGGTGGGGGTACGCTCCGTACCTACGGTGGTGGGGGTACGCTCCGTACCTATGGGGGGCTGGGTGTACGGTGCGTACATGGGGGGGCTGTGGGTATGGTGCGGACGTGTAGGGATGGGGGTACGGTGCGTACCGGGCCCCCTTTTCGTCGTGCATCGTGGCGTATTTAGCTTTTCCGGCACTTATTGGGTCCCGTAAAACTTTTGCCGTGCGAAGTGCTGTGGGTACGAATCCTACTTTCTGATCCGTAAAACGCTGCCTGACTCCGTGCGAATGTCACGTACGCGGTGTCCCGGATCCGAATTGTGGGTATCTTTTAGCCGGTCGGTGTTTTTTACGATTCGTACGGAAATGGTGTTTCTGTACGAATCGTACTTGCGGGTTTGTAAGGTGTTTTTCCCGGGTACGAGTCGGACGGAGAAAACGCTCCGTCCGACGGTTCGTACACGGGTTTTACAGGATCGGAATCGGCACCTTAGTATCCATTAGTACACCAGCAATACATTTTTGTTGATATATTTTTGTTTTAGTTTTCTTTTAATTAATTATTTTTTATTGTTTAATTTAAATGTTTGCATTTTAATTTTCTTTTTTTTTCTTCTTGCATTTTTCCACCATCAATCCACCACCTGCCTGCCATAGGCACACAGGCGCACAACAGCATTAGTTTTGTCTGGATTATTCCATTTCACCCCTGGGGCCCCTTGACTGCAGTAGGAGCACACCAGCATTCGTTTTTAAGCATTATTCAATTTTTCCCTGCACCTCCCTGACTGCCACAGGTGTCTCCCTTAGATGCACACAAAGCAAACAGATATATCTGTATGTTGTTATCCTGATTAGAAATTAAATATGATGTTCTGTTGGTGTGGTTTGACCTTGAAATGCACTGTTTTTAGTAACTATTTAGAATAATAACGATGTACTAATTCAAACTGCAACAATTCCATGTTTCACCAAATATTTTTCTTGCTTGCACAAGATACATCACACACAGTACTGCCAGAGAGTGACCTGAGTCCTACAATCTCTTCCGCTTGTGCAGCTAAGTACCACTGCAACTGACAGCTTCAAGATGGACCTAAAGAAAGATGCTGCCAAGAAAGTGGCCAGTGGGTAGGAGAAGAAGCAGATTTCCACCACTGATGTGCCGGCCGGAACATTTTTCAGGAAACTTATGCCTGCTGCAACAGTCTCCGGGGAGCACGCTGGCAATAGCACTCCTGCATCAAAGGTGCTACCACAACCTAAGCACAAGGCCATTGTCTCTCAGCGATACACCCACTGCAATCATGTCTTCGCTGAAAAGCAGTGACATTGAATTGGATTTGTCTCTTTCACAAAGTAGTACCCAATTGTTGCAGGAAAGTGGACAGCAGCTGCAACCAGCAATGGATCTTAGGAGAAGAACAGGAGGTTGAGCATCCTGCTGAGCAAGAACCTCCTCTTTTACAACCATTGGCTTCCACATCGCCAGCAAGAAAAAGGAAGGGTACTCCACCTTCTTCTCCAAGCACCCGTTCTGATGATCTGGACCCAGATTGGTCCCCAGCTGAGTCCGAGACACTCCAGGAGAGGCACAGGAAAAGGAAAATTCATGAAAGTCTTACAATTAATGGAGGGGATGAGGGTGACGAGCCACTCATTATGGAAGCTATAGCAAAGGAGACCGATATTACCCCTCCTATTATTCAACCCGCTCCTAGGCATGTGGCACCACCACCAGTACCACCTCACATATTTGTTATCCCGAAGAGACCTGCATTTCCCACTAGATCAGTAGAAGTATGCACAGTAGAGAGTCAATTGTCGACACACCTTCCTACCTCCAGTTCTTCGGGCATTGGCAGTGGTATCAGTGGCCCACTGAAAAGGTACATCTCCCCTATTTCGGACTTTCTTACGGTAAGCAAGCAGGAAGACAACATTGCAATATGCCCCATTTGCAGCGGTAGTGTTACTCGACGTAAGGTTGGCAAACACTTTGCGAGCGTCCCTAATTAAAATGGTGATATTCCCCCAACTAGTCTATCTCTTTTTAAACATACCATTCCATCCAGGGGAATATTTCTTTAAAACACTCAGGTCAGAATTGACACGTCTGGTGTGGGGAGGTAAACAGCCGAGGCTGCAGTGGAATATTCTCACCAGACCACATTCGCAAGGAGGGTTTGATATACCAAACTTTGAATTATACTATATAAATGCGCAGGCCCACTACGCGTACTACTGGGTGCATCAGCCATGATATATGCCGCAAGTAGCGGCGGAGCACTGGCTCGCAGACCCCATTCCTATCGACGGCGCATTATATGATATACCTGGCGCTAGGGAGAAGATACTGACCACTGTTACATTACAATTTCAGCGTGGCAACGTATAGGTCGCGTGCTGGAAGCCCCCCTGCTTTACTCCTCACTGCTGCCTCTCACGTATCATCCTAAAATGCCCCTTCTCCAAGAGACAACATTCCATAAATTCCAGGAACTAACTCACATTAAAACCTGGGGGGACCTTTACCACAATGGCCAGTTCTGCAGGGCCGAGCATGTATTTCAGGGAATACAACAAACTCCACTTGATGTCTTTTTATATATACGATTCAGACAAGGAGTCCGCTCTCTAACACCGGAGTTTCCGGCTGAACCCCCAGTGCTTGCTCCACTACAATTGATTCAAAAAACACGGCGGCAAGCCGCCTGGTCTCCATGATATACCACACAGTGCACACACAAAGAGTGGAACCGACTACACTATCACGCACACGATGGAGCGAAGAGATGAGCTTTGACTTGACAGATGAACAATGGGAGTACTGCTGTTCGCAGACTGAACAGGTCTCAGCCAGCAGCAGGCTATGTATGACACACTACAAGTTTGTCCATCGGTTGTATTACATCCCAGCCAGGATGCAAAGACACAAACTACGGGACTCAGACAGATGCGAAAGATGCCAGGCACTGGGAGCTGACTTTCTGCATCTGGCCTGGGAGTGTCCGGGAGTGCATGACTTCTGGAATCACTTCTTCGCAGCCTTGAAACTGATGATAGGCACCCACATGGAACCCACACCGCTGCTGGCCCTATTAGGTTATGTCAAACCAATACAGGCAGCACATCGCAAGTATGAAGCCCTCGCACTGCTCATGGCCAAGAGGCGAGTGGTTTGCCGTTGGGGCAGGGGAAGGGCACCCAAATTCAAGGTCTGGCTCGATGACTTAGTTTTTTGTCAGGAACAACTCACCACTTATGCGGAACTGTTACCCAGGATCTCCAGGCCCGGAGATATTTGGGGTCCCCTGACATGCTACCTTTTGGCGCACCCACGCGAGAACCAAGCTGCTGAAACTAAGGCACCTGCACCCTAAAGTGTCACGAGGGAATGCACCACTACCATGTATATGCCTCCCTTGCAAATGACGGTGACGCTATCCCTAAGTACATGTACTCCATCCTAGCACGCCCAGACATGCCATGCACACATGCGTTTGAAACCTATCGTATCAGCGGAAACATAGCATAATTAAGCTAAGAATGTGTAACAAAAAACTAGCAATGCTTGATATCTGAGGTCCTATGTACTGCCCTAATGTAATGTCAATTATACATTGGTTTATATGAAGATACTGTACTGTGCCTTGTTGTATTACACTGTTGTAGTCCAACAACATGGGAATCTGCGGATTTACTTTATTGGTATTGTGCCGACTATATGTGCATAAATACTTCCATTGTATTGTTTGATTGAAAATCAATAAAGAAATTTGAAAAAAAAAAGTTGGTAAACACTTTGGTACTGGAGGCCAAGCGACCCACTTGAAAATAAATTACACACACCACTGGGAGGCACACCTTAATCGCCTTTCTGCATGTGGTGGTGGTCAAGGTAATGTGAGAGGGGAATTGACTTTGGAGCCTCCAGAGTGGGAGGTGTAGGTGAAAAAGAAGAACAGGGTGACAACTTCATGCAAAGCAGGCCTGTCCCCAGCAGTGCACCAGTATTACCCACCTCAGCAACCTTGCAATGGCACCAGAGTCATATGGAGACACCACAGGAACAGCATACAGTAACTACCCCAAGACTAACATTGAGTCTACCTCCTGGTTCTGTCCAGAAGTCGCCTGTCTCAGTGGCACCGCAAAAAAAAAAAAGGCTACTATTATGAGCATGTTTAGGGAGTAGGGGCCCTGTGAATGAAACCACCCAATGGCACATTTGTACAAAGGGAAGCTGGATAAAATGTTAGCGCCTGACATCCTCCCTTTTGCTTTTGTTTTTTTAGAGTAGCAGCCCTTTGCCCGATATGGAGTGGTTGGTCCAGTGCCTCATCAGGATATGCTGGAATTGGTTGGGAAAGCTTTGCAGCAGAGTGCTGTTCAGACTATTCACCTGATGACAGACATGTGGATTAGTTGTCAAGCCACTGGTACATGTGGATCACTGCACACTGCATCTCTTTTGTGGGGGGTTAAGCAACAGATAACTTTTGATCTCAGTGCTGAAGATACTTTTAAGGGTGTTCAGCAGCATGCAACAGTAGCCATGTTCTCCATTGAGAAATCCCATAGAGCTGTGAACTTCTCCGAAGTCTTTAACAGCAAGGTGTTTGAATGGCTGCGACCCAGTGGTTTTAGAATTGAGTTTGTTGCCACGGACAATGGCAGTAATATATTTAAGGCCGAGGCAGATGGTGACTCTTTCAGGGTCCTGGGCCAGATGCACGACCCGTTTTTGCATGTGCAAACAGGTTTGTGCCCCGTTTGCACATGCAAAAACCTCATGGGCCATGTACAAAGCCTATCTAGTTAGTCGCAATTTATTTGCGACTCGCTAAATAGGTTTTGCGACTCGCTATAAGGAAGGGTTGCTCAAACTCAGGGACGGGACGATATTTGATTCAGGTTTTTCTCTGAGCAATACCTAATAATAATGCAGGACACTATATGTGAATTGATATTATTAAATGTAATCAAGGCATTTGTCAATATTTCATGACGCAATATTACTTAATTAACAAATGGCGTTTTATTCATACCACGTTTTCCTCCTTTATTAGTGAGGAATACTGTGCGGAAAAAAATAGAAGATAGAACTTCAGTTAGTTACATGTGTCGACCGGTGTGTGTGACACACCACCGGACACAACACACAGTAGTCTGTGGTCTCACCTTATACAGGCTTAATGCATAACTGACTGGAAAAGAGCAATATGCCCTTAATTGGTATTAATATGTTTCCCATACTTGAGGTTATATCACAAAGTAATGTAGATCAAAGCACAAAGTAATGTCTACATGATGGTGCAAATAGCTTCTTTGGTCAGAAACACTGTGTTGCGAACTTGGCACCAAATGTTTTTTAGTTGGGCACAGGGATGTGGCGGTGAACATTTGTTATTGCTGTGGTCATTGGTCACTAATTGAAATTCCAGCTCTCTTATTTTTCCCCACAGTATTCCTCACATCGGTGCTTCATGATGAGCATTAATACATTAGCAGAGCTTTATAAACCTGTATTGAACTCTTGAAACAACAGGATCCTATTAATCCAAAGCACATTACCCCTCACATGGGACCACATGAACTGTAATCTTCATGTTTCATCATTTTAAAGTGGTTCTATAATAAACTACAAGACATTTAAATCAAGGAGGTACATAATCTGGTCATTACCTACTTGTGACAAAATGTTTATGTATTTCTTCATGTATTTCCTTGACTTTGTAATTATGTTCTTGAGTATGTGTGATGCTTGAAGGTGCTACTGCTGTAAATGAGTATGTGATATTCCCTTGGGTTTTATACAAAGCAACACATTGAACAAAGTCTGCATGTTTTCAATACTATATAATCTTTGTAATTTATGGCCAGTGGGAGCTTTTCATCAACAGATGAGACCGTATTTGAAGTCTGTCTCTTTTGTGATACCCTTAGAACAAAATCCCTTAATTGGACTGTTCCATAGTTTGGTCTCAAGGAGGTATCCCTTCTATCACCCCTCTGCACAATGCAAGCGTGATTTGAGGATACTCACAGTTTAGGGTGCTTAGTTGCAACAAAGGGAGGTACCCGTTGCCTCCCGACATAAATTAATTCCAGAGACATGAGTTAGAAGACTGCTTGTAATTATAATTTGTGTATGTTTAGGGTTTTGCCAATGTTATGAATATATCTTTCACAATACCTGATCACAATAAATACTTAGCAAACATTTCTAATGCACTTAGGGTGAGAAATAGCTGTAAATGTGAGCAAATAATTTCTTTTGTAACAATAATGCTTGCAGGATGGAGGATGGATGATGCCTACAGAAGAAAACTGAGACTCACTGAACACCTGAATGCATTGCCAAAGGATTTAATCACAACAGCCCCTTGCAAGGAATGGATAGTAACCTGCATGTATGCCATTGCACTGGAGTGCATTCTCAGAGGAGCTTCCCAGAGTGCTCTCTGAAGTGACGAACTGTGTCCCAGCCCTATTGTCCTTGACTCTGGAGACAACACTGACTCTGATTGGCAGAGATACATGGCCCACTTGACTGCAGTTGGCTATAAACACTAGTGCTTCCCTCTATCTCGTTGAATACAATTTGAGCTTGGACCTGTGTAAATGCTGCTACCATAGGTGCTTCCAGAGCACAGAATTTAGCTTCTTTCTTCATGGCTAGAAGGAAGATTGAAGGTCCTTGATGATGCTACTATTGATGAGATGTGTGCACAATTTTTATCATTCCAGTGTAACTTGCAAGATCTGCAGAATTCATGAACTAACACTAAATTTGTGAGAGCGAATTGTATACAGTTTTTTTCACTGCAGGAGACAGGATTAAGCTAAAAATGTCTCATGGGAGATTGTTTTCACTACCAAATATTTTGCAGAAGACCTGTTCTAATCCAGCTGGTCCCCGGCCAGTGTCTACGACGAAGGGAGGTATTTCACTGCATTCATTTTTTCATGTTAGTTACCACATAGTGAATTTCAGGAATTTCCAATTAATTGAGACCAATTTTGCATTTTCTGTGTAAAAGACCACCGACAGCTCAAGGAATACAGACACTTGGACGTATCAACTTTAAGCCTTTGCTTACCTTCAGCCGGGACTGGAGGACAGCTGCTCAAGAAACCAACATCTACAAGTGCATGTGAGATAAGTGTAGACAATCCTTTCAAGCAAGTGCAGTGGCTTGCGTCACCGCTTTTTAATAGTTTTGTTCTGCACTTGACAAAACAATTGTTGCAGTATGCAGTATCAAGTTGTCTTGCCAGTTAGCTATATCATGAGAGTCCTGCTAAGAACCCATTTCTGTTTTTGTGCTTACATCCATTCTGTGAATCAGAAACATTCTGCTACATATATCATGATCAAAATTGCCCCCTCACAAAGTGTTGATGTACTGTACCAGCCAGTGAGCTGGCTCTATTATCATAATTAATACCAGTAACCCTACAGCTAGGGGATAGGCTTACCTTTTGGGAACTCGTCCATGCAATACACATTGTTTTAGTTGTTTGCAAACAAACTAAACTAAATATTACTGAATCAGAACAAAGTAACTCAATTTTGTAGGAGGAGTGAGAATTCTTAATTTTAAATCACAAAGGTATTGTTGTCACTCTATTGTCTACATACTTTGCTTAACTCTTTCAACGGTCTGTAACTGCATCGTTGTTATATTGTGCTTTTTGTCTGGGATTTTTCAAATAGTAATGATAATTTAGTGATTGTGTACAGTATATAGTACTTATAGCAGGGTGCACTGGTTTCACTACTACATTGATCTAGATGAGCAGTGTTTAGTTTGCATTATGTTGTATCATTTGATAAAATGTATGTATATGTCACTAACTTTTTAATAATCCGCCGCTGCAAATTAACACATTAACATTGTTATGGTAACTTTGATACTTGTACTGTACTGCATTTATACTCATTCACAACCACATCACTACAGTTAGGCTTTGACTGCTCATCTGTGTCTACTCATAATCAAGGACAACTAGAAAGGTTAACTTTCCATAGTAAACTCAGTGCCAAGAGCCCTGGTTAGTAGGGAACCCAAATACTCTGACTTGTGAGAGCTTGGTGGAGCCAGTAGCTGCGGGCCCTGGAGATAAAGGCTGATACCCTCTCTCCTCTTTGAGGTTCATGTTCACTATGACTGTGTCACAGTCAAATCTATTCTTTTACATAGGTTCATCTTTCACATCACAGATTCAAGTTGACTGTTGCTGCAAGGAATGATTGACGCTTTCTCACAAGCACAGTAGAAGGACACAGATATTCTTAAGTGATGACTGATCTCATGCAGTTAAAAGGGTAATGGTCTCTGGAGTGGGTGAGCAGAGCTTAATAAATGATATGAACAATGCCAAATGGTTCATGTGAATATAGCACTTTTTAAAACGCACAGTATCAAGGTTGGGCATAGGGATACAGTGGTACAACATTCAGTCACACCCATCTTCAGGAAACATTACCAGGCAAAAAGGGGCTGAAGCATGGCCAGGGGCATCTGATTGTCAATGTGCACTAACCTTGCTTTCTGAAGCTAGACTTCGACGAACCCAGTTCCAACCACAAATTGACAATATGTTGGTTAGGAGTAGAAATGGGGAAAGAGAAATGCAACAAGAGAGATAAAAGAGATACTAGTTGTCATCACACTGCTTGCTTTCAGAGTTTGATCTGCACTACAGATGCATTGATATCTAAAGACAAAAGGAAATTGTTAATGTTCCTATTATGCTCAGTCCAGCACCTAACTTCTGATATGATATATCTTTTGACAATCTCTGAATATCCTACTCTCCAAATTTGAATGATACTCTGTGGGCTGGAAGCTGAAACACTAGTAGACTCTATAAGATGTATGCCAATGATAGTGTTTTTATACCTTGCTTACTAAAGATAATTTCCTTCAAGGTTATGCAATAATGGTCTGTAGAATGTGTTCTGTACAATACATGTAGAATAGCTTTAAATATCCCAGCTACTATATGTACCTCAATATCATATCGATCACCTCACAGACAGCAATAACTAACCCTGGGCGGGTAGCTCTGCTTCACCCGTGGAGTTTGCGGAGATTTGCCTTCTTTGCGCTCCGTGGCGAACGCGGAGATAGGCAAAACTCCACCTCCGTGGCAGAGCTGAGTTAGCCGCTTCCTCCCCCTTCCAAATACTTTACAAATAATAAAAAGAAGGCACTTACCTGTGTTTCTGCAGCCTCCCCTGGCTGGCCACTCTCCTTCCTGCTCCTCTCACGCCCTTTTTTATTAAAAAAAAAACCACTACATTGTATGTCTTGCGAGTGTGCATGCGCACGCACAAGACATACTATGTAGTGTTTTCTTTAAGAAGGAAGCGAGGAGGCGAGGAGCAGGAAGGAGAGCGGCCAGGCAGGGGAGGTGGCAGAAACACAGGTATGGCCCTCTTTTTATTATTTTTAAAGCATTTGAAGGGGGGAAGCGGGGAGGGAGCGTAGCTATGCGTAGCTCCATAGAGTTTTTTTCAAGCTCTGTGGAGCTACACGTAGAGGCACTACAACAGCTCCGCCCACCTTGAGCAATAACTTCCACCTCTAAGGCTGTCACCGCTAAAAACGGTTGCCAAAGTCTGGAAATATGGGGATCCTTTTTCCTCCTCTTGTAGAAACAAGCCAGTGCAAATATAGATTTCATATTCCTTAATGGCCGACTCCTGGAGAGTGTTCAAGTGCAAACTCAGGATCTTGAATTCCAAGTGTAGTGCTGAATTACTTCTCTGAATCTGGTTTAGTCATTCGAGAAATTCCAAAGAATTATAAACTATGAGCATTTCGATTTTATGACAGTAAATTTTAGGCTGCAGCAACTGTATATCATGATTGCCTGTCAAGGACACTATGGGCCAAGAGGAACCTGTACTTTAAGCATTCAAGATGGCAGCCTCATCTGTAAGTCTTGTGCTAGTCCTATGGCTTCATGGCCGATATTTATTTATTTATTTATTTATGTCATTTATAAAGCGCATGAATCACCCCGGGTGGGGTATCTCCGCGCTGTGGACGAGAAGGGAGAAAGCTGAATGGGTTTAGAAGAGAGTTGTTTTCAGTTTTTTTCTAAAAGACAAGTAGTTATTGCAGAGCCGGATATCCAGGGGTAGCTGATTCCAAAGTTGGGGGGCAAGGTAGGAGAATGATTTGCCTCCCAATCTGGTTTGTTTAATCCTTGGCATGGTAAGGAGACCTTTTCCTTGGGAACGTAAGGTACGTGATGGGGAGTATCTAACAAGTTTGTCTGCCAAATATGTCGGTCCCATATGGTTAAGGCCTTTGAATACCAGACAGCAGATTTTGAACTGGATCCTCTTCCGTATTGGTAACCAGTGTAGTTTTCGAAGTAGAGGAAGAGAGGGTGTGCGGTGGGGAGCACTAGTTATTAGACGAGCTGCCGTGTTCTGAACTACCTTAGGCTGTTCAGTGAGGACTCCTTTGCGGCAATAAGTAGGGTGTTGCTGAAGTCCAAACGGCTGAGTACTAGGGCATGTACCAAAGTTTTCTGAGTGGAGGAGGGAAGAAAATGGAATACTCTCCGGAGTAGGCCAAGGGCATGGAAGCATGCACGTTTGGTTGAATTGATGTGCTCCTCTAAATTGAGTTTGTTGTCAATTAAGACTCCAAGGTTTTTGACCACTGGTTTAGGGGAAGGGGGGGCCTAGTTCTTCGGGCCACCAATTCGGTGTCCAGCTAGAAATTGCATCCTTGAACAGCATTATTTCAGTTTTTTCTGCATTGAGCTGTAGGAAATTATTGCTCATCCATGATGTTATAGTTTGCATTAACCCTGGGCGCGACACTACGCTTCGCCCACGTAGTGTACGTAGCGCTGCCTGCTTCGCAGTTTTCAAAGTAGGCGAAGCAGGCAGCGCCTACGCACACGCGAGGGCGAAGCGTAGCTGCCTGCCGCCCACCACCCGCCTCCCGCCCGCCCTACTTTTAAAAGCTAAAATAAATTTGTAATAAAGCAAATTAAAGGCACTTACCTGACGCGCGGCGTCTCCCGGGGCTCCCTCTTCCTGGTTTTCAATTTTCCTGACAAATGCGCATGCGCGGACGCCTGCGCATGCGCATTTCTCGCAAGAAATGCGCATGTGCGGGCGTACGCGCATGCGCATTTGTCAGGAAAATTGAAAACCAGGAAGAGGGAGCCCCGGGAGACGCGGCGCGTTAGGTAAGTGCCTTTAATTTGCTTTATTACAAATTAATTTTAGCTTTTAAAAGTGGGGTGGGTGGGTGGCGGGTGGCGCGTAGTGGGGCTACGCGAAGCGCGTAGTGTGCGGAGATTCGGGCACACTACGTGCTGCTTCACATAGCCCCACTACGCCCACTACGCCCACCCTTAGTTTGCATGCCTTCATAGAAGATATTTTTGGTATTGGGAGAATCTTTACCAAACGAAAGGAGAAGCTGAGTGTCGTCAGCGTAAGAAAGTGGAGTGAATCCAATGTTTCTCAGGAGAGTAGCTAGGGGGGCTACATACACATTAAAGAGAGATGGACTGAGACAGGAGCCTTGAGGAACTCCCTTTGTGACTGAGGTGGTCTTAGCATTGAAAGGTCCCAAGTTGACTGTTTGGGTTCTTCCTTTGAGGAAGTTCCTTAGCCAATCCAGAGCCGCGTCCTGTATTCCTATGATTTGTAATCTTTCTAATAAAATCTGGTGTGAAATGGTATCGAATGCAGCGGACAGGTCGAGCAGTATGAGAATAACTGCTCGACACGTGTCCGTTTGCATTCTAATGTCATCAATGACATTGACTAAGGCTGATTCTGTGCTGTGTCGAGGCCGAAATCCCGATTGTGTTTGGTCAAGACAGCCGGAAGATTCAATGAATGCGGACAAGTGAGTATTGATATGTTTTTCTAGCAGTTTACTATGTAAGGGGAGTAATGAAATTGGGCGATAATTGGATATCACATTCGGGCCAAGTTTAGTGTTCTTTCTTATAGGCATGATCTGTGCTGCCTTCCAGTCGTCAGGTAGCTTGCCTTCTACGATGGATTTGTTGAGGATATGACAGAGGGGAGAAGCCAGTTCCCCTGCTAAACTTTTTGAGATTTTGGCTGGAATGAGATCCTTGGGGGAGCCTGACTTGGCAGATTTAAGGAGCGATTCAGTTTCTTGGGTTGTGAGCAGAGGGAATTTTTGGAGGATAAGTGTGGGGGGAGGGGGGAGATTAATGTGCTGTGGTGATTGTGGTGTGTGGTATTGCGCGTTCGCCCAGACATTGATTTTAACCCCAATGCCCCGGAAGTGGTGGGGGGAGGGGGAGGAGTCAAGCCCAAGGTCCACCCTCTGTGCGATCGGCACTTGCCGCGACGGACCGGGGTGCAGGGCAGCTCCTATGTACAGCAGGTCAGTGTAACCAAAAGTTCAGTTTCCACTTTAAAACGATTTAAAAACAATTAAGACATGTGCAAAAAGCAATTTTTTTAGCAATACTGATAACGCGATCCGCACCGCTAGCAGCAATCAGCTACGTCCGCTGCGCGTTCGCCCAGACATTGATTTTAACCCCAATGCCCCGGAAGTGGTGGGGGGAGGGGGAGGAGTCAAGCCCAAGGTCCACCCTCCGTGCGATCTGCACTTGCCGCGACGGACCGGGGTGCAGGGCAGCTCCTATGTACAGCAGGTCAGTGTAACCAAAAGTTCAGTTTCGACTTTAAAACGATTTAAAAACAATTAAGAAATGTGCAAAAAGCAATTTTTTTAGCAATACTGATAACGCGATCCGCACCGCTAGCAGCAATCAGCTACGTCCGTTGCGCGTTCGCCCAGACATTGATTTTAACCCCAATGCCCCGGAAGTGGTGGGGGGAGGGGGAGGAGTCAAGCCCAAGGTCCACCCTCCGTGCGATCGGCACTTGTCGTGACGGACCGGGGTGCAGGGCAGCTCCTATGTACAGCAGGTCAGTGTAACCAAAAGTTCAGTTTCCACTTTAAAACGATTTAAAAACAATTAAGACATGTGCAAAAAGCAATTTTTTTAGCAAAACTGATAACGCGATCTGCACCGCTAGCAGCAATCAGCTACGTCCCATATAGTACTAATCAAACAAGAAAGATGCGGAGACTCTTTCCAGGTCGTACTCACATTCTGTTTACCTTGCCAACCCCTTCGGTATGTGAAGAAGTTTATGTTCAAGAAGTTCAGGTTCACACATCTTCATGCTGGACCAGCATGCAAAGGTAAGTGTGTCCCACAGATCATAACATGGATAGATGCAGTAGGATTAGGGACTCCAAATGAACTTTAAGAGGTGCCGGGAGACGGATATCAAGAGTGGTGTCCCAAATACAAGGGCTGCAAAGTACCATAACAAACTAGCAAGGCTCTTACGTGTGTCCTTATGCAGACACATGAATTGGGGTACGTCAATGGCCCCATTTGATGATACAGTGTATGTGTTATCTGTGACATGGGTTGTGGTAGGGTAGCATGAGTCATGACTTCATTGCTTATCTGCTGTCACCTGTGATGTTAGAAGGCAATCATCATATCATTGGTCAGCTGAAAAGACAGGAGGAGAACAATCAGACAATGGTCATGATGGTCAATGTGTTGTTCATTCTGTTTATTTCCTGAATAACTCATACACTTTGCAAACAGTATGGGACGTGTCCTGACATTGCTTGGCATACATGTACTTTCATTTTTGGTATGACTGATAATGTACTACATATACAAGTATACTGGCCTGTGTCATACCATATCTAATACTTGGGCTTACCAATGCCATGAACGTGCTGAATCTTTCATGTTATGGAGAGTCAGTTAGCCATTGAGGAGGTACTTCTCTCACCCTCCTCTATTATGTTTGTTTGGGACTACTGTTGGTATTTCTGAAGTAATACATATCAGACGTTACAAACTTTAGGCAGAACAGATGATGTTGTCTCATTTATCCACAAATATTTAGATCCAACAGTAGTAGTCACTGTTGTTCATTGGCTAATGCCATGGAGACATGATATTGTACACATGGCAGTGCACTGTGTCCACTGTGTTGACGGTACACAAGGGGAGAGATAGGTGGGTGTCTTGCACTGTACAGTGCAACTGGTAAACTTTCAGAACTGCACTGCCTCATTGATTGAGGATAGTGTAAGATATATTTTTCAACATGATGCAGTGTCCTGGGTGTGCAGTCTGCACAGGCAAACAATGTGCAGCATTGCAACAAGACAGACATATTATATGTATGGTGGATGTGTGGCTGCGTGTCCTATGAGCTGTGCTTTGTGCATGAGGGTCTACCATACATCACGGTCAGAACCCTTGGAGGACAGATAGCATAGGTTTGTGTGGCACAAAATGGAGCACACATAGTATGGCAGGTGTGTATATATGATTACTAAAGTAATTTTCCATGATACACATGACCTAGGGAGGGCCAAATGTTTGAAACATGTTTAATTTTAACAGGTATTTGGATACATGAAATGCCTCCTGACCATGAGAGATGCCTGTGGACACACAGACAACAGAAATGGAGGCCTTTCCTTCAAAATGGTATTGTGACACTGCATTTTAAATAGTCTTGCATTGCTCAGGATCTTTCCACCATTTAGAAACAGATACAGGGCCTCATTTACTGGCTGTTGCCACAGGCCAGAGCAGGGAGTCACTTATTTGTGCTGCCCTGTGTCAAAGCAAAAGGGCAGGAATGTGCAATATTGGTAACATACGGCACATTGGTGTTCCTTCTACCAGCACAAGATTACAGATTGCACCATGATGCAGGTGTGTCTGTGTTGTAGGATGAATTGTTTTTATGGAGTAAGTGACACCTTCCTGCACAAAAACAAGCAATGGAGCCTTCTTCCTGCTTTATATGTTTGCTGCAGATGTTATCTCTCCTTGTTCCACATTGCCTGGGGAGGAACATATTTTTTACAAATTTCCTGTTTTCCTGGTCCTTGGAATTCTGGGAATGTGTCAAAACACATTGGTGTTGCATGGGGGAACCAACCATAATGCACATGGAACATCTCCTTGACGGAGAGTAAGGCAATGCAGCACTTTTTTACTGCCTTGCCTTAGTCCATATCTATGAGGCCATGCAAGGGCACACAGGGTGACTATGCGTTGCCTCATAGATATGATTGAGAGAACTGCTTCACCATAACATCATGTAAATTTACGATCCAGCAGCACAGCCTCTTGTACACAAGGCCCACAGTGGCTTAACATGTCTTAGCGTGTGTGACTTGGAGGGTTGTATTGCACATGTGCCATGTAGTATGGTGCAAGTATGAGAGCCACACCTGCTACGTATGCACTGTCTCATTCACCCAACACAAATATGTCAATTTTGTCCTACATTATTTACTGTCCATAGGTCAGTCATGTGCTTAGGATGTACTTACCATATGTTCCATTCTGGAAGCACTTGTTTATGATCGAATGTCTGAAGATGAATGCATCATGAGCACTTCCTGGGTACTTTGCCAGCACATTGATGAACATCCCCAGATGGTCCACTATTCCGTTGATGGAATATGTGTGCTTCCTATTTCGGTACAGGTGGGATGTAGCTACAGGAGGCACAAGTTGCACATGTATGCAGTCCATTGCCCCCAACACATGTGGGAATCCAGCAATGGCATAGAAGCCTTACTTGTTTTCCAGTTGTTTCTGCTGTGTGTTGGGGAATATGAGGTACTGGGGTGTGAGACTTTGGCTTTGGTGGATTGGAGTGATCCAGACACCAGCATGTGTAGTTCTGCCTTCAGCTTGGCCTGCAGAGGGATGTTGGTGCACCTCTGAGATGTAGTCTCCCTCTAGAGCCTGTAATGGGTGATGAACTCCTTCTCCCTGAGGTCAATAAGGGTAATCCGCTGCCAGTATGTCTTCTCCCTTCTCATGTTTTGCCTCTGTGGTGATGGTGGAGGTGGGGGTGGTGGGGGACGTCGTCGTCTTCTCCTGCTCCAAGCAGCAGTATGAGTAGCTCCATGGCGTAGTTGAGCCTACCAATGTGCTCTGGGTATGTTCTGCTTATGTACCAATGCTAATGCGTCATTTTTATTCCTGATTTGCCAATGCACCAGAATTTTAGACGCATTTTTGAATCAGTGCGTCATTTGCCAACGATGCGTCACTTTCCTGAAAACGTATAAATATGGAAGTGTGAGTTCTGCATTGGATCTTACGGGAGAATGCCTACCTTGCATATGATTAACATAACCTGACACAGCCGGTTGTGGCGCAGGAAGAAAACGATGCTAGAGAGAGGAAAGTGATGTATTGGTCCTAAAGCATCACTTTGTAAATATGGAGCAAGGAGTGCGTGCCGCTGCGTCAAAAAAGGTGACGCAGCTCAAGCTCCTTGTAAATATGCCCCATTGTTTTACTCAAGGGAAAGATGTTTCGCAGCTTGAGAAACCCATTCCCCTACATCCTTACCAAATGTGGGGGTGATCCATACCTCCTCTATACTGGAAGGAGAGCTACCCCTGTCCTTGGCTGCAGTAACTTCCGACCATTTCAAGAGTGGGACAAGTTGGTTCAGCGTTTGTGAATGCCCACAGGTGTGCATGTTTGTGGTCTTTCCCAAACTTAAAGGCAACAACATGCCCTGTAACATCTACTTCCCATCCTTTGCATCACAATATATACTGCAGATACCTCCACGCTTGTGGCATAGAAATCTGCAGTAGTAAATCTATTTATGCCTTCCAGGAAACAATTGTGAATCCACGGCAGCCGCTAATGAAGTAGTTTTGGCCAAAAAGTTATGTTGCGGCTGAAAACCCCTTTGTGAGCAAGGCTTATAGCTCACTTGTTTGACCATAAGCTGGCCTACGTGCTGCCTCCATGGTATGCTGCTGGGCCTTTTTTGGTCTGCACCGTTTTGGGCTGATGTTCCAATGTGTAGCATGCGAAGTGTTGTTTCCTCCATTTCTTTCTACATTGGTCAATGCAATTTTGCGGAAGTAAGAATCACAGTTAGCTTTTTTTTTTCTCTTGAGACAAAATAAAGTTTTAACATAACTTGCCACCGGGGTAAATAAATGTAACGAATTACAGCGACACTAAAAATTAGAAAACAAAATTAACCCGAATGTAGCTAGCCAAAGCTGAAAATGAAAGCTATTTTCAGATTCGAACAAAACGTTAATGTGGATGTGCTTAAAAAACATAAATAACATAAAACCGGTGTTATGTGCAGAACGCAGCTGCAGAAATTCCGCTTTGACCGAGGACTTGCCTGACCTCTGTGAACATCCCAGGCAGGGGCTGATCTATGAAGCCAGTGGGGATGGGCGCGTGAAGGCCTTTGTTTGCATTGTGCTTGGCTCAGCTGCGTCACGTGGTCTATCGACAGAATCAAGAACCTGCAGAGAGCTAGGTCATTGCTCAAGACTGACTGAATGAAAGCCCATCACCCCTAATGGAAATAATGAATCCACATTGATTGGCCATCATCTCACAAAGAGAAGCTTTGACAGCGCAGAACTCTGGGCACCAAGGGATTCCACTGGCAACATTTGACTATGTTAAATTATCTGACATTTGAATGTCAGTAATTAAAAGTTCAGATTGGTCAACAGATCAATGTCGTCTCAGTGCTCTTCAGATGCAGGGGCTGCACCGCCAAACAGACCAATTGACCTTGTACTCGGAGGTCGTTTCATTTTCAGATATTATGTAGAGATGCCTCATTACCAACATAAAAAACATGCCTGCCTGGGGTTAGTGAAGAAGTAATGCATCTTGTGCCTTGGAGGAGTACACACATGGGGGAACCGAACTGAAATAGTGTTTCCTTGTTAATTAATATAATTAAAACACTGTGGTTTCCATAGGTATTCTCTAGACAGGACAGAACTGTGGGCCAGATATACATACGTGCATCTGGTCATAAGGGTGGCAATTTGCACCCGACTTTTACCAAATGAATTGGTATTTTGCACGCTGACCTCTGTACTAATAGGGCGGTTCAGGAAATACCAAATCATAGTGGGACGCAATTCAACCGAGCTCATTAATATTAATGTTGCCATCACAATGAGGGTGGCCTACTTGGTTCAGCAGACCGCCATTTCTGTGATTGCTTTAAAAAAGAACAACCATTTTTTAAAAAATGTATCTGGTTTTCCTAAAGGAATAAGACTGCATTTGAAAAAAAGAATTACAAGGAACACAAAAAATATGTTTTCACCATTCACAAAGGGGAAAGGATCCATCAGGGACCCCTTCCCCTTTGCAAATTGTTTACCACTCACTACCTTTCTGTAGTTGGACATATATTAATGTTTTGCAACCGGATTTCGGTTGCAAAACATTAATAAATACTGTAATAAATCAGTATTTGGAAGGAATGCCCTAAGTACACTTCTTCTTGATACCTATTCAGTGTGGTTTCCTAAACTCCTTCAGTGATTCAGTAACCTGTTCCTGAATCCCTAAATAGGTTTAGTACATTCAAAAAACACATTCACTGGTTACAAACTGTTATTGACCAAATCTCGGGGTTTGTGATCAGTCAATACGTTTGTTCATCTTTCTTTTTCTTTGCAGTTTTACGTAGCGCAAACTCTTCCTGAAGATATTGGACTGCTTACATGAGCACCAGTTACATTACACAAGGGCACGTTCACTGTTTTGTAGGCACAGAAAGGTTAAGTGATTTACCCAGAATCACAGGATGTCAAGCTGCCGCAAGACTAGAATGTCGTTCCCCAGTTCCAAAGCTGGCAGCTCTGGCTATGACACCACATACTGTTGATTACAGCCAAAGAGTGTAAATGTCTGTGAAGGACCATTGTGGTAAGAGACTGAATGAGCTGTGCCCATAGCTGGTAACTAGTAGTAGGTTATTAAGGTCACTATAATTAAAATGACTGTGGACTCTGGATGCTAGTGGATGTGCCTAGAGTGAGTGATATAAATAATGCAAAGCATTTGTGTTGCTGGGAATGGGGGGACTTCCTGTAATGCTGTGGGTGAGTGGTGTTGGGTAGTTGTTGCAAAGTCATCCTGTGCCCTGGGCACCCCCCAACTTTTTGCTGACTGATGCTGGTGGTAACTGACTCTGGGCTCTGCCTAACCAGACTCAGAGCTAGTGCTATGCTGAAAGAAACACATTAGAATACAATTAAAACACCTACATACACTAGGGTACACAATGGTATGATGGGGTACCCTTGTGATTGGCATGACCTACCCTATAAGCCCCTACTATATAATAGGACAGGGGGATTGAAACTACCTAGAAGTCACTGGTACCCTGGGGCATGGCAGTTTAAAGGACAGCAGCTCTTTTTGCACTTGCCTGAGGTCAGTTTAAAAGCAGCACTGGGTGCCTTGGACTGCTTTTAAAAAGTAAATTGTGCCCAAACTCGACTTTGGTGTTGGGGCACTTAAAAATGGATAACCTACAATGTTTCGGCATATTAGGGACCCCCAGAGTCTCCCCTAGGTATTCCAGGAGTGGGGGGGGGTCAGGTATCTATAAGGTACGCTCTTATAAAATGAATTTTTTATGCCAGGGTAAAGTGAAATTTCACATTTCACTCCCCCAATTGTGGTAAAGTGCTGCTCAAATTCGACTTTGATGCTAGGAGCACTGTAGAGGGAGAATCTGCAATCTTTCTTCAGATTCAGAACCCATAAAGTCTCCCCAAGTTGCACATGGGGTGGGGTTCCCGTAGATATAAGACAAGTACTTATAAAATATGTTTTTATACGTCCTGGTGCTGGAAAAATGGCCCAAGTCATTTTTCCCATTGCAAATCCCCTGTTACATAGGTTAGCGTGGTAGGAAGTTATTGATTAATAACTATGGATAGGAGAGGGATAGAAATGCCATTCAAAGTCTTCCCAGAATGGTATTATTAACTCCAGCAATATCGTATTGTTGAATTTCTCCTAAAGTGCACATACAAGAAGTTATAAGACTTTCTGTTTGTAAGTCCAAATTCAGTCTTCCAGTGGTCTGCCCTGATTGGTCAGAGTTAAGTGGGTTAGCCAGGCTGCCTTGAAGAGGTGATAAAGAGCCCCTGGGGTTAACCAGCTCTGCTGGCAGGGCAGTGTGCTGTTCCATAGGAATATGAAATCAGCAACAATTTCTCAACTGGTATCATTTAAAGAAGACAGTTAGAAATGCATGTGAAAAACATTACAAGAAAGAAGGGGAGACTCTCACTAGTTTTTTTTGAAAAATGCGCACATGGCATCATATATTTAGCAAACAGTAATGACAAGGGCAAGGCAAGAAGAAAATAAAAGGACAAAATACAGTTGTAACAGCACAGCGAGCAAAATAAATTTGCGTGAACAACCCGAATTGTACTTGGTGCTCGAGTGTGTTCGTGACACAACGGTGTGGCGACGCCAGTGACAATGTGAAATCAGCAAGGAGCAGTGCAAAGTGAAGTGATGTGAAAATATATACAGTGAAATCAGTGGTTCTGGTCAAAAGTACGCACATTTTAGTAATTAATAAGCAGTTATTTGGAGAACCACATGAAGAACGCGCCATCAATAGCGCTGACAGGTCGACGACGTTTCGATCCAGTTACTTTGGATCACCATCAGGACCAAGTTGACATGGTAGAGGTGGTGCTGTACAGGAAGGAAAAAGGGTGGGTAAGGGATGGGAAGAAGAGGGAGGCAACGGCGGAGTAGGGCGCTGGGGAAAAGGAGAGTAGAGTTGCTCTAGCTTTATGAATAAGCAAGGGTTGAGTGAAAAGGCAGGCTGGGGCATAACAAGATGTGAATGAAAAAAAGGAGCCGCTTGGCGTATGAGACTGAAAGGGTGATCTATCGTGCAAAATAAGGGGCGGACGCTAGCGTGTTACGCGGCAAAAATTCACGAGTACCTGGGAGGGCGGAAATGCGCCGTGTAGTACTTTGTATCGGCGTATCCAGGGAACAGAGCTTAATTTATCTGTGGAAAAGGGCAATGACGTGAGTAATAGTGATTGAGGAAGGATAAAAGAAAGACAAGCGCCAACGTGTGTTAAGTTTCTGAAATCTAGCAATTAGTGGCGCTCAGGAGCCGCATCCGGGAATGCATCGGCGGGGAATACTTAGTTATCGGAGGAAGGTCTGTAGGTAAAATGAAGGAAATAAGAACTGGAACCAGCGGAGAGCTGGGCGGGCTGGGGGGAGCAAGATCACAAAAGGCATGGGCTTACCTAGTGAATAGAGCTTCAGTCTGTTGCGGGAGGCGTCTGAATCGGCCGCTGTCCGCCGCGGTCGAGTGTGGTGTGGGGTAAGCCTCAGCTAGGAAGTGAAATAGAAGGACTTGTAAACGGTCACGTGATCATGTGCGCGCGCGTATCTGAAATCGCTGAAGGTAGGGAAGAAGGGTGGAGCGGCAGCGGTAGGGTGTGAGGGGGCAGAGACGGGGTGAGACAATGAAGGGGGAAGGATCGTGTAGGGTAATGCTGATATGGCAATATAAACAACCATTGGTAACGCATGAACTCCTTCGTGTTTTGTGTAAGGTTGCACACTGAGCAAATCTGGCATTTGTAATTGGCAGGCCCCAGGAAGAAGAGATGGTGTTTTTTTTCTCTGATGTTGGTTGGCCACGTAATGGCATGGACTAGATGTGTGGCCAGGTCCTTGCCACGTTGATAGGAAAAAAGGGGGAGCTCCTTGAAGTCATCCAATCGTCTGAGTAATGGCCAGTTGCATTTAATGATTTTGTTGACCATATTACTACAGGGACTGAATTTAGAGACAAAAGGTATTCTGGTCATAGTTTTTATGGGCTACGGAGTGAGGAGTAGTTCTCGTTGGCAGTACCAAGCCCTCTTGCGGGCTCTGTTCACTAGGCGTTTGGGGTACCATCTATCTGTCAGTTTTTTATGAGAATGTCAGATTCACGTAAATAGTCCTTCCGCCATTTGCAATTCCTTCGGATTCGTAAGAATAGTCCATATGTCAGGCCATCCCGGAGTCAACGAGGATGGTAGCTGGAGTATTGGAGGAGAGTTTTTCGCTCAGTAGACTTTCGGTAGAGGCAAGTGACAATTCTTTCATCTTCAGCGTGTATAAGGACATCCAGGAAAGGAAGGTCCTTTGGTTTAGCATCACAGGTGAATTTGAGGTGTTCTTGGGCGTGGTTTAGCCATTCAATGAACTGGTCAAGAGTTGCTGTGGTGCCTTTCCAGAAAATCAGGATATCGTCGATATAGCGACACCAAAGGGAAATGTGGTTAAGGTATGGGTTGGTGAGTATATGGGTTTTTTCTAGGTTATGGACGAATAGGATAGCAAAGTTGGGAGCAAAGCCAGCTCCCACAGAAACTCCTTTGATTTGTAGGTAGAAGGTGTCGCGATATAGGAAGTAGTTATTCTCCAGGGCAATTTGAAGCAAGTCCATGACAAAGTCAGTAGGAATCAAAGTTGTCCTTGGTCTGGTGTCCAATAGATTTTTGATAACTTGGAGACCCTCCATGTGAGGGATATTAGTGTAAAGAGATTCAATATCTAGCCCTGTCATGAGATTGGTGTTTGTATCAAAGGGCCTGTCCTCAATGGTGAGGATGAGATCCATAGTATCCCTGATAAAGGTATCTGTAGCAGGAACAAAATCTTTTATAACGGCATCTATGTATTTGCCCAAATGTTCCATTATAGATCCACAACCTGACATGATGGGACGTCCAGGAGGGTTGGTACAGTCCTTGTGGATTTTGGGGAGTACGTAAAGGATCGGTGTGCGTGGAAACTGGTTGTTCAAACAGTGGAAATCTTTGGGGGATATGATGTCAAGAGCTTTGGCTCGTCCTGTTGTTTCCAGTATTTTGTGTCTGAGATCAGGTAGAGGATCCTTTGTGAGTTGTCGGTAGTGATTCTTGTTAGCTAGTTGTCTTTTTATTTCCAGGTCATACTTGTCATTATCCATCAGCACAATGCCGCCGCCTTTGTCAGCAGGTTTGATAGTGAGTTCCACTTTGCTTTTGAGGCTGATGAGGGCTTGTTTTCCTGACAAGGGTATATTGTATGGGACGTATTCAAATCGGGCTCCAAGGTCGGTGATTTCTTGTAGGACCAAATGTTCAAAAGCTAGTATCTCGGCTGGCATCCAAGATGAGGGGGGATTGAAGGTGGAGGGGTACAGAGGATGTTGGGTTGAATGGTTTATCAGAAAAAACTGTTCGAGTCTGATTCGGTGGAAGAAAAGTAGTAAGTTGGACTGTAACTCCCAAGAATTGGTGCGTCAGTAGGTACGAAGCTGAGCCCTCTGCTGAGTAGTTGGGTTTCATCGTGAGTGAGGGTGTGATTGGATAAATTGAAGATAGGTATGGTTAGTGGATCCATGGGGATGGAAACGGTGGTATTGGTTGGTGCAGTTATTGTTGGGGTCCCCATTGGTAGTATCTGTTGCGGGTTTGTCTTTCGCCTGAGAATTGAGGTTGGTATTGACGGTTGTTCCGTGGTCGTGTTTGGGTTTGCCGTGTCCGCGGCTTGGTCCTAAAAAACCTTGTGGTAGTAGGGGTGTGGTTTGGGGGCAGATATGGAAGTGCTGGGAGTTTCTGCTCCGTCTGAGTCCTCAAGAGATGTATATGAAGAATCAGAAAAGGTAACGCGCTGGTTGTTACGGTATCTACCCCAGTTGCGGGTTCTTGGTGGAATGTATGGAGTGGTTTTGAATTCCTATCTGAGATATGGATAGGTGTTATCAACGTTGTAGAATTTGATGTCCTCCTGGATTTTAATGACTTTTTTGTTTAGTTCAAAGGTATTGAAAGTGGAAATGATTGTGTTGATTTTGTCAAGAAGGTTTTAGCATCTGTACAAGTAGTGTCGGCCAGAATTAGGTTTTCTAATTCCGCTATCTCTTCAAGTTCTTTACGGCTGTGTTCAATGGCTGTGTCGATGCCTAACACCATCCAGTGGCGAGAGCAGGTGGTCGCTAAATGACTGAAGCCAGTGCGGAATTTGAGGTCTTGAGTGAAGATGGTTGGAATATTTCTGATTTGTAAACCGAGGGGTATGACGCCTGATTTCAGATATTCTGTTAGCATACGGGCATGTTGTTCGGTTCTAATTTGCTTTTTCTTAAGTTTCTCAAGTTTGTCTAACAGGACGCGGGAAGAGTTGGGTGTGGGAGCTGGGGTGATGGAGGTGTATGGCCCAGAGAGGAGAGAGGGGCCACCAATTATGCATTGGATGTAATCTTCTGAATAGGAGAGAGCCTCCCTAGACATTCTTAAAGACAAGTGTATGACTAAAAGAGAAGGAGCCAATTGAATTGGTCAGAAAGTCTGGGTCACTATGTGACCTACTCTCACAGCTAAGCAGCTACTCACAATCTTGTATCGAACAACAGGAGCAAAAACCCATAAACCACGTTGAGAATAGGGTAAGTATATGAAATCAGCAACAATTTCTCAACTGGTGTCATTTAAAGAAGACAGTTAGAAAAGCATGTGCAAAACATTACAAGAAAGAAGGGGAGACTCTCAGTAGGTTTTTTTGAAAAATGTGCACATGGCATCATATATTTAGCAAATAGTAATGACAAGGACAAGGCAAGAAGAAAATAAAAGGACAAATTACAGTTGTAACTGCACTGCGAGCAAAATAAATTTGCGTGAACAACCGAATTGTACTTGGTGCTCGAGTGTGTTCCTGACACAACGGTGTGGTGACGCAAGTGACAATGTGAAATCAGTAAGGAACGGCGCAAAGTGAAGTGAAGTGAAAATATGTACAGTGTAATCAGTGGTTCTGGTCAAAAGTACGCAATTTTTAGTAATTAATAAGCAGTTATTTGGAGAACCACATGAAGAACGCGCCCATCAATAGCGCTGACAGAGTCCAAGGGCTTGGGATATGCATGTTCAAGGAGGAATTAAAAATGTTTGTAATCAAGGGGCCCCATAGGTCTATATTTCATTTTATAACATCCATTGGGGCCTCATCTAGCCTGGTGCTTTCCCCCCTGAACTCCAGCGTATAGCCAGTTCTACTTCAGTCAATGTTACAATGAGGGGAATGCACTGTTTACCCTGGTGTGTAGAGATTTAGGGGCATATTTACTTTGCTCGCAGTGCTGTTACAACTGTAATTTGTTCTTTTATTCTCTTCTTGCCTTGCGCTTGTCATTACTATTTGCTAAATATATGATGTCACGTGCACATTTAAAAAAACACAACTACTGAGAGTCTCCCCTTCTTTCTTGTAATGTTTTGCACATACTTTTCTAACTGTCTTCTTTAAATGATACCAGTTGAGAAATTGGTGCTGATTTCATATGCTTACCCTATTCTCAACGTGGTTTATGGGATTTTGCTCCTGTTGTTCGATACAAGTTCCATAGGAATGCCAGGCCAGGGGGAGGAGTCGTAAACTATGCTCTTAAATGGGGGAGTAGAGACCATTGTCATTTACAGCACTGAACTTACCACCTCAGGCAGATGGTAGGATTAAGGAAGGTATGAGCAGATGCGGGGGGGAAGTCTAAGTAAATTAGCCATTCTAGGGGTGTGTTTAGCCAGCTCTTACCTCCTTGCTGGAAAATCAGCCATTATGGATTTGGAAGATTTGATGCACTCTGGGACAAAATAATGCCACACTCTACAGGATATGGTCATAACTTTGAGGAGTTACCCTGCTCCCATTGGTCAGAAGTGACCTCCTGCATGACCCAGAGAACTTGGAATAAGTATTTGAGAGGGGCAGAGCGCTCCAGATCTGCCGCTTGAAACTTACTGAAGCAAGAAGTGCTCTGCTGAGAAGGTTTGCTGTGCAAAGATTTCTAAGGCCTGACCTCTGAAAACTGCACCATCTGAAACTACAGCCCTGTGGATTATTTTGCTGAAAAAGAACTAAAGAGTGGACTCCCTGAAAGCTGCAGGTTAAAAGAGCTCAACTGGAACATCACCAACTAAATCTACACCTGGGAGAACCATCAGTGGATTTGTAAGGGTTTTGTAACAGTGGATTGTGGGAACTGACGTCTTCAAATTTCAAGGACCATCTTGGAGGTTCCAGACCCTTGGAGTAAGTTTGAGACACTTTGGGACCCCTTGAGGAACTTCAGGAAGAAGTTCACGAACTTTGGAGCAACTTTGAAAAAAAGCTCCATGTAAGGACCGACTCAACCTGGTCAGCCAGGCCACCTGCCTTTAACCGCGAGCCGGCCAAGCCATCCAGGTTCGTCCCGCTAAAAGCTCCGGGCCCGATTCACAGAACTAACTTAAGACAAAATCCTAAACTTACTACCATTTTGGTATTCACAGAAGGCACTTACTCATTTTGGTATTCACAGAAGGCACTTACTCATTTCGATATTCACAGAAGTTAGGAGTCCTAACTTTAGGACTCCTAAACTGATAAAAATCCTAACTTTAAGACATTCTGTATTCACAGAAGGCATTTAGGAGTCCTAAAGTTAGGAGTCCTAACTTTACTACTCCTAAACTGAGAAAAATCCTAACTTTAAAACTTTCGGTATTCACAGAAGGCATTTAGGAGTCCTAAAGTTAGGAGTCCTAAATTTACTACTCCTAAACTGAGAAACATCCTAACTTTAAGACTTTCAGTATTCACAGAAGACATTTAGGAGTCCTAAAGTTAGGACTCCTAACTTCCGTGAATACGGAAATGAGTAAGGGCCTCCTGTGAATACCAAAATGGTAGTAAGATTAGGATTTTGTCTTAAGTTAGTTCTGTGAATCGGGCCCTCTATGGGTCCAACTTCCAGAGTTTGACCGGGACTAGAGGAAAACTGAAGCCGGCAAACCCTCACCGAATCCGGCTACATGAAGAGCATCGAGAGACCCCGTGAGAAAAAGCTCCAGAAAGGTTTCTAAGTCCGTTTGAAGAAAAGGTGACCGGGAGCAACTGCGAGAGCCAAGCCACCTGCCTTCCATCACGTGTCGGCCTGGATTCCTGGGATGTCCCGCTAAAGCAATCTTAAAATATTTTCTAAGTCTGCTCCAGTGAAGTTGATCTCGTCACAAGTCAAACCGGCGAACCGTCACCGGATCCGGACAGGGTGGGAGCTTTGAGGAACCTCGGGAAGAAAAGCTCCAGGCAAGTGTGAAGGTAAATACTCTGGGCCCGATTCACAGAACTAACTTAAGACAAAATCCTAAACTTACTACCATTTTGGTATTCACAGAAGGCACTTACTCATTTTGGTATTCACAGAAGGCACTTACTCATTTCGGTATTCACAGAAGTTAAGGAGTCCTAACTTTAGGACTCCTAAATGCCTTCTGTGAATACCGAAAGTCTTAAAGTTAGGATTTTTCTTAGTTTAGGAGTAGTAAAGTTAGGACTCCTAATTTTAGGACTCCTAAATGCCTTCTGTGAATACCGAAAGACTTAAAGTTAGGATTTTTCTCAGTTTAGGAGTAGTAAAGTTAGTAGTCCTAACTTTAGGACTCCTAAATGCCTTCTGTGAATACCGAAAGTCTTAAAGTTAGGATTTTCTCAGTTTAGGAGTAGTAAAGTTAGGACTCCTTACTGGGACCTGCTGGGAGCTGTAGCAGCTCGGGGCTCCATCGCGCCCGACCTGAAACTTTGACTTTGGTCCGGTCTATCGCGAGCAGGTATCACAATATGGTGCTATAATCTTCTAAGTGCTATATTTTATTAAATCATTGAAAATTCATATCTCCGGTTCCCTACTTTGGATTTTTGTCGTTTTGGTGTCATTCTAAAGATGAACCTATTTCCTATTTTTATAAATTGGTATTGGATTTTTATTAGGAGTTGCATCCTAATTATTTACTGAAATTGTGTTTTCACATGCTTTACATACCTGTCTTTGAAATTAAGCGTGTCTGCTCGCAGCCACGTTACCAAGGGTTGAGCATAGGAATAATTTTCTAAGACCTATGCTGAGTCCTACCATGTGTTAGTGGCCTTATTGCCAGTGGCAGACCTACATTTGCCCCTACCAATAACCCACTTTCCAACAGTAGTGCTTTTGGATATGCCATATTCTGATTTGCTTGATCTGTACTGGGATTGCCTGTGGTGTTTGGTGCCTGTAGTGTCTGGATATCTTGACTGAGGCTAGCTAGTGCTGGGACTGCGGCTTTGAATGCTTATCGGTCAGTGGTGCTAGGAGTTCTCTGTATGTGCTTTTGAGAATTCATCTGCCTGACCAGATTTGTGTGTTTGTTACGTACTTGGTGGTGGTAATATCTGTGGGGGAGTGATTCTACAAACAAGTGTGAATAATTACACCCAGAATTTCATGTGCACAATCAATTTTTGGCACAGAATTTGTATAAGTGTTGTTAAGAATGTCCTGGTATTAGAGGTACTGGAAGATCCCATCAGTGGTTGCAGTTGTTGTTACAGATGAGAGGGGCCCTTATGGATCAGGTTTGTGAGTAGTACTATAAATGGGTGTTGGTCAGTGACAAAGGTGTAATGACTTATAGCAGTTACGTAACATTTCATAGCACTGACAAAGGCCCAAAACACTTGGGGCCAGGTTTATCAAGGCCTTGCATTACCCTTGTGCCAAAGCAAGTCTGTAAGTGCGTTTTACCTTCTTTGGCTCTGTGTGGCATTGTAAATCTAGAGTAACACAAGGCAGCACAATTTGCTGCATTGTGCTACCCTGCTCTGGGAAGGCATTCCATGGGAGGAGAGTGGGTGCTCCCATTCATCCACCCCTGGTTTTTGACACATTCCCAGATTTACTAACACTAGTAAACCTGGGAATGGGATAAAATGGTACGCCTTCCCAGGAGAAGCGTAACCAGGAGAAATATCTTTAGTTATTTCTCCTTATTTATTACTCTTTCTTTCCTTTAAACTAGGAAGTGGTGGGGAGGGTGAGAGCAGTGCTGGGTGGTTAGAGCTTAGCAGAAGGTTATTTGAGGAGAAGGTAGACTAAGGGCAATTGGAAAGAGTTTAGAAGTAAACTACCACTGATGGTAGAGGTGATCTTGGAGGAGAAGGTAAGGGTAAGATGGGTGATGTGTAGTAAGAGAGGAACAGTTGTGTGAAATGAGTAAGAGGGCACAGAGAGGGTAGGCTGGGGTGGCAAGTCATGAGGCCACAGAGGCACACTAGGAGTAGGACAGTGAATGTGGGGTATAAAGGGGCATTAGGCAGGAGGGCTCTATTTAGAAAGTGTGTGAGAAAATGCAGAGATGTGATTCTTGGCATATGTCTGGAGATTCAGGGCTAAACTAGGGGCAGACAAGAAAAAAACAATAAGAAATTGAGAGTATAAGGAATGCATCTCTGAACACACAAGGGCACTAATCCTAGAAAAACTCATCTTTCAAATCTTGAATACCTTTTGCATCACCCCAGAAGTGAGGTATGAGCAGCACAAGAAACATGGGGCCAGATGTACGACCGCAAGTAATTGTGACTTGCAATTTGCGTGAAATTGCGAGTTGCAAAATGCGACTCGCAAATTGAAATCTAGGTATGAAACTGGTACCAAGATTGCGAGACGCTAATGACTCACACCACAATTTAGCATTGAGGCTATTTGGGAGTCGGTAAACACTTGCAAATAGCGTCCGCAGCTGAAAAGGCCACTTAGCATTCGCAAATAGTGACCGCGGCTGAAAAGGCCATTAAGCGCACGTAAATAAGCAGAAGCACTTTCTAGAAGATCAAAAGGATCCCAAAACAGGAAGTGGTGTCCATGGAGATTCCTGATCAAAGCTGTAAGCACGTGGTAAGGTGCAGCAGCACAGATCAACACTGCAGGCAGTCTCCCCAAGAAAAGCAAAATGTCCAGCAAGGCCAGAGAGAAGGCAGGAAAGGAGTGTCTGCGGAAACTAAAACTCTCAGAGAAGAAACTGGACATTATAATTGAGGAATGCTGCAACAATCACAAGCAGCTGTTTGGAAGGGAATCTCACACTGTCCCAGAGTCAGACAAATTAAAAATATGGCGAGAGAAGAAGCAGCGCATAAATGCCCTGAGTGTAGCACACAGGTCCCTGGACACTATAAAGAAAAGGTGGTACAACCTGCGCTCCAGGGCCAAGGAGAGGGTGGCAGCGTGGCTGCCTGAAGTACAAGGGACAGTAGTAGGGCCATCAGATGCATTGATCCCATCAACAGTAGAGGCTATGGTGGAGAGTTCCCTGGAGAGAGATGCAGTTGTTGGATTTGGGACTCACATGTGGTGCATTAAGGGAAATGTGGTCAGTGACATAAACAGTGTAGTAATGGACTGACATGAGCTGAAAAACATAGTAACACCACTAGTGTGGCGCACATATTTTTTTTTATTTACCCATTTGCCACATAGATTCACCCCTGGGAGGAGAGCAAAGGGCAGATGACGCAGAAAAAATCCTGGCCAGGGCCAGATGGAGGAAGGGCAGGATGAGGGACCATCAAGTGGGACAAGCTGGTCAGATGTCCAGGCTACTGCTGCATTCAGCTCAACACAGGCTCCCACTAGTGAAATCCTGCATCACAGCAGCCAGAACTATCACAAAGCACTCCTGTCACCAGGGTATGGCTGGTGCGACCAACACAGCAGTCAGTAAGATGGCGGCAAGCAAGGCTGCACACACCACCCCAAGCCGGAGCAGCCAATCAGGTGGTGTTTGGCAGCTTGGAACTGGCGATGCTCAGGATTCAGTACCTGCAACAAAAACAAATTAGGTGGATGAACATGAAGCTGAGCCAGGAATTCACCAATATAAGCCAACAGATGGCTGAGACCCAGGGTCGCATTGAGCAAAAATGTGATGCCCTTATAGGGGCCATTGGGGAGCTGTGTAAAGAGTTGTCTGAGGAGAGAGGGCAGCGAAAACAAATGGAGTTCAGTTGGGGACACAGGATGGTCGCTATGACCAGGGCAATCGGGAGGCTGATGCAGGCAACCACTCAACACACCAAGCGCACCCTGGGTCTTCAGGTAGAGATGGGCCACTACAGTGGTTGTGTGGCACGAGGGCTCCAACAGATCACAGCAGCACTAGAGGCAAAAGAAACTATCATGTTTGCCAGTGGAGGAGTAACAGAGACAGCAGATAGCGAGGTGTCCAGCCGCAGTAGTATGTCTGCTGCGGACACACCAATGCTGCGGAGAAGCAGCAGCCGCCAGGTCCCACTAGGCTGGACGGAGAGGCAGGAAATTACTTGTTACCACTAACATGCCATTCAGTGGCCCAACTTATTTGTTTATTTTGTGGTGCCATGACCACATTACAGTTGTACTCATGTACAGATCCCATGAGGCCAGCTCAGTTTAGAGATTCCGCCACTATCTGCCTTCCTCCATTATGCCATCTTTTAAACCTCTTGCTTGCTACGGGTGTTGTTCCAACTAAATGGAAACAGGCTGTCGTAACACCCATTCTGAAAAAGCCTACATTGGATCCATCTAAACTCGAGAACTATCGCTCGATCTCCCTCCTCCCTTGGGCTTCCAAAGTTGTCGAGTCCCATGTGAACGAGGTCCTGACTAAACACCTCATAGGGGCAAACATTCTGGACCCTTCCCAGAATGGTTTTCGGGCTGGTCATAGCACCAAGACCGCCCTGCTCTTTATGACAGAACATCTGCGTGTTACGCTTGATTCAGGTCAGACTGCGGCACTGTTATTGTTGGATCTCAGTGCCGCATTTGACACGGTTTCGCATGGGATTTTAATTCACCGACTCAGGGAGGCGGGTGTTATGGGCCCTGCTCTTGATTGGTTTCGTTCCTTTCTCATTGGTCGGACCTTTAAGGTAGCCACGCCGCCTTTTGAATCTAAGTCCTATTCGCTGGAGATGGGTGTGCCTCAGGGTTCGTCGTTGAGCCCCACATTGTTTAATCTATATGTGAGGCCGCTAGCGGATGTCGTCAAGCATTGGGGTATGACTATGGTCTCCTATGCAGACGACACGCAGCTGGCGGTCGTCCTAAGTGGGGACACCGACCTGGATGCACCCAGATTCCGGGATGGACTATCGGCAGAGGCTAGATGGATGAATATCAACTGTCTCCAATTGAATGCTAAAAAAACTGAGGTCATGATCGTGGGCAAGCGGACGGACCTGTGGGGTGATAGGTGGTGGCCTTCGGAATTGGGTGCGACTCCTGTGCCAGTGTCGGAGGTAAAAAACCTGGGAGTGTGGCTAGACTCTGCCTTGAGTTTTAGTGTCCATACAAAAAAAGTGGCGGCCACCTGCTTTGGTATTCTGCGAGGGTTGCGTCCACTCCTGAGGTTTTTCGATGCCCCCACCAGACAGCTGGTTATCCAGGCATCCATATTATCGCGGCTCGATTATGCCAGCTCACTTCTGTTGGGGGCTAATCAGGCTGAAATAGCACGGATGCAACGTGTTCAGAATGCCGCTGCAAGAGCCCTGATAGGTTTACCAAGGTCCTGCTCTGCGGAAAGCACCATCCGTGCTCTGCACTGGTTACCTATGGTGCAGAGGATCCTGTTCAAGAACTTGTGCCTTTCTTATAAGATCCTCAGGAAGATTTCTCCCCAGATCCTTTCCACTTTTTTGGTCCCTTACGTGCCCTCGCGCCCCCTTAGATCTTTAGGTCAAAACCTGGTGGTGGTCCCGCGGTTCAGGCTTTGTAGGGCTGGTGGAAGGTCCTTTCGGGTCCTGGCCGCAAAGTTGTGGAATTCTCTTCCTCCCTATTTGTGTGGAATTGACGAACTCTTGAAGTTTAGGAGGGCCATCGTATCTGTTTCCCTCCCTAGGTTAGTTTTCTGTTTCTGCGCGAGTTTCCTCCTTTTCGGTTCTGTTGTGTTTGAGACTTCCTTTTCTAAGCGCAGGGACGCCCCTTAGCTGGGGCAGCCGTGCGCTATAAAAGTGCTGGTAACATAACATAACATAACAAAGATATGCAGATGGAGATGGACAGGTTATCCTAAAATTGTTTGTGTAAGCTTGCACAATAAAGGTAAATAGTCATTGTTGAAATCACAATTTGTATTGTCATTTGAAGAGGGTTGTGTGTCAAAGAGTCGGACTTACCTTGCAAAATAATTGATGGCTATGTGGTCCCTGTGTCTTCTCCCCTCTGCTGCTGAGCGTCCCTTCCTTGGCTGTTGGGCAGGTGGTCCTGGGTCATCAGCCTCATAATCTGAATCAGACACATCAATGGGCAAGCCACCCCTGCAAGCCTTGTTATTTGAGTATGACATATGTTGCGACTATTTTACAGACAGTCTCAGGTGCATATTGCAAGGCTCTGCCACTCTTCTGAAGGCACTGGATGCATGATTTTAGGAGGCCAAATGTGCACTCAATCACGGACGTGGTGCGTCTATGTGCCATGTTGTTCCCCCCTTCATGTGGGTTGTTGGGAGACAGGTACAGTGTGAGTATCTATGGCCACAGGGCATACACACTGTCACCTGGTAAGGAAAATAGGATGGTGAGACAACATGCAGACAGACATGAAAGTGCCAATACATTTCACTGTGGACAGGAAATATGAGTACCTAGTAGGGATCCTTCATCAAAGTCACCACTTTCTAATTTCTGGTATATGCCACTGTATCTGAAGATGTATGAGTCATGGGTGCTCCCTGGATATTTGACCGCAATGTCCATGATGATGCTGTTTGCATCGCAGACAACTTGAATGTTGAGGGAATGTGTGCTTTTTCAAATCAGGAATATGTATTTGATGTGAGATGTGGGACATATGGGCACATGGGTACCATCTATGCACCCAATCACCTGTGTAAACCTTGCTATTCTGTAGTATTGCAGTTTGGTATTTTCTACTTCCACATCATCCCTGTGTAGGTAGATGTGTTGGTGTATGTGGTGGAGCATGGCATGTAAGAAATTGTGGCAGAAAAGCGAAAGCGCACTCTGCAACACCCCTTCAGCCACTGCAATGACATCTTTGTGACTAGCGGTGGCCAATTGGTGTAGGAAGCACAGCACCTGAACATGTGTGCGGATAGCATTGCTGCTCTGGGTTCTGCTTTCTAGTTGTGGCTTCAAGGTGTTGATTAGATCTAAGATGGGAGTGCAACTCAGCCGCTACTGCTCATATATCTCTTCCTCTGTCGTCTCGAACAAGGTTAGCCTGACTCTGAATTTCCTCTCCTGTCTCCTCTTACTCTGCTGATCAGCAAGTATCTGCATATCACGTACAGGCCAGCCATTGTGGAGAGATTTCTGATGCATTCTGGGGCTCTTTTTATAGTTTGGGCCTGGTTACCACCTGTTTTGGATTCATGGTAAATTGCACGTGCAAACAAGCATTTTTGTGCATTGTCGCTATTTGCGACTGGTCTGTTAATTGTGAATAGCAACTCACAATTATCGACTCGCTTTTTTGGAAACGCAATTACTAGTCGCTTTTATTGCGAGTTGGCAATCAGTCGCATTTTTGCGAGTGCCTGTCTTACATTGCGTACAACAGATTTTGCATGCGCAAATCGATTTGAGTCTGAGTATGCACTCGCAAAATGGTCGTACATCTGGCCCATTATCTAGACTGCAGTGGCGGATTGCAATCTTGTTTTACTATTTGCCCATTGGTGCCTTGTGGGAGATGTAGTCCTAATTTATATATTGTGTTAAAGATTTCATGTAATCCAGTAGCTGTTTCTCATTCACTGTTCTATTGACTTCTAATATCATGTCCATTCCTATTCAGTATTCCACAATTTTTTAACATCATTTCAATGTATTTTACTGGCTGGTGCTTTATATATTGTGTTAAATATTTCATTTCATCCAGTGGCTGTTTCTCATTCACTATTCTATTGACTTCTACTATCATGTCTAGTCCTTCAGAGTATTCCACAATTATTTTACATCATTTGATTATATTTTATTGGCTTATGTTTTTCTTACATTTAAAATCAGTGCTTTTCCTACATGTCAACCATAGCTAATCTCCATTGAGGCTAAAATGGTCATTCTATCTAACCGTATAAAGGAATGTACATACTTTTTTAAATGAAGAAATTTGAGTAAACGTGGCCATACAGAAATTCTCTTGGGAACGATTAGAATTTGTTTTGACAATAACATTTTCTATCATGAAAAATACAAACAAAGATGTGGAACTGCTATGCATATTTCCTTTCTCCCCATCTGCTGAAATCATATATTCTTAGAAGTTTTGTTGAAATATTATAGCGCGGCTATCCTGAGTACAGCACTATCAAATATGCTCTCTGTGCAAAGGAAGACAATATTCATATGCACCATCCGCTATATTTATGTACACATGCAACTATGTTCTAATTGTAAAGCACTTTAACTTCTCTGGCAATATTTGTGCTATTTAAATTAGCAAATAAATAAAATGAATGCATATGTCAATGCTAACTTTTTTATTGTCTTTCTTTATTGGGTTTCCAATCAAAAATAAACTAAAAACTGAAGGAGGTACTAATAAGTGAGTAAGTACATTGGCATCATAATTTAGCAAAACTTGTCATCATCCTCCAACAATCTGGAAGATGGTTTGTCAAAGTCCAAGTTTTCACCATAATCAATTATCATTCTGTGATGTAAATAACATATTGTGTCAATTCTGTTGACCCAATTACGCCTTACAATGGTGTGGAGTACTCATTTATGGACCCTCCCTTAGAAAGTCCTTGTTCATTATATGCTGTTTAATGGAATACAGTCAATAACAGGGAACTTAACAGTCCTTTAAACATGGATGACTGTAGAAGAATAACAGTACATAGAATTAAAGATGGGTAACAGTGAATTACAGGGATGTATTTCACTGAAGGGTTCTGAGTGACGTAAAATAGACGAGATTGAAGCACGAGTTGTCTATGATATCACTCAGAATTCGAAAGTGAAAAACGTCCTTGTATTTCTCTTTTTATCCATCTATAATTTTATATTATGTATGGTCCCAAAATCATTTCCCCCTGATTTCAGTTGCTGTGCAGCAGCCGGGGAGTAATGGGGAAAACATACATAACACAGAGGGGCCTATTCCGATCCGGGTCGCAAAGTACTCCGACCGAGTCAGATCCGGAGTGTTTTCTGACCGAGCCAGACCCCTACAGTCCGACCGAGCGAGTACGATGCGCACGTATGCTGTCGGACTCCGTTCGGTCGGACTCCCATAGAAGTCAATGGGAGCCGGTCGTATGACGCGTACATGGGCTCCCATTGACTGAATGGGTATGTTTCGAACAAGTGCGCCCTCTACAGTGGGTACGCATCGGTGCCTCCTGCACTGTACATGCCTGTGTTGGGGAGACCCATAGGTCTCCCCCTATGTCCGAGTCGTAGGGCTGCGGGTGTCAGGGGGTCCGACGCGGACCACCAAAGTACGACTCTGGGAGCTTTTGCGAGCCGGACACTCCGGCTCGCACAGGCTGTCCGATGCGTGCATCGTACTGGCTCGGTCGTGAATTGCATTCATTGCACGCCACGGTTAGCTTCCGACCGGGACGTACGAAGCGGTTCGGACCCGGAAATGACTCGGTCGGTGAATTTCATGTAGCTCGCATCGTACTTGCTCGCTCGTACAGCTGTACGAGTCGGCCGGAAAACACGCTTACGGCTCGTAGTTTTTCCGGCCGAACCCGATTCGGTGCCCTTCCGACCGAGATCGGAATCGGCCCCAGAGTCTTTTATGTATCTCTGTCCAAAGGCTAAAAATTAAAAACTTACCTTGACCAACCTCCACCATGTTCCCTGCCTTCCTTCCCCCTCTTGCAACTATGCTTTCTGGTTTCAGTCAAAGCAGACAAGCACAGCTGCACTGACAGGCTCTCCTGGAGACCCGTCAGCCTTGTCTGGGGGCCTTTATGACCTCACCACAGTGGGCAACCAGTTTTGTTACCGATAGAAGCTCTTAGACAACCATAAATAACAAGGAGATAAAACATGAAAAAACTTAATTTAGACCCGCCTAGCTCACATAAATAGATAGAGGATCAGTCCCTGATAAAGGATCCTCAGTTATCCTCAAAAGTCATTAGTTTATTATTCAGGATGTAAATGGATCTTTTATAGATATTATCCGACCATGATTGGAACGTTCGACTTTTGCTTGGCTTCCAATGCTCACTTTAGCGACACCTATAGCAGTGTATAGCCCCATGGTTACCTGTGTTGTGAGGATGGGTTGCCCCGGGGTATCACCTTACAGGCTTTTAAGTGAACTGGTGTTTGGAGCTCAGACTTCAGATAGTCCTGTACCAGGCGCCAGTAAACCTCAAGCGACACGCATCCCACAAGATATGAGCAATGTCATTGTCTGTGTTTCCACACCCCTCATCTTATCTTGGCCCTGTATAATTTCGCTGAAGGCCAGTGCCAACGACGAAGGAATTAAAAAAAACATATTTCAAAAGAGGTTGTCTGAGTCCTGTTATAGTAAGCTAATATTTTGTCCCAATCTTAGTCTAGAAATGTAATTTTAACTCTACTTCACACCATCTGTGGAGCGAAGAGGACATATCTGTGGGGAAGCGATGATGGATCAATATGGCACAAAGCCCTGATAAAATCTTGTAAAAAACCTTCCAAGTGCGTCAGTGATGGACTATAGGAGAGCTGCCTATCACAATCGGTATACCCTTTCGCTTGTCCCATAGGGCGTGTAACAGTTGGGTGCATCTCCAGTGCTGGGTAACGGGGATTCTCTATTTCCATTGCAATTCTGGGAATGATTTCAGCACACCATGAGAGATGAGGTCGTCGATATGGTGTATTTTATGAGTTTTCAAGATGGACCAGATAATCTCTTTAACTCCTAAAGTAATGTCTGAAGTGCACAATAATGATGCCTTAGCATGGAGACGACTGGGGGCTTTCAGAAATTTAAAATCCCATTATGCTGTGCCTCCAAAAATATAAATACTTTTGTTTGATCAGCCCCAAAACATTGAGCAGTAGAACTAATTCTCGTACTGTGTATACAGATGGAACAACACACTTTTTAGTTTAGTAAATTCTTGCTCTAAATGCAGCTTGGATCCGTCACTGAGGGCCTCATGTAGGTGGCTAAATACCGGTCGGTAACGGCCGAAATTCGGTAAATATCCGGTTACCGTCCGGCATTTAGGCATTTGAGATGTAGGAGGCATGATTTAAGGATTTGGTAATTTACCAAATCGGTAAGGGATCGGTAAAATACCGAATCGGTAAAATACAGATTCGGTAAATTACCGAATCCTTAAATCATATGTAGGGAGCACTCAAGTGAGTGAATTTCAGTAGTAAGGATTCGGTATTTAACACCAACTACAGGTTGATGTTAAATAACGAATACCTTTCAAAAAGCTAAATTTGGCTGCTTTAAAAGTGCCATGTGGCAGACATACATGCCATTAGGGCATGTATGTGCGCCACATGTGCACACATGCACGAATCAGGGGTGCAACAGGGTGTCAATGTGACACCCTGCCACCCATGATTATGCTTCCCCTATTACCGATTCGGTATTTACCGAATCAGTAATAGTAAATGGCTTCCCATTCATTCCTATGGGCCTCCAGGCCCATAGGAATGAATGGGAAGGGATGCATTATTACTGATTCGGTAAATACCTATTCATAATTACCGATATTTACCGAATCGGTAATAATTACCGATTGTTTACCTACATACTATTTACCGATTCATAAATACCGAATCGGTAAAATTCGGTATTTTTTGAATCGGTAAATATAATTTATCTACATATGGCCCTAAATCTTTGGTGCCAGAATAATTAGTTTTAGTGCTGAAGATTGGCTTTCAAAGGGTGTAATTCTACTTTCGCATAGTTTTTAGACTACTCGATCATTTTGGCCTCATTACGTTTGAGGGGGCTAAGAGCACTACTAATGTAGTCAATCTCCTTCTTGTAGTAGTTTCTAGATCATCTGTTCCAAGTCAACTATTTGGATAGGAGTAATAGGTTACAATTCATATGCAAATGTTGGTATACTTTTGGGATTATTCAATCTCCCCTAGTAAGTGATCCATGCTGCTCTTCAATTAGCACTAGGGAATCAGGACTAAAAACCTCCCATGTTCACCATATATTGTAACTCAAGTGAAGGAGTGTGCAGAATTATTTGGGAACGCCATGAGGTTAATGGGTGTTCCAATTACGGCCATAGCAGAGTTTTCCACACATAACTATTTTAATGGATTAACTAAAACATACACCTGCCAGTTATTTATGACTGCTATTGCTTCTGAGTGCACTACTAATGGCTGGGGGCATTCGTTGTCTCTGTTGTCTATCACTTCCTCCCTGAATCCAATAATGTTTTTGGGATTTTTTTACATGCAGTATGTTTTGAAAGCTTATTTTAGGGCTGCTGGGCTCATATTGTCTTTAAAACTTTTCAAGGCCTTTCTTAAATTCTCCATAGTTTTAGATGCCTATAAGTTGCATGTTTTAAGGTGATGATGTGGCCTGCTTTTTGAGGTGTGTCCAAAAACAAACCCAGTCTAGATTGAGGGTTCAATATATTCTAGGACAAGAGGTCCATGTGGGTCAAAGATGTCAGGAAATAGAATCAGATACTGCTGTGCAGTGTGCAACAAAGCAGGCTTTGAATGATATCTGTACTGAATCGGTCCATCTAACAGGCCAGTCAGTGGAGGTGCAGACATGCCCCTCACCAGAAAGAAATGCTCCATTAAAAGGTGGCATTAGGTGATATTTTCACATCACAGAGAAAGAAGAAAATTGAAAAATAATGCTCGTTTAACTTTATTTTTTGAATCGCTGTAGCGTAAGGATAAAACACGTATTTTGTACTGTGTGATCAATGTGACATCCTTCTATTCTCTACCCATGCTCAGTTGATAGATTCTGAACCTCGCGATCTCTGTCTATATAATCCGTACCTCTCTACCTCACTTCAGTCTGCTTTATCAGAATGATAATTTTTCCTGTGGCCAAGATCTAAAGTGAATGCTCCCCTAGGTAAAAATATCTTTGTTTATGCTTCTTTTGAATACCGTTTTCCACCGATGTTGCTCCTTGTCTCTAATCCTTAATAGCCAATCTGTGTTTACTAATCCTGACTCTCAGTTTACCTACATAATCCTTCCTCCAGGAGATGTAAGAAGATATGGCATGTTTTTGCTTCCTCGGTTGGCCATGTATTGTGTATTACGTGTTACTCCATGACATGTAATACTCGGGCCACAAATGGAGGATGAGCAAATACTGCATCCCCCGAACCTGAAATTCCAGACTATGTTCTTCCCAGTATCTGTGCTTGCCTGTATTCCCTGTTTCCTCTCGGTAAGTACTGATTGTTCCTAAGGTTAGTGTTTCTTCGAAAAGCAAATAAGGTTTTTCCAAATTACACTGATCTTCACTGTTTATGATGCCCTAATTGCAGCGTATTACTTTTATAATCTAATTACTTCTTATTGTGATATATGGTGTTATGGTTCAATAGAGGGTTTTTACAATAATAAAAACATAATATATTGATATGTTTTCTTCACAGCGTTCTTATAATTGTTTGAAAGCATGGATGTAGTGTATGTATGTGGAAGTGTTTGGTACACATTTTTCAGATAGGGGAGCCTTCTCTTTAGATATAGTTCATAAACCCTGTCCCTTTGGTGAGAGGGGTACCTCTAATTTACTACTCAAGTTCTTAGGGAGGAATCTGTCAAGACTAGAGTAGGGATCCTAAGTAGAGGACATAGAGGTACGAAGGGGTCGGTGCAAATGTTGGGACAGAAAGGCCCATTGACGGGCTCCTCAGAACGTGCATCCCTGCCCCAGAATCACCATAGCACATTGTAGCTTTTTGACCACTACCTCAGCACACACAATAATGATGCATGTATGCTAAAGGAAGCTTTTTGTGACAAGGATTTAAACTCAGAGCCAGGCTCTGTGGTCTGAGAGGCACCATGGGCACCCTCATTTGGATGGGCGTGAATGCTGTTAGCTCCCTGGGCTGGAGAGCACTGACAGTGGTGGCAGTGATATGATTTCAGTAGCAGGTCAGGCCTTTTTATCTGTCGCCTGCTAAGGAGAGTGGCCTGCTGGCCTCTTTTTTGTTTCAAAGTTAGTCTGGCAGTCCCCTGCACTCGGGTGCTTTGTCCATCTCTGTGGGCATGGGTATGATGTGTGTACTGTTTACATTGTGTAGAGGATCTGTGTATGAAGAATGCCTGATACAGTTGGCCACTGAAATCCATTGTGTCTTTGCTACATTCTAGTAGTATCAAAGATGGAGGGCTGGAGCAAGAGGGCAGACAGCAGATTTGAATAGCTGAAATCACCAGAACCTCCCTGAGATCCTTTGTAGCAGGTCAGGCTGAGGAATATTAATGAAAGGAGTTAAGGGCCCCATTGAAGCCAGTGAGTTTCTCCTTCTCTTTTCCTTCCTATTATTCTCTGGAACAATAAGGTTAACAGGTTAACATATGTTTATGTTTATATGTTTATATAGCGCTCGCTTGCTGTGGCGTCTTGGCGCTGTGGTGTGTGAAGGAAACAACACGCTGTGTTGAACGGAATCCTATGTGGAGGTAAACAGCCATGTTTTCAAGCTCTTACTGAAAAGCTGGAAGTTAGGTTGAAGCTTCATGGCCAGAGGCATTTTGTTCCAAAGCTTTGCCGCACATTGTGGTACCTCCCTGCCTCCCCATCTTGACTGTCTGGTCTTTATGGTCTTAATAAGGCCCAGGCTAGCAGATCTAAGGGCATGTGGGGGAGTATACGGTGGGAACAGTTTCTGGATGTCCTCAGCACCACCACCGTATATTGTCTTGTGCACGAGGCTTAGAGACTTGAATTCCACACGCTGTTTGATGGGAAGCCAGTGGAGTGATTTAATTCCTGCAGAGGTTGACTGCCCCCTAGGTATGCCCAGGAGTAGTCTCGCTGCGGTATTCTGTAGGGATTGCAGTTTTCTTAGTTGGGACTTGTCAATGCCCAAAAATAGGGCATTGTAGTAGTCCAACTTGGATAAGAAGAGTGCTACCATCACCATCTTTTGCAACTCATGAGAGATGTATGGAAAACATTTTCTCAGAGTTTTTAATAGAAAAAATCAGGATGAAATAAGACTGTTTACCTGGGCACCAAAGTTCAGTTTGTCATCAAAAATGACCCCAAGGTCCTTAACCCTATTAACCGGGCGTGGGCATTCTCCGGCCTCAATTGGCCACCAGAACTTGTTCCATAGGGGCTGGCCCGGGCCGAATTCCATCAACTCTGTTTTATCTATATTAATTTTCAGGAAGCTATGATTCATCCAGGTCATAATCTTGGTGAGACAGACACGGAACCTGGCTGCTGTGTTTCAGGCTGATTGGTAACAGAGATGACAAGTTGAGAATCATCAGCACAAGAGACCAGGGCAAAACCATGCCTCCTGATAAGATTAGCCAGTGGGATGACGTAGATGTTAAACATATAGTTAAGTGCTACTGCCTCCCACACCTTTGTGTCCTTCCCCTAATATCCAGATAACACCAGTCTGAAAGGAAGAAGCAAAAGAGTAGAAATGCCCGGACCTGTTTCAGAGCTGAATGCAGGAAAACCACTGTTTGAAACTTTAGTATGAAGAAGGAGTAGAAACTTCCAGCCAGGGTACCAGGATTTCTTTACTGGATTCTAATGGCTCCACACTATTGGCAGATAGAAACTCTCTCTGCTCCAGGGTTGGGGTATCAACCACCACATCATCTTACCAGGTTTGGGACCAGAAAACTCTGAACTTTGCTTTGAACTTCTAGGAGATGCAGCCTGGACTCTACTTAGAAGGAGGAAGCAAACCAAGTTCTCGGGAAGGACATTAACGGTATCTGAAATACACTGCTCTGAATAAGTAAGTGGCCGTGAAGGAGTCAAAGTAGTGGATGATTTGCACGTCTCTCTGAGGGTGAATCCAAGAGTCCCTGAGGTGTCAATCTAGCATGACTGAACGGCATACCCCTATTTGCAGAGGGTACATGGGAACTAATGATTGACCCAGTTCTCTTACAGCTTCAAGTCATCTCAAAGCTGTGGGATGCTATAAGAAAGTTCTGGAGAAGAGTTGCCATGACAGAAAGTCCAGCATCAGGAACTAAGTAGTTACCTGGGTGAGCACCAAGCTCTTTGAATGGAGATTTTGTGTTTGGGCCGAGGTAGATTCTCAAGCCACAAGATTCTCTGAGTTGTGAGCACCGTAACCGAATTACTGCCTCGGTGACTGGTGCTGGCACTGCCTTTTTTCACCTGATATCTGAGTGGTTCTGACGATTCTAACAGAAGACAATGTGGTTGGGCCAGGGCGAAAGTTTGGATATTGAGCTCTATGTGACACATATTACATGAGTAGCACAGTCCACAAATGATACCAGGAAACACAAGTATGGCCTGAAGCCATACTGAGGACGGAAAAGGTACTGATTGATACACGGGAGCCCAGAGAGGGAGGTCAGCAAGAACAAAACTATTAGAGAGAAGATGGCTGACACAAAATTCTGACAGAACCATTCACTCTCTAATCAACATCCTCAAGCCTGCATGCAATATTATGGCAAACCAAATACTACCAAGAGGTGAGATTGTGACACGATAGAGCACCTGACAAGATTATCCTACGGGAATAGCTTACACTACTTCCTATTGTAAATATAATATTATATACTGTTATAGTCCATTTTAATTTGGTGTTTTTAAACTATTATGTTCAGTATTAGGTCATGTGTGGTTTGAAGCAATGTACTTTTTTCTTTTTCAAAAAAATGTTAGCGCTGGTTGGACATTAAGTCATTAACTTGCGTTACTTGATCTTCTGAATTCTGAGGGGCTTATTTATGAGCCCTTGAGACACTTTTGTGCCGCCGGTGCATCACTTGTGTCACTTTTTGTGACGCACCGGCAGTGCAAAGAATGCGCCATGTTGCGCCCTATTTACAAAGTGACACATTTAGACAGATGCGTCACTTTGTGACCCCCTGCACTACATTATACCTGCACCAGGTGTAAGTATGTAGGTTGGGCATTCCCCCGCATCAAAGCCTTGTAGCCTCGGCTTATCCCATGTGAAAGGACAAATTGCTGGAGTTGTATCTGTTTTTGGACACACCCTAGCAATGTGCCACTTTTGCACATACAGATACGTAGGGAATACTAACGTATCCGTAACTCCTTGAGACATGATCTGCCGTACTTTAAATACAGCTCATCCATGGTGTCGCAAGGAGGGCGCACTGAGAAGTGTTGCATCGCTGCTTTGTCGCAGTGATGCAACAGTTCTCATAAATGAGGCCCTGAGTCTCTAACCCCACACCACCTCACTGAGTAAGTTAGCTTCCCTACCCTGTGGGTCAAGAGCTGTGCTTGATGGCCAGATTTTGATCAATAAGAAGGTTAAGCCCCAGGACACCAGCGGTATAATGCTCTGATTTTCACAATCTGAGCTCCATAACCCTGTCTGCCCAGGACTCCTGCACAAGTACCTACATCTACTTTTTTATGCACCCCAATTTGTTGCCATTTTGAACCTCAGCACATTTAGAGGTTGTTGAGCAACTACCGCTGCATATGCATTTGACCTTTTGTAAGTCCACTGGGAACAGCACACACAAAGTTATGCAAGTAGCAATAACATCAATATTTTATGTGGGCCACAGTGAGGCTATTCCTTAGTGTATAAAAATAACCCTTGCTTCATTGGATGCCGAGCAGCCATGTTCTACTGTGGTCAAGAACGACATTTTTGAATAGCTCAAGTAGACATTTTTACCTTTAAATAGCAACTGTGACATTAAGTATGTAAACGAAAAAAGTGTCTTGAAGTGCCAAGACAGCCGCACAGCGCTCATTTTTTAAAACACATGAGAGTAGCTAAATGTGTCATGTTTTCAGTGAAAGTGTAAGCAGCTTCAAAAGGCTAGCTAGGAAGTTTACAAGGTTTTTTAGGAAACACTAAAACATCATTCTAGTAATATTTGACTGTGGAATGAAAATAAAAAGCTATAGCAAACTTCGATTTTAGAATACATTTGATAACTCTCTTTTAGAGAAACGTAGCAAATGTTCTTCTTTTTAAAAACTAATTTCAAGGCCAGTTTGCCACGCTGCTCCCATCTGGGATGGCTATTATGTATTTTAATGACAGTCCTCTGCGCTCTGGTCCAGCCCAGGGAGGCAGAGGCAAGTGTGGCTGCCTTGCCTAATTAAGGTCTCCCAGAACAAAGGACTCCCCCAGTCCAGATGTGAAAGCCCTCTGGCAGGGCACACCGCAGCTGATCAAAGACCCTGCTCTCTGTTCTGCCATAAGGATGTCAAGACAGAAGAAGTTAAGGACATTCCTTTTAAAAAAAGGATTGTCAGAGATTTTTAAGCATCCCACTCTCTGAGAGAGATGACAGAAAGCTGCTGGGAAAGTGAGGGACTCACTTTGATCTGACAAAAGGGAACATTGATGGGCCCAGGAGGATCTACTGGATGGAGCGGCCAGGAAAGTTTCTGCTAAGCCACTCCACAGCCAGCTTATTAAAATGGGACATGATGTTTTGTGGGTAGGATAAGAGAGATGAAGTGTTGAGAAGGATAGGGAGGAGATTTACTGTAAAGGAAACTTTACCAGTCACCAGTGGGATCTCCTTAGAAAGGCCCTTCTCACTAATACATTAGAATGCTAACTGGAACCAAAAATACAAGATAAGTCCCAGGTAGGATGCTGTTGGGGATTTGTGTACGCCTGCTCGGGATCTGAGGACTGGTCCTCCTCTTGCCGTATCTTGGACTTTGACGGGTAATAGTGATGGCCAGGGATCTAGATCCTGGCTAGAAAGGAGGTGAAGACCATCCAGAAAGAATTTGCGTTGTGGGTGGAGAAGCTTTAAAGATCTGAAAAAGACACTAGTTGTTGTGTCTGCCTGGATAAAGAACAGCAAGGCTGGCCTTTTCCGGTGGCCCTGTTCCAGCTTGAGCTCATGCTCTGGAATCCGCCCATTACTGATGGCCTGAGACTTTGCCGCACCAGGAAAGAGGTCACAATCCTAACAATGTGGACATTAGTATTCATGTGATACTCTTTCTGCGAAGACGTTTGTTGCTGATAGTGAACAATATTGTATTTTGAGGGTTATCATTTTCTTAAAAGCGGGACTGCATAAAAGCATGCTCAGATAGCCATTGCTCTATTTGAGTGGAAAAAAACCAAATCACTGCTAACCCCATGATGGCCAATTTTGAGAAACACAGCAAAGACCTGATATCCATAAACTGTTACATCTGAGAATATTTTGAATGCAAAAAACCGTCTAAATTGATTTTTGTAATATCACTTCATCCCTACTAGGCCTAGGTGAAATTTAAATAGCGCATGCATAATTTGCGCAATGTTTGGAAATTTGGGGCCTCATTTATGAAAAGTGACGCATCACTGCGTGAAAACAGTGATGCGCCACTTTTCACTGCGCCCTCCCTGCGACTCCAGTGATGCGTCATATTTACAGTATGACGCATCATGTCGCAAGGAGTCACAGATACGTCAGTATTTCTGACGTATCTGTAGGCGCAAAAGTGACGCATCGCTGGAGTGTGTCACAAAAGTGACGCAACTCCAGCAATGTGTCCTTTCACATGGGGCAAGCCCCATGTGAAAGGGCCTGCGTCAGTCTTACGCCTGCTGTGAGGCAGGCGCAAGAAAATGCCATCCCGCTTCACTCCCATCTCAGCTTCCCGCCTGGCCGGACTCCATCTTGGCTTGGGACACCTGCCATTGGGTTAAGCTCAGGGTGGCCGCCATCTTGGGAGAAGGCAGGGGTAGCGCTCTAGTTGCGGCTGCCTCCTACCCTCCTCTCTCCCTATAAAATGACTATGTTCCCTAGACGGCGCAGCGGGCAGGCGCAGCGGGCGCGCCGGTGGCGCGCCGAAGGCGCGCCAAAGGCAAGCCCGTCTGCGCCCGTCCGCGGCCGGTCGGGGCCTGGGGCCTGTCACTCTGCCCAATATTCATCTTATTCCCCCAGGGAGCTAATTTCTCTACACAAGCCTTGGCCGCTGATTACTACCAGTCATCTTAAAATAAAACAACTAGGCATTCTCCAAGCCCGCCGGACCTTCCCCGAGTTTAGGACTCTGCCGTCCTCTCTTATCCCTGAACACACTGTCATCCTCCCTCCTCCCAAATCTCTGTCCACTCAGGTACCTGCTAACTCGGAATTAGCAATCATATATCTTAACACTCGGTCGCTAGTCAGCCATCAACTTGACATATGCCATCTCCTGGACTCAAACCGACCCGATATTCTATTCATAACAGAGACTTGGCTGAATGAGGATTCTTCCCCTGACATTTTGGCAGCCATTCCACCTGGGTATTATATCCTTCAAGCCAATCGTCCCGCGGGGAAGCCTGGTGGCGGCGTTGCCGCCATTATTAAACTTCCCCTTAGGTTTACTTCCCTCTCCCTATTCAATATCCCCCAGGTTGATTACCTGGTCATTCGCCTTGAATCTTCGGTATCTCCCCTTACCTGCGTTCTGGTTTACCGTCCCCCCCAACCTATGCCAAATTTTCCATCGCTCTTCGGCGACTTACTCTCCCAGCTTACCATCAACTATTCTAAACTTCTGGTTCTGGGAGACTTCAACTATTGGCCATCAGATGCCCACGAAAGCTCTCTCTCCTTGGAATTCACCGACTTATTAAGTGGGCTCAATGGCCTCCAACACGTCCACACGGCCACCCACTCTAAGGGCCACATTCTTGATCAAGTGTGGACCTACAACCTGGAATTAAGTCGCTCGTGGTCTCACCTTGTCATTGGTCAGATCACTCCCTTATCTCTTTCTCTCTCCTGGTCCCTCCACCGCCTCCCCGCAGCCGAGGCCCCAGCCTCCTGGCCCGTAACTGGAATAAAGTTGACCTCAATTCATTTTTTACCTCTTTAACGTCCTCGATTCCATCTAGCCCCGGCTCCATTGATTCCATTGACTCCCAAGAAGCCGCACTTGTCAAATGGCTAGAGTCCGCCAGTGATAAGGTTGCCCCCCTCAAGCTTATTAGAACTAAACGCCCTCATGACGCCCATCGATGGTTCTCGGACAGCCTTAAATCTTTAAAACTGGGACTCCGCCAAGCTGAGCGCCGTTGGCGTAGAAAATATGACCACTCAGATAAATTACTTTTTCTAAAACTTTCTGGTGAATATAAACAGGCTATCTCAGCCGCTAAAACTGCTCACTTCTCCACAAAAATCCTTAATTCCGCTCAAAAATCCAAAGAAATTTTTGCCATTGTGGAGGAGCTCTCACATCCTGACAGGGTGACTCTTAAGCCCCTTCCCTCTCAGGCTCTATGCGATTCTCTCAACCTTTTTTTTATAGAAAAAATCAGTAAAATTAAAAAGAGCATCCTCTCTGGATCCTTGGTGATGCCCCCCACAGAGACCATCCCCTCTTCTAATCCCCATTCCCTGACCCACTTTCCCCCCATACAAGAAGTAGATTTTCTCACCTTGCTCAATAAAGTTTCTTCCGGCTCTCCCACGGACTGCTGCCCCACTGCGATTCTTCGTGCTGCCTTTTCTGCCTGCCCCTCCCCTCCGCTAGCCCTCCTGAACAATTCTCTTCTGTTCGGTGTGGTCCCCAGCCAGTTCAAGAACGCAGAGGTGGTTCCCATTCTAAAAAAACCTAATGCCGACCCCGCAGTTATGGGTAACTTCCGCCCAATCTCCCTTCTCCCTTATTTGAGTAAGGTACTCGAGACACATGTGACCAGTGTCCTCAGCTCTTTTATTGAAGAATCCAATTTCTTGGATTCCCAGCAAGCTGGGTTTAGACCTGCTCATTCGACGGAGGCAGTGATCCTCTCTGTCATGGAGGAACTTCGTAAAGGTGCAGATTCTAACTCTAGTCAAGCCTTGATTCTCTTAGATCTATCGGCGGCCTTTGACACGGTCGACCATACCATCTTGGTCGACCGTGTCAAAGAAGCGGGTATCAGTGGGACTGCCCTCAGTTGGGTTCGTTCTTTCTTGTCGAACCGCCACCAATCTGTCCGACTCTCCCAGTTTTCGGCCGACAAAATGCAGCTTACTTGCGGCGTTCCACAGGGTTCGTCCCTGTCACCGCTTCTATTTAATTTGTACCTCACTCCCCTTATTCGCTCACTCCGGGGAAGGAATGTCACTGCATTTAATTATGCAGATGACATTCAGCTTGTCTTCAATATTGACTCCTCGGACAAAGCGATTCAAGATTTTCAGCTCACCCTCTGTCATATCAGTAATTGGATGGGCGCTCACCATCTTAAACTTAACCCCGACAAGACGGAGCTTGTTCTTGTCGGAGGCCCATCCAACTCCTGGAAATCTACTTTTTGGCACTCTTCCCTTGGCCCCTCTCCGTGTCCGGTTGATAAAGTAAAAAGCCTAGGTGTCTACATCTCCCATGATCTCTCTATGAAACACCAGGTTAGTGCCACTGTGTCCTCCTGTTTCTTCCAGCTTAGGAAGATTCGGAAAATAGCTCACTTTTTGACCACCGAGGCCCTCACCCTGGCACTGCTGGCATTAGTCATCTCTCGGATTGACTATGCCAACGCCCTGTATGTAGGCATCCCGCAATATCAAACTAAGAGACTACAGTTGATACAGAATCAGGCAGCTCGCCTGATCTATCATCAACCTAAACATTTCCACGCTCGCCCTCTGCTCAAAGCCCTCCATTGGCTCCCTGTTTCAAAGCGTTGCAAATTCAAACTCGGTTGCTTGATCCATAAATCTGTGGCCGGCATAGGCCCTTCTTTCATCTCTTCCCTTCTGCACCCTTATGTTCCCCCCAGACACCTCCGGTCTTCTCATCATGCGCTCTTACAGACGCCTAAATTTAGGCGCAAGAAACATGGAGGACTCAGATTCTCCTTCCTGGCTCCTTCCTTTTGGAATTCACTCCCGTTGGAACTTAGACTCTCTCCCTCTCACCTACACTTTAGGTCTCTTCTTAAAACTCACCTCTTCCGCAGCATTTATACTTAAGTACTCTTCTCCCCCCTTCCGTGCCTCCCCTTAAGCAAGTGATCAGCGCCAAGAAACCGTCCGGTGTAAGTTGCGCTTTACAAGTTTCTTTTACATTACATTACATTACATTACATTACAATGACGCATTTGCACACTAGAAGTGGCGCAGTGAAATCTCGTAGATTTCACTGCGTCACTTCTACGACCCTTTTTTGCGTCAAAACGCCCCCCCTTGCATACATTGGGGCAGATTTATGTTGCACTTGCGGCACTTTTGCGCCGCCGTTGCGTCACTTTTGTGACGCAGCAGCGGCACAAATCCTGCGCCATGGTGCGGGGCATTTACAAACGTGACGCATCTCCCAGATGCGTCACGTTGTAAAGCCCTGCGCCACATGTAGGCGTTCCAGGGCAGGTGGGGGCGTTCCGGGGCAGGAACGCCTCCTAAAAGTGGCTGAGTGAAATCTACAAGATTTCACTCAGTCACTTTTAGGCCCATGCTGCGTCAAAACCCTGCGCCTGCTTGAAGCAGGCGTAAGGATTGACGCAGCATTGTACAGATAGGGCCCCCCAGATCATTGCTGGAGCTGCGTCGCGCTTGCGACGTAACTCCAGCAATGCGCCACTTTTCGGCACAGATGCGTCACGCATCTGTGCCGTTTTTGCCCCATGGTGCGCCGCATTATAGATGCGGCGCATCCATGGTGGCGCAGCTGTGGCGCATAATAACTGGCGCATCCCTGCTGATATGCAGGGATGCGCCAGTCGTCATAAATCTGCCCCATTATACCTGGCTCATGTATGATGTGGCGCAGGGGTTTACAAAGTGACGCATCTACCTAGATGCGTCACTTTGTAAATATGGCGCAACATGGCGCATGTTTTATGCCACTGGTGCGTCACAAAAAGTGAGAAAAATCCTAATTTTAAGACTTTCGGTATTCACAGAAGGCATTTAGGAGTCCTAAAGTTAGGACTCCTAACTTCTGTGAATACCGAAATGAGTAAGTGCCTTCTGTGAATACCAAAATGGTAGTAAGTTTAGGATTTTGTCTTAAGTTAGTTCTGTGAATCGGGCCCAATGTGTCTCAGAAAATGTGTATATACAAAACAAGACCTGCCCGGGGAAAGGACTTTTTATTTTTATTAGCACAGTGAGCACGTTATAGTCAATGACCCTGGCTCTTTCAAAGCTGTTGTGTTTTATACCACATGCACGGCAAATTTTTGCCATTCACCAAACGGGTCTGGTATCACTGGCTATTTGAATGAAAACTCCTATGTGTCTAAATGGTTGTGAAAGTGTTTCCCTAATAGTCTGTCTCCCAAATAATATATACAAGGAAGAAAGCTAGACAGAACCAAATGGTGTGGTACCTGTTCAAACACCACAGAGATGGAAAAAAGGTGAGGGGGGCAGGCAGTGCCTCACAGAAGTAAAATGTGGTAAAGTAGGAACTTTATTTTCAGATATTGTGGGAATGCCCAAATGTATAAACCTACTGGACTGTGGCCCTAGCATGCGTGAATAAAGTCACGGGTATGCCCTCGAGGCTATCTGTCAAAATATGCCTCCTTAACCAGGGAGGCCAAGGATCTATCATGGGCAGACCAAAGCTGGGTTACACTGGGCAAGATGGTAGCTAAACGTAATATTGTGGGGGTGGTGAAAACTCCATCCCTTAGCAATTGGAAAAGAGACTTGGATTGGTGCATGGTAGTGGAGAGATCTGTATATGAAAGTGAGGTTGCCCCAAGACATGGGAGAACATCTGGGGTAGATAGAATACATATAGCAGGAGCCAATATGTCGCCTCAAGACTAAGAGCTTGAGATTCTATAGTGCAATGTGGAGATATGACTGGGCTGTGGGTGCTAAATGTGTTGCCCTATTGACCCGACTATTGTTAATTCTACGTGTAAAAGACTGTTGCTTTACTAACCGATGTACACTGTTATCATTTGTGCTTTACCTATTATCTATGTCACAATACGCAAATGTCAAATGGGGGGATAACCTTCTGTTAATAAAAAAAAGACTGGGACGAACATACCACTTCTCAATCAAAACCCTTTTCAGGGTTCAAACAGGAACGAAACCTCATTAGAATTAGAAGGGTGTAGACCAACAGGTTTATCCACAGAAAAAAAAAATGCTGTGGGAAAAAAAAATAGTAATTGAATATGGAATGCATTTCTCCCTGTGAGTGGTTCTTCACTATGGAGAATCTAAACAGCGGGACTTCGATTCCAGTTGTAAAAGTACATGCCCTTTCAGGAAACCACAGGCAGTGCTTCCTGTGCCCCTTCCTTGAAATTTGTGAATTGTAAAAAGTATTAAATCTACACTCTAATGGAGATATATTTCTATAAGTGTACTTTTACTACCCTTTTTTTTTTAAACATATTTTATTTCGTCAATTTGACTATCACAACGCAGGGTTCTGCACTCCAGAGACCTCTGCCACATCAATCATACATATACAGGAAAGCAAACGACATTTGTATATGAAAAATCAAGATATATAACAAATGCATGTTTGAAAACAACTACTTTTACTACCCTTTTAAAGAATTGGCCCCTTACTTTGTACTCATATACAATCTATGAGCTAGATTTTCTAAAACATGGTCTAGTAACTTAGGGGCATATCAGCAACAACCGGCGATAATTATCGCTCAGCGCTCTTAGCGTGAGGATAATTATCGCCGGGTAACGTGGATTTTCATCGCTGAGATAGCGTGCTATTAGCAACGCTTATCTCCTCAGCGATAAATATCCTTACGCTAACTGCCTAACGTGAGATTATCGCTGGAAACCCAGCTATAATCTCACGTAGTGTGGCGTTAGCTTGCTGATAGGGACTCACAAACTTAGCCATGATATCCACCTTCCATAGGCTATCATGGCTAAGTCAGTCCTGAAGCAGGCATAAGGAAAGTAGCGATAACAGGGGAAATCGCTACTTTTCCTGATGCTATGCTTCATAGCGTGGGGCTTGATGATAGGAGAAATGTTGCTTAGCGACATTTCTCCTGTCATGTTAGGTCAGGAACGCCCACTTTGCATCTCATTAGAGATGCAAAGTTGGGCGTTAGGAATCCCGACGCTAAAGCAAGGTTTCACGCGTTAGCGTGGCCTTGCTAATTAGGCGATAAAGTTATTGCCGCTTTTCGGCCGAAAACGGCCGCAAAAGCGGCGATAATTTATTATCGCCAGCTTGTAAATATGCCCCTCGGGTTGTGAACTAATCTATGTATTAATAGTTTCGTGAACAAAATGAGAAATAACAGTGGGTTGAGGAGGGACCTGCCTAATGAATATTAGTCAGGCCATATTTCGCCATCTGCTATGATTTGCATCAATAACAGAGATGGTGGCCTGAAAGGGTCAGCAGACCAATATTCCTGTGATAAAAAAACATTTTCAATTTTATAAATCTTCAGTAGGAGTTGGCAGTGGAACACTTCCCCTTTGTGAATCACTTAAGAGATCCTGTATGCCACTTAAAAGATCCTGTATTCGAATTTCAGGTTCCGGGTGATCGGCTGAGCAGAGCAGAGTGTGCTCAGTGTAGCGGTCGAGTAAGCGGACAGGTGGACAAGCGAGTGGACGTCTGTTCTGGGAGTTGAGGTCAGCGTGTGGCGTGCAGCAGCAGCAGTGGTAACGGAGAGCGGTGAAGGGCGAGTGCAGGTACATTGCGTGCATCGCGGACCTGCCAACGCCTGTCAGCGACTGATTGCACCGTGCTGCACATTATTGTCCCGCCCTCTCCTGCTAGTCTCCTGCTAATCCAGTGCTATTCCAGTGCAGCCAAAGAGAAAGGGCTATCTCTGCACTGCACTGTACCCCGACGTTGTGCCAGCCAGCTCCGCCCCTCATGCCCTGATGCCCCTAGTGCCTAGTGGAGGAGAGGAAAGGAAAATAAATTAAACAATAAACCTGGGCATACGGCGTGGATCCAGCATTAGTGCCAACCTTTTATTTGGCCCTCTTGGCCTCTGGCATCTTTTCAAACTTTCAAAACTTCTCCCTCTGTTTGTCTGCTAGCAAAATCGCAAAACAGTAAAAAAGAAAACAGTGATTTGCCATTCAGTGTGCCGCACGTCCTCTGCCCCGTTTGGTGAGTGTGTGTGTTGGGGACGCTGTTCATTTTGCCTGCTACTGCCTGCTACTGCACACCACCACTGCCTGGTGGGGACTACAATCCCCAGGACTCTGTGAGCACCCAGGAGGGAGGAGCCTGCACTTAACAAGCACTTTAAAAAGCACCAATGAGACCGCAGCGCGGGACGCTGTTCATTTTGCCTGCTACTGCCTGCTACTGCACACCTCCACTGCCTGGTGGGGACTGCAAGCCCCAGAACTCTGTGCGCGCCCAGGAGGGAGGAGCCTGCACTTGACAAGCGGTTTAAGTGGGACGTGTGTGGGCCATCTGAGCCCGTCAGAGACTGAAGGAGACTGGGCTGGGCCACCATATTAACGTCTAAACTGTAAGCTGCCTTTGTTTGTAACTCCATACTCGGTATTGTAATTGTTGTTGGGGTTTGGCAACATGAGCAAACGCAAGGTGGGAGTGGGCTCTGGGGTTGTTGGGACACTCAACGCATTTCTCACCAGGGTAGAAACAGCGTTAATTCACAAGATTCAACTAACCGAACGCAGGTTATTGCTAGAGCCACCTTCACATCCACTCCCCTGTAGTTCAGTGTTCCCATCCCATCCTCTACGCAATGAATCAAGACTTCCTCGGCACCTTTAGATCCAGTGCCTCTTACTTCTTCTAGCCCGGAAAGTAGCTCCCGCTCTGTAAGGGTTACTACCAGGGGGAAGAAGTATAGTCAGGCTAATGGCTGTGAACCACCGTCCAAAAGAAGAAAAGCTAGAGAACCACCATAGTCCAAAAACAGATTTCTAAAGTAGTCAAATGCAAAGGTGCCGCTACAGAGAGCGATGGTAGCCAGGCACCCACTAAACTGCCAACTAATCCGGGCACCCCTTTAGGTGTTAACGAATCTTCATTCCGGTTTAATGAGGATGAGCTAAGCAAACGGCTAGTATTAAAACTTTCAGTTTTGCTTGATCCCCTATTACAAAAGTTGACCCTGATAGAAGATAGACTAACTACAATAGAGCAGAGTATTCGTGGCGTTTCGCAAAGCAATCCTGGTGTCCGGAAAATAGACAGGTCTGATACATATACAGTGAGGGGAGCAAACTTAGACCCCAGGGGCCCCCCAACTAAACCACTCTGTCCCACACTCACAGGCGGGTTAGATACGAAAGTTAGTCATTCGACCCACTTATCTCAGGGTGGTACACTTCAACCTTCAACCTCGATAGATGGGACGAGTTATATTCATTCTCGGACCCCCCAGCAACATGTTGGTAGTGCTCAGAGTGCTCAGATGTCCCTCCACTTTCCTCTGAAATCAACCCCATACACAGTTGTTTTGGCCAGCGTTCCAGTGCTTTCTCCTAATGCACAGGAACATTGGTCAACACTAAGGAACAGAGCCTTACACTTGTTGAGCACTAGGATCGGCTCAAATGATCACCTTTTTTCGGAATTTAAAATGGCTTGCAGAGTATCATGGCTTTGAAAATCATGTAAGATTCTAGATGGTGACTGTCTGGTCTTGAGTTTTAAGTCACCAAGTCTGGTTCAGTTTATATTGGAGAGGGCAGGGAACAATCATATCAAGGTGGACGGCATTAATGTCTTCCCCTTAGGGTTCTTTTATCAACCAATTAGTGATTCCTGGCACAGTGTGAGGAGGGGGGCACCGCTTTCTTATGGTCGATCTAATAATTTTGTTCCTATAAGCAATCGCTTTGAAACCCTTGCTTCTCTAGAAGACATAGACTGACTCTGAGCACCTGCTTGTTTCACCTTGAACGGTACCCAAGAATCCAAGGGACTTCGAGAGTCTGACCCTGAAACAGCTATATTCACTTGTGATGATTTCTTTCAAAATAGGGACGACCTAGGGGCAGTGGTTGTGTCTGTTCATAGGAACAGTATTTCAGGAGAAGTTCCCAAAACTAGGGTGGATATGAGTTTAGTGGTGGTGAGGGAGAAAGACCTTATAAAATCCCCTCTAGTAAGATCTCCCTCTCCTAATAGCACCCCTGGACTGGAAGCTTTGGGTAATGTGAATACGCCCATCACCCCTGTAAATTCTGAAGCCACAACCCAAGGGCATTCAAAACCAAATTTGTCCATAGTCTCCTGGATTATAACGGGATTGTTTTCTAAAACTAACTCAACTGAGTGGTCAGCATATATTGAAAATCACGATATTTGGGTATTCCAGGAAACTTGGTCCTTGGAGCAAGTTTACCACCCTAGGTTCTTAAATTTCTCTAAAGTAGCATTGGGGGACAGAGAGGTAGACCTATAGGTGGACTCACCTGTTGGGTCAGACAGCAAGCAGGTTACAAGGTGGAGGAAGTATATATTGATAGTCGGACACCATGGCTATACGGCTACGGTTGGCTCAAACACCAGATATATTGGTTATTAACTTTTATGCAAGAGGGATGCTGGGCAGTAGAGGTTCCAACATAGTCACCCTTCTTGATAGTTTCATAGAAAATAATAGGGGATGTTGTAACTTGATACTAGGTGGAGATTTTAATTGCTTCTTCGAGCCCCTAGATCAAGATGATGGTAACCTTAGTGTAGAGGAGGATGCTCAGTGCAATATTCCGCAACTGAATTTATGTCCAATAAAAAAATAGACTGAGGCCGAATTGCAGCTGAAGGGGCTGTGTTTGGACGGGGTGTGAGGGCAGTAAATGGGAGGTCCCAGTCAGACAGAATGGGTTCTCACACTTTTATTAACGGCCTGAGAAGTAGCCGGATAGACTACATATTGCTCAACATAGAATTCTGGTCATCCATATTGGATATGGAAGTCCAGGAGCGGAATTAAAGTGACCATAAACCTCTGGAATTATCATTGCAGGTATTGGGTTTATTTAACGCCAACCACCAACCTGCTGAGCTGCCCATAGCAGAAGTCATGCTTACTAATGATACCAGGCAAGTTAGATGGGCTATGATCATTGATAATGATAGGGATCTCAAACAGATGAAGATAATGGTTGCTTGCTCGATAGCCACCCTCCAAAATTGTGATACGCAGGAGGACATTAATGCAATTGTTCTCCAGGTACACAATGATCTGTTTTCGAAATTTAATTTTTTTTCATTAAATCAAAAAAACGGATGACAAAAATGAGCCCAAGGGCAGCATCCTGGTATAACAAATTGTGTAGAGAGGCGCTCAAGTTACTCTTAAGAGTCATTAGATCTAAAATCATGGGTGATATTAAAAAGGCAAGAATTGGGTATATGAAAACCAAACATCAAGCAAAGAAGGATTGGGACGAGCAACGTTGGCAAGATCTGCTAATAGCCAGTAGAGAGAAAAATATGGTAAAATTCTGGCAGCTTGTTAAATAGGGCAGTGGCATACTAATTCAAACACCAGCTAACCATGTAGCCCCTGAGTTGTGGGCCTTGTTTTATGAGGCGCAGTTTACCACTCCTGCTCATAATAATGACCTCTTTCAAATGCCTATTCCTACTACTGCTTTGCATTTCACTAGATTAGAGGTCGCATCTGTCCTTAAAATGATCCCGAGAGGCAGGGTCCCAGGCCCTGATTGAATTTCGGCGAACCTGTTTTTGCACGACAAAGAAGTTTGGGTAACCTATATACAGATACCTGCCAATGCTATAGCCAGTGGCGCTCCCTTTCCAGACACATGGTTTGGTACTGAAATCCTCCCGATATATAAAAAGGGTGATCGTTCCCTACCAGGCAATTATAGGCCGATAAGTCTTATAGATTCCATCCAAAAGATTGTTGCTAGGCTAGTGTTGTGCAGAATCCAGGCCTGGATAAATAAAATGGATATCTTGACTCCTTTACAGGCGGGGTTCCGCCCAAACACTAGCACTATAGATCAGGTTTTTAGACTTATGTTAATTTACTGGCGGATTGTTATTAACGGAGGGGGCTCAATTTATGCGGCTTTTGTCAACCTTAAATCCGCATTTGACTTGGTCCCTCGAACCAAAATGTGGAGTGCTTTCGTGGATATGGGGATGCCATTCGAACTATTGGCCATCTTACTTAAATTACATGAGGTTAATTATGCACAGGTTCACTGGGGTATGCAGGGGAATGTTACGGACAGGTTCTCTCTTACTAAGGGGGTAAGACAAGGGTGCGTGTTGGCATCTACCCTGTTTTCTTTATTTATTAACAGGGTGGTTCAGTACTTTTTTACTCACCATACAGATGCCCCTACATTTGCTGGTATGAAGATACCCCTGCTCATGTTCGCGGATGATAACTTGATTCTTTCAAAAACTCAAAAAGTGTTGCAGTCCGCCCTGTCTCGCTTTGAGGTTTTCTGCCGCGATAATGAGCTAGTGGTAAACGTGGAGAAAACCAAGTTTATGGTTTTCTACAAATACAAATCTATAAAAGGGAAAGTCTTTATGAACAACTTCCTCCTGAAGCAGACAGACCTATTTACATATCTGGGGATTACTTTAGGTAGGAGATTGAATTGGAAACCCCAGATCAATATGCTGGTTCTCAAACACGATCAACTAGCTGGTGCACTCTTAAAAGGACATAGGCTTTCACAGACTAAGCCCATTGCCCCTGCCCTAAAGATTTATAATACTAAAATTAACTCTTCAGTATGCTGAACTTTGGGGCTTTGAGGATTTGTCATCTCTCACTGTAGCTCAAAATAAATGTTTGAGAGAACTAGCAGGCCTCCCGCAATCAACACCACACACGCCCCTATACTTAGATCTGGGTTGTAACAACATTGAGGCTACAGCTCGTTTTAGACCCATTGCATTTTGGAGAAGGCTCTGGACTACTCCAGAGCTATCCTTGTACGCTAAAGCCCTTGGCTAAATAAAGTCAAAATTACATTACTTGACATGGGAATGAGCAGTCTGTGGGAGGACCCCGACAATAACCTATTCCCGCCAAAAAAAGAGTTTAAGGCAGAATACTGGAACATGGTTAAGATTCAGCGTTTCTCAACCGGAACGAGATCCATTTTATCAAGGAGATTTCTGGACTTCAAAGATAATACTGTGCTTGAATCCTATTGGGATATCATTACTAAACCCAGTGAGAGGAAGTTGTACCATCAATTTAGGGTGGGTTCCCTCCCTATAAAAGCTTTTACAAGTAGTTGGCATCCCTCGTCTGATAACAAATTTATCACATGTCCAGCACAGATTGAAACCTTTGCTCACATTTGTTTTGCATGTCCAGCCTATAAGATTCCTAGGAAAAAGTGTCTCAAATTAATTTTTTCTAATCTGGGAACAAGATCAGGCGTGGAGGCATTAAGGATTTTGAAGACAAACACACAGGAATCCTTAGTGATTGCAGTTGCTAAGTTTTTGAGTTGGATGTGGGTCATCCACGCTAAAAAGATGAGGGCATACCAATCTTGTCAGATTTAACTAATGTTTTAGTCCCAATGCTTGGTACTATAGTCTTACCTCTCTCTGACCATACGTATTGATACTTCTAATGTGGGTTCATCTTATTTTTTATGCTTAAAGAGGGGTCTACAGTATCGAACAACAGTGCAAAAAGTATTTCCTAGTCATGCTCCCTTGTTGTCTATGTATATTATGATACATTTAATAATTTTTAAATTATGTTTTATAAAGAATATGTGTTTTCACCTATTGTGGGCCGTTCTTAGTTATATGTCGGTCATGGAATTCTATTATCTATTTTAAACTGTAGAAATGTTATGTCTTTTATGATTGTTATAATCAAAATAAAGACTAATTGAACTGAACTGAATCACTTACCACTCTAACTTGGGAGCCCGTAAGTGATTAATATTTGGAGACTGGAATTCAGGTAAGAAATTATCGATGCATATGGGACCTCATGCCAATTTGGAAGGGACTCCCAAGCACCCCACTTTCAAATTGTAGTTCAATATCCATTTATAAACCTAATTTTGGGGTTTGGAAGATGTTATTGAATCCCAAAATTAGTTTAGTATACAGCAAAATAACTTTGTAGCAGACGCAAACCCTCTGACTTTGCAAATCGGAGGGTTCTGGATGATTAACAAATTTAGTACATCTGGCCATGAGTTTCAGAATGGCCAATTGTCTTTGTATTAGGCCATTCATCAATGTTCTGTCTTTTGTAAATGACTACAGTATTCATCAACCTCTTCGGACATATATTGCTTGAAGGCATTTGAACTGAGACCTTTTTGAAAGGAAGATATTTGTTTTTGTCGTTGGACATATCTAACTATTTTACAGCACTTTTTGACAATAGTATCATGTTCATAAATACAAAACCTTTGAACGTCTCAAGGAGTCCTTCTTGGACCTATTGAATGGATTTGTTGGCTTTTATTGTTTCCTTTCTAACCCATCGCTTTGTCCTTAAAAGGAGTTTGTCCTTCACTCTTCATTGAAGTAGTCTTCACCTTTCTTGCACTAACCATTGTATCATCCACACTATCGGTCTCTATGTGCCTAGACATGTAAAATTGTACGCTATGAATATGTTCATAATGTGAATCTTGCGACATCAAATTCTCAGCAACATTATTTGTATACTTCTATAACCCTCAGGCCTGTGAAAATGAATTTTTGTCTAGTCCTGTATTACTAAGCGAGACTATTGGTCCTTGCCATACTGGGGGTGCAATCTGTATTGGCTGTGTTGACAAAAATGATTGGAGCAAATGAGAACACCATAGGATTTGCATCAAGAGCATCAAACCAGGCAGCAAGACTTTGTTCTGTCATCGACAAGGAGCATCATATTAGTTTGATCTCACATTTGCACATGGTAGGACAAATGTCAAGGCAGACTGTGACATCCCTCAGAAGCATTTGAGATGATGAAGATTGTCTGATTGCTGCTGTTGATGTCAGCAAAACAGGAGACTTATCTAAACTAGAAGCTATTTCAGCAGTTGAAGTGAGTGATGCAGCAAGTCAAGCAGTGTGCAACATAGGGGCGCCTGTGGTTGTATACCTGAAAATCATTGTCAGGAATATTGTCTGACATAAACGTTGTGTCCTAAAATTCATTTCCAAAATTTACATCCAACAGGGTGTAAATTTTCCTTATTTATCTAATAGGATGATTGAACATTCTGAAAAGAAACAGCAAAATAAACAAATATAAGTTACAGAAAATCAAAACCTAAAAATAATATCAAATTCGAAAGCAACTTTGGTACACTTATATACTCATCAATCCTTTATACATCCCGAAACCTGACAGGCTTGGGTGCACTCCTACTGCTTCTGCGCAGCACAGGAAACGTACTTTCATCAGTGACACTCTTGCTGCAAACCTCTGTTATTGCGTTTTTTTTACTAACTCCGCTCATACATTGCACATTCTCCTCCTCCCTATTCCTACTAACTTTATGTACTCTGTTCTTATTCCACCAATCACAACCTTGAACCCTCACAGCATTTCTTGACACCGCATCAACCTGTACAGGATCTCTAAATTTAGAATTTCCTTTCACCACATGTGTGGGATTCTTGATACGAACCCAATCACCTACCTCAATCTTTGTTTGTTTTGCACTTACTCTATGCTTCTTATCATAATACTCCTTCATCTTCCCCTGGTATTGTTCAACCTTGTTTCTCATTGACTCATCACAAGGGTTCAACCTGTCCATTTTAGATTGAAAAGACCTCAACCATGGAGGACACAATTTTGACGCAGAAACACGCACCCTCATAAGTTCAAAAGGACTCTTACCCGTAACAGCATTGGGAGAAGTGCGATGAGACCACAACATACTCTCTACCGCCTCATTAACAGGAACTGAATTCTGCACAGCCCACTGTATGCATTCAACCAAAGTCCTATTCATTTTCTCCACTAACCCATTAGCTTGCGGGTGATAAAGAGCAACTCTCTTATGAACCATGGCATTTTTCTGCAGAAAAATCCTCATTTCACTGGAAGTGAACTGAACACCGTTATCCGAAACCAACTCTTTAGGTAAACCTTCCTTCTGAAAAATCTTCTTGAGAGAATTTAAAACTGATTTAGTGTTAGGCTCTTCCATAAAATCAACCTCCCACCATTTACTAAAATAATCCACAATGACCAAAGCAAACTTGTTTTGACGTGGTAACATATTAAAAGGACCAATGAAATCAATAGCAATCTTTAACCATGGCCCCTCAGGTAAAACACAAGGTTGTAAAGGTAAAGTTGTAAGTTTGATCCCCTTGTCACTATTTGCACAAATGACACATCTTTCAATTTTATTATTAATTTCGGTGTCCATGGCAGGCCACCAAAAATCTTCTCTAATTTTCCTTTTCGTAATGGTTTGCCCCAAATGTCCCTCATGACCATTCTCAACAATTCTGTCCCTTAAACCAAAAGGTGGAACAAACCTATCACCCCTCATCAAAATCCCATTTTTTTGAACATGAAGTTCATCTGCAATCTTTGCATACATTTGTAGATTAACAGGCAAAACTCGTTCTCTCGGCCATCCTTCGATCACACATTTTTTTACAATGGCGAGATCTGCATCATCATCCATACCCTGAATCCATTCCATTTCACTAATAGCCTGACCTTGGCAGACATCCACAGAAGCAATCAAACATTCATCCAAATCCTCGTCACAAACATCAAATTTGGTTACACCTGACATTGGAGCACGTGATAGATAATCTGCCCTCACATTTTTTCCCCCAGGTATGTATTCGATCTTGAGATCATACTGCAATAATTTCGCACTCAATCTTGATATTCTTGGTGTATGATCTCTTATGACTGTACCCGTCAAAATATTAACCAAAGGTTTATGGTCCGTTTGTAAAACAAACCTCCTTCCCCAAATAAAACACTTGAACCTTTCCACGGCCCAACAACATGCTAATAGTTCTTTTTCGATCACAGAGTATATTTTTTCACTGTCTCTCAATGATCTAGAAGCAAACCCTAATGTGACCTCTTCTCCATGCCTGTTTATCTGAGATAACGTCGCACCCAATCCTTCATTACTTGCATCTACAGTAATGATACATTGTCTTGAAGAGTCAAAAGGTGCCAACATGTTTGGAGAACTGATCTCTTTCTTTAGATTCTCAAATTCTTTTTGGCACTCCGAGGACCACGTGAAAATTTTCTTTTTTTTAAGCAATTCCCTCAAGTTCGCCGTCTTGCTTGAAAAATTCTCTACGAATTTTGCATAAAACTCACAAACTCCTAGGAATGAAGAAACATGTTCTTTTGTTGTTGGACACGGTGCTTTAACTATCGCGTCGACTAGACCTGGTCTTGGTGAAACTCCTTTTTCCGATATAACATGACCAAGATACTCTATGCTATCTTTATTGAACTCACATTTTTTCCGATTAGCAACAATCCCCGCTTTTTTGAGTCTGGTTAGAACTTGCTCCATTAATTCATCATGATCCTTCATATCTTTGCCTGCCACCAGGATATCATCCTGAAATGTCACAACCCCTTTAAGACCTTTCAGAACATTTTCCAACACACGCTGGAAAACCGACGCAGCAGATGCTAGTCCAAAAGGCATTCTCTTGAATTGAAAAGTACCGATGGGAGAAACAAAAGCCGTAAAATGTTTAGATGAATCTTCAAGAACAATTTGATGGTAGGCGGAGGATAGGTCTATTTTGCTGAATACCTTAGCTCCAGAGAAAGTAGAAACGATGTCATCTATACGTGGTAGAGGATGTGAATCTACCCAAATTACCTTGTTTAAACTTCTGAGATCCACACAGACCCTAAGTTGACCATTTTTCTTCCTTGCGATAACCAAAGGAGATAACCAAATAGAAGACTCGATTGGTTCTATTACACCATCATCACACATTTTCTTGAGAATTTGTGACAGTTCATCACGTACACTAAATGGAACATTTCTCAGATTGTGTTTCACTGGGACTGCACCTCTCTGCACTTTGATCAAATGTTTAAAACCAGAAATCTTTCCCAGTTTCTCACTGAAAACTTCCTCATATTTTTTTATCCATTCCATATCTCTAGGTGCCTGTACTGAAAGATTAGCACATTGATGTTCCGGGATCAAAGAAACCTGTTTTTTCTTTCCTGGCCTGAGAGTCATGCCAAATAACCCTTGGTGGTACCACCCTAGAATATTCAAACCTTCCTTTGCAACGTATATTTTCCCAAAAATCATTTTTCCCTCGAACATCAATTGACACTCAAAATACCCTGTAAGATCTATCTTTCTTCCATCATATGTGAAAGGATTTCTATCAGGAGGCAATAATGATTTATCATTCCACATTTTCTTAAATAGTTCTTCAGTAATGATGGTCATTCTTGCACCAGAGTCTATTAACAAATTCAAACTTTTACCATCAACTAGAATGTTCTCATATGGATCAACACAATCCTTCTCATCACTCTGAACCACGACAACCATTTCTCTGTGAAATTGCATATTCATATCTTCATAGTCTAGGTCATTGTCAACCACAGTATTTACTTTTATGTGTTCTTTCGGTGTTTGGCAAACTTTTGCAAAATGGCCTATTTTGTTACATAATTTACACTTTACATTCAAAGCAGGACAAGGACGCCCATTAAAACCATGTCTTGTGTTACCACACCTGAAACAAATGTTTTTTTGATTGAAAAAACTTTCCTTTCCCTCTTTTTTTTTTATAACAAATTTCCCTTGACCTTTTTGTGCTGTCCCCATACTCTCCTTACTGACTTCTTTTACGACTGACACACCTGAATCTTCATTTTTCTTTTTAAGTTCCCTTGACGATTTTTCAGATATTTCTATACTCTTCACTATATCTATGGTTTCAGAGAGTGAGGGATTTTTCAACGTCAATAATTTTTGCTGAACCTTCTTGTCCCAACATCTAACCACTATCTGATCCCTAATCAGTTGCGATGTGAAATTTTCAAACTCACATTCCGCTGCTAAAGTACGCAAAGCAGCTACATAAGTAATAATGGTCTCGTCCTGTTGTTGCTCCCTTGTAAAGAACTTGTGTCTGTTTACAATTAAACTAGGTGGAATGTCATATTGTTTTTCTAACTTCTTCACCGCTAACTGATATTCATCTATATCATCTTCTTCTTCACCCACCTCATACGGTGGTAGATGTTCGTAAACAGACTGACCCTCAAATCCTAAACTGTGTTCCAATAAGAATTTTTTCCTTTCTGGGCAATATCTGGTACCCCCAATAGCACCCAAGTATTTTGTGAATGCTCTATACCAGGACCGCCAGGGAATAGGTGGATCCCCAGGAACCTGAAGGAAAGGGGGCGGTGCATTGATGCTTTGCATAGTGTCGGCACAATAACCCAAACTTTTTTAAATAAAAATAGGAAATATTATGACCAAAATGTCTCACACTCTACACTTCCCTAAATAAACCCTTCAGTTAACCTACTATTTCTGTTTTTTTTTTTTAACATTTCCTCTAGTGTAAAGGTACAAAGTTTACACACTTTTCCTTTACAACGTAAACATACAGGGAAAATTGATCCTAAAATGAACAGTCACTTCATTTCCCTGCATTCCCAAAAATGGACGATCTTGCTTCAATACGCTTGACACGCTAGATATTGATGTGCGCGTGTCACAGTGCGTTCTGGCTGGATGAATTCTCCTCGTCGTTTCCTCGTTGTTAAGGATACACCACTTGACGCGCAAGTAAACACGCTTGACCCACTTAATATTAATGTGTGCGTGTCACAGTGCTCTGCTTGAATGAATTCTCCTCATTGTTAGGGATACACTTGTCGCGCAAGTAGGCACGCTCGACACGCTTAATATTGTTGTGTGCGTGTCACAGTGCGTTTTGGGTGAATAAATCTTCCTTGGTAAACAGCCACACTTCCTTTTGTCAATGACGTTTTAAATGTGGGCTTGTCAGAACGTTACTTCGTTCATTAAATATTTTCACAACTTTATTCAACCGATAAGACACTTGTCGTTTTTTCAAAGTCAATGTACGCGAGGTTGCTAGGTGAAGCTCCTGCCTAGTTACCAACACGCACCACGTGACGTTTCCAGCCCTAGCTAACCAATGGACAAGTGGTTGCTATGCGGATCAATTGCCTAGTTACCAACGTGCTAAAAGTTTCCGGTTCATTTTTTTAAAAATCTTTATGAATATCCGCTCATTCACGCTGCGAGACACACGGGGAGCCGATCCTTTATCTACGGGTATTTTCGTAACAACGAGGGAGATTCCAGGAAGCGTAAGTTAATTTTTACTTACAATTTCCCTTCCCCTCTTCAAAAGTCCCGTCTTTATCATTTCTTCTTCGCCGGCACGCGTAGATCCTTTTAGGATTGACTTTACTTTTCAATCGTCGCCAAATTGTGGAAGATAAACAGTCACCGAAGCGTTGGTTGTAGAGATAACGTTTATTAGTCAACCCTCTATCAGCTTCCCCACGGCAGCAGTCCGAACAGAACCGAACACCCAGCACAGGACATTCCGGCGTTCTAGATTACTACGCTGAGAATTCCGCCCTGATAGAACAACAAGACATCACCACAATGATGTTTTGTAAACAGTTTAGAAAACAACCTGAATGTTAGGTGGAGTTGAAGATGAGGTAGAGGAAAAATTCCCTTGGCAGAAATAATAATTTGAAAGATTGGGTTCAGTCCTATTCACAACCACAAGTTAGAGCCCATGTGTTAGAACATAAACCTCAACTCAAATGAAACCATAACAGTCATTGTGATTCATGTATGGAAAAATGCTAAAATTGTATTAAAAAACACACTACAATACAATTAAAAAATAGACATATAATTGTCTAAAACCAGGAAACAAAATTCACATAACACACGTTTCACATACAGTTAGTAATGGCTTGTTCTATTTGTGGAGTAAAAATTACAACAGACAAATTACAGAGAGACAAAAAAAACCAGACAATATATTTTGTCATTGAGTAACACATCCATTCTCACAAAATTATTTTCTCAATAGCTCATCCTAAGCTCTTTTGATATTTCTATCTTATCAGGAAAACCTATTCCCACAAACTGTGTTTATTTCAGCGTCGACGCGTTTCGATGGCTCTGTTCAATATTCCATCTTTATCAATACCCAAGGTATGTCTCTCCTATTATTGGCACTGGTTGGTTGCCGTTATATCTCACTCCTTATGTCATGTCCTCAATTCCTCAGGTTTATTTGGTTTATGGACATACCCTTCCTTAGGACAATCTGATCTGCTAGCATAGTTTAATCCACTCGTTTTTAATTCTGTAGCAATGGTATTTGCATCATTAAACAACCTCCGCTTTCATTTGTGCTCTTTAACTGCAACCATATCCACACAAAGAAGATCGTTCTTAAATTTTTTCTATGTTAAGCAGTCTCAGTAAGTATTCCTTTCTCCAGACCAAGATTGTTTTAGACAGTCCTTATACCAAGTGTCGTTAGTGGCTCCTGCGTATGTGCTAGGTGCTCCTCACGTCCTTCAGACAAACATCGAGTTGAAGATGAAGCAATCTGAAATAATTGGAATGCTCTGGAGAAAGCAGCCTTAGAAAACGACCTCAGTACATTCTGGAAGGCGTAGGTGCATTTGGAATAAAAGGAGTTAGGTTCAACTACAATCTAACAATCACAGTGTAATCCATTAGGCCACACAGTAAAACTCAGAGTCAGAAGATGGGATTAAGTATGGATGAATTACATAAAACATACAAGAAATTTGGTGATCGCAATGCAAGCTTTTAAAATGTGGATCCTCTTGCCTGTTATGCATGAGTATAATCTAAATCTCCTGCCCTAAACCTCTGCTAAATAGTGATGGATGGGGAAACCCTAAATACATTTGTTAAAGGAGAAAGGTGTCAGTTTAGCAGAACCTCTGTAGAAGCTCTCTAAAGGAAGAATATTGTATAGCTTGAAGCCAGACAACAGAGATGTCACAAAGTGGTCTGAACCTCTCCAAGTCTAAAAGGGAATCTGAATAACAGAAGTGTTATCATCAATTATACCCACAAAAGTGCCGAAGAGAATCCCATGTTACATGTTTCATTATTTTCCATCTTCAAACAGTAAAACATGGCAATTACTCTTCCCGTCTCTAAATTCTGTACAAACACTAGTCCTTCCTTGTTCGTTAAGGCTTTTCGTCCTTGCCAAAAGATACTCCTTTCAAGCCTCACTATTTTTCTCACACAATGTGCATTTTTCTATATGTAAGATCCTACAACTGCACCTGCAGAAGGGAGATAAACGCTGCATGCAAAGCAAACGTTCATGTTGAAGGTTAAACATTAAGAAATCCAAAAGCTTGGTTATACGTAAGCCAGGGAAATTGGCAGAAGATTTGGCCTCATACCGACCAATATCTATATTAAACGTAGAAGCCAAAATTCGCACAAAAGTACTGGCTAATTGACTACTCCTGGTTATTACAAAATTGGTCCACCCGGACCAATCTGTGTTCATGCCTGGCCGCAACCTGGCTATGAATTTACACCGCCTAAATGGGATACTCGCCAGGGAACACACCGTTAGGAAGGGGGCGGCAATACTTTCTTTAGATGCACGTATGGCCTTTGATACTGTGGAGTGGCCATATATGTTCATAGGGCTAGAGCGGATGGGCCTGGGTAAGGAATATCTCGACTGGGTGAAACTTCTGTATGCTGGACAACTCACTCAGGTGGCAGCAAATGGACATGTGTCCTCCACGTTCACTCTGACCCATGGAACGAGACAGGGTTGCCCCCTGTCTCCTCTGATATTTGCTCTCGTCCTAGAACCTCCCACATGTTGGATACGTCAAGACCCCTTGGTCCGTGGGACGAAGTGGGCAAACTAGTGGGAGGACAGAATCTCGCTCTATGCAGACGATATCCTCCCCAGGTGCCTCAATTCGCAGAATCCTTCAAATCTTCACTAACTGTGGCAAATACTCTGGTTACAATATAAATTGGTTTAAGTCAATACTATATATGCTACATGGGCCTGCACCAGCCCTTCCAGCCACCTGTGAAGTCACAATTGTGGAGAATGGATCAAATATCTACGGACATTTGTAACAGCGGACCTGTCGTTCTTTTACAAACTGAACCTCCTAGGCACCTTGACTCGCTTACAATGCAATGTGCGACACTGGCGCACACTGCCGGTGTCGCTACTAGGAAGTGCCGCTCTCTACCAGATTATGGCCTATATGTATTACAAAATACCCCATATGGTGTTCCTGATGCATATTTTCAATCAATTGAAGGAGAAATTAGTAATCTGCTCTGGGACTGGAAGTCTTCTCGTAGCTCTGGACCCAAACTGGTCCGTGGGTGGTATGGTGGGGGAATTACCCTTCCAGACATCCGATGTTATTACTGGGCCACCTGTCAATCATAAATAAATGGGTTTATGGACCACAAAAGGACCCAGCATGTCAAATGGATAAATGGCTGAGGGGACACGGAGGGTACAGAGAAGCAATGTACACACAATCAAATGGGAAACTGCTCACTTGGCCCACTGCTCTTACTGTCGCCATATGGCACACAACCACTGCTAAATTGGGCTGGAAAAATAAATTGACACAAATGACACCACTGTGGAAAGCTGACATATTGGGCAATATGAGTAGATGTAGTGGGGTTGATAAATGGGATACAATTGGCAAATCGCAAGTTAGTGACTTAATTAAGAAGGATAAAATACTGACCTTCCCTGAACTACAAATAGAGTATAAATTATCCGTGACCAAAACTTTACGATATTTACAAATATGTCATGCCCTACTAGAAGCGACTAAAGATTTGAATGGGACCACGGAGGCCACTCCACGGGAGGACAGATTATTGGCAGATCCCATGCTGAACAAGGCAATCTATCTCATGTATCGTAAGATAATTAATTACATACCAGACCCGATGATTCACCTATATACGCGTTGGCAGACTGACGGAGATTTGGAGGACAAGGACTGGCGCGCTGCATTATCCTCCCCGCGCGAAGTGGCTATACCGACAAGACTGCATTTGGTCCAATACATTTTTTTTACATTGCACGTATATTACATGTATGACACTTGTCAGAATGGGCCGCAGTGACTCGACAGACTGTAGATGACGATGCGGGGATGTGGGTATGTTTTACCACGTTCTCTGGGAATGCCCTTTGATACAGAGTTACTGGGAGGCAGTTAACTGCATTGTGAAAGAGGTGAGTGGCAATGCTCTAACATTATCTCCTAAGACACGTCTCCTAAACATTTGGGATGCTACTGACCTCAACCGTATGGATCAAATGTGGGCGGCCAATGGTTTCACAATTGCAAAGCGTAGCATCGCTCACAAATGGTAAGCTCCAGACAGACCAACGATTGCAGACTAGAAAAGAGATGTCGATTGGTGTATGTTGGCGGAAAGTGCAGTCTACACGAATAGAGGCTGCCCCAAAAAATTGGATAAGATATGGCGGAAATGGAATGCATATTGAGGTGACATTTGTTCCTCCCCCTCCGAGCAGAGGCAGACGTCAGAGTGGTTAAAAGTGTGAAAATCCTGGAATGAAGGGAAAGGGGACATGGGTGAGATATTCAGTATTGTATTGTAATCTTCTGTAATTGATTGGATTGTGATTCACAAATTGTATTGTATCAACACGTTTTAACAATAATAAAAAGTGTTTAAAAAAAAAAAGAAATCCAAAAGCTGAAGGCCTTTGGTCAAGTTGGTGTGACAAGCATTTCAATACATATTTAAATGCATGATTATAGATACATATACGTTTATAATATAGATGTAGAGTACTATTCAAATGGATACATTTTCAGTTATAGCCCCACTTTGTCCCTCCTCCCAAACCATTCCTTGCAAATCCTTCTCAGGGGGTGCTAGATTGGTATCCCACATGCACAGAGCTGTTACACAAACAATGAAAAGGAATAGAGGGAACATGGTAGGTTGTGGGAAGTTATCCAATGAGGGCTGCTGGGGGAGGGTGGTCGGGTGCAAGGAGTGAATATGTCACTTATAATAGACATTAATGGGGTGATAGAGTACTTGAACAGGGATGGGTGTGATGTGTCAAAACTTGGGGGGAGGAGGGTGCCAGTTCTCCTCTTCGCAGATCACACCCTGTTGATATCTAAGTCAGCCTAAGGACTCCGGCACCTACTAAACACCTTTACTTCCTTCTGCAATTAGCAGGGCCATACTCCAAGACTAAGTGCATGCTTTTCTCAAATTAAAAGGTAACCCGCTGCAAGAGACGTGTGCTAGTGGGCAGCACCCCTATAGTTCTGGTGGCCCACTTTGACGATCTAGGCATAAGACTTGCACCTACTTTGAGCTGGGCACTGCATATCGAAAAGGCATGTGTCATTAATCCAGCAAACAACAAATATAGCTAAGATTCACAGAAGGACATCTTCTAGAAGGGTGGCCCAAGCCTTTGAGATCTATAATATAAAGGCTATGGGGTCGGTAATGTATGGGGCTGAATTGGAGGGTTGTACGAATACACACAGCCTAACTACAGTGAAGCATAGATTTATAAGATCTTTACTTAACCTTCCTTTGAGTCCTTCTTTGACCCCTGTTTATCTGGACCTGGCTCATAGACGGATCTCTTATAAAATCTAATTACCTTCTGGCCTCAGCTGTGGTCCACCTCAGCTCTTGACCCCCATTGGGTGGGTCAAAAAGACATTATGGTATGCCAATGTGCTGAAATTGGGATTAGTTGCATGCTGGTCTTCTCCCGAGAAATTGTACACGGTCCCTCAAGTTAGCATCAAAGAAAGCTATTGGGAGTTTGTAGCCATTGAATCGGTGACAAGGTGTAAAGGGATGCTCTCATTAGCCTTTATTGACATTAAACCCTACATGCAGTATGAGTCAACTATCAATGAAATGGTCCCTGTATCTTCAATTTAGAGGCAGAATTTTACCCATTAAAGCATTTAGCAGTAAGTGGCAAAGAAGGATGTAGCTGATGACCTGTGTCTAGTAGGTGAAGTGGGCTTGGAAACGCTGACACACATATTATTCTTTTGTCTATGCTGCCACAACCTCCAGGAACATTGGATTGCTCCCCTCTGCAGGAATCTGGGCACTAGGCGGTAATTAGAGGTATACAGAATGTTGAGTGCAGACACAAGTAGTTCAGTGGTTTTTGGTATGGCTGAAAACCTTGAGGCCCTATGGACTAGGCGCACCAAGAGTATACAAGGAAGGGATTCATTGATATTGGACAGTGTATATTTGAATTGTGAATATTTTTTTGATCCCATGTTAAGTCTGAGCACAATGTGGGAGGAGACGATTTTACTTAGCCACAAATGCATTGGTCACTTTAGATGGAATTGTACTCTCTATACTGTGTTTTGCTCCTAATGTAAAATTGTCTTTTTGGCTTTTTTAATGTGTATTATTTATTCATGTGTGATGAACCTTTATGATCTTAATGATTAAAATAAAGTTTATGAAGTGAACTGAACTGATTTGCAATGGTATGTATCAATGGTTTACAAATGTAAGTGTCTCATAGCATTGGCAAATCACCTCAAAAAGGAACATAACTTATTCAAAGAGGGAAAGGTCAAATTTCAAATAATAGTCTTCTGTTTTAACAGTAAATGAAGGGAAAGGAGGGAAAGGTCAAATTTCAAATAATAGTCTTCTGTTTTAACAGTAAATGAAGGGATGGTGGCCCGCTGTCATTCTTTTCAAGCCACTTTACCTGCATTTGCAAACATTCACAGTGGATCACAAAATGTTACTTGCCTCATTAATATTCATAAAGTAGACCATTTTGCAGCCCCTTGCAAATTATTCACATTGCACAGCAGCAGACCAGTAATAATTGTGAAAGCAGTAATAAAGATAAAGTTCTATCCGGTGCTTGTATTTTGTATAGAGTCATCACTAAGGGCCCGATTATGATGGACTGCCAAACTCGCTGTGGTGTGGTGGAAACCGCCGCACTGGCGCTCCGACCCCTGAATTACAAGTGCAGTGGTCCCACCAACACAGAACTTCCGCAACCGCTGGGGATCCGTGATGCCTTGGCTGCGGTGCGGTGCGGTGGTCTGGGCCAGCAATATGCTGGTGGTGCCGCTGCAGCATCGCCAAAAATATTATGCGTTTCCTTACGGCCACAGTTTTCATGGCGTTGAGCCCGCCATGAAAACTGTGGGGCTGAGGAAATTAAGGGGGCCCTACAGGGAACCCTGTTGCCTTTGGGCCTGGGATATATGCAGGGGGGCACATGTTGTGCCCCCGTGTGCATGAACCCTAGTTCCTGCATGGCAATAGAAAATAAAACTGATTTACCACATAGCAAGGCAGTTGAGATCAGAACTGTGAATTCTGATCATGGGGTGATGTTGATCTCCAAAAACTTTCAAGACATTCTTGTGGCAAAAATCCATTTTGTATTCATTAAATAGCAAATTCTAGGTAATCGATATTTAAGGAATACAAAATGGCATGTAAGAAAATAGCGATTACCTAAAAATTCACAATCGCTATTATGTAATTGCTATTAGGTAGTACTACTCCATTTGTTCCTAAAGGACTGAAGACCCATAGGTGCAAATGATTTTGTATTAGCTATAATCACAAATTAGGTAATGCAAAACCAAGGGTGCCCAGGCGTCTAAGGCCCCCCAGAAGAACCCCCTAAAAAATGTGCACATGTAAGGCGCACATATATCATAGGGGCATGTGTGCGCTACATGGCACTTTGACAAATGCATTCTTGGGAACTTTTCAAAAATTGCACATGGTTACCATCGATTTGGAGTCAATGGTAATAGCGTTTCCTAAATGCACAGTTTGCATTTAGAAAATGCTTGGTACATATGCTTACAGAATCGCAAATTGCGATTATCTATTTGCATTCGCAATTTTAGGTAATCACAAAAAATTGTCATTACCTAAAATTGCGACTGGAAACCATATAATACATCTTGAGAGGTTATTTTGCATTCGAAAATGTCTGAAATTACTGATTTTACTGGCTATTAGGGAGGGCCTTATAATATGAATAGGGGCCTTAATGGATTCCCAATAGACCTTGCTTGATGAGACAAATTGTGAGCTTTGGCCCCCATACCTAAGCAAAGTCCTAAATGTCTTTTAGTTCATTAGAAATCCCAGAGTTCCTATTTTCAAGAAAATGAATGAATGCAGAAGGATGCAGAATCATACATCTCTTTGTTAGAGTCCGCATTGAAGTTATTGGGCAAGAAATATGTTTTGCAGACAAGCAGCATTAACCATTGAAGGTAATATTATTTATGAAATGCAGTATGGGTCATGCAAGGTTTTGGTACCTTGGAAAAGTGCTTGCATTTTTGTTTAATTTTTAGCAGATAAGTCCCTTTTAAAAAAGGGACAGCCACTTGGCTTTTCTGTTCTCCATTTGATGAACAGGTACAAAAACTTGGGGGCTCATGAATTCAATGGCAGTAGAACTTGAGATAGTATACCTTCTTGACTAGGTTTTTGCCAGGTTTGAGCAAAGCCGAATGTGAAGTACCCTGTTTGGCTCAGACCAGGGTGTTTAGCAGGAGCACATTATGGCCCCGTTGCTATTCACCTTAAATATTAATGACCTGGCAAGTAACTAGATGCAGTGTTCTTTGACTGTCATGCAAAATAAAACAAGGTCGGCCTGGTACGAGCTCGCTCTTCTTTCTTTTTTTTCAACCTTATAGTTTTTCTGCAATAATGTAAAAGCTAAAAAACAGCGATACATATTTACATATAACAGCTCAGCAGTATTTTCATGTAATGAGTCCGCGGATTCAAATCCAAAGATCGAACCGTCGTGCATCTTCAGTATTAATACCAGCTCACTCTTCTGAAGGAAGTTAACCTGTTTCATGCAGAGAGGGGCTTGAGAACTGTTTTCCTAGTTCTTGCATCTGGATGGTGGTAATGCCCTACTCCATGGCCTCCCAGACTACACCCCGTGACCCTTTAGGGGCCTCATATACAGCAAAGCACATCTCCTGAAGAAATATGATCATAACAGCCCATCTTGATGGAAATCCATTGGCTCCCGTTGCTAGCCCCCATTATCTTCAAAACCAGCTACATCGTTTACAAAGCTATTAGAACCAGCACCCCTTCCTTATCTTGCAGACAAGCTCACCAAAAGAATATCAAACTGCATTCTAGGTAGTTTAAAAAAAGAAAAACCTAAGACAGCAGACCTCTCCATCTATGATTCAGCATCTGTAACAACATCCCAGTATCTATCAGCACCGCCCAAACGCTGTTCCGAATTAGGATGCAGTTATAGAACACTACATCTCAATGCATTAATCATCCTCAACACAGCTTCCTCTCTTATGATTCATTGATTTTATGCTGGTCATTGACCATGTCTAGTGCTCCACTGCCTTCTGGCTAGGTTTGTGCTATGGAAACACTGTATACATACATGAACACATACAAAGAGAAGTCTAATTGTTTTTTTTTCCAGCAGTATCGGTGCTTCACTTCAGTAGTTTGTCAATACGTGTGTTTTTTGGCTTGTCCCCTTTGAATTTTTGGCTCTCAATTGTCAGATATTGTTTCAAACAGGATTCTGGAATCCAGTTCAAAACAGGAGCTGATTTATGATTCAGAGACTGACATCACATCGGATGTTGAAGGTGGAGATGACTCTGACAGTGATTTATCTATCAGAAAGGATTTATCAGGGGAATCTGGTTCCTCTGATGATGGTGACTCATCTCTTGTTGATGAGTCAAGGTCTTTGACTGTCGAGCAGGAAGTGGAAACTCCACAGGTATCTGAACCTCAAGTTTACCAACAGTCTCTTAGGCTTGTGCTTGCTTGTGCAGAGGCGGAGGAAGAGGTAATGTGGGTTGCTGTGGATGGAGTCTAGCCCATTCTACCCCTTCTTACTCGAGTTGGTGGTTGTTGCATAGACACAGATAATTTGACTCCCATTTTTTATTTCAACCTCTTCATAGATGATGGATTTCTCTGTACGATGGTTGTTCAAATGACCCTCTATGCTGAAGAGTATTTGACGCACCACAATGACAGGCTTCAGCCCCATTCAAGAGGGCACTGGTCTACTCCAACCAATGTTGAAGAATTAAGGACATTTTGGGGTCTTAGTCTCCAGATTGGCATTGTTTACAAGCCAACATTGTCCTCTTACTGGCCTCAAAACCCAGTGTGATGCATGCCCTTGTTCTCTGCTGCCACATGAAGAGATTGTTTTTTGCTCTGCAGCACATGCTGCATTTCAATAATACCATGCAGGCCCATCCAAGATCATCATGACTCTGATCCTCTGATCTGACATTCAAACTTCGCCCTCTGCTGAACTGCTTTGCAAGGAATTTCAAAGAAATGTATAGGCAGGTAAATAATATAGCTGGGGTTGAGTCCTTGGTGTTATAAATACAAAGGCTGCTGCTTAAACGGCATACCAAAAGAAAGAGAGCTCAATATTTAATTGCATCTAGTTTGTGAAAGTTTTAGTGGCTTGACCTACATGACATAAGTATACACAGGGAAGGACTCTGACATTTTACCACCTGGTTGCCTTGAGCCATTAGCTACCAGTGGAGAAACTGTTTGGGATCTTGGTTTTCCTTATTCAACAAGGGGCACCAAATGTATCTAGTCACTTTCTACATTTACTATCTACTTTTCATGGAGTTATTTTCTATGGTCCCACATGTTTGTGGTACAAATACGGTGCAACAGAATAGGCATTCCAGCTAGTGCTGCATAACAAGATGCTCACAAGGGTGCCAGTGCAGTGCAGTGCTTTATGTTGTGGGGAACTGGTAGCCCTCACATTTCAAGATAACAGGCAAATATATGTTTTGACTTACATCGATGATGATATAACATCTTCTGTCTTTGTCCATGGCCAGATGCATACTCAAAGGCCAGAAGTCCAGAAGGCTAATTGCATTCTGGACTACAACTCACACATGGGTGGGGTTGACAAGCACAGAGATGCTTTAGCGTTATAACCTTGTTCTGGTATAAGAAGCTTGATGTGCACTTCATGCAAATGGTAATGTATTGTAAATGTTACCTATTGTCATTCAGTTCCTGTATGCAAGATGGGTTTTGTTGACTTTGAGAAGGCAATTATTTGCAAACACGTTTAAGTTAAAACTGGAGCTGTTCCACCTGAGTTCGAGCACATTTCAGGGTTGGTTGGGTGATACTTCCCTGAACTTCTTCCTCCAACATAGAAAAAACACCAACTATCCAGAGATGTCAAGTTTGTGCTAGAAGGAAGTGAGACAATAGACATGGAACTACTGTCCCTATTGTCCCTCAAATCCTGCACTATGCTACAAAACTTGTCAAAAGACATTTTGTGTTGGTAGATTTCAGGCACTCTGTCTTTACTGGCTGAACATATTGGTTTTGCTTGCGGTGTTCTTGCCATGTTCATCCTCCATTATAGCATGGCAGAAAACTGCCATGAGCACATAACTGAAAACGGGACATACGCCACATTATCACAGAATAACCTGTGCACCAAACCCTGAAGCACTTAATAGTTTTAGAAAGTGCTCTTTAGGGAACTGAGGTGAGTCTGTCCCAGGAGAGTCAGTTTCAAAGGTAATACTCTCACACAGTTGTGGGAATCTGGGCCACTATTATACCTCAGGCACTCCCCAACATATTTCCACACATTAGAAGGAGCTGGATTTAGCACACCTAGTGCATTAATGGTGCAGGAAAGACATGCCTTCCTGAGCTTCAAGTAGCAGCCACAGGGAGGTTTTAGCACAGGTTCACTTGGCTCACCAACTGTATACGTTAGAACTTTGAGAGAGATGGAGACTTGAACAGTTTGAAACACCTAATAGAGGTTTCTTTAATTTCGATTTCATTAAGCTTGTTGAAGGACTAACCTAAATCATATCTAGTGGTATGTGTGTAGAGTTTTGATGATTGTGTGTTTGCATGCAAGTATGCAAAGTGGTTGATGACTGGGTGAGTAGCAGTGTGATTGGTGTTTCAGTCATGTGATGGTCTCCTAAATGGAGGAGATATGTTGATGTGGGTGTTATGTTGGGTCTATGGTGATATGAATGATATTTTGGGTGGTGCATGAGAGGCGTGTTAATGTTCAGAGAAGTGATGGATGCCTTAACAAGGCTTTATGGCTCATCTCCAGTAGTCATGGGTTGAACCAAACTATTGAGGGGCTAAACCTAACTGGTTTAATAGCATTACTGGATGTGCTAGTCCCGACCAGTATGAGTCTGTAGTTGAGTACTGGATGGCCTTCATGAATAAAAACTGTACTACACATGTGGAAAATGGTAGAGGCAGTTGCAGTCGATAACCTTTCAAGTATTGCCCGGCGGTAGTCGCCTCTTATACCATTCGAAAATTAACCAACAAAGAGGCAGGCGCCGGAGACTGGAAGGCAGGAAACAAAGTTTTATTCCGTCGGAGTGGAACACATCAGATCAGACAGCAAGGTATCGTCACGAGGTGCTCTAACTGCATCTCTGAGACCTGGTCTCTTATACACACGTTTATGACTTTATTGCAGGTTTATCATACATGGCACATTCTTGAGATCGCTTTGATACATGAAAGAACATCCTCAGAATCCCCGGCTCAGATCCGCTCCCACACATAGCTACAGTAGAAGTCCCCATCCCACCCACAGTAGGAGATGGCTATCACACAGCTGGACATTCCGCCAATTCCCGGGGGTGTGTGTCGGGTCTCAGGGGGTGGGAGGCCTTGATCTACTGTAATCCCTTTGATGTGGGGTGTTTCCCTTACAGTAGGGGCAATAAACTGCATCTGCAGGGCTAGGTGATGGCCTGGGATCGGTTCGGACAATCGGGCGCAGAGAAAGGGGGTTATCAAAGAGATGTATGACCATGTGTGGGATGTCGGTCAGGCGTGGGATGTGGTTCCATGGCAGGGTCGCGCAGAAGGAGAGGGTTTATGGCCCATGTATGAGAGAGCGGGGGTGGCCGGCGCGCGGGGGGGTGTTCGAAGCGCCAGGGGGATGCGCCGGCATTCGGCAATGAGCAGGGAGAGAGACCGGAGTGCCTAAAATGGCTGTCGTGCATTTTTCTGTGCGTCGCGCTGGGGAGAGACAAGATGGCGCAGATAATGTTCAGTTACGAGCTACATTTCCACAGTCCTCCCTTTTAACATATCTCGCCAGCTTGTTTAGTTCGGATCTATCCCCATGATGCCACGAACTTCTACCTCGTATAAAGCTTTCATACGTTCTGATTCAAAGTTCAGAGTCTTAGGGCAGATGCAGTTTATGAAGAGCGAACATAAGGGTGGCAAACACTGAATCCCTAGGCAACATCCACATAGGATCACAATTGGTATTAGGATAAACGTAAACAACCTCCACCCACAACTTTTAATAGTGTCCCAAAACCAACTCCCAAGCGACCATCCTTCTTGCTCCTGATGGACCTCTGCGGAAAGTCTGTGGAGGTGTTCAATCGCCTTGTAGACTGAGGGTGAGTTATCCGGTACGTAGGTACAACAGCTGGACCCAATGATGCGGCATGCTCCTCCACGATCAGCCAGAGCCACGTCTAGGACGAGGCGGTTCTGAAGAGCTACCAGGCGGACGGCCTGAAGCTCAGCGGTGTTGTTGTTGAGGATGCCAGCTGTAATGTTCATTGTGGTTTCGACTGCCTGGGTCAGGTGCCGGATGGCACGGCTGTTTGCCATTGGACCCCACAGTGGAACAAGTCCCTTTACTGCATCCATGAACTGTGCTCCAGTGGAGTCGGCTTGTACAATGTCCTTTGCACGTTTCTGCCGGTGATGGTTTGCTGGAGCCACATATGTTGGAGGAAGGATAAAAGCGATGTAGCAGGTGCCTCCCCACCCTTTCGGAAGCCAGGTGTAGGCCTTAGTACCACAGACGAAGTACATATTAGGGGAGGTAACAAAGGAGGGTGGGTCAACTGAGTCCAATGTTCGGGTGATGAGACAGGAACTGTGGCCCACCAGCTGCGTTCCCAGACCTTCGATACACACAAGACCTGTGATGTTGATGACGGATAGGGCCACCGTCAGGGCAGCGGCCGTTCGTTTCCGGAGGTAAGAGAAGGTAGGTCTGGCTGGGTTGTTGAACACCTGCATTTCGACTCGCTCTTTGGCAGGGATGTCCATATGAAAGGAAGTGTTTGATCTCAAAGGACTGAAGGGAGCAGAAGTTTTTCCAGTTCTGTTCAGCCAGAACCCATGGTAGAAGTGTGACATAGTTTTGCCGGAAGTAGCATTGTCCTTGTAGCTTTCTTGCAGGAGGATTAGCCAAGCGAGGCAAGAGCCATGGACAGAGAAGGGTGAAGGGATGAAAGGGATGGAATGTCCAGTGGCATGTGGCAGCAATCCACAGATCCAGCAGTTGGTTGCATTGGCGGCAAGATTGTGTTGGTGGAGCAACTATACAAAAGAGTTATTCCAGAACTCCTTACGCCTTTCTCGGAGTTGGGGTGAAAGTGAGATCAGATAGTGTTCTTTCATGGTGGTAGGTTGGACAGTGGTCAACAATGTCTCATGAGCGGGTGCACTCTCTTCCACGATCCAGAAGGTGATCATGAGGAGTAGGCAAAAGAGTAGGGTAATATAAAGTACGATAGTCTTTGAGCTGTGCATTTTGTCAGTCTTTGAGTTTTTGTAGTGGGTATTCGGACGTCCGGTTGCTTCCATCATCTTCATGTCGGGCGCTTCCATCACCTTCAAGGGACTCGGTAGCGGGCAGAAACACAGACTTCGTTTAATTTCTCTTCTGGAGGCCTTTGAGGTGATTAGGCTCCCGGATCGAGATTTCAACTTAGTTCGTGGTCTGTTTAGCCGAAGTTCCCTCCTTTCATCGCATGTTATACCCTTCTTTGGACGGCACAGTGGGATCGGGATATTTCATTAATTCAAGTGTCTCTGTATCCGGGTAGCAGCTCAGGGATGGTCGGCCTTCGTCCAGGAGTTCTTCTTGGCCGGCGATGTTGTCGGTTGTCGACAGGGTCGGTGATACCTTTTTGCAATGATGTGCGTGCAGCCAATTGCGCTTCCCCTCCACTCGAAGAGCTGTTCGGGTGGTGATCAGGACTTGCAGGGGGCCCGTCCACCGGGGCTCCAGACTCCTTGCACGCTGGAAATTACGCACTAGGACGAAATCTCCCGGTTGGATATCGTGTCCGTGGCCCCTGGAAGCATCGGGAATGGCTTGCAGCACCTGCTGATGGATAACAGACAATGTTTTAGTTAGGTTGTACAAATAGTCAGACATGAGGACGTCCAGGACGTCGTGAATGGATGTTGGTTTTGGTGCGGTCCAAAGGTTCATGGGCCGCCCGAAGACGACCTCGTAGGGGGTTAAGTGGTGGGAGTGGAACGCATTGATAGCAATGCTAGTGGGAGAGCGTCTGGCCATTTCAGTCCTGTGGTGGCAACTATTTTGGCTATTTTGAGCTTCAGTGTGGCATTATGTCGCTCAACCAAGCCAGCAGATTGGGGATGGAAGACCGCATGGAACTTTTGTTTTATACCCAACCCCTTTAAGATGAGTTGGATAACTTCGGCTACAAAGTGGGGGCCGTTGTCGCTCCACAAAATTCGACAAAGGCCGTAACGGGGGAAGAATTCTTTCAGCAATACCTTTGCGGTAGTCATAGCAGTGTTGTCGCGGGTCGGGTAAGCTTCTACCCACATGCTGAAAGCACACACAACGACAAGTACGTACTTCAAGCTTTGGCACCTTTCTAACTGGATGTAGTCCATCTGTAGGACCTCAAAGGGATGATTAGGAACCCCAAACCCTCCCCGGGGTACAGCAGTTCCTTTACCAGGGTTGTGTTGGAGGCATACCAGGCATTGTTGGACCAGACGTTTGGCTGAGTCTGGGATCTTGTCGTTGTGCCAGACCTTGGAGATGAGTTCAATCATGGGGGCAGACCTTATGTGCGCGGGGGAGTGTGTCATGGTTAGCATGGGAATCAGGAACGAGTCAGGTAGCAACCATTTGTTCGTGTCTTTAGTTCGCCAGAAACCGTCATCGTCCTTCAATCCCACCCGTGCCCATTCAGTCAATTTGCGTGGTGAGCTGGCTAATTGGATGTCCCTAATCGTTTCCCTAGCATCCTTCCATTTCTCAGTTTGTGACCTGGTCATGTACATGCGTGTTGTTGACCTATTCTCGGCTGTGGTTCGGACAGTGATGTCAGCCAGAGCATTTCCCTGTCCTATAATGTCTGTCACCTTCTTGTGTGCCTGGCATTTGATCACAGCTAGCCGTGTGGGGAGGAGGACTGCTTCGGTCAGAGCGGAGACTAGATCTCCATGTAGGATGGGTGTGCCATGGGAAGTCAGGAATCCCCTCTCCTTCCATAGGAGCCCAAAGTGGTGAACCACCCCAAAGGCATACTGGCTGTCGGTGTATATGTTTGCGGTTGTCCCCGCTGCTAGGATGCATGCTCGTGTGAGAGCAATCAGTTCAGCCGCCTGTGCGGATCGCTGTGTGATGCGGGCTGTCTCGACAACTGTTCGAGCCGTGGTGACTGCATAGGCAGCTGAGGTGGTGCCGTCGGGGAGCTTGATGCATGAGCCATCTACCCACAGCTCTCCATCAGGATCTGGGAAGGCAGTATCTCGGAAGTCAACCCTACTCTTGGTCTGTTCGTCGGTGAGGGTCACACAGTCATGTATAGGGGACGCATTGGGGTCAGTGTCAGGGAGAGGTAGCAGAGTAGCTGGATTCAGAGTGGTGCATCGCTTCAATGTGATGTGGGGTGCAAGCAGAGTCAGAAATAATCAAAAGAGGATGGATCACTTGTTGCTGGCACCAGGGTTCAGGTTGTTGTCTCCGATATAGGTAAAAAACCCTCAATCACGTCAAGATATGTATGGGCGGTATATCTTGGTTCTCCGCCTTTAGATACGTGATAGCATCATCATTGGGTTTATTCCATGCATCCTCCAACCCGGAGGGAACCACTGAATTCTCCAGTAGTGATCAGGGAAAAAAATGATAAAATAAAAAAGTGAGGAGTGCTCAAGTGTGTGATTAAAAAGAGTTGTTCCTCATGCTATCTATAAAAAAAGTCTTTATTCTGATAGGTGCTGGGGAAACGTTAAAAAAAAGTTCAAGTTGCAGGTAGGATGTATGATGAATCCTCTGCGACATTAAACGTGGTGATTGGTCGACATGTTTCAGCTCATGTAAAGCCCATGGGAGGGTCAGGGAGCTTTCTTCAGGACCACAGGTGAATAAAGTGAATTGAAAAATTTTTTTGTCAATTACATGTAGAAGTTCCAATGTCGATTCAGATGGACTTCGTCAGGACTAGTACCTGATAGTTTCAATGTACGAGCTCCATACGAGGATACAGGCAGCGTTAATACGCAATGGTCTGCTACGACTTGTGCTGACTCTGGTTTCCTGTATGGAAACCAGAGTCAGCACAAGAAGAAAGCTCCCTGACCCTCCCATGGGCTTTACATGAGCTGAAACATGTCGACCAATCACCACGTTTAATGTCGCAGAGGATTCATCATACATCCTACCTGCAACTTGAACTTTTTTTTAACGTTTCCCCAGCACCTATCAGAATAAAGACTTTTTTATAGGTAGCATGAGGAACAACTCTTTTTAATCACACACTTGAGCACTCCTCACTTTTTTATTTTATCATTTTTTTCCCTGATCACTACTGGAGAATTCAGTGGTTCCCTCCGGGTTGGAGGATGCATGGAATAAACCCAATGATGATGCTATCACGTATCTAAAGGCGGAGAACCAAGATATACCGCCCATACATATCTTGACGTGATTGAGGGTTTTTTACCTATATCGGAGACAACCACCTGAACCCTGGTGCCAGCAACAAGTGATCCATCCTCTTTTGATTATTTATGACTAGCTGGAAGCCGGTAGGATCACAGCTTCTCTTTCCCCACTTTGATTGTATCGCAAGCAGAGTCAGTTCATAACCAGTCAGTCGTGCGCTAGTCAGGTGTTGAGTCTTGGTCTGGTTCAGGAGGGTGTCAACTGTGTGGGGTACTAACACAGTGAGGGGGTTCGAGAGCACGATCCCCTCACTTTGCCGGATAGAGACAGCAGCGGCGGCTACTGCTCGAAGGTAGGCGGGCAAAGCTCTGGCTACAGGGTCAAGAGTAGCAGAGACGTAGGCACAAGGGCGTTGTTTAGGACCTATGGACTGGGTTAGGACAGACAACGCACATCCCTCCCTTTCGTGGGTGTAGAGGGAGAAAGGTTTAGTGTAGTCTGGGGTTCCTAGGACTGGTGCTGAACAAAGGGCATTTCGCAATTCTTTGAAGGAGGACTGGCATTCGGGTGTCCAGGGGAGGGGGAAGGGGGCGTCTTTAGCTAGCAGGGAAAGCAGAGGCTTTACAATAAGGCTGAAGTTTGGCAACCACTGTCGACAGAAGGAGGTGAAGCCGACCAGGGACCACACTTGCTTCTGAGTTTTGGGGACAGGGGTTTCTAGGATGGTCTGAATTCGGTCAGGTGTAAGTTTCCTCCCGTCTTTGGATAGGAGGTGGCCTAGGTATGTTACTTGGGGTTGGCAGAATTGTAACTTCTTCCTGGAGACCTTGTGACCATTCTCCGCAAGGAAGTGGAGGAGGTGAATGGTGGCTGTGACTGCAAGTGGAGTGGTGTCGGCCGCCAAAAGAATGTCATCGACGTACTGTATTAACACCACTCCATCTGGTAGTTGGACTGCATCTAGTTGTCTCTTGAGGGCTTGGCTATAAATGCTGGGGCTCTCAGTGTAGCCTTGGGGTGCCCTACAGAATCTGTATGAACGGGCTTTTAAGGTGAAGCCGAACAGGTAGCGGCTGTCTGGGTGGATGGGGATGGAAAAGAATGCGTTCTTGAGATCAATAACGGTAAAGGTGGTGGCAGTGGACGGAATCAGGGTGAGGATGGTGGTGATGTCCGAGACTACGGGGTACTGAGGTATGACTACTTTGTTAACCTCTCGCAAGTCAACAATGAAGCGGTATGCTTTCTCATCTCCCTCGCCTTGCTTCTTAACAATGGGCAGGATAGGGCTGTTGCAAACATTACTGACTACTTCTTCTACCACTACTGCATCGACTAGGGACTGGATGATTTCTACCAAGGCCTTCTCGCCTTCAGGCGATATCCGATACTGTGGAAGTTTTGGGAGCATCGCGTCCGGTCGGACAGTTATGTGTACGGGGTCGATCACCATGCGTCCTACGTCCGAGTCTGTTTTTGCCCATAGGTGTGAGGGTAACGTGTCGAGTAGGGACAAGTCAGCATTGGTTATGGAGAACATACGTTGTGTGAGACAAGACCTGAACAGATCCGGGTTATCGTGCAGGATGACTCGCACTCCGTCTGGGGAACATCTTTTGGTAGCTCGGAAATGTTTTAACAAATCAAGTCCCATAATAGCATCGGGGTTGTTGGAGGAGAGCAGGAATGTCGTGTCAGTGGTGTTATCTTCTAAGTCAAAGGAGATTGGTGCTGACTAGGGGTTAGTGGAGGGCGTTCCATCGAAGCCTATTGAGGTTACGTGTGAGCCAGACAAGGGTGCCCTAGGAATCAGTCGTTTAGATAACGCACTACGTGTCGCCCCAGTATCTACCAGAAATGGAGACTTTGTGCCCAAGACCTTAGCAGTGACGTAAGGGCCTTGCTGGTTAACACGGGGTTCGACTGGATCCCTCCCTTGCCCCTGGCGGTCCTATGCAAAGTCATGGGTGTTTTCGTAGTCGGACTGCTGGCACTGGTTCTGTCGGGGGCGATCAAAGGCGTTTGGTCTGCCTGGCCTGTCGTTGGCGGTGTCGTTCGTGTACCCTCGTCTCTGTCCTCTACTTCTGGGGTCATATACTATGTCTCTGGTGTCTCTATTTTTGTTCATTTCCAGAAGGACCGGGCACTGGGATTTCCAGTGTCCGAACCCTCTACAGAACGTACATTGGTTCCCGTCTAAGTCTCTTCGTCCAGTGTAGGGTGCAGGTGTATGGTCTCTAGGGGCTAGCTTTCTAGGGGCGGTTGGTTGGTAATTTCCTTTAGGGGGCTCCCTCCCTATGGTCACCCCTTGCAACTGTGCTATCATTACCCTCTCCTTCAGTTCCTTTTTCTTTTTCTCGGACGCCCTATCGTTCTCATTCTTTTGATGTTCGTAGTATTGGGCCATCTGGAGGATAGCAGCGGGTTTGGAGGCTGCCCAACTACTCTCGCTGGTCTGTAGCTTCTGGGAGACTTCTTGTGACAGACCCTTCACATAATTCTGGACAAAGAGGTGATGTCCGGTTGCGGTGGTCATGTCCTGGCCACTATAATCGGAAAACACTGTCTCGAATCGAGAGAAGTATTCAGACACATCCTCCTGGGGTTTCTGGCGACAAGCCGTCACTATTGACCAGTCTACCTTTCTTTCTGGGATTAGAGTCTTCAATTTCTGTACAATCTTGTCTGGGAGTTCCAATATGGCTTTTAGGGGTTTTTGTCCAGGTTCTCGCTGCTTATCTATGGTATCGAGTTGTACCCAGGTATATCCGAACGGCTCAGCGTGGTCGACTTTCCGGATTTGCTTCCACACATCAGCCGGCAGACATAACCCGAAGAACAAATCGATATCCGCTAAGGTCATTATGGTTGAACCTAAGGCCGTACCTAGTTCGGTGTAGAAGGCCGTCGGGTTCTTTCTTAAGTCGGGTAGGGTTTTTCTAAAGGTCAAGATGTCTTGTCGGTCCCATGGCTGGTAAACCCAGTTATATACAACCCTCCCCTTCGCATCTTGGTGGTTGATGTCGTCGTGTGTTCCCTGACCTCGTGGGGGGACCCAGTAGGGGGCGGCTTCTTTGATGGGCATCATGGTATCAGCCTTCCCTGCCTGGGGTTCAGTCGCTATGGGGGTCTCTGCTTTGGTTGTCTGTCTGTGTTCTCTAAGATGCCGGAGGACTTCGAGTGTACGAGTGAAGAGGTTCGTTACATCGCCCTCTCCTTCTTCCCCAATGTCTACCTTCCTATACAAGGTCGCTAAGCCTTCAGGACCTCTATCTTGGTACCTATCCTCATAGGCATTCAGGGTGTGATAACAAAGTCGTACGACAAAGTGTCGTCTGCGGTTGTCGACATACGAGTTATACATGTCTGTGACATATTCCTCACTTTCCTTTCGTTCTACTAGTGTCCTTACTACCTTATCGATTCCGGCTTGTTCATCCTTTGTTAGTCGATTCATTCTGGCGGAATCTTTCTTTCTCATCTCACGGTCATCTAACGTTATTGCTAACGTTGTGTTCAGTACAAGAGGCTCGGCCGGCGCGGAGGCCATGAGGACCGAGGCCCTGGTACTGCTTTCACTTGCATTTGGAGGTTGCGGGTGCTGTACTACAGGTTGGGAGGGAGCGTATGGAGGGGGCATGTAGATGATCGGGGGACCTAATAGCAATTCGTCATTCGCTCGTTGCTTGGAAGGTAACTCAGGGTAGAGCGTAGGGGAGGTCCTAACAGGGCACTGGCCTGATGTTTCAGACTCTTGTTTTAGTTTAGCTTCCTTTCTTTCCTTTATCTCTTCCTCTAACTTTCTAGTGGCAAGGTGAGCTGCCTTTCGTAATTCCCTTTCTGCTTTTACTTCTTCCCTCTTTTTCCGTCTTGTTGCTTCTTTGCGCCACATGCTGATACTGTCAAGCATAGTAGGCGTCGTTTTATTACTGCGTAGAGCTATTTCTAGTGCTTCTATTTTATGATCATCGAAGGATCCCATCAGTGGCCACTGACTTTCGGAGTCCTTCTTTGTATATTTATGCCATAGTTTGCTATAAGCTACAGCGACTAGTCCATATTTTGTAAACATGTCCTTATTAGGGGTGCCTTCCAGTGGAGCCGGATGGTTCATCTCTAATAAGCGGTCCGGGCAGAACCAACTACCAATCAGTGGGGAGAAGACAGGCATGACGGGTTACAACGGGGACAAAAGTCTGCACTACCTATCTTTTCACTGCTTGCAAAGACTAGACAGAATATCTCTATTCCACGTTATTTGTAAGCAGAGAATACCTCCAAAGAACCAATATCGAACAACCAGTGTTCGGACAATCAATCAATCAATGGTGAGAAAGAGATAGGCACGACGGGTTACAACGGGGGACAAAAGTCAGCGTTACCTACCCTTCACTATCTGCAAAGACTAGGCAGAATATTTCTATTCTACGTTATTTGCAAACAGAGAATATCTCAAGAAGTACTATTCTTCAAAACAATCAATATTCGGTCAATCAATCAGTGGGGAGGAAAAATAGGCGCGACAGATTACAATGGGGGACAAAAGTCCGCGCTACCTACCCTTCACTATCTGCAAAGGAAGAGAGAGTATTTCTACTCTTCTCCGTTTGTAAGCAGCGAATACCTCAAAAGGAACAATCAATAAGTAATACTAGTATTTTCAATCAATTAGTCAATCATTTAGCAATTCGTCGTATTTCACGACCTTACCCGGACCGCGTGGACAGTTTTCTCGTCTTCCGCCTCCAGCGCCCGATCGTCCTCTACTCTCCGTTATTGCTGCGGCACTCCTGATGGTTCCCAGTCAGGACCGTAGATCACTTGAGAGAGGTCTGCTCGGAACCAGTGAAGTTCGGATGATCGGCTGCCAGACGAGGGTCTATCAGGCAGGAGCTCTTCCCGATCGTTGCAGTCGTTCACTTTGTCGTCAGGACCTCTCCCACTGGATCCATGTGTCGCTGATGGGCCCCACGCTTGGGACGCCAATTGTGGAAAATGGTAGAGGCAGTTGCAGTCGATAACCTTTCAAGTATTGCCCGGCGGTAGTCGCCTCTTATACCATTCGAAAATTAACCAACAAAGAGGCAGGCGCCGGAGACTGGAAGGCAGGAAACAAAGTTTTATTCCGTCGGAGTGGAACACATCAGATCAGACAGCAAGGTATCGTCACGAGGTGCTCTAACTGCATCTCTGAGACCTGGTCTCTTATACACACGTTTATGACTTAATTGCAGGTTTATCATACATGGCACATTCTTGAGATCGCTTTGATACATGAAAGAACATCCTCAGAATCCCCGGCTCAGATCCGCTCCCACACATAGCTACAGTAGAAGTCCCCACCCCACCCACAGTAGGAGATGGCTATCACACAGCTGCACATTCCGCCAATTCCCGGGGGTGTGTGTCGGGTCTCAGGGGGTGGGAGGCCTTGATCTACTGTAATCCCTTTGATGTGGGGTGTTTCCCTTACAGTAGGGGCAATAAACTGCATCCGCAGGGCTAGGTGATGGCCTGGGATCGGTTCGGACAATCGGGCGCAGAGGAAGGGGGTTATCAAAGAGATGTATGACCATGTATGGGATGTCGGTCAGGCGTGGGATGTGGTTCCATGGCAGGGTCGCGCAGAAGGAGAGGGTTTATGGCCCATGTATGAGAGAGCGGGGGTGGCCGGCGCGCGGGGGGTGTTCGCAGCGCCAGGGGGATGCGCCGGCGATTGGCAATGAGCAGGGAGAGAGACCAGAGTGCCTAAAATGGCTGCCGTGCGTTTTTCTGTGCGTCGCGCTGCGGAGAGACAAGATGGCGCAGATAATGTTCAGTTACGAGCTACATTTCCACACACATGTCTTGCTCAACTTACCAAGGTCAACAACAAAGACCACACCATAACCAACAGATGTACGCCCCTCCAATGAATCCGTATGGATTTTGGCAGCAACCACAGATTTATCCGCCGAACTTTGGCTATTATCCCGGCCCACAACCTTTTTTATCCAGGGGCAGGGGACGAGGCAGAGGAAAACAGAAACAATGGAGAGGACCAAGAGTACACTGGGAGGAAACCGCGGAAGACCAACTAGGCGCAGTAACAAGGAGCAGGGGCAAAGGCACCACAGCCTCAACGAGCAAACAAACACGAACATAGTGAACCTTAGTAATTACCAACTATCAGGACCTGAACAATCAGTACTACAGAAAGGTTTAGGCTTTGTACCCACTCCCCAAAATGATCCATTTACCCTACATACCGAACTGGCACGTTTTTTTTCGGAAATTCAGGGCCTTCTTTGGAGACTCTGAAATAAACAAACCGAAGGACGATGGACATACTGATCTAAGAAATAAATCTACCTTTTGCCCACCTATACAATCCATTCCATGCCAGGTTCTGGCTTTTGAACAGGCAGTATTGGCAGAAATTGAAAAGATCGATTTTCACAATCTAAAAGGCTTCCAAAACCTAACCCGGGAAGAAAAATCCGCAATGTCAAATCTCAAAACCAACAGAGACATCACGATTAAACCAGCGGATAAAGGTGGGGCCACAGTGATCCTGGACACAAACGCATACGATCAAGAGTGCCTGAGACTATTAGCCGATGCAACCAGCTATGAGGTTTATCAGACGGACCCTACTGGACGCCTAATGACCAAAATAAAGTCCATTGTGGTAGAAGCCACCGCCAACAACTGGATTACACAACATGAAGCAGACTTCCTCATTAATGAGAACCCTAGGATGCCCAGGTTCTATACCCTGCCGAAGATACATAAAAACAGGGTCCCACCACCAGGAAGACCCATAGTCTCAGGGATCGGTTCCATATTAGAACCACTATCCCAGTTCTGTGACTGGTTCCTGAGACCTATTGTCCAAAATTCAAGAACCTACCTACGGGACACCAAGGATGTTCTCTGTCTCCTACGTGACATGCCTATCAATCATACGGAAGACACCCTGGTCACCATGGATATTGAAGCGCTATACACCAGTATACCACAGGAGCGCACTTTACAAGTGGTGGAGCAAATAATTCTAAACCAAGATTGGAACTATGTCACACCACAACACTTCATAATGGAATGCGCAGAACTGGCACTATGTGAGAACTTTTTTGAATTCAAGGACGTGATATACCACCAGATCAAAGGTACTTCAATGGGGAGCACATTCGCTCCCAGTCTGGCATGCCTCTACGTACACCAATTTGAGGAGGACCATATCTTTAAGGAAACCAACCCCTACCTTGATCAAATCAAAATGTGGAAGAGGTACATCGACGACGTTCTGATCGTCTGGAGGGGTACCAATGAAGAAGCACAATCATTCGTGGAATGGGTAAACAGCATTGATCCACAATTGAGATTCACACATACCATCGACAAAGAAAGAACAATATTCCTGGACCTTGAAATCAACCTATCTTCAGAAGGCCTACGCACAAGAGTTCACAACAAAGCAACTGACAAAAACAGCCTTCTGCTTTTTGAAAGCTTTCATCCCAAAGCCCTAAGACAAAACCTCCCGGTAGGGCAATTTCTGCGCATCCGCAGAAATTGTTCAGAAATTTTAGACTTTCATGAACAAGCAGACACCCTGGAAATGAAACTCAGAGCAAGAAATTACCCCAAAATATTGGTCAAGAATGCCAAAAAAAGAGCTCGAAACAACAACCGGGCAGCTCTTTTAGAAAATACGCCAAAGGAGCCGGCCAACCGGATGGTGTGTGTCACCACCTTTACCCCAGCGTCCAACAAAATTCAGAACATTATTCAAAAGAAATGGCGCATATTAAACACAAGCGACAAAGTCTGGACCCAACCCCTATTTGCGTACAAACGCAGTAGGAACATCAAGGATGAACTAGTCCATACAAAACCACCAGCCGCTACAGATGACAACCAACTGACACTATGGGGCCACCAACGACCAACTGGACATTACCCCTGTGGCGATTGCGTATCATGCCAATTCACGGCCACCACAAAAGAAGTGGACATGGGTACTGAGTGGCCATGGACTCAGAAGAACTTCTCTAACTGCAACACAGAAAATGTAGTGTACCTACTCAAATGCCCTTGCCAACTCATGTATGTTGGCATGACTACTAGGCGTGTAAAGATCAGAATTAGTGAGCACCGGAGCACTATCAGAAGGAAGAAAGATAACACCAAATTAACAAAACACTTCCTTGAGAAAGAACACTCTGATAAAGATCTAAGATGGACGGTACTGGAAGTAGTACAGAAGCGCAATGGCTGCCTCTCACATGTCTTACATGTTAGAGAACAGCGTTGGGTGTTTCGCCTTGGGACATGGAAAAACGGATTGAACAATGATATCCCATGGCTACAAATGAAGTAACTTCCCTTAGCGCTCACTAAAACATACACATTAACAGTACCCATTATAAAGACAAAAACACAAACAATAGACACAGTAATACATGTGAATAGAGCTATACGTAGTTTCCCTTACTCCCTAAAACTAGAATCATCTTGATCAGCAATCATGCGGTAGCTGTAAAATCAACTTGTGCACTAATTGTAGGTTTAACCACACCGTCACCCTGACTATAAACAATCTGGGTTTGTTTTCTCTTCCTTTCTTCTGTGTAAATACTCGAAACTGCTCCCGTCATGAAATAATACTCATGAGCAGGGCACATGTTCCCCATATTTCTATATAGCGTGTCTACACACGTTAAATCACTCCCTTCTATCTCCAGAAACTATGGCAGGCGCTTTCATTGGACCACAGCTGGTCCCGCCCCACCCCAGGCAATCATCTGAAGTAATGACGGGACACAGGAAGCGGCGTGTCATAGAGCAGCGCCATGTGCTGACACACCCCCACGAGGGTCAGGCAACAAACAGGCAACGTGCAGTCCTTTCTGCATGCTTCACTCAGGACACAGGAAATGCAGCATCATCACTGTGCGCCACGCTCACCTGAAACCCATATCGCATGCCACGACCCCACCCAACAGTATAAAAGCTTGCTGCGCACTACACTTAATGTCACCGGGGAGAAGGCTGGACGCATGCAGCACTAGGTTTTCTAGCGGGGAGTACGCCTTGAACTGTAAGTCGTTGTTCTGATTTCTTCTTCCAACAGGTTGAAACTATAGTAGACCAAGCACGTCCTGACGTTTTTTTCTGCTAACTAATTCAGTATCTTTGATATACCTTCCCAACCAGTCTGGTTTTTAACCCTTTTGTCTTCATCCTTTATCGTCTCCCACCAGAATGTGGCCACAAGGATTTCCCCCCTACCCCTCCCAGGGGGCAAATAGGTTTTTTCAATAGGGTAAGACTTCTATATTTGTTTCACATGAATGTCAGAGTGAACACAGATGCCTGACACTCATATACATTTTTCACCTTTTTCACTTTAGGAGAGAGCAGTAAGTATGGAGCGTGACTGTGACACATCAAGGTCTACCGAATGACAACCATTTTGAGTATTATATGTTTGTCTCACCCCCTCTCTCTTACAGGTTTCTCTAAACAGGTGGCAGCTGGCTATAGGCCTACGCCCCCAGTGGTAAGATTGGAGCCCAATATTTAAGGTCCTGACGAATGCCACGTACCCAAGTGGACAATACAGGCAGAAACATGTTGACCCCCTATTAACAATCACTGATTCACAGCGGCGACGGGATGATAAGGTCCCCACTCACCGCACTTATATATTTTAATCCCACATAGTAACCCCATAGAATAAAAATTGTTCAGGTATACTATGATGGTTTTTAGATTCACTCACCCTTTTTTTTGTTTGGGCCCCCACTTAGTTTAGAAGTGCATCCCTGTCTTCAGGTGTATGCCCGCCCTCTATCAAATGCAGTTTTTAGAGGGCGAGGACTGGCAGATGATTAAGCATGACTCCTGGAGGTGTGTGATGCCAGTCCGTCAATTTTTGTGATTTGCCCCCACTAAATTGGGCATCTCTTAGACACAACTAGGGACAGTCCTTTCTGTGGTTCATTGCTCAACTTACTACCTGCAACACATTAGGCCTGAAAATGCAATGTGTGTGAAGACATTGTTATGTTAAAAAATTTCTATAAACGCATGTACACGGGTTGGTTTCATGGCACTGCTCTTAGAGGTACCAGAGCCCTAGGGAGTTACTCATAAGCTTGTCTAAACAGCAAGGTCTTGAGGAGCCTCCAAAAGCTGAGGAGGTCGGTGCAGGATTGGATTTCGAAGGGAAGAGAGTTCCAGAGTCTTAGAGCTAGAACAGCGAACCTAGCACCACCCAGGCGTTTTAGCTTGAAGGAGGGGGTTGACAGGAGGTGCATGTGTCCCGAGCGCAAGTTGCGCATGGGTAAATGCCTCTGAATAAGGTAATCCACAAATTTAGGGCTCTTTAAAGATGAGGCAGCATATCTTGAAGGCACATTGCTGTGTGATTGGGAGCCAATGAAGCTTCCTCATGAGGGGTGACACAATGGTGCCTAGGTTGCTGAAAAATCAGTCTCGCTGCTTGGTTCTGTACCAGTTGGAGACGTTTTGTTAGGTATAGTGGGATGCCAAAGTATAGGGAGAGCACGTAATCAACCTGGAACATAACCATGGCAGGAACCACCTGGATCAGAGCTTCCTGGGTGAGAAATCTTCTGATTTAATTATTTTCCTCAATTGGAAGAAGCAGGTAGATATCGCTGACCCAATTTGAGGCTTCATAGGGAGGTCACAGTTAATAGTTACCCCGAGGCATTTTGGCCGAGGCAGATGGGGAGGGGGACTGGCCCAGTTCCTTTGGCCAAAAGTGTGGGCCACAGGGGTTGTGGATACCCCCTGTTAGGACTAGCCCAGTTTTGTCTGGGTTGAGTTTCAGGTGGTTGCATAAATAGCATGGTGGACTGAAAATCACAGACAGAGTCGGGGGAATTCCTGATGGAGATTATAAATTGGAAGTCAACAGCATAGTTGAAGGTGCAGACTTTCCTCTCTTTCAAAGCCTGAATCAGTGGGAGGAGGTAGAGGTTGAACAAGAGGGGGGAAAGTGTGGAGCCCTGCGGGACTCCGCATGTAGTTCTCATTTCGGTAGCTGTGAAATGAGCAATGCGAACTAACTGGGAGCGGTTTTCCAGGAAGGAACTGATCCAACCCAGGCTGGTCCCTGGATCCCCGCGTCTTTGACACGATCGACCAGTAAACCATGGTCAACCATGTCGAAAGCCGTGGAGAGGTCCAGCAGAACAAGGGCCTGCGGTGAGCCCTTATCGGCATCCCTGCGGAGACATTGTGATTTCAGTATAAAACTGACCTATGTTGGTGATGTATCTATGTTGGACATGACAGCCTTAGGATGGTCTTCTCCCAAACCTTTTGTCTTCCTCCTCTATTTTCGCTAATCTCCTATTTATTGGCTTTAGGACTCTATGCACTTTACTCCTGCTAGCCATTGCTAAAGTGCATGTTCTCTCTCCTTCAAACATGGTAAAAATAGCTTACACCAATTGGCACATTTAATTTACTTGTAAGTCCCTGGTGAAGTGGTACTACATGTACCAGAACCTGTAAATGAAATCCTACTAGTGGACCTGCTGCACTGATTGTGCTACTCACTTAGGTAGCCTTTTAAAATGTCTCAGGCCTGGCAGGGCAGCCTGTTTGGGCAGTTTAAATTGCCAATTCGACCTGTCAAAATACACCTTTGCCAGGCTTAAACCTTCCTTATCAATATATATAGGTAAACCCCTAGGGTAAGCCCTAAACAGCCCCATGAGCAGGGTGCAGTGCATTTAAATGGTTGTACATGTACTTTTAAATTTTATCTTGTCCTGGTAGTAAAAATCTCTTAAATTCATTGTTCACTATGGCAAGGCGTATCTCTCCCACAGGATAACATTGAGTTAACTCATTACATTTAATTATTGCTAAATTTCATTTTGGAGCAGGTAGGAATGTTGAGTTTTTAAGTCACGATTCTATAAGATGGGCCATTTCTTACATGATGAGGGGGTGTTTGACAAAATTTTGAGTTATACATATCGTGAGACAGAAATATTGGGAATGAAATTTTTTGATGCATAAATATCTTGATGCAAGAATATCGTTGACAAGAAGATTGTTTTTTAAGGTACATAATATTGTTTTAAATAATATAGATGTTTTACTTTTGTTTTTCAGTCATATTGTCCTTAAAATCCAACAAAGGCCAGAACCTCCAGCCATCTTCCTTCTTTTTTGTGCACTGGAAACATAAACAAAACATACGTTTTTAACACAAACAACAACTTGTTACTTCCCAAAATGAAAATTATCCACTCTTCTCAGGAGTCCATTTTATTGTTGACCACAAACTATAAAAGAAAAAACGACAATTACCAAACAAGCGTCAGGTTCAAGGGAGTTATAATATTAGACTCCGTGTCTTTAATAAAATCCAGATTTTCTGTCTATCAAAGCTGAGGAAAATCCACATTTTATGACAAGACCGGAGGCTAAGATTATTGCAAGACCACTGCGTTATTGCTGCTTTCATTGAACACTGCTGCTCGTTTTTAACTTATTAGCATTTGCTATCCTGATTTTTAATATTACATTGTATTGGAGTGAAATTGTGTTTTTTTACTTACCTCATCCCCCCTTATGTCCGCACTGCCCGCACTTTAAAACGAAAACTCACAAAGACTCACCATTTGGGTGTTCTAAACGCGGTTCTGCTCCCGACCGCCATCTTGTGTGGGTGTAGTTGACGCTCCCAGGACGCTTCTGGGGTCCGCGTTCTAGTGGCGGCACGAACCTTCTGGCAAACCCTATTTAGGGGACTGGTTGTTTGCGCAGGGCTTTAGAGAAGACCACTGCGTTATTGCTGCTTTCATTGAACACTGCTGCTCGTTTTTAACTTATTAGCATTTGCTATCCTGATTTTTAATATTACATTGTATTGGAGTGTAATTGTGTTTTTTTACTTTCCTCATCCCCCCTTATGTCCGCACTGCCCGCACTTTAAAACGAAAACTCACAAAGACTCACCATTTGGGTGTTCTAAACGCGGTTCTGCTCCCGACCGCCATCTTGTGTGGGTGTAGTTGACGCTCCCAGGACGCTTCTGGGGTCAGCGTTCTAGTGGCGGCACAAACCTTCTGCCACACACTATTAAGGGGGCAGTATGCAAGCGCGCAGCGCACGCGCGCAGCGTCGCGCCGGAGGAGCGCCAGAGGAAAGCCCGTCTGTGCCCGTCCGGGCCCGGACGTGCCCAGGGCCGGCCAATATGTCCGTTACTTCATATTTGCAAGGTAGTCGCATCAGGTATGACACGACTGATCTCCTCACATTACGACCACCGAAATCGGATATATGTGGGTTTATCGTGAAGGATGGTCAACCTTTTGTAAGTTGTAAGGTGTGTAGCCCGGGGTTTGGGGCCCATAAGGCCAGAAAAAAATTAGAATTTGGCCTGTTGAATTGTAGGTCACTTCTTTGCCACTCCACGGAAATTAATTCATTAATCGTGGACTATGACCTTGATATTTTATTCTTAACGGAGACATGGATCACGTCCACTTCCAGCCCAGACATGGTCCAAGCCCTCCCGCCGGGATTTGTGATTTTCCATCTTGACAGACCCATAGGGCGGGGAGGGGGTTTGGCTATTCTGTATAGGGATACGCTCAGTTGCAAAGCACAGGAAGCAGGGATTAAGGACTGTGAAAGTTGTCAATTCTCCCTTCAACTGTCCCCCACGGTTGCTATTTCAGGGCTCCTTGTGTACCGCCCCCCTGGGGCAGTGGCCAGTTTCATTGATTCACTAATGGAATCCGTCACCTGTCTTGCCTCCTCAACTACGAATTTTATCGTGCTAGGAGACTTGAACCTTCATTTTGAAGACGCAACGGACCTGCCGGCTATTGACCTGCAGTCTGACATGGGTGCTATGCAGATGAAAAGAATCAATTCAGGTGCGACCCATGGAAAGGGTCACCTGCTTGATCCTATTTTTTCTAATATGGAGCAACTAACCGCCCTACCTCCCCTTGCCCTACCATGGTCGGACCATTGTCTAGTTTTAGCTAGCTGGTCTCCTGTGGGTTGGGATTCTTCCACACCTAGGACATTCAGGATAGATAGAGCTTGGTCGAGGTTCCCCATGGATAAATGGACGGCCCATTTGGAGTCAACATGCCCCCAAGGGGGGTCTGACCCGGAGGAGGCGGACGCCAGCTTGGAGAGCTGGTTGAGTAGTTCCTTAGATGCCATTCTTCCAAAGAAAAAGATGCTCATCAGGGAGAAGAGAGTGGGCACGGCCCCTTGGTACTCTCCTGAGTTAAGGGCACTGAGAAAGAGCTGCAAAAGGTTAGAACGGGCGTGGAGGAAGGATTGGGGGATAACAAGTAGAAACAAGTATCGCTTAGCCATGAGACTGTATAAGAATGCGATAAGGGAGGCTAAGATCAAATACTTTGACGAAAGAATTTGTAAAGCCACCTGTTCCTCGAGAGAGTCCTTCAAAATAATGAAAGAGTTGCTCAAAACCCCCGACCCACCGGTTATTTACGATAATGCCCAAGGGAAATGTCTGGAGCTGGCTACTTACTTCAGTTCCAAAATTGAGACCATCCTACGCTCACTCCCCCAGCTAACCGCAGTGGCAGTGCCAACTGCTCAGCATAGGGCAGGTACACCGGAGTTGGATCTGTTTGGCTCTGTGACGGCGGAAGAAGTACTGAGTGTACTTGGGAAATTGAAAAGTGGCTCCCCTAAAGACCCAGTCCCGATGCGATTTTTAAAACAGGCTGCGCCGACCATTGTGGCCCCAGTGACCGAGCTGATTAATCTGTCTCTGTCACAGGGAGTGGTGCCACCTGGATGGAAAGGAGCTGTCGTCAAGGCCCTCCTGAAGAAGCCGAGCCTTGACCCCACTGATCTGGCTAATTTTAGGCCGATTTCCCTGCTCCCGGGTGTAAGCAAGATTGCGGAAAGATTGGTTAACTACCAACTATCTAATTTCTTGGAGACCAATGGCCGGCTACGGGATTCCCAGACGGGATTCCGCCCTGGACAGGGTACTGACACCGCCCTTCTGGCCGTGGTGGAGGAAGCCAGGTGCATTCTGGATTCAGGAGGGTCAGTGGCAGTGATCCTCCTGGACCTGAGTGCGGCTTTTGATACCGTAAACCACCAGGTATTACTCCAACGGTTGGAAGGGCTGGGTGTCACAGGGATGGCTCTGAGATGGCTTGCCTCCTTCTTAGGAGGACGGTCATTTGAAGTGTGGGAAGGAAATGAGAAGTCTCCCCCCTTTGCCCTCCAGTGTGGGGTCCCTCAGGGCTCGTCGCTGAGCCCTACCTTATTTAATGTATATATTGCCCCCCTGGAGGATGTGGTGTCTCCGTTCGGCTTTAACATCATTAGCTACGCGGATGACACGCAGTTGGTTGTTGGGCTCTCTCAATTAGAGAAGCAACCTGCGGTACTTCATTCTTGCTTGGAGGAAGTGTTTAGGTGGATGTCGATTTCATCCCTTAAACTGAATGGCTCAAAGACTGAGCTCATGATCTTAGGCCAAACGTCTTTTGCTCTGTCTCCCAGTAGCTGGCCTGACTGCATGGGAGTCCCTCCCAGCCCGAAGAAGGAGATCAAGAGCCTGGGGGTGTGGCTGGAGCAGGATCTGACATTTAGAACACACGCCAAAAAGACCGCTGGTGTATGTTTTGGTATGCTCCGGTCAGCCCGCAAGATTCTGTCACTCCTCCCTGACACCTCCCGTAAATTGCTTATACAGGGGCTCATCATTTCGAGGCTGGATTACAGCAATGCACTCTTTTTGGGCGTGCCGGAATCTACATTTAAGAAGTTGCAGCAGGTGCAAAATGCCGCGGCCAGACTGCTGACAAACGTTCCCAGAAGGCAGTCCGCCAAGCCGGCACTAAAGGCGCTTCACTGGCTTCCGGTGCGGGAAAGAGTAACCTTCAAAGCACTCTGCATGGCACAGAAGAGTCTGCAGGGGAAGGGTCCTGCGATCTTAAGGAATATGATCCAACCCTATAAAGCAGCAAGGGCCCTCCGTTCGGATCATAAATTCCTCCTCCAGTCTCCTAGAGTAAGATGAGCCCGTACTGGAGGGAGAAGGTAATCAGTGAACACGGCCTCCGCTTGGAACTCGCTTCCACTTGTTCTGCGGGCAGAGATTAGTACTCGGCGTTTCCGCAAACTATTAAAAACTCATCTTTTCCCAGACTAGTGTGTCACGTGTTAGCTTCGGTCGGTCTCTGGATAGCGCTGGGATGCTCAAGGGTAACCGTGCGCGATATAAAACTCCAAATAATAATAATAATAATAAGTTCAAAGCTTCTCTAACAAACAAGAAGCTGCATTAATCACAGGTCTAAAATAACATTTTCGAAGTTACAGAGTCATTAGACCAATTAGCAAACCTCAGAATGTCTTGCAAAGCACCCCCAAGCATAAATGCTTTTGAGGCAGAAGTACCCCTCACCGAATATGCACCAAACCTGCTCACATCAACACCAGCATTCCTCATCACTTCCTTCAACCACTTCGCCAGAGTTGGGCTTGACATAGCTTTGTGAGGTTTCCTATAGGGAATTAATAACAGCTTATCATTTGAAGAATGAATACCAGAAGTTTTCCTCTCATACTCCTTCAAACAACGTACCACACATACACACTCATACTCATCAAAATAAGGGTAGATAATGGTTTCTGAATTCAGTTTCGTTCTTTTGCACATATAGAAACAAACTCCTTCTGGGTTAAAAATCCTTGCACAAACATCCAGAGCTTTCACATCTAAAGCCCTTCTAAAAGAAAGCAGACACAACAACATTGTCAACTTCCCACTTAAAATCCTCAAGTCTAATCCTCTGTTGTTCCCTAAATTTCCCAAATAAAACAACACCTTAGATAAATCTGTCTACTGGATGCTTGGAAACTCTCACGCTCCTCATTAACCTTTTCACCAGAACATTCTATCCCACAGACACTCCATTATCCAGATCATGTCCAGCAGCAATAACTGATCTTTGCACATTGATAATTCTGTGAGCAAGATCAGCCCCAAACAAAGATAAATAGTTGACTAATTTGACTACACCCACTGAAATGGGATCAAAATCCCTCTCCACACAGCAGCGTAGCCATTTTCCCTACGTCAATCTATACATCTTTCTTGTCCCTAGATTCCAGGATTCTCTATTAAGGTTAGAAGCCTCCTCCGAAAGTCCAGGCACTTCTCAGACATACCTGAAATGTTCCATGCCAGCAGTCTCAACTGTTCTGACATCACCAACCTGTGATGCTCTCCCAACGAACCCAACAAAACAGCTTGAAACATTGGCAGTAAAATGGGAAAATCTACTGACATCTCTAGGAGGGTCGGGTACCAAACTTGTGACTTCCAGAGAGGAGTTACCAAAACCACTGTTTCCCTCCACTGACAAGGTTACTTGCATGATCATAGCAAATGGAGGAAAAGCATGAGGATGAAGTCCCCTCCAATCCTGTCTGAAAGCATCTATTCCCGCAGAATCTGGATCTGGACGCCAAATGAAAATCTCTCCAACTGGGTATTCCTCCTGTTCACAAACAGATCCATGTAAAAAGGACCCCAAACTTCCATCAACCTTAAGACATCAACCTGTGGAGACTCTAGTCGCTGGAATCCCTGTAAATCCTCGAACACCAATGAACATTCTTCAATGCCGGAATATGTTCAGCCTGAAATAGAATATTTTGACTAAAACAGTAATCGCAAAAAAACTCTCGCCAGATCTTTCAGATCCTTTGGGCGCGGGCCTCCTAATTTGTTCACATATCTCACTGCTGAGACATTGTCCATCCTCAGCAGAACTGAACACCAAGCCTTGACCCTTGTAAAGCTCTTCATCGCAAAAGACCCTGCTAGCAACTCTAGACAATTTATATGCATTTTTCTTTCCTACACTGTCCAAATTTCTCCAGTTGATGTCACACCACAGCGAGCTCCCAAACCAGTCAAGCTTGCAACTTATTCTATAATCAATTCTAGATTTACTCCGAAAATTTCTTTCCCATTCCAAGCCTCCATATTTCTTAACCACCATTGAAGTTCTAAATTTGCTTCCTCTGTAAGGACAATTTCCTCTGAATATTTCATACCACGTCTTAAGAGACTGCACTTCAACCTTTGAAGAGCCCGATAATTCAATGGTCTTGGAAAAATGGCTTGAATTGTTGAAGACAGCAGCCCAACAATCCTTGCCAACGTTCTCAATGAAATTTATTCCATCACCAAAACTCTTCGAATCTCCTTTCTTATCCTCCTTATTTTTTCCATTAGTAATCTCAGCTGACCCTAAATTGTGTTTACCAAAACCCTCAAAAATTGAGTCTCTTGACTTGATGTTTGACATGATTTTTCTCTGTTTACCACAAACCCAAGCTTCTCCAACAGATTTATTGCCAACCTTGTATGACCATCTACCCGCAGCTTGTCCTGATCCATAATTAAAATGTCGTACAAATATATAATCAGACGTATTCCTCTCTCCCTCAAGAAGACTACCACAGGAAGAAGCATCTTTGTGAAACACCATGGTGCAGAGGATAAGTTGAAGGGGAGACAAAAAAACTTCCATAACTTTCCTTCCCACCTGAATCTTAGGAATCTCTGATGCTCTTTCCAAATTGGGATAGTCAAATAAGCGTATTTTAAGTCTAGAAGCGTCATCCAGTCTCCTGACTGTAACACATCCCTCAGCATATGCATTCTTTCCAGCTTGAAATTATGGTACTCCACCCAATCGTTTAATTGTTTCAAGTTTATGATTGGTCTCATAACTTTCCCTTTCTTTTCCACAAGAAATATATTGCTCACAAATCCTGCACAGCAGTCCATTTTCTCTACAATGGCACCTTTCTTTTCCAATTCTCTCACTTCGTAAACCACTAATTCTGTTAACTTTGAATCGAATCTTATCATATCCAGACACTGATACCGAACCGGTTCCTCCACGAAATCTATATGATAAACCATGACCGTCTGAACAACCCACACGTCCTTTGTTATTACATTCCAATTTTGATAAAATTGAGCAAGTCTGCCACCCAACTTTACATGGATAACAAAAGGGCCTTGACTTACCTGTTCCTCTAGTCCATCTATTTCCTCTGGTACTGGCTCTCTGTCTTTGTAGATAAAAGTTCCCAGGTTGGTAACCACCCTGAGCCTGGTACTGATAGGGTCTGGACCCTCTAGAAAAGGAGGTCCTTGTGATCCGTTGTCCACAGCCGAGAAATCAATCTCTAATTCGCCCGGCCCCACCAAAACACGATGAACAAATACCTTTTTGATCTCTCTCTGTGATTTTTGCAGAGTTGAATGCTCTAACACACTTAGACATTTCTTTAATAAATGCCTGTCCGAATAACATCCCATTGGCCTCCAAGCCACCTTCATGGTTAGCTAATTCTGCTAATTTGGGATCTATTTTAAGAAGGATTCCTTTCCTTCTCTCCACTGAAATAGCAGTGTTTGCGTTACCCAGCAAACAAACTGCCCTCTGAATACACTCTTTCAATTCCTCCACATCCAAAACCTTCTTTCCCACATAAGCTTCTTTCTTCGGCCATGTTGAAGATTTTTGTGAGTGGTCCAGTCAAATCCGATAGCCTATCTTGGCACATTCTTAGGCCTTTGTCTAGTCCTTTTGTAGACCACCTTTCCCAATGAATGCTTTAATCTTAACATCAAGATCAGGGGTCATGACTATTTTCTTTGCCAACTTAGGGCGTGGACATTCAGAGCGCAGCCTCATCCTCACATCTTTCGGAATCTGCTTCCTTAGCCACATTTCCACATATTCCGCCACATGCGGAGCCGAGCTCCATTCTGGAGAAATAGGATGCTTCAGCAACATCAGGTCAAACATTGTCTCCCCAAGGGGGTCAGTCACTGCACCATAGCATAGACCTTGTCACCAATTTTGCTGTCAAAAGACTTATCCTTCTCAACAATTTCTTCTTCAGAGTCAAATTCAGAAAAGCAACTCAGCTCAATTTCTGCGCCCTTTTGTTCTTAATTCTGTTATCAATGGACCCCTACAATAGTCCCCTTGTGTGTCCTCGACACTACCATGTTTTGTACGGCTACAAAAACCACCATCTGCATGTGCAATTTTTGTTTTCTTATTTTTAAAACCATCACCATCTCCATTTTTACGCTTTCCACTCACTTCTCCTCACTTTTTAATCACTGGTCCCTCACCTGCTGACCAAAAATGCTCTTCCTGGGGGGAGATACCATTATTCTGCAATAACTCATCAAACTTTTTCTCCAATTTCTTATCCAAATCTGTAGCAAACTTATTTAGGATATTGCCAATCGTATCTTCAATAGTAATGTCTGATTCTCTATTGACATTTTCATCAGCCATTTTAACTGACTAACTGGCACATGCATCAACAATGCCATTTGCGATTCCTTAATAGCGAAAAATAAGGATTCGCTAATAAGGAATAGCAAAAGGCTATGCATGTAGAAATCACTTACAAAATAGCGATTTCTAAAAATTCCTTAATTGCTACTCGTAAATTGCGAGTCGCAATTAAGGAATACCTCCCCATTGATTCCTATGGGCCTAGAGGCCCATAGGAATGAATGGGAGGACTTTCTCAATTTGCTAATCTCAATTAGAGAATCGCAAATGGCTCATGCTATTTCAAGGGTGCCAGGGCGTCAAAAAGACACCCTGTTGCACCCCTGAAATCTGCATATGAATACATCTTGCACACACACATGCCCCAAGGGCATGTGTGTGTGTAAAATGGAACTTTGAAAAATGCACTTTAGTGCATTTTTCAAAGTTTTTGCAAATTACCATGAAGTTCAACTTCATGGTAATTTGCTCCCCTATAAGCGAAATCGCTAATTTTTAAACTTTCATGCATTGCATTTAAGGAATCTCAATTTGGGATTCCTTAAATGCAATAGCAATTTAAGGAATCGCAATTTAGAGGTTCCTTAAATTGCGATTTTTGCATTTGGGATGATGCATCCCAAATGCAAAAATCCCAGTCGCAAAGGGGGAGATTCTGAGAATCTGCCCGTTTGCGACTGGCTTTTGCTTTGATGCATGTTGTCGTACTTTACAATTTGGGACCACGTAGGAGGCAGGGCCCTACCCCTGTCTATCGCGGTATTAGCGAACCGCGAATGGTCAATGCGGTATGTACAAGTGCTTTGTGTAACGTTTTAGCTATGAATGCACTGTGTATACGTTATTATACATCACTACGTGGGTTTCATCTTAGAGCGGTGGCCATCTTATGGTTGCCCTCACATAGGCTACATATCCTGAAGCAAATACGGGCCTTTTAGAGCACATGTGCCTTCCTTTGACTTTTCTGTGACCTGGGCAGCTTGGCTCCGCTGCCCCAGGTCAGTCCGGTCTCACGAGCTCCCCGTCCTCTGGCCACCTGTGATTAGCATCTCAGGGCTTGACACACCATAAAGCCTTTACATTAAACACGAGCCTCCAGCTAATCTCTTTCACACCTGACTGTTCCTGCTTTATGGCTTGTTTTCCAAACAGGAGATGCTCATGTTTATTGGGGCCTATCGATATCTGATGTGGGATCTGAGCCTTGCTGGGTAAATAATTGTGGGCTGGCTTAACTGGAATGTGGGATGGTCATCATGACTCTGCCTTTTCATTTGTAATGTATACCTATGAATGACCATGCCATAAAACAAGGAATGTGTGCCTGAAGCATGATATTTTGTATTTAAGGAGAAGCCCGTTTCTGTAATTTTAAGCAGTCTCCTGAGAACATACACGCTGTTGTACTTCTAGGATACCTGTAATTGGTCTGCAGCCAGTAAACTGATCTTTGACTTCACCCAGAAGACTCTGTGTTTCTGTAGGTCTGAAACAGGAAGAACCCGAAGTCATAGGGTGTGTTCCCCTGCACCGCTGGGCTTAAAATTCCCAGTACTTCAGTTGGCGCCCAAAGTTGGGCGATTTCAGTGGTACCGGTCCAAGCCAGAGGTTCGTGAGGAGCTTCGTGTGGAAATTCTGGAGGAAGGCCGCCACTTCATCGACCCCTGCATGTCGACGTGGTCCGAAAGTCTTTTCTGCGAGGTTCTCCGCGTTCCGACGGCTACGAAGGACTGCTGCCCTGATTAATCGCCCTGTTTTGGACCCTTGACGATTTTGGTAGAGCGAAACAATCGAGAGAGTCTTCTGGTGATGCCATTGATCATCGATATTCAGTTAAGTATAAGTGGAACGTCTCCCAGTTTGAATTTGGTATCCTTCGGGATTATTTTGATTTGGAGTTTGCAAACCCTAAAGCCAGAGGACTCGTGTATTCACGAGACTATCGTAATCGATAATCCTTTGAAGTTTGGAACTAGACTAGTGAGCGAAGATGCCTGGTGCTAGTGTATTTGGTAATTGGTTTTGTTTGAGTTGTAGAAGGGATTTCCAGTTAGAGGATTCATGTCCGGTTCCTCCAATTGGAACTCCAACTTATGAGCTTTATGTAAAACATGGCGTGGGCCCCATTGCATACAATGAAGTATGGATCCGATATACCAGAAAGGACAGTGTTTTAAAATGGCCCCAAAATGGTAGTTTCGATACAGATATCTTAGATAATTTGGAAGTGCAATTGTTTAAAAAGAAAGCCCGGCCGGCGATGTTTGATTCTTTCCGCCTATGGCGAAAGGAAGCCAAACAGAAGGAAATTAAGCTAGCGAAAAGAAATAAGAGAGAAAGAGGTATGTCAGTGATGCAAGAAGCTGTGCAATTTAAAGATAATGAGGAGGAACAAATGAATGAGCAATTGCACAGACAGCGCAAACTAGGGATTGATAAATGTTACCCTGTTTTGTCACCCCTTGTGCAAGATGAGACAAAAGAGAAAGAGAAGGATTCCCTAATGTCCCATTTGCTAAGTTCGCCACCCCCGTATGCGCAAAATGCCACCGCGCCTCCACAGCTTGTAAATGCACAGCCTCCAGTAAATATGCCGCAAGCCTTCCCACAGCCGCCAGCTCCTCCTCAGCTGGCTCCTATTGTGGTAAATAAAAATTCCTTTACCGGGACTGAATTTGATACAGAAACATTATAAAATAGCTCAGTAAAATGAGAGGCAGAATCCGTGATATTAGAGTTTCGGAATGGGCTTTATTCCAATAATCGATTATAATCGGATGCTTCAAGTTCCATCACCACGGGGGTTCAGGAAGTGAAGTACATACTTCATTGACAAGAAGTAACTTTTATAGTACATACATTATAATGAAGTGAATACAGTAGGCGTAACAATTGATAAGGAAATTGACGTTTGGTCTGCGTAACCGAAAATGGGTGTAATAATGAGTAAAAAGGAACATGATTGGTTATGATGTCATACATAGGTGGATCTAAAAGATAATACTTGGCATAGATGCGCGCGCAGCAGTATGACGTGTAATTGACGTGTAACTAGGGGGTGACGGGGACTTGACATTTAGCTCTATATGTGGAGACGAGAAGTCTGGGGGGTCAAGTCAACCTAATCCCAAATCATATCTAACATCCTATGTTTAAAGAACTATGTTATCCACAAAAGAAGGACTCTCGGACAGAATCTATTCTATACTGACTGTGCGTGCGTGTACAAGCGTCTAAGTGTCTACACTGAATGCGAGGGGGTAGGAATATTCCATGGTAACAGGGCTATGAATTACTTGCATGAGGACAGAGAAGTTGGACCTTTTTGCTTGGTAACTGGAAGAATGTTTACTTAAACTACTAGGCAGGAATGCATCGGCTGAGGGGGAGGCAGATAATTCGAAGGTGAAATACAGTTCTTGGCAGAGAGTAGGCTGATGTCAGGCTTCGTGAGCCGCGCAGAGAATGAGACAGAGTTCATGGTCACAGATGCAGGCTCGGACTGGAGCTTTCAGAGGCAGAAGGCAAGAGGAGTTTTGATGACAGAATCAGGGCCTACTTGCCTGGACTGTAAAGTGGCATAAGTGAACCATATAAAGCCGGTGGCCTTTCATATTTAGGAATGGAATATCCGGCCTATTCATGGCGGACCTGTCAAAGGACATGTTGACGGTGGACGCGCATGTGTTCGCGTCTTCATAACTGGAACTGGAGGGAACATACATGTACTTGTGACATGCACATGGAACCGTTGGGGTCCAAGATAGGGGACATAACTGACCAGAAAAATCCATATTTCCACATTCCCTCCTTGTCCCCTACTTGCCCTTCAAGAGATATCAATCTTCATCAATCCATTGATCTGTTCATATAGCATCATTTGTTCTTCTTTCTTCTTCCGGGATCTTGAATGAAAATCTTGATGTGGAATGCACGATGTGGCACACAGACCACAAATCGCTGGTCCACATTGTAGACATAGACAGCAACTGAATAGTATGAGAAGGCCAATACCTAGGAAGGATAAAACTCTCCATCCCCAGGCTGATACCGCATTCCAAAACCAACTGGACCAAGTCCAAGTGCCTGGGTTCTGGTGTATCTGGCTTACAATCTTATGAAGGCGAGTGATGGCTTTATATACAGATGGCGAATTTTCTGGTATGAATACGCAGCAGCTTGATCCGATGACCCTACAGGCTCCGCCCCTATCAGCCAGGATGACGTCAAGGACAAGACGATTTTGAAGCACAACAATCCGCATAGCAGACTGCTCTTCCGTTAAATTGCCTAAGGCGGAAATAGTCTCATTCACTACTGCTTCAAGGGTTCTAGTTAATCTACGTATCAGCTTACTATTAGTAACAGTACCTATATAGGGAAAGATGCCTTTATTAAAATCTACATACTTGTCCCATGCCGTCTCAGTGTAATCGACAATGGGGAGATCTCTCCGTTCTCTGTTGTGTACTAAATGAATATTTCTGTAATAATCAGGAGGAGCTAGGAAAACAGGTGGCAAAAGGAATGCAATGTAGCAGGTACCATCCCAATCTAGGGGTAGACGCATATATGTCGTCTGACCACATATAAAGTAGGAGTGGCGGGAAGCTCTAAATGAAGATTTTCCTTGATCACTGAATTCTACTATAGTAGTGCATTTACTATGGCCCATATGTATGGAACCAACCTTTCTTACACACAATTCACCCCTCGCTGGGAATACTGACATGGTGGGTAAGACTAGTTCAATTTCAGATACGACATTTAGAATCATGAGATTAGGTGTAAAATTACCTAATCCATATACTTCATTTTCTAGATCAGTTCCTGTTCTTTTGGGGCGACCCTCCTTGTCAGGGTAACAGACCTTGAGTAAAGCTAGGTTCAGATTTCCCCATACCCAATGATCTTGGTAAACTGCTGTGTCTGAGTCTATGGAATTAATTAAACTAAACCATGCTCCACAGGAGCCATTATGTGTAAATGGATGTGGAAAGAAAGGCAGGACTCCTTCATAATTCTGATAGGGAGGGAGTCGGCCACACACCCAACAATTGGTGGCATTACTAGTCTGATGGGAATGATGTAACATACTAATGAAAGTGTTATTGCGCAGCGCAAGTCTATAAGACAATTCATGCGGAGGTAAGTCACTAAAAGAATGTTCAGCAGCAACATTATAAACATGTCTAGAAATAGGGTAATATATGTGCAACAACATACTTGTAATAATTATTAAAAGACTCAATAAAAACAAAATTAATAATGTCACTATGCAGTGGCTACGCAGTGATTTACAATACGCCTGTCGTTTCAACATTTTTCGGGTATTTTCTCTATTCAGGTCCAAGGGATACATGTCAAAAACAATTCAACCGCTTCACCTTGGAGAGGACTTAAACAATCAAATTGCTCGACTGGTTGGGCCTAAGCTTTAGTTTGTAATTTTCAGATTTGTTAGGTTCAACAAAAGGGAGTTTTGTATCAGTCTGTGAGGGAGTGCAGGGCACAATGTCTATATCCGAGGATAGTCCATGAAATTTCTTGATGTGGCTTGAATGAATCCAGCCCTTGCGGCCCTCGATCTTCACGGCTGTTCTTGTGGTCAACAGGACCAACTTGGGTGCTTTCCACCTGGGCTCCAGCTGAGTCTTTCGGTCGAAATTCCTCACAAAGACAAGATTACCCGGAACAACGTCATGGGGTTTCACCTCAGTGTTGTCGGGAAAGGCTGCAGCTACCTGTGAACGAGAAGATTGTAGTGCAGACATCAAGGAAGCCAAGTAATCTGTCAGCATATTACAGTCAATATCAGTTATTTTGCGTGGTATAGGCGTCCCCCACATATTCGGTGGTCTACCGAAGATCACCTCATACGGGGATAGCCCTGTTCGAGAGTGTGCTACCATTCTCATGTAAAAGAGTGCAACTGGTAACGCTACTACCCAGTCGACACCTTTCTCTCTGCATATTTTGGACATTCTAATTTTCAGTATCTGGTTATGTCTTTCTACGAGACCTGCTGCCTCGGGGTGTCGGACACAGTGGAATTTCCACTGATATCCTAACAGAAGTGAAACATGTTTCATTAATTCGGATGAGAACGGCTGGCCGTTATCTGAGTAAACAGCACGTGGTAAACCGTATCGTGGGAAGAATTCTCGAACCAACTGTTTGGCAGTAGTCGGGGCAGTGTAATCTGAAACCGGGTATGCCTCCGTCCAACGGGACAGAGCACAAACAACTACGAGAACATATTTGAATCCTCGACATCGTTCCATCTGGATATAATCCATCTGGAGTACTTCAAAAGGATGATTAGGGGTATGAAATCCACCCTGTTCTACGGGAACGCTTTTTCCTGGGTTGAACTGACAACAGATCATACAGGTACGGACCTTTTGTTTTGCTGCTGCTCGTAAATGTTTATTGAACCAAATGTGTTGAATGCTGTCTAGCATAGCTTTTTCTCCTAAATGTGCTGGACTATGTATAGTGTTAATTATGACTTGGACCATTGAATCAGGAAGGAACCACACAGACTTTTCCTTCATCATCCATCCTTGGTCCGTTTGGATCCCTCCTAATTCAGTCCATTTCTTTATTTCGTCTGGTGTAGCATGTGTCTGTATGTCAATTACGTCAAGAGTAGGATCTTTAACTGTCATACAATGTGTCGGTGTCGGGACTATTGTCTTTGTCATGTCGGGGGTTTGAGTTTGAGCAGTCAGTTTAGCTGTTCTGTCGGCTAGATCATTGCCTTGGGAAATGATATCAGTAACCTTCGTATGGGCCTTACATTTCATAATTGATATTTCAGTGGGTAGATGTATTGCATCTAATAATGCATGAATGAGGGGTCCGTGCTGAATGTGGGCACCGTGGGAAGTTAAATAACCTCTCTCTCGCCACAGCACGCCGAAGTCATGTACAACTCCGAATGCATGACGTGAGTCAGTGTATATGTTGACTTTTTTATTCATGGCTTGAATACAGGCTTGTGTCAGAGCGATAAGTTCTGCGGCTTGGGCTGACAAAGTATTTATACGATTAGTTTCAATGACTTCAGTATCTGTTGTGACTGCGTAGGCGGCTACTAACTCTCCTGTACTTGTTCTCATGCATGAACCATCTACATACAAGGTCAGGTCTGGATCTGACAATGGGACATCGGTTAAGTCTTGTCTGGGTTTTGTTGTTATTGTAATAACTTCAATACAGTCATGGGCTAGTGGGTCTGTTCCGACTACTGGTAAAAGGGTGGCAGGATTCAATGTGTTACAGCGTCTGATTTCTATATGTGGCTGAAACAATGTAAGCTCGTATCCTGTAAGTCGCGCTATAGTCAAGTGTTGTGTTTGCGTTCTATTTACAAGAACCTCTACTGCGTGTGGTACTTGAACTGTCAATGGATGTCCTAACACTATGGCATCGCTTTGTCTGATTGCTAAAGCTGTCGCTGCTACTGATTTCAGGCATGCAGGCAAAGCCTGAGCTACGGGATCTAATGTACTAGAAAAATAAGCACATGGTTTGCGTGCTCCTGCTTGTTCTTGTGTGAGTACTGACAAGGCAGTACCTTCGCGCTCTGTAACAAAAAGTGTAAACTGTTTTCTGTAACATGGCGTTGCTAAAACGGGTGCTTGACATAAAGCTTTCTTTAAGCTTTCAAAAGCTTGTGTGTGTTCCTGAGTCCAAGGGAGAACAGTCGATGTGGCTGCCTCCTGTGTGGTTAACTGAATGAGTGGTTTTGCTAGAAATGCATACTGAGGGATCCACTGCCTACAATATGAAGTGAGGCCTATGAAAGCCCGCACCTCCTTTTGTGTCTTGGGTATTGACATGTTAGCTATTAACTGAATGCGGTCGGGTGTAAGCTGCCTTCCCTCCTTGGACAGCGAGTGTCCAAGATAAACAACTCGCTGGACACAGAATTGCAGCTTAGAAGGGGACACCTTGTGCCCTTTTTCGGCTAGAAATTGTAAAACTGTCAGTGATGCTTTTTCACATTCGGGTTCGCTTCGGGCGGTGATCAGCAGATCATCGACGTATTGAAGCAAGGCGGTGTTAACTGGCATGTGGATACTGTCAAGTTCCCGTTTCAGTGCTTGGCTATAGATGCTGGGGCTTTCTGTAAATCCTTGAGGTGCGCGGGAGAATTTAAAGCTACGCCCATTTAAACTAAATCCGAACAAATATTGACTTTCCGGATCTATTGGGACGCTGAAAAAGGCATTTTTGAGATCAATTACAGTAAAGAATGTGGCTTCAGAATCAATAGCTGTCAATAATGACGAGATATCTGGGACCACAGGAAATTGTGGCACAATACATTTGTTTAACTCGCGCAGATCAATAACCAATCGATATACTGGCGGAGCTGTAGGATCTGTTCGTTTAAGAATCGGAATTATCGGTGAATTACATACATTGGAGTCTGTTTCTACAACTACTCCTTGGGCAATGAGCTCGTCAATGATTTGTAGTAAAGCCGCTACAGCATCTGGTGGTAACTTGTATTGTCGCATTCGTGGTAGCACCACTCCTGCCTTTAGTGTGACTCGATATGGTGAAATATTCATGCAACCAACATCAGTAGGGCCTCGTGCCCATAGATGTGTAGGTAAAGTCTGCAGTCGGGGATCCATGTCTCTAGATACATAGTGACCTTTAAAATCACGTAAAAACAACCTTACTCCTTCCGGAGAACAACATATTATGGCTCCTAGGGCTTTCAACGTTTTTATTCCTAACAAGTTTTCTGGACATGATTTAGTAAGCAATAGATCTGTAGTTCGGGTCAGAGGTCCTATCGTAAGTGGAAGAGGCTGTGATACTTCATTAACAATAGGTTTTCCTGAAAAACCAAGGGAAATATTCTGAGAGCCTGAGAGGGGTGCCCCTGGAACTTCACTACGTTTTATAGTTGTTCGACTTGCCCCTGTATCGAGTAAAAATTTTCTATCTTGACCTAATAATTTACTATGTACATAAGGTCCTTCTTGATCTACAGGAATCTCGATAAGGGGTAAGTCAACTTCCCTCTCTAGGCTAGTTCATGCGTAACGCTGATACTCGGGATATTCATACTGTGCGGTCTGATACATCTGTCGTGTTGTTGTCTGTGTGGCAGCAACAGGCAACGGTGGTGCAGCTGGCACAAACTGTATTGGCTGTTGTGCGGCTGGCATGGCCTGGGCATGCTGCATAGCTCCTTGTTCATTCTGATCTTGTCTTAGTGGCCGTGATCTTTCTTGTGTTTTACCTATGGCGATATTATGTTTTAGCACTGGACAATCGTGTACGTAATGACCTGGCTTTTTACAATAATTGCATGTCCCTTTTACAGGTCCTGCTGAATCGGAATGTGTCATACCCTTTTTATGTCCTTCAGCTGGAACTGTCTGGGAAACTAGCATTTTCATTTTCGTGTCTTTCATGCGTCTGTGTTCATGTTCTTGTTCCTCTCTAATTCTATTGTGGTGGTACTGTAACATTTGTAACATTTGTGTTGGGGTGTTACCTTGCCAGGTACTCTCGAATTTTAATACTCTATTCTTTACTGGGGGCAGGGCATTTTCCACTAATTTTGTTACGAACAGATGCGGGTATGATTCGCTACTTGCTTTTATGCCACTATTTATACCAAAACATTTCTCGAATCGGGCATAGTAATCGCTAGTGTCTTCATCTTGCTTCTGTTTACAGGCTGAAATTGTACCCCAATCTTCCTTTTTCGTAGTTAATAAACGTGGCAGTACCTGTACTAGTAGACCTGGTAGTGCTTTAGTTTTGTCCCCAAGCCCCGAACCTGGACCTCGGGCCCTTTCTTCTGCTTCTAATGCTGACCATTCTATCTTTTGGTCACCTACCTCCCACTCTTTTTCCTTGAGTTTCTCATAAATGCCAGCAGGCATCAACACCTTTAATATTGTCATAATGTCGGGGTAGGTATACTCTCCCATGAGTAACATGTCTTTAATTTCTCGGTGAAAACCCGCTGGGTCTTTGTCATGACTGGGTACCACTTTCTTCATTTCTAACAATTCCATTTTCGATATGGGCGTATATACAAATACGCGTTTAAACTGATTGTCCTCGCCTTTTATTGGGTGTACTTCTCGTAAGGGATTCTGTCTATCCAGGTGATACGTGGTTCTTTCCTTGACAGGCAATGAGACATGCTCTGAGCATACAAAAAGAATATACTGTTTTCTAGATACTAGAATTTCTTTAATTAATTTAGTACCTGGACCTCTCCATTTATTCATAAGCAATTCAGTCAATATGTCAGGTAAGGGACCAGGGTCCGAATGCTGACTCTGATATAGTATAATGAGTTGTTGAATCATATAAATCCCAGCTAACCTCTGCTCATCTGGGGTGAGATTCAAAAATGTGCGTACTACTGTCTCATCACTATATTTTCCGGGACTGTCCACCCAATGAACAGCTGCCCTCGCTAAATCTTGTTCATCCATAGAATCGAGAAAATGATAACCCCTTCGTTCTCGGAGTAGTTTGTCGGCGGTTTGGAACGAATGCTCGTTAGACCTTATGTTAATTATAGGTATTTGGAAATTCCTGTCATTATCTGGACATATTGGACGTATTGAGTCAGTATGACATCTAGTCTGATCCCTATTACAAGATCTTCCTCTACCTACATAGGCTATGGTGTCCGACTGTCCTGCGGGCAGTCCTGACCCTTCTTCCTCGCTTTGTTCGAACTCGTCTGTCTCTAATCTCTCCTCGTGTAGGCGTTCTATTTCTTTACGGATCTTTCGGCACATGGCTATTATACAATTTTGCTTATCGTGTCTCCCTTCTGATATATTCTGGCTCCATTTTGTAAGAATTTTCATTGCTTCCGGATCTACCCCCGGTCGGTCTTGATTTCTGATCACACAGTTTATGAGGAAACGTAACAGTTCCCCCTGTATCTCTACTTTCTGGTATTCCATAGCTCTGTTAATACATTCTGGATCTCGCCCTGTTTGAACAAAATGATATATTTTATCTAGATGCGCAGTCATTCCTGGTAGCTTCGCTAAATACCCTGCGGCTCGTCTGATAAGTAATGATGCCAGGATCATTTCATCCTCTTTACCGAGCACCGGGTCATATCTACAATCTATAAGAAGTTCCTTAAGCGTACGATCACTTACGAATTTGGGTGTACGTGAATGCGCTGACTCTTGAAAAATAAGTTTATTTATTCTAGGTGGCGTAGAAAAAATATTGGTAGCACCTCCCGTGGCCCCGTCTGGGGCGTCGGGTGTGAAAGGATTCGTCGAACGTGACACAGCAACTATAGGTGTGGACTCAGCTATAGAAGTACCTGTAGGAACAGATGCAGAAACAGATGTGCTTGCCGGAACTTGTGACTCGAGTTGTTGCTGTAGGGATACGGGTGCTGGATCTTGGCGTTGGACCTCCCTGGTATGCGGTCTACGTGGGACGGAATTAGCATACTCGGGAGCTGCGTCATCTAAATATGAGGAAAGAAAAACATCTTCTGCGGTTCTAGGATGCCCCTTAGGATGTACCTTGATTGGGAATAATGGGGGTGGCAAGTCTTTCGGTATCTCTGGAGTAGCCTTAGGTAATCCTTCGGCCAGAAGGGGATACATACCATTCATAAGGGCATTTCTTTGTCTGTCTACTTGTTCTGATTTCACTCGGATACCTTCCTTAATTAATAGATTGTCTTGAACTTTGCTTGAACTTTCTTTACTCTTCTCTTCCTGTCTACGTGCTTTTTCCGTACGTCTATGAGATTCTTTACGCCATAACTCAACGGCGTCTTTCTGTGACTGTCTGACTTTCCTTTTCCATAACTCTTCCTCGACTTTCATGATGCACTCTGCATCCCAGGTTCCCGCTGCGGGCCATCTCTGACTTTCTGGTAATCCCTTGGTGTAGTCTACCCATAAATCAAGAAATAATATAGCGTCTAAGCCATGTTTGTGATACATGAAGTGCCCTGGAGTATCCCTAGGAGGAATAGGGACGGCTTCTTCAAGTACCCCCTTTCTAGTAGTGATCTGTCTTAATTTCGAGAAGAGCGGCATATTGACAATCTGATCTGATACTTAATCTTGAACACACTAAATACAAAAGCACAATAATGGACAACCATTCATACCACAATATGCAGGACGTTTAACACATTAAACATTAAAACATTAAACCTTTAACTGAAACAACAATGATGATCGTCTGCATAACTAAATCACCATGCTTAATTCTTGACACTTACTAGATACTTCGGAATACTTGATATACTGCTAAACAGTACAGATACACTGCTAAAACAGTGCAGACCGGATTTGTGTACCCAAACCCGTCTTGACCGGCACAACCTATGTGCACGTCAGAAATGCCTCCCCAGTAATGGTACTCACCGGGTAGCTTCGGAAACGGAAGGCCTCGGTAACTTGAACTTGAACCGGACTGGATTCGACTCGACTCGTCGGAAACTGGGCTTGATTTCGAACTGGTGGGTCTCTGTATACCTCGGATCTTGCTCTCTCAGCTAGGCTCTGGTCGGGATACTTCGCACTTCTCACCGCCTCGTCTGGGTGTTGATCGCAGTCTCAGTCGCCCCCGCTTGACCGGAGGGAGATACAGGAAATCCTGCTGGTACGCGTTATTGTCCGTCCAGCTGTGGCAGGAGACCGGGCCTGCAACTCACCGCCGGCGCGTGAGATGAGAAAGTGTCCCTGTTCGGGCGCCATCATGGGGTAAATAAAAATTCCTTTACCGGGACTGAATTTGATACAGAAACATTATAAAATAGCTCAGTAAAATGAGAGGCAGAATCCGTGATATTAGAGTTTCGGAATGGGCTTTATTCCAATAATCGATTATAATCGGATGCTTCAAGTTCCATCACCACGGGGGTTCAGGAAGTGAAGTACATACTTCATTGACAAGAAGTAACTTTTATAGTACATACATTATAATGAAGTGAATACAGTAGGCGTAACAATTGATAAGGAAATTGACGTTTGGTCTGCGTAACCGAAAATGGGTGTAATAATGAGTAAAAAGGAACATGATTGGTTATGATGTCATACATAGGTGGATCTATAAGATAATACTTGGCATAGATGCGCGCGCAGCAGTATGACGTGTAATTGACGTGTAACTAGGGGGTGACGGGGACTTGACATTTAGCTCTATATGTGGAGACGAGAAGTCTGGGGGGTCAAGTCAACCTAATCCCAAATCATATCTAACATCCTATGTTTAAAGAACTATGTTATCCACAAAAGAAGGACTCTCGGACAGAATCTATTCTATACTGACTGTGCGTGCGTGTACAAGCGTCTAAGTGTCTACACTGAATGCGAGGGGGTAGGAATATTCCATGGTAACAGGGCTATTAATTACTTGCATGAGGACAGAGAAGTTGGACCTTTTTGCTTGGTAACTGGAAGAATGTTTACTTAAACTACTAGGCAGGAATGCATCGGCTGAGGGGGAGGCAGATAATTCGAAGGTGAAATACAGTTCTTGGCAGAGAGTAGGCTGATGTCAGGCTTCGTGAGCCGCGCAGAGAATGAGACAGAGTTCATGGTCACAGATGCAGGCTCGGACTGGAGCTTTCAGAGGCAGAAGGCAAGAGGAGTTTTGATGACAGAATCAGGGCCTACTTGCCTGGACTGTAAAGTGGCATAAGTGAACCATATAAAGCCGGTGGCCTTTCATATTTAGGAATGGAATATCCGGCCTATTCATGGCGGACCTGTCAAAGGACATGTTGACGGTGGACGCGCATGTGTTCGCGTCTTCATAACTGGAACTGGAGGGAACATACATGTACTTGTGACATGCACATGGAACCGTTGGGGTCCAAGATAGGGGACATAACTGACCAGAAAAATCCATATTTCCACACTATCCCTGCAGTGCAGACCTCTCAAGGGCCGCCAGTCTTGTTACCTGTTACCCCCGCGCTTCCTGCGACTTTGCCTAGCACGCCAGCAGCTTCCCCTGGCGCTCCTTCTTACACTACCCAGGTACCTGTATCTGAATCTGTTTTTCTTCCCTCTGTCTATCCCCCCGTTCTCGCCTCAACTTCTCCTTCAGCACGACAACGACTAGCTAATGTAGTTACTAGTTTAATGTCGCCTCTCTTTGGGTCATCGAGGGCGACTCCTGGTTTACAGCGTAAACAATTGCGCAGTCAGCTGCCTGGTCCCGATGAGAAAGAGGTGTTAGATCATCTGGCGCGTAGGTGGATTGGTTTCCCTTCACTCTATGATGTGGAATCAGTTGTTACCGTTTTTCACCAATGGGATGCCCCAACACAGAGGTATGTCTTTGACAAAATGTGTGAATTCCTCTGTGAGGAATTGGAGGATAATGGTGCAAACCCAAACCCACAGGAATTGTGTCGAGTGCGATTTGATTTAAAAAAAGGTATAATTGTGGGCCCCAATGTAGATAAAGCAGTTGCGACTTTACTGTCCCTCAGAAATGGGGATTGTCAGCAATCATTGTTCGAACAGGAATACCCTGTGGGGAAGAAGGGAAAAGCGCGACAATACCCTATGAGAGAAGTCCCTCCGGTATGGAAAGAAGCCGTTGCGGCTAATGCCGCTCAATGTATTGCTGCTGCTCCAGCACATTTTCAGCGTGTTTGGGTGCATGTCCCTTGGAAGCGTTCTGAGGTCTTAGCGCTTAAACAGACATTGCCTGACCCCCATAAAAACCCTACGGGTTATTATAAGGAGTTATCACAAACTGCAGAATCATGTGTAATGAATCTGGCTGACATAGATATGTTGTTTGGGAATGTTGTTCCACAGCCTTTATGGGGATCCATTCGTAATGGAGATCACGCTGCAGAATTGGGTAACACATGGGCTAATATCATTGCTGCAGATGCTGGCCAAGTTGGTGGTGCGAAACCTGATCCTTTGGTAGCAGAACTCCCTGGTCGAATTATTACCTACATGAAAACTATAATGCCTGCGATTCGCGTAAATTGGGATAAACTATCCGCATGTAAGCAGAAGAAAGATGAGACAGTGTCTGATTTCTTCACCAGGTTTGAAGAAATGTTTATCGACCACAGTGGTCAAGACATGAGCACTGAAGGTGGCCAATGGTTATTTGTTGATAAATTTGTGCAGAATCTACTTCCCGAGTTGTGTAAAAAATTAAAAGACTCAGAAAGTTCTTGGGCTGTTTCCTCTTCAGCGCAAATACTGGCTACTGCACAGTATTATGAGAATAGAGATAAAGATGAGAAGGATAGAACAGATAAGAAAACGAAAGAACTGAAAGCAAAGGTCCTTTTACAGCAGGCCTATCCGCCACGTGGAGGACAGAATAATTATAGGCAAACACAAGGTATCTATCAGCAGCCCCAACAATTTCAGAATAGTCAGCAAATGAATGGGTATTATCAACCACGAATCCCTGTAGGTCCCAACCAATGTTCATATTGCAAAGAGGAAGGTCATTTTAAATATAGTTGCCCTAAATTAATGCAGAGTAACAGTACTGCGTATGGCACAAGAGGTAGAGGTGGTCAGCAAGCTCCTAGAGGCAGAGGGAGTGGAAATGTTCCCCAGAACGCGGCTCCTCTTCCGCCTCAAAATACCATAAATAGCTTTGATCAGCAAGCCAATGCGACTGGTAATACAGCTCAGTACTACAATAGTGATTATTATGCAGAAGATGACAATGTAGAAGATAACGATCACTAGGACAGCCGTAGACAGAGAGAGGGAGTTGTTTCAGTGCCAGTGGATCAGAGCGGACCTTATGTTAAAGTAACTAGAGCAAATGTAACGGAGCCCTTTCTGCTGGATACTGGTGCTGCAAAGAGTTCAATCATGCATTAAAAACTCCCTGGCGCGCCTTTGTCTGGCGAAATGAATGTCTCAGTAGGTTTTTCTGGCGCCCCAGTTAGGAACCCGATTTCTAGTCCTATGTCACTTTCTGTTGGACCTTGTGAGCTAAAAGCACCCCTCATCCTAACGACAGGTTGTGGTGAAAATCTGCTAGGATTAGATTTGCTAAAAAGATTGCATGCAACGCTATATTGTTCTCCCTCAGGAGTACAACTTAAATTAGGCAAGAAAGTGATTTCCCCGATGTATTTGTCTAAAAATGCAATGCCACCTGAATTGTCATCCCTTTCGGATGTCCTTTGGGCTACTGGTCCCAATGATGTGGGTCTTTTGGAAATACCGCCATATGTGGTCACTTTAAAAGCCAATGTCAGATTGCCACGTATTCCCCAGTACAAGATCTCCAATGAAGGTCAGAAAGCATTGTTAGCAATTGTCAGTGATTTGATTAAAAAGGATGTAATTGAAGAGAGAAGAGGCAACGTTTGCAATAGTCCTGTTTTACCTGTCTTAAAACGAACGGACCCTTCACAGCCACCTGTTTACAGATTTGTGATTGATCTTAGAGAGGTTAATAAGATTGTTGTACAACAGTTTCCAGTTGTCCCTGATATAACTGCCTTGTTAACTATGATTCCAGCCTCAGCTGCATGGTTCTCAGTGATCGATCTGAAGAATGCTTTCTTTAGCATCCCAATTGCAGAGGAGAGCAGAGACATTTTTGGCTATAGTTTAGGAGGTCGCAGCTTCCGCTTTAAACGCGCTCCCCAGGGCTACTGTGAGAGTCCATCAATATACAGTCAGGCTTTAAAAGCGCAGCTTGATGCACTTGTTTTACCTAGTGGTGCTATCCTCATTCAGTACGTCGACGATTTACTAATCGCCGCGGATACTGAAAAGATTTGCAAAAACGCTACCTTGTCATTGTTGCGTCATTTGTCTGCCTTTCATCACAAAGTGTCTCTCTCAAAGCTGCAATATTGTCGACAAGAAGTGACCTACTTAGGTCATCTCTTATCGAAGGAGGGAAGGAAACTGACCCCAGAACGAATTCAAGCCATTGCACAGTTGAGTGTGCCACGAACACAGAGAGAAGTGCGTGCTTTCTTGGGCATTACTTCATACTGTAGGCATTGGATTCCCAATTTTTCCTTGTTGGCAAAACCTTTGTTAGCATTAACATGCAAAGACACACCGAATCCTATTCTATGGTCTGAAGAGTGTCAGAAAAGTTTTTTGGAATTGCGTAATGCATTATGTTCAGCTCCTGTGTTGGGTACCCCTGACTACAGCAAGCCTTTTACATTGTATGTTCATGAGAAAGATGGTTGTGCATTATCAGTGTTAACACAGCCTTTTGGCGATAGACCGCGTCCATGCGCATATTTTTCGTCAACCTTGGACCCGGTAGCGAGGGCATTGCCAAGTTGTCTGAGAGCTACAACTGCCGCAGCTATGTCTATTCGACAGTCTGCTGGCCTAGTAATGGATAATACATTGATTGTCATGGTTCCACATGCTGTGGACACATTGTTAAACAGGACCAAGACACACCACTTAACTAGTGCGCGATTATCCGGATATGAGCTGACACTGTTAGCAAACCATATACACATAAAGAGATGCAACATGTTGAATCCAGCTACACTATTACCAATTCCAGCAGACCTAGATGAGATTGAGCAACATGATTGTCTGTTCAGAACAGAAGAAGAGACGAAAGGAAGAGTAGATCTTAAAGATACTCCCCTGACTGAGTGTGATGGTACTTTATGGGTGGATGGTTCGTGTTTCAAGCTTCCAAATGGTGATACGACTGCTGCATATGCTATCACGACTTTGCACACGATTGTGGAAACTGCGCGTGTGCCACAGAATTCGGCTCAAGCAGCAGAACTGATTGCCCTTACAAGAGCATGCGTTTTGTCCGAAGGAATGAAAGTGAACATATATACGGATAGCCAGTACGCCTTTGGCGTTGCTCATAGTTTTGGGCGGTTGTGGAAAGAACGTGGGTTCCTGACTTCACATGGAGCTAAGATTCAGAATGGCAAGTTGGTGAATGATCTCCTTGAGTCGCTGACCCTACCGTTACAAGTTGCGATTATGAAATGCAGTGCGCACAAGAAAATCACTGATGATGTTGGTCGTGGTAATGCGTTTGCTGATGAAGTCGCGAAAGAAACAGCAAAAGATGTGAAGACTCGAATGTATGTTGCAGGCCCTGCAAGATGGGTTGGTGATGTTGGAATGTGTGAAAACACAATAGAGAGTGTAAAGTCCCTTCAAGCTGAAGCCACAGAGAAAGAGTTGAGCAAGTGGAGAGAAAGTATGGGTAAGTTGGATGAGAATGGTTGTTGGATTGATCTGTCAGAACATAGGCGATGGTTGTTACCTGATGCATATGTGCTTCCAGTGGTTACTATGGCACATATCAGTACGAAAGGAATCTGTAAGTTGTTGGCTCCAGTATGGCAGAATGCTGGAATTCCTAAGTGTGCAGAGAATGTGGTCAAGAATTGTATGGTATGCTTGAAGTACAACCCTGGTAGGGGAACCCCAACTCCAGCTGGTCATTTTGCGCCTCCATCATATCCATTTGAAGTTTTGCAGCTAGATTTTATCCACATGGAAAGGTGCAACAACCTGAAATATGTATTGGTGCTTGTCTGCGCTTTTTCAAAATAGATAGAGGCGTATCCCCTAAAAGACAACACTGCTCTATCCACAGCCAAAGCCCTTGTGAAGGAATTTTTCCCTAGGTTTGGAATGCCAAGAATGGTGTGGAGTGATAATGGGAGTGAGTTTGTGGGTCAAGTGGTGAAGGATGTGTGTGAGGGGTTGGGGATAAAGCAGAAGTTCCACGCTGCAAATCACCCCAATCAGCTGTATTAGTAGAGCGCTACAATGGCGCTCTAAAACTCAAGCTGGCCAAAATCCAGGCGAGCTCCGGTCTTAAATGGCCTGACGCTCTGCCTCTAGCACTCCTGTCCACCAGAATGACCGTACACTCACGAGTGGGACTTAGCCCATACGAGGTTATTTTTGGCCGCCCGGCCAATGTATGGGGTGTGCCAAGACCGGCGAAATTCAGCAAAATCGAACATCCAGTACTGCTTGATTACTTGTACGAATTGAGGGCTAAATTGCGTGTTTTACACCAACAGGTGCACGATACTCTTCCCCAGGCCTCTGAGGCTCCAGGACACCCTATCGACCCTGGCACATGGGTTCTGGTGAAAAATTTCCAGCGCAAGAGCAACGATGAGCCTCGTTGGATCGGCCCTCATCTCGTACTTCTGTCTACAAGATCAGCTGTTCGAGTAAAGGGGAAGAAGAACTGGATCCACGGCGCCCACGTTAAAAGGATCCCTTTGCCTCTGCCGTATGACCAGTGGGTCCAGGAGGGTATCGCTGACTCTGAAACAGACACTGTACCTCGTTTTGTGCCGTTCAGTGATGCACGCATAAAGGGCACAACTTCAGCACAACAGAGTGACGATATTTTGCAAGAAGCTGTGCCACCGTCAATTCGATTGGACACCACAGAGCCTGAACTCTTGTTTCAAGATCAGACAGTACCTGGCCGTCTCCACTATAATCTAAGACCAAGGCCTATGGACAAATAAATATTCTTTTTCTTTTACCTTTTTATTTTTTGATAACCAGAGCTCTCCCATCTGAAGGACTTTCTTGATTTTTGTTTTTCGAACCACCATCCTGGTTCAGCCGCAGGGTCGCGGTGCCAAGACTTTGGGGAACAGGCCGAAGACGTTAGGTCAACGGTTCTGGTTGGTCTAGGGCGTTCCCAGGACTGACAGGCGTACTCCTTAGCAGAAGATACTCACCCGCCGCGAGCGGCACGATTAGAGGATGGAGTTTTTCAAGGTGGAGAGACCCGCTGAGGAAATGAACTTTAAAGCAAGAATGTGTAAAATAATGAAGAGCAAACATTTTGTATGTTTATGCCTGTTTGTATTATGTAGTATGGTAGTGTTTACTGTAGGATTTGTATTCTTCTCTTCTCAAGAGCCCATTGCACCCACTGTACAGCCTATACCTCCTCCTACTATCTCCTCACACTCTTTTCACCCTCTGCCTGAACACGAACAAGCTAGACGATCAGAGTTTGTGAATAACTCGTTTATTCAGCTCCTGCACCAGCACCAACTAGTCATGAATACAACCAATTGCTGGGTGTGTGGTTTAATGCCACATACCATTAATAAGGGTATTCCCTATCTAGTGCTGCCGTTTAGTTACAATGGATCGTCATGGGCATTCCAGACCATGTTTCTCTTTGCATTAGATGCCTACTCCCCGCGACAACCGCGTTCCATCAGACCTAGCACCAATAACAAAGCTTTAATGAAAGGAGTTGCCGATATGAGCAGAGATATCGACGCATACTCATTTATTCCCAAAGAAGAATTGACAGCTTATGTAGGGTGGAACGCAACGGGGTATAGTATTAGTCTGGGTGAAAGACAGCGAAAAATCTCATCCCCAATCTGGGTCGTACCCCACATAGGTCGGTTCTGTTTACAAGGTAATGGTCAGAATCCAAGAGCTCAGCTGGGGAGAAGTGACTGTACTGAAACGTACACTTTTCCGTCACAGTTTTCCCCAGCGTTTTTGGCTGCCAAGGGCACATATTTTGTCTGCAATGACCGAGCATATACATGGTTGCCCCCTGATTTCTCGGGCACATGTTATATTGCAAACTTGCTACCGCCAACATTTACTGCTGCCTCTGACTATCACAAGACCAGAGTTGCGAGAGGCGTGATTAGTAAGGAGGATACTGGCGGTCAGGAAGGCGGAGACTTCTTATTAGGTTTCCTGCCGTTTTGGGGACCTATGGTCAATAGTAGGAACCTGAGACAACTGACTCGTGTGGTTGAATCCACCGTTAATGTTACGGCTGGTGCCCTTGGTAATTTGACAGCTGAGCTCCAAGCGGATCGCCTCATGACTTTGCAGAACCGCATGGTTCTAGACGTTATACTTGCAGACCGCGGTGTAGTATGTAAGGTTATCCAATCTAGTTGTTGCATTTTCATACCAGATAACGCTCCAACAGTTTATCAAGCCATCTCCAAACTGCATAAAATATCTGAGTCCATACACGTGGATAAAGGAGATTGGTCACTGGTGGGGTGGTTCTGGGAACTGATATCTGCCTGGGGTTGGAAAGTTCTGATGGTCATTGGAATGATCTTAGCCATCCTTTTCCTGTTCTGTCTGTGCATACAGTGTGCTCCTGCAATATGTGGCCTCTGTGCTACATTATGTGTAAGGAAACCTGTATCGAGGGACGAGCTAAGTAATAGGATGATGCTACAGCAACATCTCCATGACTTCGTGAATATTGACCTAGACTCGGATTGAAATGAGTATAGTTATTGCCTATGTAAGGGCAAAAGGAGGGTCTGTCGTACTTTACAATTTGGGACCACGTAGGAGGCAGGGCCCTACCCCTGTCTATCCCGGTATTAGCGAACCGCGAATGGTCAATGCGGTATGTACAAGTGCTTTGTGTAACGTTTTAGCTATGAATGCACTGTGTATACGTTATTATATATCACTACGTGGGTTCCATCTTAGAGCGGTGGCCATCTTATGGTTGCCCTCACATAGGCTACATATCCTGAAGCAAATACGGGCCTTTTAGAGCACATGTGCCTTCCTTTGACTTTTCTGTGACCTGGGCAGCTTGGCTCCGCTGCCCCAGGTCAGTCCGGTCTCACGAGCTCCCCGTCCTCTGGCCACCTGTGATTAGCATCAGGGCTTGACACACCATAAAGCCTTTACATTAAACACGAGCCTCCAGCTAATCTCTTTCACACCTGACTGTTCCTGCTTTATGGCTTGTTTTCCAAACAGGAGATGCTCATGTTTATTGGGGCCTATCGATATCTGATGTGGGATCTGAGCCTTGCTGGGTAAATAATTGTGGGCTGGCTTAACTGGAATGTGTGATGGTCATCATGACTCTGCCTTTTCGTTTGTAATGTATACCTATGAATGACCATGCCATAAAACAAGGAATGTGTGCCTGAAGCATGATATTTTGTATTTAAGGAGAAGCCCGTTTCTGTAATTTTAAGCAGTCTCCTGAGAACATACACGCTGTTGTACTTCTAGGATACCTGTAATTGGTCTGCAGCCAATAAACTGATCTTTGACTTCACCCAGAAGACTCTGTGTTTCTGTAGGTCTGAAACAGGAAGAACCCGAAGTCATAGGATGTCTTCCCCTGCACGGCTGGGCTTAAAATTCCCAGTACTTCAATGTGGGCCTAAGTAGTTTACACTAAATTCTATTTACCCAAAAGAAAATTTCCCAAAATTAAAATGTTCACCAACATCTCACTGCAAACTTCAAATCAACATTTTCCACTTAAAATATCACCAGATTTCTTCCGGCACAACAATTACCTTAATAAAATACCCTTCTGACCTTTCACAAGATTCGCGCTACGCAACTCTAATCTTCTCCTTTCTTGTCAATTTCCAAAGCAGTAACAGACACCAACGTTCATGCGCAATAAAAGGAGATTGCAATAATCTTAGCCTCCGGTCTTGTCATAAAGTACATTTATTCCATCCGAAGTACAACATTTTCCCTACTGTTGTGCTGTTTGAAGTGGGAATAGTAAATGTAACCTCTCTTAAGGCTCTGTTCGGTGACTCTCTGGCTGTCACCTCTGCTGTTCAGCGCCTGTATTCTGGAAGTTTCGTATGTAGATGCCGGGGAGCCTTTCTTTTCCGGATCAAAAGCCCTGCTTTTGGGAGGCTGTGCGAGTTATTAAATTTCTGGCACTCCAACTCGGAACTGTCCCGCCGCTCAGGAGGAAGCCTACCAAAGGGGATGATGGACGGAGCGTTTGAGCAAATCAAACACTCACCCCCAGTCAACTGATCTGGGTTTAGTCCATCATCATTCTTTAGCTCACTCCACCAACCCAGTTCAGACATGGCCATATGCAAATCAGTCTGACCCTGTGCCTCATGGGAACAGTCCAGCCCGAACTGCCAAGCCATGTCTTCCCTGGACCGGAAACAAGCAACCTGGGACCGGTTTCGGGTTCAAAACCCTCATCCGCCAGGCTATCTTGAATCCAGTGGCAAAGTGAGCAAGGGACCCACGTCTGGGCATACCCTGCCAACTTAGGGCAAACAAAGCGATACCAAAGGGGATGATGGACAGAGCCTTTGAGCAAATCAAACACTCACCCCAGTCAACTGATCTGGGTTTAATCCATCATCATTCTTTAGCTCACTCCACCACCCCAGTTAAGACATGGCGATAGGCAAATCAGTCTGACCCTGTGCCTCAAGGGAACAGTCCAGCCCGAACTGCCAAGCCATGTCTTCCCTGGACCGGAAACAAGCATCCTGGGACCAGTTTCGGGATCCAAACCCTCATCAGCCAGGATATCTTGAATCCAGTGGCAAAGTGAGCAAGGGAACAACGTCTGGGCAAACCTTGCCAACTTAGGGCGAACAAAGCGATACAAAAGGGGAGGATGGACGGAGCATTTGAGCAAATCAAACACTCACCCCCAGTCAACTGATCTGGGTTAAATCCATCATCATTCTTCAGCTCACTCCATCACCCCAGTTCAGACATGGCCATATGCAAATCAGTCTGACCCTGTGCTTCATGGGAACAGTCTAGTCCGAACTGCCAAGCCATGTCATCCCTGGTCCGGAAACAAGCATCCTGGGACCGGTTTCGGGTTCAAAACCCTCATCAGCCAGGCTATCTTGAATCCAGTGGCAAAGTGAGCAAGGGACCCACGTCTGGGCATACCCTGCCAACTTAGGGCGAACAAAGCGATACCGAAGGGGATGATGGACAGAGCGTTTGAGCAAATCAAACACTCACCCCCAGTCAACTGATCTGGGTTTAATCCATCATCATTCTGTCCCGCCGCCCAGGAGGAAGCCTACAGCATCCAGGGTGCACCATATCAAGTGCAGCTGCCGCGAGTGAGGGGGAGGCGTGGTGATCGCGCTTAAAGCGCTGCCTCTCCCCCCGCGGCGAGGGAGACTTTGTCATACCTGTTGCCTCGCCTGTCATTACCGTTAGGAGCCTTTCTTTGCCGGATCCAACGCCCTGCTGGTGGGAGGCTGTGCGGGTTATTACATTTCTGGCCCTCCAACTCGGAACTGTCCCGCCGCCCAGGAGGAATCCCACAGCATCCAGGGTGCACCACATTAAGCGCAGCTGCCGCGAGTGAGGGGGAGGCGTGGTGATTGCGCTTAAAGCGCTGCCTCTCCCCCCGCGAGAGGGAGACTTTGCCATACCTGTTGCCACACCTGTCATTAGCGTTGGGAGCCTTTCTTTGCCGGATCCAATGCCCTGCTGGTGGGAGGCTGTGCGGGTTATTACATTTCTGGCACTCCAACTCGGAACTGTCCCGCCGCCCAGGAGGAAGCCTACAGCATCCAGGGTGCACCACATCAAGCGCAGCTGCCGCGAGTGAGGGGGAGGCATGGTGATCGCGCTTAAAGCACTGCCTCTCCACCCACCGCGCGGGATGCGCACAGGATGTAGCCCGGACGAAGCCCAGACCAAGGGCGGGCCCGTCTGAGGCCATCAGAGGCTGAAGGAGGCTGGGCTGGGCCACGTTATTCGACTTTGACAGAAGCCGTACATGTTGTTCTGACCTCTGTTCTGGGATTATCCAGCCATAAGGTAACCTGAAGCTGTTTGTCAGTTACTGCCCCCCATTGTATTGTTTTGTGGGTCTGCAATTGTGCCACTTGGCAATTATTGACACAAAATGACCAAATCAACACTCTAGATGCATTTATTGTGAGGGCTGAGTCACTCCTAACACATGAAATTGAACTGACCAAGAGACGGCTGTCTCTGGACCCTGCCACGCTTCAGTCCCTTTTATCGCTAGGGGGTCCAATTAGAGTTAACGTAACACATCCAAACACAGAAAACATATTACTAACGAAGACAGGTTCTGTTTCACCTAATTCACCCCTGTTAAGCTTGGACTCACCTAACACGTCTGTACCAGTTGCGCCCTTGATTAATAACAGGGGACAGGGAATGTCAAATCAAATGTTCAACCTATTAAAAGGAAGAGAAACGCCGACATCGCTAGGACTAAACCCAAAAACACAAAAGGCTGTCAATCTGCCAGCAGTACAAACCACCATGTGGTTGTCACTACAAACTCAGTAGCTACCCAGACAGACATCACTTGAGAACTTTCGTGTAATGAGGCTAACACAGACACTGCCGGGGAAGCCACACTTGCAGGGCCTGCAATGAAAGTACTTGAAACTATGCTGGCTAACATTAAGGAGGTGATTGACACAAATTTTGATCTGCTTTGAGGGAAATGAAAGGATTTGGACTCTGTTATGGACAATCTAAGCGGCAGGAAGGAGAACCCTGTTGCCAATGATGGCCGCAGAGGTCATTGCCACGGACCATGGGGACCATAACCCTATTAAAATAATATTGAGGTTGGCATCCCGGCCCGTGTTTACTTCCGAATGCAGGGCCAAAAACCTCACGCCCTCAACTGACAACTTAAGGCTAATATGGAAGGGCGCTGATAGCGGCGAACTGTTTAAATCACTAGTCAAGGACAACATGCATCTAATTAACTCTTGCTTGTCATTACAAACTGCACATACAGAGGTAGTCCACGATTTTGCTAAACTCTGTCTGACCACCAAAACTCTCCTGTCAAAACCTGCCATTTGGGCAGGAAACAACCTCAGATGGGTCGACCGTGAGTGCTCAGTGGCCAATAGGAACCTCCGCAGGGCATTGTCATCCAACCCAAGGTGTGCCATCGATGTGCAATTGGCAAGGCGGAAGTATAATACATCGATTTCAAATAGGAAAGGAGCCCTTTTAAATGAACGCTGGGAAGTCCTATAACAGGCCACAACTATAAAAAAGGGTAATGTTTTCAGGTCCGCAGTAAGGGACCTCCGATCCATGGGTCAGCTACTAACCCCTATCAGTTGCATTATCTCTAGTGAGTCTTGGGAAAACCATTTCTCAAAAATGTATGCTACTCCCTTACCAGAGACAGATCAGTATGACTTCGGTCCACTGACCAACATAGAGCGAACTATTTCTGAAGTAGAAGAGGCTATGCATCAGAGTATCGTGAACAAAGCACCTGGCCCCGATGGGCTGCCAATTGACTTAATAAAATGGAAACCAGATTTCTGGGCCCTGTTACTTCTGAATGTATTTACTAGCCTAACCCACGCCACGCTACCTGATATGTGGGCCAAGAGTATCATAGTTCCAATTTTTAAAAAGGGGGATCAGTCCCAGCCTAGTAATTATAGGCCGATCACACTAATTGACAATACTCTAAAAATACTGGGAAGAGATTTATACAATAAGGTCAGAGGAAAATGGTATTTTATAGCCCTGCCAGTTAGGCTTCCGTAGCAAGGTGGGCACAAATGAACAATGTCTTAACCTCAATTTGGTAATTAGGAAATAAACCAGCGCGCGGAAGTCCCCGGTCTATTTGGCCTTCATGGATTTGTCCTCGGCATTTGACCTTGTTAATAGGTCAAAGCTCTGGACTCTCCTTCTGGCATATGGGCTGGACGAGCATTTGGTACATTTTTTAGCATACCTTCATAAAGATCTCCAGGCGCAGGAGAGGATTGGCATGGGTGGAGAGGTTTCAGGAGCCATTAAGGTAGGACTGGGGGTCAGACAGGGCTGTGTCTTGGCCTCCCTCCTTTTTATTATTTACATCAACGGGCTGAACAACTCGCTAAAAACCTCGACCCATGATGTCCCCACAATCAATGTGAAAACTCTTCCTGTGTTACCATACGCAGATGATGCGGTTCTCATAGGACGCGCCCCGAATTCCCTGCGTATTTTAGTACAGACTATTGTCAAGTATATGGATAGTTTGGATCTATGTGTTAATTTAAAAAAATCATTTTTAATGTCCTGTGGTCCTGAGAAGCGCCAGCTAAGCTCCATTGTGTTGGCAGCCAGAAATTGACAAGCACCCGCACGTTCCCTTATCTTGGGTTGGTCTTTGCTGCGAACGGCTCCTGGACTGAGCATCTTGCCCACTCCAGGAGCAAGTTCTCAAAGGCCATTAATTCAATTCTTTTTTTTTTTTTTTTTTTTGAAAACCTTTATTGACAGTTCAATAAGAACAAGTATGGGCCTACAACCCCCCAGGGCCGGCCGCTAAGCAATCAGAGCAATAACGACAAGTATAAACACAGGCAGCACTACGGGGAGCAAAATCGTACTGCTAATACTGTGAACAGCGTAAGTAGGGCACCAGGAGAAAGAGGTTTTCATTTTATGATGAAACAAGGCAGAAGGATCAGGTGACAAGCAATTTTAAAACAACGATCACGGATATGCAGAGTAATGAACGTTAGCGATTTACAGCAATCTATTCGATCAATGGCGCAAACACAAGAACATCAGGATGGGGAAAAACATAGTATACAGTTGTGCCCGCAGTCCCCCGCCAGAACTCCCCAAGAACACCCCGGAAGTTGTGAACACATGGAACGGCAACGAGGCATAGCAAAAGGAGGTGTATCACGCTGATCCCAGAAAAAGAAAAACAAAAAGAATCAGAGAAGAAAAAGGAGGCCATGGAAAAAAAAGATGAAAGAATACAGAATCCCCTCCCCCAACCCCCCACCCTGCACCTCTGCAGATGAGTACGGCCCCCCCCCAGCAGTGTGCCTGTCGCCCTGGAACCAGACCCGAAATGTAGGAGAATAGGGAAAAAGAAGTAGGAAAGGACCCCCACCAGACGGGGGGGTAGAGAAAGTATTTATAAACTGGAGGAGGGCCTTCATAACAGACCCCCTGCTTCTCCCTCCCGCACGGTAAGGTTCCCCTAAAGTGAACAAGGAACAGCACAAAAACAATCTTCTCAAACCACGATGGGGAGCATTATGCACCTATTGTGCCAGTAGCCATGTCAGGAGAGCACACCACCCCAAGCCCGCCCGTCCACTAGGCGACCACCCCCGAGGGGCCAGCCTCATCCCTGACCACTCTGTGGAATTCTGCCCATGCCAACCCCTCGACCCAGCACCATACCCAATGTTCCTAGGCAGAGGAATGTCCAACAACGACAGAGAAGCGACGCACACAGGTGGGGTGGAAGTCTCTGAGCATCAACACAGTCCGCCGCGTGAGGAAACAGGCTTCCCAGTGCTGCCCTAGGATCTGCACTGCACGCAAGGTTCAGGAAGGCAGAAGCAGCCAAAGCAGACATTAGTTGCTGGAGTTGTCTCTGGGTCGCAGGAGGGCATGCACGGGATGAGGCCACCACATCCCACTCAGGTCCAACGCCTCCGGGACAGATCAGGCCCTCAGAAGGTCGAACACACTGTAGCATATTGGCCGGGGCGTCCAGTCGTGTACTAACCTCAGGGGTGGCCGCCACAGCGTCCTCCTGCGCGCAGTGTGGGTAGACTCTGTGTTCGTGCGGACAGGCGGGCCGCCACTGCCCCAACTCCGACGCCACACCATCGAGCTTACTCCCCAAGATCACGAAACCATGAACCAAGGAGGAGTGAAGAGTACCAAGAGCCTCGAGGAGGTCGCCGTACCCCAGCTCAGCTCTCTGTGATCTCGCCGCCACACTCCCAAAAATCGTACGCTCACAGGCCCGCTGCGGCCCAGCGGACAGGATGGTAGGCTTCATCGACCCAAGATGGCCGCCAAGTATGCCCGACCCTCACCGGGGCCGGGACCCCGGGACAAGCGTCGCGATGTCCACGTCGCGGGTGACCGGGTTCCGGGGGCAGGCAAAAAACTATCCGTGGTCACGGGCAACAGTCGTCCCCACCACGGACCAGCTCCCGTAGAAATCCGGGGGCGGCCCGCAATGATCGGGGCAGGATACGGACGGCGGCCGGGCAGCTCACCAGCAAGGCAGGGGCAGTCACCGGAGGATCTAAGATTTGCACCCCCGGTCATGCACTCGGTCAGCTACACTGGGCAGTAGAAGTGACCACGCCGAAATGTAGGCCGAGTTTGGCACCGCTCCGGTGGGCCGACTCCACCCAGTCACCACCGGCCGCTGTTGTCGCACTGCCACCCGGCCACGGCGTCCACTCGATGTCCCGGCTCCAGGGCCGCACAGGCCGCAAAGTTCAGATGCAGTTTTCTCCGGCGATAGCACGGCTAGAAACCTCGGAGTCACACAGTCGGGAGCCCCTCTCCTTCAGAAACACGACCACGTAGCACAGGTTGAGGATCTCAGGCAGGATATCCGTGCGGGATGCAGAGGTTCACGGAGCCGGGAGTCTACGCTGCCGTCCCGGTCGCCATCTTGGCTCCTCCACCCATTAATTCAATTCTTAGCCTTCCCCGCCCAAAGGCCACTGGTGCTATTTTAGCTGTTCAAATATTATTTCAATTAGAGTGCGTTCCAGTAGCCACGTATGGGGCGGAGATTTGGGGCATTGCAAACAGTTCCTGTATTCAGCAGGAAGAACATAAGTTTTGCAGGAAACTGCTGGGCAATCCAATCTCCACCTCACAATATATCTGCATCAGAGAACTCAATCTTAATTTCATATCGGATTTTATACGTGCCCGACCGGCTCTTTTTTGGTTATCAGTTTGGAAGAATCAGGCAGCTTCCCTTACCAGAGAGATTATCACCGATTGTGTTAAGTGTGAAAAAGGGATGGATATTCCTTGGTTGATTGGAGTGCACCAAAGCTTGCGCAGTGTCAACAAAGAATGTATTTTTTTAAACCCAAGTATAGTTGAAACTGTGCCCGAAAAGGAGCTTAGAGATGCCCTCTATTCTTCATATAATACAGAAAGGATTGGTACGGAATCAAAGAAATCTTCTGTTCTTAGTTACATGTCCATTGAACAGTACCACCATCCCCTACCTATATATCTCACCCTACCTATGAGCCACTGGGAAAGGAGCCTACTATTCCGCTTAAGAGCAGGAACTGTTAGATTTGCACTATGTTTGCCTCTTGGTTACCACCCCAATCTTGATCATGTACCATGTCCTTGTGATGGGGTGAGTGGCCAATCAATTTTACACTTCTTATTTTTCTGTAAATACTATATGAAATATATTAAGTGGCTTTTATACCCATTTTTTAAAAAGAAGAGGCCAATTAGTCTGGATAATGCCTATTCGTGTTTACTCTCCTTGGTTGATGAAGAGTTGATTTTTCGCATAAGTACATTTTTGAGAATTGCCACTAGAGCACGCAAGACCATGTCCAATCCCTGAGATTCTATTATGATTGAATATTTTTTTATAATTGATTGAATATTTTTTTATAATTTATTTATTTATTACCAATGAAGTTCTTTTTAACTTGCTATTCAATTTTCTACAATGCTATGGCTATATCATTGTAATCTTTTTATTACCATATATTTCTTATTCTCCGCTGGTCATTTAATTTGTTATGATGCTGTGCTTTTATGGGTACTAAGCTACCCAAATAAAGTTTATGAACTGAACTGAACCTCTCTTAAGTCCAACAGCTTCCCTACTATTGCTCTGTTTGGAGTGGCAATAGTAAATCTTAAATATTTTATTTATTGTCTGTACACACACATCCACACACACACAAACACACACACACACATGTGTTTGTGTCAGTACATAATTATATATTTATATATATATGTAGTAATGAATATGAGTGTAATTAAATTTATTCGCACAATGTTAAACCCATATATTCAAATATTTAACAATTACTGCTTTAACCTCTATTTCTATGAAAAAATCTATATTTTTATATATTTTTGGACAATAATATTTGTCAAGGATATTTTTTTCCGGTTAGTGTGGTACTTACCATTAAAAGCCTAAGAGCGTGATAATGTGGTAAACAATATTTTTGTCAGTGATATTTTTTACCACAGTATTGTGCCAGTGAACGGATGAGGGGGAGGAGCTGTCACCTATCACACTTGCACACCACAAAGGCTCTGTCTGAGCACACTCATAAAGCATTTGACACTAGCCGATTGTGTCCCCAGAAATTCTGGGACCAGGACAGAGAGGGAGGACATTCCAAACATCTTTGTGGGGGCGGACCCCAGAACCTTTTACTTCAAAATGGGCACCAGGTGTAAATATCAGACCATCAGACCCAACTCTTCATTACACCGCTAGACCTGTGGAAGACTCAGAAGGACTGCTACGCTGTTTTGGCAGAAGGACTGTTATTCTGTTGTCCTACTGGCCTGTTGCCTGAGTGAAGGAATGTACCTGCATCTTGAACCCAGGACCACCAGAGTGACTTAAAGGGCTAGTTAGCTGGCCTCCTGACTAGAACCTCGGAGACAGAAAGATTCAACCACCTTCAATTCAGCATCTGGACTCTCTCTACTGTGAGTCCTAATCTCCCAAGTGGTGCCACCTCAGTCCTGGACCCTTAGAAGTGGACCTGAAGATGCTCTGCCAGCCTAGCAGTGGTCGCAGCAAAAACGACGAAGCATGACACATTGCCTTACAAAACTCTGCATTGAAAGAGCTCCGTGATGCATCTTTGATGCAGACCTATACTTCGCAAGTCCCTAGTCAACGGGATCCTCGATGACGATGCAGGACTACATGTTGCAGCCTTGCAGCTTTCTTAAACAGCCACTGGTGATGACTTTCCACACTAGAGCCTCACATCGCCTCTGCTGCGGGAAGCATCCTCAACGCGGGATCTCGCAACACTCCTCAATCAGGATTTAAGGTACTCTTGTTTAGTGGGCCTAACTTGGTCCCCTTACCTGACCAACACTCCATCGTGGTTGGCCTAAACTTGTGACTTTGTCCTGGTCAGGTGACACCCCATAACCACAGTTGGCTTTTTGTGCTTATTATTGGCACTATTTTCACTTAAATCTTTAAAATTGCATATCTTCAATTCTACTGATTGGATTTTCTTTTGCCATTTTGGCATGACATAATTTATTACATTTTACTATATTTCTTTAAATTGTTGTAGGATTTTCCCTTTGTTACTGTCTGAAGTACTGCATACATACTTTATATGTTGCCTCTAAATTAAGCCTGACTGTTTTGTGCCAAGCTACCAAAGGGTTACGCGCAGATGAATTTGTAGTTTGCCTGTATTCCGCTCTAACAGAGAGGGTGGTTCCTGCTTGAGTTGGGTTTCACCTACCTCAAGCATTAACCAAATTTCAAACAGGGTACCTATGATACTTTGGCCTCGGCACGGCTGTAGGCCAGGGCCTACTAAACCAAGACATTTCTGAGAACTATACACTTAGGGCTTTCACACAGGACTGTGTGAGTTGCATAGTTCCACTCCATTTTCTTACCCAGAATGCCCTGTGAACCTCAAACTTTGGCTAGCGTCACACAATTTTGAGAGGAAAAGTTCTGAAATCTGTGTGATTTTACATAATTTCAGCCATTGGATTTTCCTAGTGAAAAAAATTGTACCCTACTTGTGTGGCTGGCACAGCTCTCCTGCTGTGCCGCAAGGGATGCAGAGTTGAGCTTTTGTTTTTCTGTCATGCAACGTAGCACCACGCACCTTTTTTCTCTTTTTTTGTGGGGTGCACACTGCACGGTCCCAGCCAGGCACCCCACATGCTACTGAAGTTAGGGGCAACCCAGGAAGCCCACCCCTAAGTACTCTGCCGGCTGCTGCATGACAGCCTTCCTCCTTCTCTGCTGTGTGAGCCAGCAGCTGTTGTCTGGGGCAGTGAGTGTGTCAAGTAGTGGTCACCTGCTCTCCCCAGACATAGGCGCAGGAAGTGAGGACGGGGCCAACACTATGGGTGGGGTGGGTTCAACGGCGGTCCCATAGTACTGTTGCATTGACCCCAGGGCGATGGGGGACACTGGTGCAAAAGTGAAGATGGGAAGGCGACTCTATGCACACCCACTCCCTGGAGCATTTAAATAAATAAATGCTGTGCTGGGCCTTGGCCCACCTTGGGAGTAAGAGGTGGATGAGTTTGGACTCATTTTACTTCTGGTGGTAAGCTCTAGCCACAATGGGCAGTCGCACCAAACCTTGTCACCTTCAAAGCGGTGCAGTTCTCAGGGAGCTGGTTCTCCTGGCTCCCTGCACCAGCCTTCCTCCTGGCCTTGGTTTCTATAAACAGAAGTCCAAAGATTTCACTAAAATGGTCATCAGGGGTGTAAGGGGCTGGCCTCACTGGTCCTTGAGGAGACCACCTGTTCCTGGGGTAAAATGGGAAGAGTCTTTAGTCCTTTGTGGGCATTAGGGGAGTCTTCCTCCCAGTTTTTAATGGCAGCCCCAGGGGCCCCCAGCAAAGCACAGAAAAATCTTCAGGCAGGATAAAGTCTCCCCCTTGTGCAAGAGTTTTCAAAGGTGAGATGAAGGTTCCAGAAGCCAGGCACCCCTGGCCTTTTCGAGGGTGCCACGTAACTGCTCCATCTCTGTCCCCAACCCTCCTGCACTGCATGCTGGGACAGTTGAAAATGGCACAATCCAGGAATTACTATTCACATCTCCTCAGGGGGCCTCAGCTCTGCCCCTCACTCATATCACTGCAGGGGTCTTCCTCACTAGATTTTCAAAGGGAATACCCCTCCTGTGTTAGCTCCAGAGGTCTGGGCTCCCTCCTTTGTTCAGTGGGCTTGGGACGGCTAATCCCTGGTACAGTATGAGAGCTGATTGATGGATGCAGATCAAAAGCCCCACTCCATTCCTCCTCAGGAGCTAGGTTAAGCACTGTTAAGTGCACCTTTTGTGTGGGGAGGACTTTGTTCCTGCTGCTGGAGAGAAATGTAATTAACCTGGTGAAAAAAGGCCTGGACTCTGATCCCAAACTGAGCCAGAGAAATATGACAATTCTGGATGTCCCATAAATTGCACAGATATCTTTTTGGAACTTGCAGAATGAGCGGAACCGAATTACAACAGCAATAAAACACAAGAAAACATCAAGATGTTGCCTTTCAAATTCTCCAATGGTGATGAGATGGGTAGCTGCGATATTTGGTCCCAGGCACGGACGCCACCAAGGCAAACCTACCAACCCCAGACATTTCTGAAAGCTAGACACCCAGAAGAGTACAGGGTTCACATGAATTGCTTGGAACCCATTACATTTTCTTAAACAGAATACCCTGAAAACCTCAAACATTAGCTACAATTATAGATCTTCACATTTATGTGAGGGCGAGTTCCAGAGTCTGCGGGGTTCACCTAATCCCTACTTCCCAGCATTCCAACACTTGTCCCGATTAAAAGGTTCCCCCACCTGTGTGCCTGAGCCTATTACCTGAGTTGAGGATTGATCAAACCAAGCACCATGCCAAGACCATATTGGGTTGAAATGGTCATAGTTTTCGTCCATTCCTGTAATGTACGTGGAGTACCATTTTTAAACTTTTTCTTTCCTGGGAACAGGAGGGCTTGGCCAAATTATCCACTTCAGGGTAAGGAAAATGCTGAATATTAATCATGGCACCTGGTGTGCCAACCCTCCAAACAAATTCGTGGTTCTTACAAAACTTTATTGTTGCGGAAGATGACGAGCCCTCAAGAAACATTGGCTAATATTCAACATATGTTTTTTATCTCAAAGAGCGCATCTTGCCATAATAACCCATGGCACTGAAAAGAGACCTACTTTGTGTGAGAATGTTCTCCTTGTAAAATCCCAATGTCGACCCCCCCACTCTCTCTCAAAACAAAAAGATGCCCTGGTAGAGTTGTGGTGGTTTCCGCTCGTGGCTCGCAGTGCACCCGTGATCTACGAGCAAGAGCCATTTTAAGAGTCGCATTGTCCCAAAGAGGAGACTCACCCCTCTCTTTGCTGCTTCCCCTGAACTTCGGAAATGCTGCACACATGTAGCGAGGATCTCCCCACAAAAAAGAAAAGAGACGTGGACGTCTCTGACCATAGATGTATGAATTACATTTGTAGTACATTAGCAATACTACTGGAGCACTCCTTGACTACTACAAAATGTAGTTTATGAATTAGACCTCTAGAGTTCTGTGAGAGAGGATGTGACCTACCAGCTAGAGCGGTCGACCTCGAAGCTGGGGAACAGAGGTCGAGTCTTGGCAGGGACGCCCAACATCCTGTGATTTTGGGCAGATCACATAATCTTCCCGTGCCTAACAGAATGAATGTGTTGATCTTTAATGCTGGTGCTCATGTAAAGCGCTCTGAAACCTTGGGGTTGAGTTTGCGCTATATAAAAATCCGCAAGAGTAGCACATAGCGCCAACACTTTTCAAGCCATAGGGGCAGCTCTGGGCACTAGGAAACTGGTGCTGCTCAGCAGCTGTGCACCAATCCGCTGAGCCTCACCCAGCCCAGAAAACAACAGCCTGTCCACACGCCTATCAACGAATAATTGGCCACGTGCCTACTAATAAATGATTGGTCACTCCCATTGAAAGCTGGTCAGACAGACCCATTCGTCAATTATGTTTCCCAAACACACCGGGGCCGACAGACTTAAGACAGACATAAAACAGACTTAAGACAGACTTAAGACAGACTTAAGACAAACTTAAGACAAAATCCTAACTTCTGTGAATACCAAAAGTAGTAAGTTTAGGATTTTGTCTTAAGTTAGTTCTGTGAATCAGGCCCATCATGCTCTATGGCACATCCCAAGAAGTACTGAAGAGGACCCCAGAAGCAGAATAACTACAGATGGTGCAGGTGTATCTACATAGGGGATGTCTTCCTGATTCCCATGGGTGGGGCTTCATGATTTCCCACATCTACGCATGTGTAAATATAATTTCACGCTCCATACATAACCTACGTTCTCAAAATGTTTTAGTGACATCTACTTTTAAGGGCATACAAACAAATCTTCATATCTCCTTTCAGTTGGTAAACACTACAAATGTCCTTGCATGTATATCTGAAAATGTTTAATATGTAAAATTAATAACTGCATGATTTTTAAAAAATTCTTTATAACGAAATATAATAACATAAAGGCATGATTTAAAACAGTGATTCGTAAGAGATCCTAGGTTTCGAGAAAAGTTTGGGCATTTACTTTGTGTGAAAATCTTTATCTTCCAGTTAAAAAAAAAAAAGACATTCTGAAAAATTAAAGAGGGGAATAGGATTGACTTCACATAATTCTGTCTCCATTTTCTAGTCCTCGGATAGAAGCTTTTTCATAAACATATTGTTTTCAAACTCTAATATTAGGACAGTATATTACATTTCCCCAAAAGGAGGCTCCGGTGTCATTTGCATAATAATGTCTCCACTGTGGTTTTGACAGATGGGCCTCCCTGGCGCAGACATACTCTTAGGGGCTTAGCAGTTGATATAAAAATAACAATACGATCAAAAATAATAAAAATGTGTTGTAATGCACACCATAAGTTATGGCTAAGGTTAAATCTGCAGCATTCTGAGATGAAGTGTGAAAGTCACATCCCATTATATAAAATAAATGCCAGGCGCCTAAAAAAGCATTAAAAGACAGCTGACGGAAGCGTTCATTTTTACTATATTTTTTCATTTTATTTTCGGGGCCTTATCTATGCAGAATTGTTTTAACCAACACAAAATGACACCGAAGTCTCCAAGGCAGGAGTAAAAAAAACACATCCTCGGTGTTCCATAATGTGGAATACTTTCATGTGACTTGAAGATGTGCGGTCTCATTTTTTTCATTTTATGCCTTGAGGCAGTGGAAGATATATTTTCTTTTGAATATAGTTTTATGCGGGCAAGTTTCATATTTCTTTTCAGGCAAAATGCAAAATGAATTTAGAAGTGCAGTATTGAAACTTTCTTCGGCTACTAATGTTTGGGCTGAATTTCCTCACGTCATGCTGGAGACGAGGATCTGTCCAGCTGTCTCTAAACTGGCACCTCCGGCCCCCTCTTGAAAGTTATCTGACTTTAAGTTCTAAAGTGAAGACACAGGGGCATAATATCAAGAACTGCCGCTAAAGCGGCGATAATGGGCTTGATAATATGCCGCAGAGAATTCCAATAGAAACCCAGGTTTACACCAGAACATGGGCTTCTATTGGAATTCTCTGCGGCATATTATCAAGCCCATTATCGCCGCTTTAGCGGCAGTTTCCTGCTGCTAAAGCGGCGATAATTTTAACTCCGTTCTTGATAATATGCCCCACAATGGCCTGCAGTTGGTTTCAGGGGTGGCATCAACTTTAGTGTTGATTGAAAAATAGATGATTTCGTAGCCCACATCAGTGAATTTTAAAAACAGCCTTGGCACTAGACAAGAAATCAAGCGAATTATGACGCACTTACTCCTCTGAATACGAGCTACTGACCAGTGTCATCTGAAGGGTTTTGGGAGGCCTGGGCAAGGCAAAATAGTGGGCCCCCATCTGGCACAAGTTTGATTCTTATTATTTCTTTCCTGCTAATTCAAGCCTACATGATGCCAAGCAATACTGAATTATGTGTTAACTTTAATAAGGTCACACGGAAAAATTAAAATATGTCTTTCTCCCAGGGCCCTAAAAATCCTTAAAATGATAGAGGGTGAAGAGATGGAGTCAGTGGTAGTGGTAGGCAGAGCGGGAGAGAATTTCAGATATTGAAATAGGATAGACAATGGTTAAATAGAGAGACAATTTACTATCCCAGGGGACTCTTGAAAGGTGGGGATACTGGGCAATAACTCACTTAGGGGGTCATTAGGATGGCGGAAGGACCGCCACCGCCGGGCCGGCACAGATATTCAGATTTACCCCCAAAAAGTTACAAATGGACTATCCTCGTGTAAATTCAGAAGATATCCTCTGTATTATCACCACTCAATCCAGTTTTAACACGTGGATGCAGAAAGCACATATTTAGAAAAATGTAGTGAGAGAGAAAGGATTTCTGAATGATACTTTGAAAAAAGGTGCCCAATTTTCTCATTTAAATTGACTATTTTATTCAAGACAGGGTTTATACACACAGGGTTAGGAATACAGCTGGCTGTGAGTGGATTTTTCTAGTGACTCCCTTACACTGGCAACTATTCCTTATGGCATTGGCTAGCTACATGCTGCCCAGCAAAGAAGTAGGAACACACTCGAGCTTCAATCATGCTTTTAATTCTCTCAGACACAAGAACAACGCGTGCCTCCCCGATGCGTTTCGGTCTCTTGACCCTATACATTGTGACCATACTTCTGGCCAGATCAAGTTGTCCCTTTTTCACAAAGCTTATGTTTCAATAAAAAGAGGAAATTGTACATACCTATTTATCGAACCATGATGGATGATTTGTTTGCATTTACGAAATCCTGCCAATCCTGATCGTGTAGTGGAGTTTCCAGATCTTATATTGAGGATATTCAGGAGCATGTCTGACTGTTGGCAATCTACTGAAATGTAGGAGTAATCCTGTAGTTCATGTCAGGCGTCTTAGAAGTTGACATTGTGATCTGGGTAATTGTGTCTCCCTCTGCAGGAAGCCATGCAAAACAAATAAGGAGAGGCCGTTTATGAAATGACATCTGTTGTGCAGGTCAGATTGGGTCTGTACGAAATGGGATTACTGCTTGGCTATGGCAGGCGCCTAAGCCAGGCAGAAACCACCACTCTAGTCAGGGTTAGGGAGTTACACACTGAAGATAACCTCTGCTCACCCCCTTGGTAGCTTGGCGTGAGCAGTCAGGCTTATCCCAGAGGCAATGTGTAAAGCGTTTGCGCAACACACTCACACAGCAGCGACACATTAGGCACACCACAAAAGAACCTCCAAACAAGGTTATATAAAAAATAGCTTTTGTATTACTCATGAAACACATTAGAATGCAGTCAAATATATACACTGTGCCACCTGGCACTAAGTATTACTTTACAGGGGATTATATAGATGACAGGACCAATCGGGCCACTGTCAGAACCCTCAAGACATACAAGTAGGGAAAACAACCAGTAACTACTGGTAAAGGTGCTCTTAGCACCCCACATTAGGCAAAAACATAGTAGGCATAAATAATAATAATAATAATAATACAGATGCTTGTAGAGCGCGAACAGCTACCTCAGGTGAGGTGTCCCGGCGCTAGCGAGTCCTACAGCCAAGAGCGAGTAGTCAGGGGGAAGATCAAAATTATTGCATAAAGAGCCAAGTTTTTAGGAGCTTCCTAAAGCTAGCTTCTGTAGTGGCAGATTGGATGGCAGGGGGCAAGGTATTCCATAGTTTAGCCGTGCCGGCAGAGAAGGACCTGCCTCCAAGTCTAGCTTTCCTCACACGCGGAGTAGTTAGTTTGAGCAAGGAGTTTGAGCGCAGCTCTCGTTTTTGGTGGTAACGGGGAAGTCGGAGTTTTAGATAGTTGGGACACGTGCCTTTTAGTGCTCTGAAAGCCAAGGTAAGCACCTTGAACTTAATTCTGCTTGCCACTGGCAACCAGTGCAGCTCGTGCAGATGCGGAGAGATATGCTGCCTGAAAGGGACACATTTTATCAATCTCGCAGCCGCATTCTGCACGATCTGTAAGCGTTGCACCGCATATTTGGGCAGACCAAGAAAGAGGCCATTAGAATAGTCAAGTCGAGATGTGATTGTTGCGTGAACAACCGTTTTTCGACACTCGACTGGTAGCAGGGGCAGAAATTTTCGCAAATTTCTGAGTTTGTGCAGGCAGCCAGCGGTGAGCTGTTGTATATGCGGCAAGAAGGACAAATTCTCATCCCATCTTACTCCTAGATTTTTTGCATGGGTTCCGGGAGATGGTGCAGGGCCCATTTCCGTTGGCCACCACAAGTCCGGAGGGGGGTGTTTGAGATTTCCAAAGAATAACACCTCTGTTTTGCTCGCATTCATTTTGAGTTTATTAGTGTTCATCCATTTGGCCACGTCTCGAAGACAGCCCCTGATTTTACTAAAAGCTGCCTCTGACGTGTCTGTATAGGGGAAGACCAATTGAGTGTCATCCGCGTATGATATTGCCTTGACCCCCCATTTAGCAATCAAGGTGAAAACGGGGCCAGATAGACATTGAACAGCAGAGGGCTGAGTGCCGACCCCTGTGGGACACCACACCAGAGGCCTTTAGGTTCAGAAGAGAAGGGGCCCAGAGCCACTTTCTGGGACCGATCTGTGAGGTAGGAGTGTAGCCAGTTAAGAGCTTTGTCTCCAAGGTTGATGTCCTTAAGTCGAATCAGCAGTCTGCTATGATCTACCGTATCAAAAGCAGCGGATAGATCCAGGAGCACCAGCATAGCTGATGCCCCTGAATCTAAGGACCACCTGATTGACTCGGCAACCTCAATGAGGGCCGTCTCGGTGCTAAAGACGGCCCTAAAGCCAGACTGAGTTTCATGTAGGGCACCGCTTTCTTCAATAAAGCTGTTACGCTGCCGTTGGATCAGTTTTTCGAGCATTTTGCCAGGGGCTGCTAAAAGGGAGATGGGTCGGAGATTGCACAGATCATCCGGCGCGCCTTGGGATTTTTTTTTCAGCAAGAGAAGAGTGGCCTGTTTACAGCAATCCGGGAACATGCCTGTTGTAATGGACGTGTTCCATATGTGTAAGAGGGGAACTGCGATTGCGTCAGACATTCATTTCCACAGTTTAGGTGGGCATGGATCATCAGGTGCCCCAGATTTGCATTTTTTTATTTCTTTCAATGCCTCAGAGAGGGTGATGGGCTGAAATTGATTTAAGGAGGAAGCGGGTGGCTCAGAAACTCCCAGCTCCTCCATAGATGTCGGCTCGGGGTTCGTAAAAGTATCATACACTTTTAATATTTTGGTGTCAAAGAAATCTGAGATGGTTTCACAGAGTCTTGCGGATGGGATAATATCCGTCTCGATGGCTCTGGGCTTGAAGAAAGATTTAACAATCTTAAAAACTTCTTTACTTGATTGTTCCGCCTGCTGGATGGAGGTCGCAAAGAAGATTTTTTTGGCTTTTTTTATGGATAAATGTAAGGCATGGAGGGCTTTTTTATAGCTGGTTTTGGCTGATTCGCAATAATTTGCTCGCCAAAGGCGCTCCAGCTTTTTGCATTTACTTTTTTCGGCCATCAGCTCAGGGGAGAACCACGGAGCAGAGGGAGATTCTCTGCGCAACGTAGCGATTCTGGCCGGAGCGATAGAGTCCACTACATTGCCAATCCACGAGTTCAGTGATGCAGCATCGGAGTTTATATCCGAGGTAAGGAGTAGGGGGTTTGCTCGAAGTACCGGGCATAGAGTGTCCGCTGTTAAATTATCCCATTTTCTCCGAACATAGGAGCGTTTCCCTGTGATCTGAGACTGGGAGGAGATTGAGATGGACATAGTGATTGAGTAGTGATCCGTCCAGAGCAGTGGTATCGGAGAATTAGCTTTTGTGTTCGATATGTTGGAAAAGAAAAGGTCCAGCATATGCCCCGCCCAATGCGTGGGACCTGCAATAGCTTGAGTTAGATTGGCCGATTGCAGGGTTGAGATGAGGTGAGTAGCCTGTGGACAATCAGAATTGTCGGCGTGAAGATTAAAATCACCGGCTACAATATAATGCGGGTGGGCTAGAGGGTTTAGGACTATAAAGGCCATAAGCTCACTCAAAGATGATGCCGGACAGTCCGGGGGTCTGTAGATAATTAGGCCTGTAAGAGACAGTTGGGGGGTAGTTTGGAGGCAAAAGTGTAACCCCTCTGTGCCTGGGAATGTAGTAGGAGTGGAGGACAACAATGTGTATTTCTCGTTGTAGAAGAAAGCCACTCCACCACCTCTTCGGCCTTCCTTTCTATTAGAGAAGCTCAGTTTAAAGCCTGGAGGGATTGCTAGCGAAATGGATGCCATGTTGTCCTCATTGAGCCATGTCTCCGTAAGGCACAAGGCGTCCCAATTAGAGTCCGCTATTAGTAAGCATAAATCATCAGCATGCTTGGGAAGGGATCTGCAGTTCAGTAGACCAATCCTAAGTTGGGTAGAGGAGGTGTTGCGAGATGGTTTACTTGCTTTTTTGAGAGGTGATACTATTTGGGGAGAGACAATGTCAAGAGACTTTTGGCAGCGTGGGCAGTGGGGCGGGAGATCCTGAGTCGTCAGATTGAGCTCAGGCGACTGACAGGGAGTGGCAGCGTTCAGTGACCGTAGCTCCGCACTGGACCAGACAATCCTTTGAGTGTGTGAATGGACACAGGCAGCATGGCTGGCGCTGGACGCGATCCGGTCGCGGACGGGCGCAGACGGGCTTGCCTTAGGCGCGCCTTCGGCGCACCCGCTGCACCCGTCCGCTGCACCCGTCCGCTGCGCTTCCGCGGGAAGCACATGTTTTTATGTTGGGGGTGTGGCCTGAAGGGGGGTGGGCGTGGCCGCAGTCTTCCCCTCACCCAGCGCCGGTGTGTCAGAATCCCTCGTGAGCGCTCAGTCGGCTCGTTGGGAAAGTGCACGTGATAGCAGCAAGATGTTTGTTAAAAGCACAAAGTTATTACTAGGGGTGGGCGGAATTTGCGAAATTAACTTTCGCAAATTATCGCGAAAATGTTTAAAATTATCGCAAACAAGCGGAAATATCGCGAAGATGCGGAAGTTTTTTTCCGGCATGTTCGCGAGATTTTCTGCATGGTTGCGGGTCGCCAACTTACCCATGTGGTTGCTTGCGGGCGCGGCCATCTTGTTTTGAGTTGTCTCGCGGTGCATGATCACGAGAAGAAAGACGTGATCGCGCGACGCATGACGTCACTGCGGGCGCGAACTGTCGCGAGATAGCGCAAATGGCTAAAAACAATACAACATCTCATGGAGAACGCGACCGGATCAAGAAAACTTGTCGGCGAACGCAGGGCTTCAGGTAAGGCGATCGCGCGCGCGCGAGAATGTATTATTTTACAGCGCGAGCAAGCAACAAATTATCGCCAAGCTGCGGAAACCGGAATTTTTGACATTTTCGCGCTCTCCGCGGAATGCGAAAATGTCAAATTATCGCAATTTCCGCGAACGGAACGAAATTTTCGCCCAGGCCTAGTTATTACACAAACAAAGCTTAAAATGCAGTTTTTAAAAACCTCCCGGCTTTTCGCCTCAGGAGCTTGCAGGGCATAAATCATGCGGAATGAGGCATAAACATCATAGCACTTCCTAATATAGCAAGTTATGCCCAACATAATCAGCAGCAGTGTACCATAATAAACACTGCACACAAGGGTACTAAGCATAAGACATTATGCCTAAACCTCACCAACAGCGGTGCACGTCCTAACATCACCTAGGACAGCCTATGGGCAAAACAGGATCAGCATAACACATTATTTATCACATGAGCAGCTGTGCGCCATAGCAACACCCGCCACTGGGTTCCTGTCTCCAAGTCAGTGTTCCCTAGCCAGGGCCCTGTCCTGGGCTTGCCCCGCAATGCCCTTGTCCAAAGGTCATGGCTCTCCTCCCCGCGTGTCCCTTCACACGGGGCCTCCACTAGCCCCCTTGCTGTGGCTGCGGTAGAACCATGGGAAACACAATGGGAGGGGCGAGGGTGCAATTCACCCTTAGCTTCCCTTAGAAAAGAAATGACCTTGACTTTGCAGCTGCCCGCAATCTAGCGGCGCAGCTGTAGAATTCCCCAGCACAAACAGTGTGCTGGCCAGGCCCTAATCACCAGGCCTCTCTCTCCTCCTTTCGTGGCAGCTACCCGCAATCTTGCGGCGTAGCTGGACGTGAAAGCAGGCACCAATAGTGCCTTTCCAGCCCCACTCACCGTGGCTTCTCTCCTCTTGCTGGGCCAATCGGTAAAGGGTGCAGTTGCAGGGAGCCCATGAGGCTCCGGTCCTTTCCCACTGGGTTTGGTGAGTCTTTCCTGCCGGCCGGCCGGCACAACCACAATCAGGTTCTGCCTGACTTCCCCCTACTTCCCGTTTCGGCGCTACCTCTGCCCCCGCACTCCGGCGGTTTCACCAAAACAAAGAGAGGGAGAACGCTCCCTTCCTGCAGCTCTCCCCTCCTACTTCTCATGGACCTTCTCTCCACTGCCTGATGGGCTTCGGACAACACGCAGGGCTCTCCCTCCTCTCACAGTAGCCCCGCCCACAGTCAGGCATCAATTTTCATCTTGGCAGCTGCTTCTCACCACAGGGCAGCACAAGTCCACTTCTCAGGCTCCTGGGGACACGAAACGAAGCACCTAGCAAAAGCAGCACTAAGCAAGGAGGGGAGGCGCCGACACGCACAACGGCTGCTCCCCCTTCTCCGGTCCCTCAACAGAGAAAAAGCAATTCTCCTGCACTGAGCCGCAGAGTCAAAAGGGGCAAAGCTGGGCACAGGAACAGCAGGCAGGCCAGCCTGCATGGACCCTAAGCAGAGGGGCAGTCCCTCCAGCCCCTCCCCAGCAGGTAACAGCCTGGGACCAGGTGGCGGTTCCTCCTGGCAGTCCAGCAGCCTGCTGGCTATCAGTTCCATGTCAGCACACAACAACCCCTCTTCATGGGGTCACAGCCCCAATGCTTATACCCCAAACATCTTTGTCCTCCCCCTGGCCGAGGCCTCTGCGCCCAGTCCAAACCAGTTCTGGGGGCACTCACACTTTTCTCTAAAGGTGCACCACCACCTCCTTTGTCAGTGTACACTTTTGCCCCAGACACACCACAGGTGGCGGAGCCAGCATTGTGGAAGGCAGGCACAGTCCCATTCAGTCCCAGGTGCTACTCCTGCCACCACTCCAAATGCCGATTGGCCTATTCAGCCTAGTGCTGACTCACCCAGCCCCTGTCACTCCAGAGCCAGACAAGCAATACACATCAGGCAGGCACAAAGACACATAGCACACAGAAATGCCCACTTCTAAAATTCGCATTTCTAAAATAGTGATAATAAATCTGCGAACACCATTGCGCAGCATTTATTACCGCTATTCCAAACATACCAAACTTGACCATTCTACTCCTCTCAGGTCAGGACATACTACTGAAACATTTATCAGGGAATCCCCAGTGCATTCCTATGAGAGGGCAGCCTCACATTAGTGGGAAACCAAAATGGCTGTTTGTCACTACCAGGACATGCCATACAATTAAGGCACACGTCCTACCTTTTAATTACAATGTACCTTGCCAATACAGCTAGCTAGGGACTACCTTAGGGGTGACTGATAAGTAGCACAAGGGGAGTCACAGATGTGGCACCCACTTTATGTGTCACGTCACAGCGGCAGTAAACTGTGCGCACAGGCCCTGCAATGGCAGAGGCCTGAGACAGTTTTAAAAGGCTACTTTGGTGGGTGGCGCAATCAGTGCTGCAAGCCCACCAGCAGCATTTAATTTACTGGGCCTGGGAATCCGGGATACCACTTTACAAGCGCCTGACAGGTAAATTTAATTAGCCAAACAGATGTAGACCAATCTTACCACGTATTACCATAGAGAGCACATGCACTTTAAGCTGGACAGCAGTGATAAAGGGCCCAGAGTCCTAAAACCACCATCACCATGTCAGAAAAAATACCAGGAGGAAGGCAAAAGGTTCAGGGATGATCCGCAAAAAGGGCAGAGTCCAACAGGGCCCTTACCATCACTAGACTCCAATGCATTGCACCAGCTGTGCAAATGGTATCTGCAACCCTGGGGTTAGAAGGAGGTGTTCTGTATAGCTAATTAAACTGTTTCGTAAAGACTCCATTTTGAGGCTATTTAGTTAGCCATTCTACCTTTGACCCAAATGCTGCCTGTCATTATTTTTAGTTGAACTTTTGAAAGTGTCAAAGCATCCAAACAATGATCTTCACAAACACCTAAGGTGATCTAAGTCTAATAACAGTTTCCTGATATTTATTATTCAAGGTCAGACAGTGAATGCGCAAGGTAAAAATGTAGTCTGAATTGACATACTTTTGTCATTCTGGTTTATACTGGTTATTTCTTGTACAATCATGCTGATTCATACCCATTAGGTTTGGAACTAGGTGGAAAGTCCCTAATGTGCAGTAAAGGTCAATGGCCAACTCTATAAAAAAAACCATGCAGTGACCACTGAGGCAGAGAGATCTTCGTCCCAGGTTACTGTAAGAGGTATTGGCAGACTCTCTTACTGCCGTACTGCTACAGAATCTATTCCTATGCTTTGAGCTGATACCAAGCCAATACTGAGAGGAGAGGTGCTGAGTGTAGCTGCTGTGTGTTTTCCTTATGAGGAAACACTCTCTCCCAGAAGAAGCCTGATAACCACAGCTTCTTTGCTGTGAACTGGTATTTTCAGCGGTGGACCCAATAAACTCTACAGGCAAGTTATTTACTCCATGCTCTCCTGGTGTAGTGCATATAAGTTAGCTTGCCAATGCCATTCCTGCATGTTAGAAATGTTCATATTATTCTTGCTGTTAGTGATATGCATTAGTGGCGTCTTGAGTATATTCCGTTACTCTGCGTGGTTATTACTCATGCACTAAGCAACAGAATGAGACTGTTGAAATAAATACTTTTAAACATATAGGGGCATATTTACTGGAGCTTATGGCCCCCTGAACGTCACTTTTTGTGACGTTCTGGTGGCGATAAGCCCTTTTACAAATTGTGAGGCAGCTGCCCCCCAAATTTACATTTTCAGTTATATTGGTGTACCGTCCCCCCGGACCACCTGGTCCATGGGTGTCATCTTTCCCTGATTTAATTACCCCTCTCCTTTTGAATGCGGTTAATTTCTCCATCTTGGGCGACCTCAACTTGCATTTGGAGGACCCTACTTGCACCCACAGCGTCACTCTTATTTCTGATTTAGCAGCACTGAATATTGCTCTATGTAACTCTGGGTCCACTCATGTGGCGGGCCACTTATTGGACCCCATCTTTTGCAGCTTACCTAACATCCAAAGCCCTCCAGCTCTTCCTCTATGCTGGTCAGATCATTTCGCGATTGGCTTTCGCTTTAAAATTTGTGCGAAATGACTTCTAGATGTATCGGGGACTGGAAAAGCTACTAGAAATTGGGGAAAACTAGATAAGGTAGTCCTTAATAACACTTTGTCCACCACTGCTCTCAGACGTGAACAGATGTCGGTTTCTTGCTCGGGCGCTATACGTTACTGGTTCTCAAATGTCACCGACACCTGTCTCCCACTTTCAATCAAAAAGGGGAATAAACACCGCCCCCCTGCCCCTTGGATTACAGAAAAGTTAAAAACTGAGAAAACTACATGCAAAGTTTTGGAATGGTGCTGGAGGAGGAACTACGCATCTGATACCAAACATGCATATAAAAGGGCAAAGCGTGAATACCATTCTCTTTGTAAAACAGCCCGTGCTGAATATGTCTCCTCCACCATCTCTAGTGCGCTGAATTGTTCTAAGACACTGTTTAAGACGGTCAAAGAACTGTCGGGCTCCAACACCCAACCTATCCCCGCCACTTTGAATGACTTGCAATGTGACAATCTAGCCCAATTTTTCCTCTATAAAGTGGAGAAAATATATTCAGAGATGCATGACCGTCAATCAGGAAACTCCCCTCAGCAAGCATTCATGCCCCCTCTAAATAGTAATTAAAGCATTGATAAGATTCCGGAATCTACTGGCAAACTGGAAATTTTGTCTCCATCAAAGATGGACTCTTTTAAACAGCTTTTAACAAGCTTAAAATCCAGATCACCCTGTAACCCTCTCCCAATCTCTGTCTTACAGCAGCTTGAGACGCCGGCACTTGAGACAATCATACTAGAGGCTATGGTTCCCCCTGAATGGAAACATGCAATGGTTCTTCCTCTTTTGAAGAAAGCCAATGCAGATCCTAACCAGCCCTCCAATTATCGGCCCATCTCATTACTCCCGGTTTTCTCTAAAATCTTGGAGAGACATAGTAACTCTCCGCTTACTCAGTTCGTCGAGTCACAAAATTACTTACACCCCTCTCAGTCTAGTTTTAGAGCTGGCTTCTCGACAGAAACCACGCTCCTTGGAGTCACGGAAAGACTTTGTTACCATCTTGATATTGGAGAAATTGTGGCCCTCATACTGCTCGATTTGAGCGCAGCTTTCGACACGGTGTCACACACCGTGTTAGTAAAAGCTTTACAATCTTTGGGCATCGCCGGGCCTGCACTCACGTGGCTTGTCTCTTTCCTTACGGACCGGACCTTCCAGGATTTTGTTTTCCTACGACCAGATCTGACATTCACTCCTCTGCATACGGGGTGCCCCAGAGCTCCATTCTTAGCCCTTTGTTGTTCAATATCTATGTCAAACCTCTGGCGGTCATTGCAGAGGGGGCTGGGTTGTCTCTGTTTTCTTATGCAGATGACACCCAGATTATCTTCTCTCTCTCTGCCGAGAGGACGTTCGAGTCATCTACTCTTCGGTTGGGCTTGAGTAAGATTGCATCTTGGATGCAGGCTAATTTCCTCAAGCTCAACAGGGAGAAAACTGAGGTCCTGATCTTGGGAAAAGGTAAAGAGCAATGGGGCCCCCAACATTGGCAAGCTGAAATGGGAGCTCTTCCTAAACCTTTGTTTCAGGTCCGCAATTTAGGATTCATCATTGATGATCAACTTTCAATGAGACAACACGCTGTGAAGGTAGCCACCAGCTGTTTCACTATCCTGAAATGGCTCAAAAAGATTATTTGGATGTTGCCTAGCTCCACTCAGAGAACTGTAGTCCATGCTCTGATCACTTCTAGACTGGACTACGGCAACATTCTTTATCTGGGGGCCAATAAGGATGTGACACGCAAACTGCAGGTGGTACAGAACTCTGCTGCCAGACTGCTTTGCCAAATCCCTAGAACTGCCTCCACCTCTGGTTCTCTGCGAGATCTTCATTGGCTCAGGGTAGAGAACCGGATTAAGTTCAAGGACCTGAGCTATATGTTCAAGATCAAACTCGGGAAGGCTACGCAATATTTGCAGACTCTGGATCATTCCTATTTGCCCTCTCGCACACTCCGCTCTGCCACTCAGGCGAAATTTTCGGTCCCAAGAGTTAGACGATCACGTATGGGTGGCCACTCTTCTGCCTGCTTGGGGCTCCCCTTATGGAATTCTCCTCCTGTGTCGCTTCACACTGAAACACTCTACAGCAACTTCCGTAAATGCCTAAAAACCTGGGTATTTAACCAATAATCTCCTTTCATTCCCTTCTGTTCCTTACAGGCTGGCGCGGGGAAACCCTCTTGAGTAGCTGTTGCGCCTAATAAGTTAAAAATAACATAACATAACATTTTGCCTTATTTACAGGGCGTCATTGAGCCACTTAACGCCACCTTGTGAATAATGCCCCTTTCATGCAGGACTTAGTGTGAAAGAGGCGGGCTATGGGTGTTACTGTGGGCGTTCCACATCAACACCCATTGCTGTTTGATGCTGCCCCCTATTTACAAGGTGGTGTAAATAGGAAACAGCACCAAAAATAAAAAATAATATCTGGGAAAACCTGGTCTTAACCTTGTGAAACAAGGAGAAATTATTGATTTTTCCCCTTTTTTGCTGTTTCTATATGTGCTGCATTCTGCAGCACACATAGTAACAGCAAATCACCACTAGTGATTGTTCATGTGCAGGAACAATCATTAAAAAATGACGAGTTGCAACTTCTGTCTGCTGCATAAAGCAGCACACATAGAAGTTACAAATTGCCATTACTGATTGTCTATGGGCAGGAAGGGACACCTTCCTGCACATGAACAATTATTTCCCGCAATGCAGGCACCCTTGCACTATGGTGCAGGGGGGCCTGTGATCCAGCGGTAATTACCTGGTCATTTCCCTATTCAAAACCACATCACCTATGGTTTACCGCTGTAAAGGGTGAAAAATGATGGATCTTTTGATGACCGTGTTTCACCAAACAGGAGACTTGACATATATATATAAATTAATTGCAAACAATATTAGAGGCAATAATGAGAGGGGGGAGTCATTTTAAATGGTTTTATTTAAGTCAAAAGTTAAGGTTCTCTGACTCTTTATTCATTAGTCAAAAATAGGAAAAATAGCATTAATACAGAACATATTACAGTCTGCATATAAGCATCACATATAGGAAGGGAAATGTGGCGCAAATTGTCAGTCAAAACTCTTAAAGAGTTTCTAAGGAAAAGAGTAAGTCTTACAAGGTTAATCAATATTTAATAATGGCAAAAATATCCCATAAAGAGAAATAAATGCAGTTTAGCATCTAAAATCTAAATCTGTTCTGATCCTTTCAGCTCTTTCCCTCTGCCTCTGCTTCGCTGTGCTAGTCTGTGTCTCTGTCTCAAGCTGCACCATAGCCCCTACAGAATGCAGCCCCTCCCTGTCTCTGTGTCCAGCACAGAAACTGGACCTGGAGAGAGGCAAAAAGCAAGCAAAAAAGGAGGCACTCCTCCCACTTGTAAGCCATATTTCAAGGAAAAGTTCACGTGCTCAGTCCTCATAGCTGGTCCAATCAGAACTTCAAGACATATCATCTCCCCATGGGCTGACTGGATACGTCATTAATCAGGCTTGTTCCTGTTCAAATTTCAGTCTTGTGATTTATGAAAAAAAAGTGTGTTCTTCTCTCCACGTTTAAACAGGCTACAAAAATATGCAACATTTTGAAGGTCGGAGGAAGCGGTAGGCAGGTTTTTTTTTTTTTTATCAGAGCCCGTTCATTGAAAGTTGCTAGGGAAAAAGTAGCACATTCCAAACTGTTTCAGTTTAGTCCACTAAAGCAAACTAAAATCACATGGTTTTCTACACTGTGAAACACAATTCAGCACATTTCTACTCTTGCAAAAGTACATGATGCCATTTTAAAAGTACAAATACATTTTCTAAATTAATGTGCATTCTATAGTGAGATTACATATGGATTAATCACATATAAGCATGGGTGTTCAACTAATTAAGCATGTTTTCACATGAAAGCATCTCCAAACTGAAGCATTATGTTTTGATATTGCTTGCCACAATCTGTGTGCCATTATAAAACTCATGTCTGCAGCTTTTTGTCATATAATAATGCATACATTTTATAGGTGAAATCTAAGCTCCATCAATTCACCCTTTTGATAAATATCAAATCATTGTACGTTAAATGATTTCGAAATTTATCACACTAAATTTCACATGTTACATTTGTTTAAAAAAAAACACATCATTAGTTGAGTCAAATATATGTTTTTCTCTATCTAAAATATTACTACTCATCTTTAGTACACAGGTGTCTAAAAGAAAACCCTACTAAATTAGTATCACTGGTTATTACAAAAGCTGAGCTTTGTTTCTAAGGCCACACAAATTTGGTTTGTAAGTAGATCATATACAGCCAAGCTCAAATGTTGTTGTCCAGATTTCTGTTACTAGCTTCTTGGAACAGTTTGACAGTTCTCATTTATTTGTTTCAGCAAATTTTGGCTCCTTGTCACCTGCTTGCCTTCAGGGTGGCTCAAACAGTGTGGCATCCTTTACTTTTTCCATGCTTTTTGACCACTCAGGTGCTGAAAAACTCTGACAGAGCACCATCAATTCCGTGCACTTTTCCAATCCAAGCCTTTCACTTTTATTTTCACTTTGATCAGATTCAGATGTTTCAGCTATGGGTGCAAATGATTTTTCAAGGGACCACTGCAAACTTTGTGGTTTCCCTTTCAGCCAGCTTTTTCCTACCTCCACTCGTAGGCCCACAGCACTAATTTCTTCTTCAGAGGCTGCATCTGACTCTTTCACCCTTTGGATACCGCTTTCATCTGAGTCAGTTTCCACTTTTTGCTTTTCCAGTGCCACCTCAGTTTTCTCTAGTGCTGCTTTAAACTCTGTGTGTTCCCTTACAGCTTGACTGACCCTCTTCTGTGGACTTTTGGCCACTGCTGGCATTTTTTCTTGAAGAGGAGCTGTTTTATCAGGGGGACACAGGACCATACGTGTGTGAGAGGCATGCACCCAATTTGGAAGGCGACCACATGTCACAAGAGTCTTTGCCAGGATCATTTGGAACAGGCCTTTCCATTTCACCGCATCTCTCAGATCAAAGTTTTGACACCATTCATTATGTAGATCTTGTGTAGCAGCTGCAATCTGGTGAGAAACTGCATGCTCCACATCACTCAGACCTTCACGGCAATGGCTAGTCTTTTCATTCGTTGTTTTCACAAGTGCATTTGCATGTAAATACTCAAGCCACTTTGGTGACACTGACACACAGTCTTTTGCAAAGTGTAACTCCGTGCTGCCTTTGTGTTGCTTTATTATGCTTAAAACTTCAGGCAGATAGCTACAATCCACTTCTTGTCCAGTCTGTGGTTTTGCACTCATCATCTTTGAGACCTCATTATGATCTGATTTCAGAGAAACTGGCAATCTATACCTGGGCATCAGCTTTTGCAATAACACATTTGAGACTAACAGGATACAATATTGTGCAACTGAATTACCATTTCTCTTTCCCAGGCACGTGAACAGTTAGCCAAAATTACTCTTGTATGAAAGCGTTAAAAGCTTGGAACCACTTTGGGTCACAATTTTAGATTCTTCAACGTGGAAACGATAGAAGGTTGAAGACAGCTGAACAGGCCTGTTCAGTTGTCTTCAACTTGGCTAACTGTTCACGCGCTTACCGGCATCTCTTAGCCATACCATTTACCATAAACTCAAGTTCGTCCCGATTTTGCAACAAGTTAGCAGAACATCATTAGACTTCATCGGAGGGGTTCATCATTTAACTCAGAAATGCCTCTTCGCCATATAAAACCCTGAAATAGTTCAGCCATTGCGCTAATTCCTACTGTCTACGTGAAATTGTCTGCACCAAAAGGAATCTATATGAATTACATGCCCTGTGTTGTACTGTCCCCAGATTCGCTGTCCTGAAGAGACCCCATATCAAGAGAGGGTCGAAACGCCGTCAACAATAAATAGAAGAGAGAGCCTAAAATAAATTATCTTCTATTGTATAGTGCTCTCCTCCTGTTGTTTTTCCAATAACCAATTCCTTATTTTTCACTTTTTTCACTTATGGTTCAACAAGTTAGGTTATGGTCACTCCACTGGGACTCACTAAACACTTGCAATGTATCTAAATGCATAATTTTCTAATACTCCATATGTAATGAAATGCTTATGTGGTGCAAATTGAAAAAGTTTAATAAATGTCACTTACTTCGGCTGAAGTAAGTAAAAGTTGATTAACTGGTATTGTGGGCTGTTTTAAGATATCACTTAAGGTAAAACGTACCTGGACCCAATCTGTAGGTCACATTTGATATCACCAGTGTTACTAGGATTAAATCCGAGCAAACAATTAAATTTTGCATATTTTAAAAAAATAGCTAAATGAGTTCCTTGTGAACATTTGTTGCTTTGGCATAAGTGCTTACCCAGTTCACAAGGACATATGGGTCGCTCTTGTTTTTTGAAATATTGACAGCACAGAAACTGGGCCTGGAGAGAGGCAAAAAGCAAGCAAAAAAGGAGGCACTCCTCCCACTTGCAAGCCATATTTCAAGGAGAGTTCACGTGCTCAGTCCTCATAGCTGGTCCAATCAGAACTTCAAGACATATCATCTCCCCATGGGCTGACTGGATACGTCATTAATCAGGCTTGTTCCTGTTCAAATTTCAGTCTTGTGATTTATGAAAAAAAAGTGTGTTCTTCTCTCCATGTTTAAACAGGCTACAAAAATATGCAACATTTTGAAGGTCGGAGGAAGCGGTAGGCAGGTTTTTTTTTTTATCAGAGCCCGTTCATTGAAAGTTGCTAGGGAAAAAGTAGCACATTCCAAACTGTTTCAGTTTAGTCCACTAAAGCAAACTAAAATCACGTGGTTTTCTACACTGTGAAACACAATTCAGCACATTTCTACTCTTGCAAAAATACATGATGCCATTTTAAAAGTACAAATACATTTTCTAAATTAATGCGCATTCTATAGTGAGATTACATACGGATTAATCACATATAAGCATGGCTGTTCAACTAATTAAGCATATTTTCACATGAAAGCACCTCCAAACTGAAGCATTATGTTTTGATAGTGCCACAATCTGCGTGCCATTATAAAACTCATGTCTGCAGCTTTTTGTCATATAATAATGCATACATTTTATAGGTGAAATCTAAGCTCTATCAATTGCGTTGGCACAAGGCAGCTAAATCTAGCGCCAGCGCTAGGGGAAACGCAGTATGGCAATATGACGCATCCCTGTGTTTTCCTAATGGCAGAGCATGTCATTAGCAATTTTGGCTTAACTCTGCGCTTCGCCATTCTATTGTAAAAATGCTCAACAGTGTCTTTTCTTGGTGCAATATTTGTTTGTGATATTCTAAATAACAACATAGGGTTTGAACTACCACTGCAGCCCTGATCCCATTAAGGGACTGTTAGTAACCCAGAAAGCACAGACACTACACCAAAAGGAAGGTCAAGTGGGGTTGTGTGGGGTTATAAAAAACTGGACTTTCATCCTTAAGCGTTGGTGTGCTGACCTAAGTTCAGATACCCATTGTTGGGTACTAGGCCAGTTGTGACAGGGGAATACTGCCGAGAGGCAGTCACACAACAATTCACTGTGTGTTCATCTATTACATTTGTAATAGCTGAACACACAGTCTATGCCTTTGAAACATTTTAATCATGGCTGGAGGTTTGAGGCTATAGATGCTGTCTCAGGGCAGTATCAGGCTTACAAACTGGCAGCACCCTCTGAATACTATAGGGTATACCAGTATCTGGAAATACCTTTAACTGACAAAGCAGAAACATTGGTATGCTTGAAGAATGAATGAGTGTATAAGACTCAGGATGGATGATTAAGTTGGTGTGTGACGAACTATATAAGTGACTAATTAATTGTGTCTTGCTTAATGCATGTGTTAGCGACTGATATAGACATTCACACAGTTTAGGTTGTTATTTGGTGTGTAAGCAGTTCCATGGTTTGGTTAGCAACTAAATGAGGATCTATATGAGCTATTCATTGCTTGTCTGTGTACCTGTATGAGTACTTGAGTGTCTGCGTGGGTGGGTGGGGGTGTGTGACTCTCTGCATAGATGTGTGAGTGGCTAATTCACTAGGTATATGTGTTCAAGTCTGTATCTGTGAAGATCTGTATGGCTGAGTGAGTGTGTGTATGAGTGTCTCAGTGAGTGAATGGATGCCTCAGTGGTACATGTGAGTAACTCCATATGTGAAAGGCAGTATATATGAGTGTTGGACAATATAAATGACTATGGTGCCGAATATGATCCTGTAAAAACCGGGTACGAACCGTCGGACGGAGCAAATTCTCCGTCCGACGCGTACCCGGTCGGAACAACATACAAACATGGAAGTACGATTCGCACGGAAATACTCTTTCCGTACGATTCGTACAAAACACCGACCGACGAAAATATACATACAAATGTGATCCGGGAAAGCGCCGACGTGACGTCGGGACGCACGCAGCCTGCCATTCACGAACCAGGAAGTACGATTCGCACCGACGTCATCCCGCACGGAGAATATTTTCCGGCAGCCAAAAACTGCCGGGAAATCAGGACGATGCGAACAAGGAGTACCTGCACGCGACGGACAGACATGGACCCGAACCTACGTGTCATCCCGGCCCTAATAGCAGTCGACCTCCTCTACAGGTTCCGACACAGACGCCGCAGAAGGTCAGAACAACAAAGGGAGGGGGAAAAGGGGGGGGGGCAGGAGCTGGGGCAGGCCACAAACCCCCACCCAAGTCACACAGCACACATGCCCTGGACATACCTGACGCCCAGGCCCTGGTCACTACGAGGGGGTGGGGGCATGTCCAGCAAAGCCAGCGTCTGCCACAACGGAAGTGGTTGATGACGTGAACCGGTAACACAACAATACAGGTACGTCCCGTACCCACGCCTTAAGAGCATGGGTACGAGTCGTACCACGCCCACACCTACGTCACCCCAACAATGGCGGGACGGCTCGTACCCACGTGGCAAAGGCCTGGGTACGGCCCGCACAAGCATTCCACAGCGTGGGTACGGATATGTACAGACCGTATCCCCACCCCCGTATGCATGGAGCGTACCCCCCATCCCAACAGTGTACGTACGGACCGTACCCCCACCCCCGTATGCATGGAGCGTACCCCCACCCCAACCGTGTATGTATGGCCCGTACCCTCACCCGCGTATGTATGGAGCGTACCCCCACCCCAACCGTGTATGTACGACCCGTACCCTCACCCGCGCATGTATGGAGCGTACCCCCACCCCAACCATGTATGTACGACCCGTACCCTCACCCACGTATGTATGGAGCGTACCCCCACCCCAACCGTGTATGTACGACCCGTACCCTCACCCGCGTATGTATGGAGCGTACCCCCACCCCAACTGTGTATGTACGACCCGTACCCTCACCCGCGTATGCACGGAGCATACCCCCACCCCAACCGTGTATGTACGGCCCGTACCCCCACCCCAACCGTGCATGTCCAGCCCGTACCCTCACCCGCGTATGTATGGAGCGTACCCCCACCCCAACCGTGCATGTCCAGCCCGTACCCTCACCCGCGTATGTATGGAGCGAACCCACACCCGTGTATGTTCTAAGTGTACATATCCTGAAATAGGAGGGTTGTGTGCAGAGTCCTCCCAGCAGTGCCCAGTCATAAGAGGGGTGTGTGCAGAGTCCTCCCAGCAGTGCCCAGACACAGGAGGGGTGTGTGCAGAGTCCTCCCAGCAGTGCCCAGTCATAAGAGGGGTGTGTGCAGAGTCCTCCCAGCAGTGCCCAGTCATAAGAGGGGTGTGTACAGAGTCCTCCCAGCAGTGCCCAGACACAGGAGGGGCGTGTGCAGAGTCCTCCCAGCAGTGCCCAGTCATAAGAGAGGTGTGTGCAGAGTCCTCCCAGCAGTGCCCAGACACAGGAGGGGTGGGTGCCTAACACTCACAGCAGTGCCCAGACACAGGAGGGGTGGGTGCCTAACACTCACAGCAGTGCCCAGACACAGGAGGGGTGGGTGCCTAACACTCCCAGCAGTGCCCCTGCAAAGAAAACGGTGGAGTACCCACAGATCCAATGCCCACAAATGTCAGTCAGGTGCACAAAGATCCTGCAGTACATGTACCACATGTGTGCGAGGCTGGGAGTATACACATGCATAGCACCGAAAAGAAAACATGTCCACATGAAGTCATGACAACAGTCTACATACACAAGTACAGTGACCACCAAGGACGCCACGAATGATGCAGGTGGAGACATCGCTCAGCATGCATGGCCAACGTCTAACGAGTCCGTCACACACCCAGCCAATGTAGACACAGCTCAGCACCACATATTGGAATGACCCTGCAGGGAAGATGTCAGGTTACACAGAGGAAGGAACACACCTTGGGACGATGTCACCATGCAGTAACTGCTTACATGAACAAAGTTATGTAGCCAACTGCTTGTGATGGCACACAGATACTAGGGTCCACCCTATGACCAGCACAAGACTACAATTCCCACACACCCAACACATTATCACCACCCAAAATAATGGAGCAGGTCCACCAACAGCAATACCAGATAGACAGTAGTGTACTAAGGAAAAAGAAATTGCTTTATTCAGCATCCAAAAATCTGTTTGTCCCTTGAAAGTTCAAAATGTACAATGCCCATAGGGCAATCCAAAGTTCAAATCCAGGTGGGGGACACAGTGGGACGCGTGTCCCCTAGCTTGCCTGCACAGTCAGACTCCTTTGTCTACCAGAGGGGGGGAGGCATCATGTGGGGGGGAAGGACCAGGCACCGCAGGGACATGAGGGCGAAGGGTAGGCGTCGTGGGTGCAGGGACGGAGGACTCCACCACAGGGGGTGGGGCAGCGCCAAAGGCGGAGGTCAGGATGGCGCTGCACACCTTAGCAAGGTCCTCCAGCGACTCCCCTGCACCCGAAGGAACCACAGGCCCCAAGGAGGGGGGGGTCGGAGGGATGGGTCGCAGCACCACTGGGGGAGGGTGTGGACAGGGGGGGGACTCACCCACCCTGACTGGGGACTCCTTTGACCGCTTGCGGGATGTGTCACTGTGGGGCTCAGGGACAGAGCGGCCATGAAGGAGTCTTTTCTGGATTTGTGGCCAGGAGAGCTGAGGGGAGGGGATTTGGAGGGAGTGGATTTTGTGGAATGCGGACTCCCACTCTGGCTGCGTGTCTTATGTTTGCCCCCCGACCCAGTGGGTGTGCCTACTTCACCCTGTGTGTGCGTGCCAGGAGGTGTGCGTTTGACCTTCCCTGCTGATGTGGTGCCTGTGTCTGTTGTGGTGGGTGCATGCTGAAGTCTGGGTGTACGTGGTAAAGGCATGGGAGTGGGAAGTGTGGGTGGGTCAGGGGTAGGGGGTTGGACGAAGCGCTGCAGGAGACCCACTGCTGCAGTCAGTGTCGAGTCAATGGACCTCAGCAAGTTGTGTTGGTCAGCCTGCGATGAGAAACTGCCCTCCAAGTATGCCTCCATGTTGTTCAGCACTTGGCTGTGGCCATGGAGGACATTAAGCATCGCAGCCTGACCAACCTGCAACTGCTGCTGGATGTCCACAGACTCGGCATTGGCGGCAGCAGTGGAGACAGGGGCAGGGGGTGCGGTGCCTGGCAGGAAGGAGACATGTGGTGACTGGGCACGCTGGGAAGGGACACGAGCAAGTGGGAGGTGGCTGATGGCAATGGAGGGGGCGGGGAGAGATGTTGTGCCGCTGTCAGCTGGTGGTGCAGCCTCCGCCCACTCGGAGAGCTCAGCCTCGGACCCGTCAGCTTCATATTCTGTGGTGGCAGTGGACAGGTCCTCCGCCTCACTCCCCTCCGCCTCAGTTCCACTCGATGTGCCAGCCAAGATGTCACCGCTGGCACTGGTGCTCGGTCCCTCCGCTCGGTCTGTGCTGATGTCTCCATCCGTGTCCCCCGACGATGCTGTGGGCAAGGTGAAGAGACAGCAATTAATCATACACCTGTATACATATGTCACATGAGTCCAATCTACATAGGTTACAGTGCATAGCCTGAAAAGAAAGATGAGTAATATCTACAAAACAAGGTACATATGTAGGCCCTGCAACACACAGTTGGTTGACCCACCATGCCACTGAAAAACTATGGAGAGCATGACACAATAGCAAATGACATGAAATGGATTTTGACAGAGGAGCCAGGCTCTGGGGACAATCCAGCACTGCATCTGCACCACACAGCGTTGCCGAAAATAGGGATGAGCAGGGACCATATCCATGAACTTTAGGCACATGCTGCATAGGTAATACTGAAAACATGCCCACCATGACTGGCTCGCTGCACCTTGAGTGTATGTCCAGACAAACAGCACACACTGGCCAGACCTAGCAAGGAGATTTCAGGTTTTGACATGTAGGCTTTGCCCGCACCAACCACCCCCTACATGAGACAATTTGTTGAGACACAGGAAGCACTTACATCTCTTAGTCTGGGTGAAATACACATGGGCTGGAAAAATGCTAGATTGGACACAAAATACCCAAGGTGCGCCTGTCCAAATAATCATGTACAAATGGGCATCATCAGATGATTGTAACAAGACACACAGGCACTGGCCACCGTGAGTATGAACAAGGAAAATCAGGTCAGGCTGTACAGTGGACACTTGTACTACATATTACGTTAATGTACATGGTGCCAGAGGACAATGGCACAGAGCACAACCTATGCTGTAGACACTGAGAGTGTCCACATTTTGTGATGACACACATGACACCTAGGAAAATATGCCCCAGGGGACAGTAGTGGCCACACAACTCCATGGTCCTGAATGGGAATGACTGCAACACACGCCACCATCCCTGCACTATGCGTATCGCACACTCATGCACATCATGTAACAGGCCACAACATAGGACATGCGTGCTGTAAGGCATGACACTTGAGAGACTAACTCCCATGTCTGGACTCAGCATCAGTGCCAACTGACATGGAAACCACAAGTACTGAACTGGACAGGGCACAGGCAAGGTCCCAAAACCTGTTACACACCACCCCCACACATGATGCTACAGACATTGTTCACGTGGATAAACTGCCAGCCTAGATAACCTTGTGAAGGAGTGACTACACACAGACCAGGGAACACATTGCAAGGAGGGGAAGGGAGGCAGGAGAGCACCGCTATACTGTGGGTAACAGGATCTGCACAGCACCTTTAGACCCTGGCAGTGTATCCATGCAACCGCGCACTTACAAATGCTGGTGACACACAACAAACACACATGTACCTACCCCCTTCCTGCTGCTGCTTCTCCTGTAAGTGCCTGTCCAAGTCTGGAAAGACCACCGCCAGCACACGCTTGTGGATGTGGGTCAGACGGCGGCGCCCACGGTTCTTATGGGTCTCAGGTGAGTCCCCCAGCAGGACCCGTGCGATCCTCCGCGTCCAGCACCAGATATCCTGCCAGCGTTTTCTCACCTGGGCCAGGCGCCGCTTGCGACCATCCGTCCTCCTCACGGCACTGACGGCGTTCATCCAGATCTGCTTCTTGGCAGAGGCGCCTACCTGTGAGGATGAACAAGTGACACTACATCAATACACCTGGCACATGTCACAGAGACACATATTAGAACAAATTTGCTGGTTACAACAAGGCATAGTATGCATCCAACGCATTGCACCTTTGTCATAGGGACATTATCCTCTGGGGAAGGGCAAAAGCAGTACGTGCCATTGAAAGTACACAGGTGGAATGAGGGCAACGACACAATCAAGGATCCAGGCTCACACTGTGCATCACAAGCTACACCAGGATTATGTGCAGCACCTCAAAGCAGTCACATGCCACAGGCCACTGATGCTACCTCAGCAGAGTACACAGACACACACAGGCACAGGACATTCACCTGCCATTGCCAAATGCAGCTACAAACCTCACTCTGCACATGTGCCACTAGACGGGGGGGCTCACAGGTGTGGGGCTGGCTCTGCACGTCAGACACACAGCACTGCTCCCTGCTCACATCAGATGGGCAGGGTATATCCATCCCTCATGCAGCTTGGGTGCTACACTCCACATATGCACCCACCCACATGACAGGGGACTTACACACACACCGATGTCCAGGGTACGAACACATCATGTGGACACTCTCAGCACAGGTACACAGAACTAACACACATCTGTGGGTACAGTGACCTGTCACACTGGGCTGACCACATAATCACATGAGGACTGTAGAGGCAACATTCCCAGGAGGATAAGACAGGCAGAATGTGGCATGCACCATGCAGTGATTGTCACAGTAAACACAATGCAAGTGAGGACGGCAGACATGCACCACAGCATGCTCTGGCTGGGAGACATCAGGCATTTTCCCCCCTGGGACCCCCCCTACAGTACATTGCATGTGTGTCACACCTGGACACAATGCCAGAAGTCACAGTCACAAAAAGGGACACAGTCTGTGCTAGTGGACTCTGCACTCACCTGATACCCTGGTCGCCCATACAGCAGGGGGTACTGTGGGAGGATCACATCCAGCAATGCCAGGTTCTCCTCCAGGGTGAAAGGCAGCGCCCTCTCCACAGACCTTGACATGGTTCTAGGGAATCACGAGCAGCAGCTGGGACGTAGAATCCAAAGATGTGCAGGCAAGTGCTCTCTCATGGGACCTGGCTGCCTTATATCTGCCTTGCTGGCCTGTTTCATGCACAGGAGTACAGAGTGATTGGTCACTCACATTTGCATCCTATGTTTCCTCCAATCCCTTTAAACCTAGCACAGTCAGTGGGTTTTCATAGTTTTTTTTCGTGAGCATGATGTCAACTCCACAACCACTTGGCAACAAAGTAGATTCATTCAAACTGACTTTTGCTGTGCACCTGCAGAAACAAAATCATACTTTAAACTTGGTCTCCATGACAACCAGCATGCATGTAGGCCTTTATACTTGTCCCTCATGTGTCCCCTATGTAATTTGGAGATTCACACACAGGTACGGTGCGTTCCGGGGCCCTAGGGCACCCCAAATGCATAGCAACGGCCCGTACAGGCGTGTGTACGGTCCGTATCACTATGGGTACGCATCCGCGAGCACACCCATAGTGATAGTGAGCGTACAGGCGTGTGTACGGTCCGTATCACTATTGGTACGCATACGCGAGCACTGCCATAGTGATAGTGAGCGTACAGGCGTGTGTACGGTCCGTATCACTATGGGTGTGCTCGCGTATGCGTACCCATAGTGATACGGACCGTACACACGCGCGTACGCTCGCTATCACTATGGGTGTGCTCGCGTATGCGTACCCATAGTGATACAGACCGTACACACGCGCGTACGCTCACTATCACTATGGATGTGCTCGCGTATGCGTACCCATAGTGATACGGACCGTACACGCGCGCGTACACTCACTATCACTATGGGGAGGCCTATGGCAGCACTCCCATAGTGATAGGGAACGTACACAGGCCCTCAGAGCGAATGTACGGTGCCTTTCACACATCACAGTGGTGACAGGCAGCACACAGGAAGGAATAGAGCTGACATACTTGTCCAGGGATGGACATCAAGGCATTGTCTGGGCAGTACTACATGTGTGGGGCACAGGTGTGAAAGGCTGTGATGTGGCACATTACTCCTGAGTCGAGAAGGCAATAGATGTATGATGAGATGTGTACAGATGTTATGTGTGACGGTGCAATATGTGCCAGGCATGCCCTTAACTCCTTTGACATGTGTGCATGTCGTACTGCACACTTAGGATGAGCGTCACTGGCATGGCACAGTCAACAGCACACGCAAGTGTCCCCTGATGCCCGCTACAGGGGTTACCACACCAGACATGTGACTACCCACGGTGCACTATGTGTCTATGTCATGTATGTGTGGTGTGTTCCCATTAGCTTGATGTTGGTGTTCCCTCAAAAGCATCAGCTGTTGCAGCAACCAACATGTGTCTGTGTGTAGATGGACATGGCACACTGTTACGCACACCAGGCCACATGTGGTATCGGATGTGAGGTGTGTATGTATGCATGGGACACGGAGTAGCGTAACAAGGACCTGTCTGCATCCTCTCAATGTATGTGTGGTGAGTCATTACATGTACACCTTAATGGCAAGGTGTGTGGGCTGTCCTAGTGTAATGTCATGTGACCTGTGGCTCTAGTGTTCCGCTACCTGTCTCTGCAATCGACATCCTACTTCTGCTGATGTGTTGATGTATGTCACTCCTGTGTTGCGCCTGGCTGTTCACTTACACTGGGACACAGCTAGTCCCATGCCATGGCATGTGGAGGTTCACAATCTCCGTGTGTAGCTGGGTCTTGGTAGGAGTGTCACCTGGCAGCCATACGTGTCCAGGGCATGTAGCATATACCTGACTCCGTATGTAGCATATGTGTATTGACAGATTAACATGTGCTCAGTACATATAAATTGTTGTTGTAGTGCACTCACTCTTCCTTGTCACTTCCAAATTACTGCAGAGCGCCGCCTCTTCCCCGAACAATTCCGGACTTGGCTGACATGCGGGAGAATGACTGTATATGCTGCTACCGCTTCCCCCAACCGTTGATTGAGGAGTTGACGGCAAGGCTGGCACCACACCTGCAACCGCTGCACAGGTATCCTACGGCACTGACACCCAAGCTGAAGGTAATGGCAGCCCTACATTTTCTTGCCACGGGTACCTTTCAATATACCATAGCTCATGTTGGTGGCATGTCCCAGAGCATGTTCAGCCGTGTGGTGCATGATTTCTTAGAGGCCATGTTGCTTCCCCTGGATGAGTTCATCCATTTCCCAACTCCTGAAAGGTTGACTGGGGTCAAGCGTGGATTCTATGCCCTGGGAGGGATGCCCCATGTCATTGGGTCCATAGATGGGACACATGTGGCTTTGGTACCACCACAGGCACAGGAGGTAGCGTACAGGAATCGCAAACACTACCACTCCATCAATGCCCTTGTGGTGTGTCTGTCCAACATGGTGATTTCACATGTCTGTGCTCGTTTTCCAGGATCAGCACACGATGCCTACATCATGAGGCGTAGCAGGATACCTGAAATGATGACGCAGCTGTGCAACGAACGAGCATGTGTTGTTGGTGGGTACACTCTGTCTGTCCTGTATTTTGCGTAGACTTCCAGCACGACCGCTTCTCCTGTCCTACTTATGTCCATGTGGTTTCCATGTAGGGGACGCTGGCTATCCCAACATGCCATGGCTGATCACACCTCTCTGCAACCCCAGCACGCCGGCCCAGCTCCGCTACAACACCGCCCATGGCCGGACAAGGCGAGTGATAGAGAGGACATTTGGCCTCCTGAAGAGCCGATTCAGATGCCTCCACAAGACCGGCGGCGCACTCCCATATGCCCCGGCGAAGGTCTGCAAAATCTTCATGGTCTGCTGCATGCTGCACAACATGGCAGTTGAGAAAGCTGTGCCACTCATCCTGGATCAAGATGATCAGGACCATCCACCCGTGGAGGACGAAGGGCTTGGCAATGGGGCTAGTGATGTGGAGGATGTGGTTCCACAAGAGGACATTCGGAGTCGGCTCATACGCGACTTCTTTGCTTAGTGGTGAGTACCAGTGTCTGAGTGTGCACGCATTGGTCCCCGTGTGGCATGTGTTACGATGTGTGTGTCCATCCGCATGTATGCCACGTGAGTCAGAGGTGTGTGTGGATGTGTCACTCGAGTGATGGTGCCAGTGATGAGTGTATTTCCCCAGTCATAATTGTGACCTAGCATGTTGTCATCCTTACATGTGTCGAGTACATGCACATGCAAGTGGCTGTGCTTTTTGTGGCTGACTTCTTGTGTGTCTCTCATCCCCAGGTACTTGCGCATGCCGTCTGCTGGTTGCATTGTTGTGGCACTGCTATGCCTCATGGACACGTCATCGTGTGCTGACTCAGCATTACACGCACGGACAAGTTTGGAAGTCTCCTTAGGGTAAGGGATGCATCAGGGGTGTATTGGGTGTGGCAGTTGTTTACGATGTGTGCACACTGCCCCTGTCGATGTTTGGTTCCTCTGCAGACATGTCGCATCACCATGGGACACATTACATGTAGCTGGGTACACCTGAATAGATGGTCAGACTTGTTGACAGTCATCTGTGATGGGATAGTGGATTGTGATGATGGCATCAATGTGTGTAACACTGCCCTCGGACACATACGGTTTGCATTGGCTTGACATGGTGTGGGACTTCCACATCAGAGGATCAATGGTGTATGGCAGCCTCTCCGTGAGCAGCAGGGGATGTTTAGCTGTTACCCGACACGTGTGTGCCAGTTCCATGGCTTTCACGCATTTGTGCTGCAGAAGGGGGGTTCCAATGTTGGACCCACATGTTACTCCACATGACCTGTGTATGTGTACTCCGAGTTGCCTCTGCATTCCCGAATACATGACTAATAAAGGTGTCCCTATGCCTCCAAGGTGCCTCTTCTCAGTCAATGCTGGTGTGTTGCCACGGTGCATACGGCATGTCTGGCATGGTTTTCCGTGATAGTGGCTTTGTGTGTATGTGTAGAGTAGCAAGATGCAAGCTGTTTGTGTGGGATTAGACTTTGTATTGTGCATGATGTCCATGACTGTGTGGGTATTGTGACATGTGCCATCCCCTTGCATCCAACGTTGGCCAGGCCACCATTCTCTGCATCCACCTGACTCAAGCTTGCAGGACATGGTTCTGCCACCTGTCTACACATACCTGGGTGCCCCCCAGGACACTCCACATGATCCCTGACCTCTGCGCATGACTGTCGCTGTACTCAATATGTCTGTCGGCACGGTTGTGCGGCCACCCCCTCAGCTGGTTGGGCCCATCACGGGTGTGTATGGTGCTCCATGTCTGTCTTGCCTAATACATTGTGACCCATGTGTGTCCTGTGCCAGACTCAGGCCCCAGGGTATGGATGGTTGAAGTCATATGAGAACTCAGGCATAGTTAGACTTTACAAGACACATGTAAGGTAATAATGCAAAATGCAGGCATCATCTCTTTATCGTGTAACTTTGTATTTGTGTTGGGGTACGTGGGGCGGGGGGTATGACATGAGGGGCTTTCCGGGTGTGTGGAATCCAAAGTTCACTGGGGGAGTTGGTGTCCTTGCCATTGGAAATCATCAGAGTCCATGCCACAGTCTTTGTCAACATTGGTCAGACAGTGACCAGCAAGTCCATGTGGCAGAGAATGTCTTTTGCTGATGTGCTGCTGTTGGTCCAGTGGGCCAGGTGCCAGGCGAGGTGTCCTGGGAGATGGTGCTGTTGCGCCGACCCTCACGGTCTTTTCCGTGGACGACCCGCCCTCCTGCGGGAACCCTCAGAAGCAGGCCGTGACGATGTTTGGGATGCTCCGTCGGATGTCTCCTCCTCCTCCTGATCCCTCCCTGTGGGTGGTGATGTTCTTGGCCTGGTGGCACAGGGAGGGTTGCCCATGTTGTCGGCCATCCGACGGAGTGTACGGTGAATTCCCGTGAACACCGTCACAAGCTCAGCTCGTCTGTCCTCCATCCGCCCTTGGTGTCGCAGTAGACAGGCATGTTGCTCCACATATTGCTGGGCCTGCTGGGTCTTGATCTCCTCGAGGGTCCCCTTCATCTCGTTGAGGGTGGACACAACCTGGCCCATGCCCGTGGTGTCCTGCCGGTATGTGTCCAGGATGTTTCTGACATGGGAATATACCGGTTCCGCAGCCAACTGGTCAGGCTCGCGCCTCCGCCGTCCTCCACTCCCACCACCCCTGCCCACTTGCACCTGGCCTGCCCTTGTGGGCACATCGGGTCTCCGGGACCCCTGAGGGGTGGCATTAGCGTTGTCGCCTGCCTCCTCCTGGGTGCCCGGTACACCGTGTCCCTCCTGGTCAGCCTGGCTGCATTGTGGTGGTGGGGAGGGATCCTGGGTGTCTCCTGGGATGTGGCAGGAGTGGGGGTGGTGGTTGGCCCAGTTGTACCTGACGCAGGTGCTGCAGGTGGTTGGACACCAGAGGGGCCAGGTTGGTCGGGGTCGTCCACAGAGTGGTGAGAGTCGTCGCTGCTGGTGGGATCGTCATCCCGCAGAGCCGGGTCCTGTGAGTCTTCCCCCCCAGTGTTGGGGGGTGATCCACGACGTCGACCTGTGTGTGAGAGAGACAATGTTATTTTTGTTCCATGCAACATCCATGTTTCATTAGTTTCTAAGTTGGCACATTTTCTCTGGGTATTTGGATATGTCTTGCATTCCACTCACAGTGCACTTGTGCATGGGTATGTCCCTTGGCCACAGCTTTTGAGACTTTACCTATGTGTGGCACAGTCTTACTTGCTGCGTCAATTGTGACTGCAGTCAGCAGTGGAGTGAGCAGGTGTGGCGAGCCATGCATTGGCGCCTTCCGTGTTGCACTGTACGTGGGCACATGGAGTTGTTTCACACACTTATATAATGCAGGTAGCTGGCGTTGTGCTCGTGCACAGGTTGAGACATGGCCCAGTGTTTTGCCATGGAGAAGAGAGGGGGATTCAGGCACTGGCCACCCTTGTCTACATGCACGCAGTCCACCTGCTGACGAGCAGACATTCCCACACCCCCCAAGACTGAATTGGTCTCCCTGTGTCTCCCTTTCTCACTCCCTCTCTGTCCCCCTCTCCCTCCCTCCTTGTGTCAGCCTCCTCCCTCTGTCCGTCTCCCTGTGTCTCCCTCCCTCTCTCTCCCCCTCTCCCTCCCTCTGTGTGTCACCCTCTGTCACCTCAGCCAAGCTTCCTAGGCACACACTTTTTGCAGATCTTTGAATGGCCCTTGGCTTGTTGATGTGAGTTTGTTTCTGATCTCCAGGCACCCATTGCGTGTAGTGTCTGTGTCTGTGCTGCTGCTGGGGTGGTGTGTGCTGCCACTCTTTCACAGTGTTGGCTGTTCATTAGCTGCTGTCATGTGCAAAAACGTGCCGTCACCCCCATGTCTTAATGCAAGGCGTCCGCCATTTGCTGGCAAGTCTTTCCTGTGTGGGGACACACTGTTTGTCTGGCTGTGACCTAGGCCATATGGGCAGAGGGCATTGTTGTCTGCTTCTGAGTTGCACTATGTGATTTTTGGGGCCCACACTCCCGCCATCCGGCTTACGAAGTCTTGTGTTGGTGTTTTCTGTGGCCTGTGACTTGGCATTGTCCAGCTGGGTGCATGGGGCATGGTGGCGCTGGTGGCATGTGCGTGTTCATGGAGTGTGGTTGAGTCATGCGATAACTTGGGGTGGTTGCGTGCATGATTGTGAGTTTGGTTGTGGATGACGTTCCCCCACATGTGAGGTGAGTTGTTTGTGTACTCACCCGGCTCTCGGAGTCCTTCTACTCCATCCACTGCCACCACCGGCAGTATGGCCCTCACCATCTCCTCCCAGGGATGGTATTGTACGCGTCTGCGGGGCGGCCCTCCTCCAGTGATGTTGGCCTGGTTGTGGTCGTCGGTCATTTTGGCTCGGACCCACCTCCGCAGATCGTACCACCTGGCTTGGCATTCATGCCTGGTCCTTCTGGTGGACGCAACAGCATTCACAGCATCGACAATCGTCTGCCACATGGCTGTTTTTTCGGAAATGCTGGTCTGTCTGACCAATGTTCCAAAGAGGTGTGGCTCGACTCTGAGGATTTCGTCGACAAGGACCTCCAACTCTTGGCTAGTGAACTTTGGATTCTTGTTAGTGGGCATGGTGAGGGGTGTGGGTGTGGATGGTTGTGGGGGGTGTGGGTGTGGATGGTTGTGGGTGTGTGGGTGTGGTTGTGCAGGTGTGTGTGTGAATGTGATGAGGGGGTGTTTGTGAAGGTGGGTGTGTGAAGGTGTGCAAGTGTAAGGTGTAGTAAAGGTTCAAGTATGGTGCTGTGGGTTGTCTGTGGGGTCTGGCAGCAGTGAGTCTGTTGCAAAGGCTCATGGTTTGTGTCTGTGGGCCCTTTTTATTGGTCCATTGGTGGGTGTGGCTGTGTTTGAACTTTGGGTTGGTGTGTTATAAGGAGTGGTTGTGTTTTGGGCCTCTGTTTGGGAGTTTGGCAGTTGCAGGTCAGTGAATGTGTTGTATTTGTGCTTGTTGGACATGTTTTGGGCTTTGTGCGATTCGAATAGAGTATTCTTGTGTTGTTTTGCTTTGTCCTGGTTGTGTACGTGTGTTTTTAGCGTGTGTACGGTGTGTACATCGGCCATTTTGTTGTACAGTGCTGTCCTTGTCTCTGGCTTGGTACGACTCGTACATGCGCGATGTTGGGTGAAGGTGCTGGTGTTGGGGCCTGGGGTGTGCTCCGTACTTAGACTGTTGGGGTCGGGGTACGCTCCATACATACGCGGTTTAGGGTACGGGTCGTACATACATGGTTGGGGTGTGGGTACGCTCCATACATACGCGGGTGAGGGTACGGTCCGTACATACACGGTTGGGGTGGGGGTATGCTCCATACATATGCGGGTGAGGGTACGGGTCGTACATACACTGTTGGGGTGGGGGTACGGGTCGTACATACATGGTTGGGGTGGGGGTACGCTCCATACATACGCGGGTGAGGGTACGGGTCGTACATACACGGTTGGGGTGGGGGTACGGGCCGTACATACACTGTTGGGGTGGGGGTACGCTCCATACATACGCGGGTGAGGGTACGGGTCGTACATACACTGTTGGGGTGGGGGTACGCTCCATACATATGCGGGTGAGGGTACGGGCCGGACATGCACGGTTGGGGTGGGGGTACGGGCCGTACATACACGGTTGGGGGGGGTACGCTCCATACATAAGCGGGTGAGGGTACGGGTCATACATACACAGTTGGGGTGGGGGTACGCTCCATACATACGCGGGTGAGGGTACGGGTCGTACATACATGGTTGGGGTGGGGGTACGCTCCATACATACGCGGGTGAGGGTACGGGCCGGACATGCACAGTTGGGGTGGGGGTACGGGCCGTACATACACGGTTGGGGTGGGGGTACGCTCCATACATATGCCGGTGAGGGTACGGGTCGTACATGCACGGTTGGGGTGTGGGTACGCTCCATACATATGCGGGTGAGGGTACGGGCCGTACATACACGGTTGGGGTGGGGGTACGCTCCATACATACGCGGGTGGGGGTACGGGCCGTACGTACGGGGTTGTACATACACAGGTGGGGGTACGTCTCGTACATACATGGGTGTACATACACGGGTGTACATACACGGGTGTACATTTACGGGTGGGGGTACGTCTCGTACATACACGGGTGTACATACACGGGTGGGGGTTCGACTCGTACGTACACGGGTGTAAATACACGGGTGGGGATTCGACTCGTACATAGGAGGGCTGGGGGGGTGGTTGGGCGCGTACATACGGGGGCTGGGGGGAGTGTTGGTGCGTATGCGGGCACATGTCTCCATGGTTGCTATGGGAGTTCGGTGCGGACGGTGTTTTTTCCATCCGGTTGTAACATCGGACGCACGGGATGGATCGTACTTGCGCGGTTGGACTTCACTTTTCACATTTGTACAGTAACTCGTCCGAGGATGTGTCGGACACATTTTCCGACCCGAGGACGTGTGGGGAATTATTCCCAATGCGATTCGTATGGACTTTTTCCCATGCGAATCGTACTTGGCCGTTTGTACGGCACTTGTACGATTCGTATGGTAAAAAGACCGGATACGAGTCGTACGGGGAATTTTTTTACAGGATCGTAATCGGCACCTTAGTGTGTTATAAAAACACTATTATAAGTATACAGTTATCCATACAGTCAATCATACAATCACTGAGTCTTATGTATACTTATTTATATACAACAACTGACACATACACTAGCTTTTATTTTTCTAGTTTGTTGGACATGTACCAGTGAGACATATATTTGCTCATCACCACACCCATAAAGATATTCACTCACCCAAACAACTGTTATAACATGTAGTTTTAACTTCATATACCTACTGAATCAACTATTCACACATCTTTGGGCAGTCACACCCCCCCCACCGAAACACACACACATTCACTCTCCCATACAAATACTCAGTTAACTAATCAATAAATAATATAGACTTTCACGTAGCTAGTAACCAACTAGTGCAGCAGTTTACACAACAACTGACAAAGTGATACAGATATTCACAGAGTTTAGTCACTATCCAATATATTTAGTGAGACACTATAAATTAGTCAAGTAAACAGTCAATCACACTGCTACTAAATCCTCCATCCAGATATTTATATTTATATATCCACTCGTTCTTCAATGCAAATTGTTAGATATATAATACATATTTAAATAACGAACCAAACCACATTCACTGGATGATGTCATCAGTGATGTCATCAGTGATCTCCTTTGAGATGTCATCAGTGATGTCACTGACCATATCATGAATGATGTAATATGTGACATCATCATCAGTGGATTGCGGGCACGCGATATGTAGTTAGTACAACTAACTATATCGGAGGAATTTCAATGGTTTTGTTCGAGTGAAATGTCCAGCTAGCTTTAACACCCCTAAAACCTATTGTTTTTTCATTGAATTTCTAAGGTTTTTTAAATGCTAATTCCTAACTATATCAGGCCTGAAACCTATGTTTTTTTCAGTGAATATATAGGTGATCAAGATCGCTTATGCGATCGAAACGCGTCCGGGGCGGACACTTGTCTGTATTTACTTCGGTGATGAAATAAAATCGATACCAAGAAGTAACCCCCATCTGTGGTCCGTACCTGTTTTGAAGAACCAGCAATTCAGGCACTAACGCTATACATATATATATATATATATATATATATATAAAAAAAAAATATATATATATATATATATATATGTGTGTGTATATATATATACATATATATATATATATATATATATATATATATATATATATATATATATATATATATATATATATATAACGCTCCAAATTCTTAACTTGTAAAGAATATAAGCACTCACGGATAGCGTGGCAACAGGTCTTTTATTCCCGGAACAGACGCGTTTCGGCGGTCTGCCTTCCTCGGTGTTAACAACACACCGGGAAGCGCCATATTTTATACATTACATCGCCGCGTGGCATGGTATAATAGACATAGACATAGGACAGCGTAAAGTGTTGGTGGAGTCACCAGCGCCATCTTGTAATGTGTCAATATACATATATACAGTGCAAATCAACAGTATATACATTATATACAAATTAATGCATAGCGTTCCATGTGTTATTCACTAGAAATACACGCCGACATCAAATATAAATCAAACATCAAATTAATGCATCACTGAAAGATGGCTGCCATTCCACCTCTATTCATGATTGAGCCGTGTATCGGCAATGCTCGTGATGATGCCGTGTATCGGCTTACACTGGCTGTCAAGAACTCCATAATTTATTGTATAATACAATTAATCTAGTCTTGACACAAATAGCAAATTGGTAATCGAAGCGGCCACAACAGCAGCATGTCGCCGCAGCCAGAGGACAAAATCCATCACACTTACATTGGATATCCTGATAAACATATTATTCTAGATAACATATTAATTTCCCAAATGTACTGACAGCTCTTCATTACTGTTAAGACCTGACGGAAATTTTGACTGAAGGTCAATAATGTAACGTGATTCTAACCTCCGCAGTTTCTGCAGGCGGTCGCCGCCTCTGATGTTTTCTGGGACAGAATCTAGACCGAAAAACTGTAAAACATTCTTGCTACTTGGATGTTTTTCTTGATAATGTCTCGCTACAGGGTAAGAAGCATCCCCTTTCAATATTGCCCTCCTGTGTTCTAGTATTCTGATTTTCAACGAGTGAATGGTGCTGCCTATGTACAATAGGCCGCATGGGCAAACGAGACAGTAGACAGCATAGGGGGTACTGCAAGTCAAAAACTTTCTAATGGGCTTTTTTAAATTCACATTAGGTATTGTGTAGTTAAGTACTCTATGGCTATTAGAACAAGCCTTACACTTGCCACATGGAAAAAACCCTTGCATATCTTTCAGGGTGCCCTGTTGTAATGTTGGTTTGGTTAAATGACTGCTAACCAATCTATCTTTTAAAGATCTTGCCTTTTTATAGGTAATCATCGGATGATCAGGAATATCATCCCCTATGATGGCATCACTTTTCAAAATATGCCAATTTTTTATTAACATCCTCTTCAAGAAATTAGACTCTGCAGAGTATGTCGTAATCATTCTGAATTTGCCTTCATGTGTATCGACCAAATCTTTCCTTGTAACTGTCTTCTCTTCTAACAGATGTTGTCTAGGAATACCTCTAACTTTATTGAGTGTTGTCTCCAGTAATGTCTGTCCATATCCTCTGATACGAAATCTATTTACACATTGATTAGCTGCCAATTCAAAATCACAGGTTCTGGAGCTATTGCGTTTTAATCGTAATAGCTCCCCATATGGTATACTCTGTATCAGTTTGGGGGGATGATTACTAGTTGCAAAGAGGATCGAATTCCCCGCTGTGGCCTTACGGTACAAGGATGTTTCTAATTTCCCCTCAGAGATAAATACCTTTAGGTCCAGATAGTCCACTGCCACTGGACTTACTGTACCTGAAAAGTGTAAATTAAGGTTATTGGTGTTAAGATCCTCAATGTATCCTTCCGCTGATTCCATAGTACCCTCCCAAACAATGAACAGGTCATCGATATAACGATACCATGCTTTTACCTGGCCTGTCACTTCTCCTTTTACAAAGGTTCGGGACACTTGCTCCTCCCACCAGCCCACCAACAAGTTGGCGTAGCTGGGGGCGAAACAAGTGCCCATCGCAGTCCCTGAGATTTGTTTATAGTACTGGTCACCAAATAGAAAAATATTATTTGAAAGGCAAAAACTTGTAAATTCAATCAACATGGAATTATGTTCCGCAAATCTCAATTGTCGTCTATTGAGGAAAAACTGTACGGCTTGAATCCCATCTTCATGTTTTATACATGTGTACAGACTAGTAATGTCCAATACCATTAAAACATACTTGGAGTCCCAGTTTAGACTATTCACTTTCCTCAAAAAGTCTTTCGTATCTCTCACATAAGATTTTAATTGTGACACGAATGGGAACAAAAAATGGTCGATAAACATGGACATATGTTCTGTTAAACTCCCTTGTGAGGAGACTATGGGTCTACCTGGTGGATTAACATTATCCTTATGAATTTTAGGAATATGATAAAATGTTGCCACCAGTGGAGTAGTTTTTCTCAAAAATAGATACTCATCAGTCCCCAACATGGATTTATCATACCATTTTTTAATTAACAGATCATAACTCTGGACACTAGTTAGATAGAGTTCACGAGAGGATTTGATGTAATAGTTGTTATCCGATAATTGTCTGAGTGCTTCAGCACAATATTGCTCCCTAGTTTGTAGCACTACATTGCCGCCTTTATCTGAAGGCTTGATTATGATTGACGTGTCCTGCAATAAGCCATCAAGTGCTTGCTTCTCCTCCTTTGTCAAATTTTCACCGGAATTGCGTTTTTGAGTCCTGCATCTGAATTTCACAAGATCTTTCACCATTGTGTCAGAAAATGTATCTATAGAATCAAAAGGCATTTGAGGTACAAAAGTTGATTTTAATTTGAAGGGACTTACTTCCAGTTCTTGCTCAATGCCCACCGCTCTTGCTCTTACAGCCATGTCTTCCGATACACTTCGTTGAATGGGTGTGCCAGAATGCAGATTCTGCAGAAGTTCCACTCCAGATAGATCATTGCAAGTCAGTATATCAGTGGCAGTGATCCTTGCTCCTGCCGAAGTAGATTTCATTAAGTTCGGCCTCAATTTGAAGTATTTATGTAGCTTCAATTTACGAATGAAATTGTACAGGTCAATCCTGGTTTGCGTGAACTCCAACTTACTAGTCGGACAGAAGGTCAATCCTAGGGTGAGTACCTTAATCTCACTTGTTGTTAGTTCTTTCGACGTGAGATTAACCACTGTTAGATTAGATTCTTCTATTGGCGCTTGTAGTTCCTCTTCTTGCGCATCCACGTGGATCTTCCTCTGCCTCTGGCGGCCCCACCCTGATCGACGTGTTCTCCTGTTTGATATTCGGGTGGTTTGTTCTTCCCGCCTCTCAGCCATGATTGCCTGATTATTTGGAACTCGTCGTGAAAAGGAGTCGGCCCCATGGTTCCTTCCACTACAGGTCTTGACCGCTCGTCTCCTGATTCATTCTCCGTTAAATCGGATTCTGACGTTTCCACTTGTACATTGGCTTTGGCTGTGCTTCTTTGCGTTAGTTCTTGTCGTGGCCCATCAAATTTGCGCGCAAAGGTTAGTACTCTTCCCTGTAGATAGTCCCTCTCATCGCGCTCAAATTTCTCTTGTTTTCTGGTTTTAATTTTGCCTTCGTATTTCAGCAATCGTGCTTTCATTTGCTTCATTAGTTCTTCCACTTGTGTTTTGTCTTCCTCTTTTGTTAACAACTCCTCTAGAGTTTTGATCTCCTCCAAAGCTTTCTCTCGGTCACTCCAGGCATACTTGACTAAAATATCAAGAGTGCCCTGGCAATACTTTGCAGTGTGTTCTGCCCATTCTGATAATAAATTCGGGTCAGGATTTTCATATGAGGGAACAGTGTACACTCTTAAGCCTCTGGGAACTCTATTAGTGTCCACATAACTCTGTAGAGAGGTGGCCTCCCACCACTTCCTTGTTTCGCGTTCATACAGTCTTTCCAATTTGGTCAGAGTGTTATGTAGGTTGCCACCCAGCCGCGGCGCCTCTGCCGCATCGGCCCCCTCGGTTCCTCTTCGCTGTTGAGTTTTAAACATATCCTTTGCCGCTTCCCGGCGTGCCGATTCGCTGAACATAACGATGATCTTAAGTTCAGCAACCAATCCCGGGAATCTGCCTGAGCCACGGTACCCTCGACCTGCCGCAGATGAATTTATCCGCAACTTAATTCTTGTTGCTGCGTGATGCTGGATCAATCGTAGCGCAAAACCTCCATTCGCTTAGCGACACGCTAGATTCCTCCAGACAACCAGTCAGAAATGGATAAATGCGGCGGTGCACTCGATATAGAAGACTGCTCCAAATGCACCAAAAAACGAGTCACTCGCGGTCGGGTGCTGTTTACAGCACCCGACCGCGAGTGACTCGTTTTTTGGTGCATTTGGAGCAGTCATATATATATATATATATATATATATTATTTTATTTTTCAAAACTATCAAACTATAATCCATACATTATAAATTAAGCCTAAATTAGCATTTACCATAGAAGGACATAACTGATAAAAAATATTCATACCAAAACTAAACCAACCAGTAAAATAAAAGTTTGAAACCTTTTGATAAATCTCCTCGAACTTTAAAAAAAGTTCTTTTTGTGCCTAGTTTCTGTTTGGAAAGTTTTGGGTTGATTCGTCAAGTGGAGGGGGGTGGGCAAGGAAATATATATATTCACTGAAAAAAGCAAAGATACACAAACATTATAGTTAGGCTCAAATTTCACTTCTACAAAACCAGTGGAATTCAGCAGTTATATTTACCAGAGTCAACTATAACTTACGCCCTTGCAATGCACTGCTTATGACCTCACATATTACATCACTCATGGCATAGTCAGTGACATCACTCATGACATCATTCAGTGATTGTGAGTGTATTCTAAAAGTTTTTGAAGGTTAAACGTATATAATAAGGTACCACAAAAGATAAATTAGTATACTTTGTGTACTGCTAATGAGTGATTCTTTTTTTAACATAGTTTAAGTGAGTCTCTGTGTGACTGTGTGTATCCGTGTGTGAGTGGGTGTGTGAGTGGCTATACAGGTGTGTGAGTGGCTGTATGTGTGTATAAGTGGGTGTGTGAGTAGCTGTGTGGGTGACTTAGTGGCTGTGTGAGTGACTGTATTAATGACAGAGAGGGTGTTCCTGTCACCGTATGGGTGGGTGAGTGAGTAGCTACTAGAGTGGCTGTATGGTTGGGTGATTTGGTTTTCAGTAACTGAATGGTTGAGTGAGTGTGTGTCAGAATGGCTGTATTAGTGAGCGACTGGGTATGGAAGTGGCTGTATGGGTGAGTGATTGGCTGTTTGAGTGAGTATTTGGTTAAGTGAGTTGGTGTGTGAGTGGCTATATGGAAGAGTGAGTGTCTGTGGGATTGGCTGTATGGGTGAGGGAGTGGCTGTGTGAATGAATATGTAAGTGGTTGTGTGGGTGTGGGTGGTTGTATTAGTGAGTGGCTCTGTTGAGAGGCTGTATGGGTGAGTGAGTGGGTGTGTGAATGCCTGTATAGGTCAATCACTGGGTATGTCATTAGCTGTATGGGTTGGTATATGGCTGTGTGAGTGGCTGTATAGGTAGTGACTGGTTGTATGACCAGGCTCTATGAGTGAATGAGAGGGTGTGTGAGTTGCTCTATAAGTGAGTTAGTGGGTGTGTGAGTGGCTCAATGGATACATGAGTGGTTGTATAAGTACTTGTATCGGTCTGTAAATGGGCATTTGAAGCATTGTGTGGGTGTGTGAGTGGGCATATGAGAGGTTGTATGGGGAATGAGTAGGTGTGCTAGTGGTTCTGTGGGTGATGTCATCAGTGATATAATTTAAGATGTCATCAGTGATGTCATCAGTGATGTCACTGATCCTGTCATGAGAGAGGTAATATGTGAGATCAGAAGCAGTGCATTGTGGGGGCAAAAGTTACAGTTAGCCCTTTAACTATAACTGCTAATTTTCACTGGTTTTGTATGAGTAAAATCTGTGCCTAACTATAACATCCCTATAACTTTAGTTTTTATCGGTGAATTTATAACTTTTTTTTATTCTATTTGCTAACTATAACGTCTATGTAACCTTAGTTTAGTTGTTTCAGTGAATTTCTATGTTTTTTTAAATACTATTTTCGAACTATAACTTTGTTCTTCCTGCTCGTTGGTATTTTGCCTCTTTCTGCTAGTTTTACACCTTTATTCTGCCTCTTTCTGCTCATTTCACTCCTTTCATTTTCCTCTTTTAGCTTGTTACTGACCTTTATTCTGCCTCGTCTGACAGTTTCTGAACTTTATTGCCTCTTTCTACTTTCTTTTCCTCAGGGACCATGGGGGAAAGGCTCAAGGCCCCCGCGGTCCCAGGCAGGGCCCCACCTCCTGAGGTAGCTGGCATTGCTCTCACAGACAGGGATGTGCTAAATATGCACTGCCCTGTCTGCGACTACAATCATTTTGTCCGCTTCCCTGCTCGGTTCACAGAGGGCAGAAAAACAGATGAAAACTTTGCTCTCAGCAAGTGGGAGTCCCTTCCTACCACCTGTGTACATGTTATGAGATCTTGTTCTCAATTCAGAATTATAACACAAAAGCAATGCTGGCTCCCACAGGATGCGGGGAGGCGGCAGGGACCATGGGGGCCTTCAGGCTCCCCCCTATGGTCCCCAACAAAGTGTCTAAGTGCCCTGGGTGGGACCAGGGCACCCAGACTAGTGGCCGGGCCCCGGGGGATGGGGTCCCTAGGGCCATAATTGGCCTGGGAGGGGGGTTACATAGCTCCCTCACTTTAAGAAAAAAAGAGGGCCGGCCTCTGGAAAGGAGTCGGGAGGTGCATGGTACCCCAACCTTTATTTATAAAAAAAGAAAAAAGAAAGCCCGGGCCCCAGTAGATGGGATGCCAGAGGCCTAAATCAGCCAGGGGAGGAGGGACACACGGCCCTCCTCACAATTCCCAAAATGTCTGGCCCCTGGGAATGGGGTTCCCATGGCCCAAATCAGCCCAGAGAAGGGGGGCTATGCAGCCCCTTCCCTAAAAAATGTAGAAAAAAAAAACACCCAGCAACTCGCCGGAGGCCCTGCCCCATTTCTCCACCACTCTGCAAACTCACCTCCTGGTGACCTGCAGGTTGGGGGATGAAGTCTCCTTGGCTGCTGAGGGTCCTTGGACGGACTTACCTCCAGCAAGTCCCACACAATGAGATTGCTGAGAGGTCTCTGGAGGCCATACCCCCTTTCTTCACCACTCTGCAAATGCACCTCCAGGCGTACTTCTTGTTGGGGTATGAAGTCCCCTTGCCTCTTGAGGGTCCTTGGGGGGCAGACACCCCTCATGTTACCTCCATTAAGTCCCACACAGTGGGATTGCTGAGAGGTGGTCAGAGGCCATGCCCCCATTTCCCACCACTCTGCAAACACCTTCTGGTGCATTACTAGTGGGGGATGAAGTCCCCTTGAATGCTGAGGGTCCTTGGGGGCCAACAAGCCCTCCTGTTACCTCCAGTAAGTCTAAACTTCTGAGGCTAAGCCCCCTTTATCCACCACTCCGCAAACACAACTCCTGGCACACCGCTGGCTGGGGGATGCAGTCCCCTTAGGTCTAAAGGGTCCTTGGGGGCCAATTACCCTAAAGGCAGGATTGCTGAGAGGTTGTTGTAGTCCATGCCCCCTTTTTCACCACTCTGCAAACGCTCTTCCTGGCACACTGCTGGGTAAGGAATGGCATCCCCTTGGATGCTGAGTGTCCATGGAGACAAGGAACCCCTGATGTTACCTCCAGTAAAACCCATACTGCTGGATTGTTGAGAGCTGGTCAGAGGCCCCACCCCCTTTCTCACCACACTGTAAATTCAACTACTATTTAAAAAAACATAGACATTCACTAAAAAAAACAAAGGTTACAGGGACGTTATAATTAGGAATTAGAATTTAAAAAACCTCTGCAATTCACAGGAAGAAACAAAGGTTACAGGGACTTTATAGTTAGGCTCAGGTTCCACTCATGAAAAACCAGTGAAATTTAGCAGTTATAGTTAGCTAAGCTAAATAACTCATGCACCCAGCAATGCACTGCTTATGACCTCATAAATTATATCACTTGTGACATGGTCAGTGACATCACTGATGACATCTCAAATTAAATCACTAATGACATCTCAAATTAAATCACTAATGACATCAATGATGACATCACCCATAGAATCACTGATACACCCACTCAAAGCACCATAGAACCTTTCATACACTCACTCCCATTCACAAACCCATTCACAGACCCACACCAGTATTTACACACCCACTCTGATTCAGAGATCTACACACACGTCCAGTCATTCACCCATAAAGCCACTCATACACCCACTCAGTCACTAATACAGCCACTGACACATCCACTCATATACCCATACAGCTACTCACACTCTGAGTCAGTCACCCATAGAGCTACTCACACAACTAGTCACTCACCCATACAGTCAATTGCACAGCCACCTACTAACCCATAAACATACGCCCACTCATTTACTCATACAGATACTAATATGTACTCACTGACCTATACAGTCACTGACACAAGCACAATCTCACCAAAACAGCCACTCTCACGTTCACTCACTCACCCATACAGTCACTCATATATGCCATCACTCACCTATACTGCCTTTCACTTACCCAGTTAGTCACCCATATACCACTGACACATCCACACAGCCATACACACATTAACTCACCCATAGAACCCCTAATACACACACTCACTAACCATACAGCCACTGACTCACCCACTCACTCATTCATACAGGCAGTCACACACACCTACACCCACCCACACAGACACTCAGACAACCATACAGGTACTCAGACAAGCAATCACTCACCAATACAGCCACTCATGTACCCACTCACACACCCCTACAGCCACTTAAGACACTAACTGACAGACTGATACAGACATTCACACAACCAGTCACTCACCCATACATTCACTGTGACACCTAATCACTCATGTATACAGTCAGCCAGGCACCCACTGAATCATTCATACAGGCACTGATATACCCAATGATTTACCAATACACCTTGGTGTATATATAGTTAACACTGATAAATGTTTTACAAACACTCACAGTTACTGGATGATGTCATCAGTGATGTCACTAGAGATGCCATCAGTGATGTCATCAGTGATGTCTCCATCCATGTGATTAGTGATGTATCATGTATATTCATGAACAGTGCATTGTGGGGCCCTGAGTTATCGTTAAATCAGATAACTATATCTGCTGAATTTCACTGGTTTTGTACAAGTTAAACCCAAGCCTAACTATAACGTCCTTGTAAACTTTATGTTAGTGTTTTCAATTAATATATATGTGAATGCATTTCTTTTTTTTTATTTAGGGTTGCGGGTGCTATAGGTGTTTTTAGGATTTAGGGGTTAGAGGGAGGTAAGTGTGTTTTTAGTGTTTAGGGGAGAGTAAGGTTATAGGATGGTATGGGTGTTTTTAGGGTTTAGAGGTAGGTAGGGGTAGAGATTGGTAAGGGTGTCTTTAGGGTCTAGGGGTGGGAAGGGGTACAGGGTGGTAAGGGTGTTTTTAAGGTTCAGGGTGGGTAAGGGTATAGTGTGGTATGGGTGTTTTACAGTTAATCGTGGGTAAGGGTATAGGGTGGTATGGGTGTTTTAGGGTTTAAGGTTGGGTAGGAGTATGGGGTGGTAAAGGTGATTTTAGGGTTCAGTGATGGGTAAGGGTATGGGGTGGTAAGGGAGATGGCAGGGTTTAGGGGTAGGATGGGGTATAGGGTGGGAAGGGTGGTTTTGGGGTTGGGGTGGGTAGGGATATAGGGTTGTAATGCTGCTTTTAGGGTTTAGGGGTGGGTATATGTATAGTGTGGTAGGGGTTTTGTCAGGGTTTGGCATGGGTAATGGTATTGGGTGGTGTGGGTGTTTTTTGAAGGGCTGGGGTGGGTAAGGGTGTACAGGGGTGTAAGGGTATTTTAGGCTTAAGAGGTAGGTAATGGAAAAGGGTTATAAGATGACAAAAAGACAATTCTAATAATTTTTAAAAAATTGGGGTTTGAGGGGTTCTCCCCAATAATATTTAAATGTACTTTCTTTTGTGATACTTGGGTGATTATATGAAAACTTTTATGCAAGTACATGTTCATCTTAGAGTTCTTTTTTAAAAAAGCATCTGAAACTTAGAAACACTTTTAGTACCCCATAATAAAATTACATATTATGTCATTGTATAGCTTTGCATTCCTTTGGATGAACCTGGGAGAAACCCTAAAGCACAATGATGTATGAAAAGCTTTGGCATGGCATATGGTTCCAGCTCATTGCTTTAACTATTAAAAAGACTCATATGGCTCTTTTAAGATTGTAGAGGTTTCAACAGTTGGTTTTCAATTCTGAATAGGCTAAGCATGAGGAGTTTTTTAATACATAAATTGCATATCATTCACAGAAGAAAAAACAATGAATAGTACCTCTTTATATTTCACAATAATATGCCTATCATTTTGAACATAAATTACTATTTGGTTGGTGTTGATGAGGCAATCCTCTTCATAGAAATGCAACTACCTTTAAGTGAATGGTAAACTGTCAAAATAATTGGACATTTGTAAATATGGGTTTCCATTTCAACAAACAGTTTTGCTTCACAATTTGCATCCATCTTACAAACTATTTGTAGGTGTGACGTGCTTTGCTGTTGTTACTCTTAATACAATTTCAAAATGATTATGACTAATGCATTGATGGTCCTTTTTGTAGGGTTATCACAAACATTTTTGCTTTATCCTCCTATTTTTCAGACCTGTTTTTGATGGCTTTAAGACTTTGGGCACTTTACCACTGCTAACCAGTGCTAAAGTGCATATGTTCTCTCCTCTAAAACATGGTATAATTGTTTTCTCCATGAGTGGCATATTTGATTTACTAATAAGTCTCTGGTATAGCGCACCATGTGTGCCAGGGCCTGTAAATCAACTGCTACTAGTGGGGTTGCAGCACTGATTTTGTGGCCCACACAAGTACCCTTGAAAACTTGTCTCAGACCTGCCACTGCAGTGTCTGTGTGAGGAGTTTTAAACTGCCATTTCGATCTGGCAAGTGCACATACCTGCAAGGCCCAAACCTTCCCTTTTATTACCTGTAAGGCATCCCTAAGGCAGGCCCAAGACAGCCCCATGAGTAGGGTGCAGTGTATTAATAGGTAGGACATGTACTGTTGTGTCTTACATGTCCTGACAGTGAAATACTGCTAATTTCATTTGTTATTACAACAATGCCTATCTCTCTCATAGGTTAGCATTGCAGCTGCCATGTAACATTTTACAAGTGTATCTTCCAATTGAGAGTTGACAGAATGTTGGAGTTTGGGCTCTCTGGACTCAAAATTAAAAAATATATCTTTTAGTGAACGTGGTTTTTCAATTGCTGGTCCGAAAATGCAACTTATGGAAAGTTGGCATTTTCTCACGTTAACCATTCTGTGCCTCTGCCTGCCTTTGGAATACACATCTGGGGCAGGATGACAGTTGGGCTGTTTGTGCATTCACTCAAGACAGTCACACACAGAGTATATACAAATCCTCTGCACACTTTCAAAAGTAAATATAAAGCTACATAAAATATCACAATCATGCTTGTCTTTATATTTTCAGATGTTTTTAATTCAAGACCTTTTAGCCAACACCTGTTTCGTAGCTGTTACAGGGGATTACCCTGCAACTTCTTCACTAGTGTGTTTGAAGCCAGGGCAGGAAATGGCAGGGTATTGTGCACTGTAAAGACTATACTTTGAAGTTTGCCTACTTTAAAGGCTGAAATGGGTATAAGTACTAGACCTCTGATACCACATACTCTGAACAATTCTGGTTTGAGGAAATTCTTCTAGGAAGAAGAGCTAGATTGCTGTGAGGAGATACTGTCACTTTGCTGGGTGCTTTGCTGTGCTGGCCTGCTGCTTTTGTCCATGGAGTGAAAGGACTGGCCTTTGTTTTCAACATCCTGCTTCCAGGGATCTCCCAGGTCTTGGGTGTGCTTGCCTCCTGTTAAGAAGTCTCAGGACCTAAAAAAGCAACCCAGATGCCGTCAATGATGGCACTTCCTGTAACAGAGCTAAGGGCACAGCTTGTGAAGAGCATGACGCAGTGCCCCGACTTACACCCCAGCCCTGGTGTTGCTGAATACAGCAACTTATCAACTCAGACTCCATCATCGAAGCTGGTGCATGCACCGAAGCCGAGGGCACCACTCATGAAGAGCATGAGGCACTGCCCTGACTCACACTGAAGCCCTGCCCTTCGTGACCACAGGCTCGGCACAGCTGCTGTGCTGCTACCTGCACAGGAGCCGAGGGCACCGCTGGTGAAGACTACAAGGCAACGTCCTAACTTACACTGGATACTTGACACCTGATAATGCCAGCGCTTCAACCATGACACCACAGAGTCGATAACCGACATGTGTGACTTCCTGGACTCATCAATACCGCACGGTCGTAAGGAGCCAATACATTGCTGCAGATACCGAATCACCTCCTCTGCAACAGTAAGGAACCAACACATCAACTCCCCAGCCTAGCAGTAAAGAATCAATGCCTCACCTCCCCTATAGCAGTAAGAAACTGAAGCCGCCGTACCCAGCGACACCTCACCTCCCTGACTCTGTGCAATTTCTTTGTTGTCCTAATTTTCCTAGGTACTGCAACCAGGGCCTCTACGACTCCGCAGCTGGCCAACGCTTTCTCACGGTCAGCGTCAAACTCTTAGATTAGTACCTGTCCCAACATATACTGATATCTAAGAGCTATACTTTTAAGTGGTCTTTGCAAAAGTTATATCTTGATTTATGTATGTTGTATTTTTGTTGAATTGATTTTGTTTTAATCAGATAAATATTGGGAATGTTTCTAAACTGGTGTGGAGTGCTTTTGTGGTGTTTTCACTGTGTTACTGTGTGTGTGTACACAAATACTTTACACATTGCCTCTGAGATAAGCCTGACTGCTCATGCCAAGCTACCAAGTGAGTAAGCAGGGGTTATCTTAAGTGTGTAATCCCATTATCCTAACTAGAGTCAGGGTCCCTACTTGGACACAGGGCAAACCACTGACACCTAGAGACCCCATTTCTAGCAGTCATAAAGTAGGTTAAAAACTTACCATCTAAATAAACACTCCCTGGTTAAATCTCAACACAACTCAAAGTCAGAGAGGTTGGGACGCAAGTTGAATGGGCAAGAGATTTGATGACTTACAAGCTGAAGGGGTCTATTGATGCACTGGAGGCATTCTTAAATATATGGTTTGATGGGAAAGTTAAAGAAATTATAGAACGTTTGGTTGTTTTAGTGAGGATACAATGTAGGGAGTATGATGGTCTTGGTGGTGACAGTAGATAATTAAGCTTGGTCATAGTATTAGTGAATTTGGAGGTTAACCACGATTCAATGTTTGATGAATAGAAAGGGGACTAAGTTAGTGAAAAGCAAGTTGTGGAGAGGAGATTGTTGATTGTATGAGCAAGACGGTATTGGTTGGGGTCTGGGGATGTTATCAGATTATGAAAGAAGTATGCTTAGCTGTGTTCAATGTGGGCATGAACTAATCCATGGCTACTTTGTAAACCTCCAGGTATTATGGAGCTGTTGATTTATGAAAGACCCGCAGACTTTTGACTCCTGCATCACACAATACCCCATTCTAATACTTTTATTCCATTTCCTTCATTGCAAATATAATGGGGACATAATCTTACATTGATGTCAATAATATTTTGATCATGTCTATGTATTATATCCAATTGCACAATTTGTATTTCTGCACAACCAGAGCGTTTCGTAAGGTATATTTTTCACGAACTATACATGGAGCACTTTATTAACTCACACACCTTTCTGTTTTTTAAGCCAACACATCCCGTTACATGGTTAACATGCAATGCTTTTGACCCACAGTTACATCCTTATTGGTTCTATGGTATCATCACTTTAGATATTTTCAAGCAGTTTCATTTTTGCTATGTTTGTTATCTTGGAATTCATCCTTCACCCCTTCCATATTTATCCGTTTATCAGGAGCCACACATTGTTCATTTTCGAGCTATCCATCAATATATCCCCTTTTGTCTCTCTGTTTCACGTCCCGATGTTCCATTATTATTCATTTTTTCATCAACACTTTCACTACCAATTCATCGATTCTTTTCTTCCTTGCTGCACCGGAGAGTATTTCTTCCTTGTCTATTGTTCCACCTGACATTCCCAACGTTGTGCTTCCTATTAAACTACTGTATCTCATCTTCCTATCACCGCGCTTGTCTTAGCACGCTCTTCGGACCACATATTTTCGTTTCCAGATTTTCGTTTCCACGCTTCCGAGTTTCCAGCTACAGGTACTTTTTTGCTCGTAATGGGTCTTCATTTACCGCTCGCTTTTTTGGTTACCACCTGCTCCTACAAAGACTCTCCTTTTTTCAGTGAGCTGCCCGCAACACGGGCTGAACGTTACTCGTATATTTGGAGGCATCACCAGTTGCTACCACCCGTTACAGATTCAACAGCGCAGCCACTTCACTCCATGAATAAGGTAAGCGCAGCAACACATTATGTGTTTACCTTTCAATGATCGGTTATTTCTTCTTGATGAATGCACTAGCCTGTCATTCACCACATTTTTGCATTTTAGATTTCTCGATCCTGTTTTCAATTGTGGAATTTTTGTGATAAACATAGCTATCACATGTTCTCAGGTGAGCTTTATTTGTCACGCATTTTTTTCTATAGTTTGCACCCCAAATTCCCTTAAAGGGACCCAAGCTCTGGCATTTTAATCAATATTTCACCCCTACTCCAATTATTTTCACCAGGCCAGTATATCACCCATGTCCTGTACATATAGTCACCACATATAGACATGAGCACTTCAATATTAGTCTTTCCTTCTCAACCACCCACATGGTTTTGAGCGTGTAGCATGCTGTGTGCTATTACTAACCTCCACCTGAGCATCATCGTATTTACATTGCTTCATAAAACTTCTGAACGTAAAACTTACAATGCTCACATTTTTTCTAGGTTGGCCCCTGACGAAGGGACTCTCATAATCCCGAAATGCATTGGGCACTTTCCACCAACGACTTGAAATATTTTTCATTAGGTATAATACAGCTTCGTTTGTTAGACAGTGAATAAGTTAACTTGTACATTCAGTTAAGAAACCATTAACGTGTTGTACTATTGTGAATTCTTATTAAGTTTTTCTTTGGGACCAAATGGTCTAAAACTAAAGATGTCTCTGTTTACTTAAATATGTGTACAGTTTTTTATAGATGGAATTGTCATTTGAAACATCTCTGATTTAATTGTTTTCTTGGGGGGATCCCCAAGTTTGTGAACAGTGCAAGGTACCAAGTGGGTTTTCCCACTTTTTTTTCTCTAAATAATGGAAGAGACATGTTTTTTGTCTTTGCAGTAAAGGCAAGATTTTTTTTTACAGAAAAAGGTGCAATTAAAGATTGTTCAACCATAACCCATAAAGGTGTGAAGGCGAAGAGGTCTGTAAGAAGCCATTTAGATGCCTGTCTAAGACAAAAATCCTTATGATAAATTGAAAATCAGGACATTTTATCCTCCTTTAGATTTCTGTTTCCTAAGATGTGACAGACAAATTCTAGGTTTCTTATTATGCCATAACAATTTAGAAAGAAGGGAGTCACATTTTATAAAGTACATGGACGGAATATGCATGGGTATTATTGAGAGAATATACAACAAAATAGGAGCACTCATCATTTTAATGAAATCAAGACATCCCTACCATGAGAGAAAAAGTGGATTCCAGGAGGATAGGAATTTAAAGATAGGATCAAGTCCTTCCTTCATATTGATTTTAACCAAATCTAATATGGAATTATTAAACCAGAAGCCTTTAATTTTAGAACTATTCTATCGGAATCCAGTCGAATCAAAATATTGCTTACGACAAAATTTGGTGATGGGAAGAATTTCAGTTTTTTCAGAATTCATTTTGTAACCAGAAACTGAAGAAAAATCAGGGAACTCTTGCAATAAAAAGAGAATAGAGGTTTCAGGGTTTGATATAAAAAGTTAAATATCATCTGCACATGCAGACAAATTCAAACATAGATCGTCATTAAGAAATCCGGAGTTAGAGGTATTATGGTGGATACAAGACAAAACAGGTTCAATAGATAAAATAAACAGAAAAAAGGGATAGGGGACACCCTTGTTGCACACCTCACTGTACTGGAAATAATTGAGAGACAAGACCATTAATTAAGACAGAAGCTCTAGGGGCCATATAAAGCAAAGAAATTAGGGAAATAAATCCATGGGCAAAACCGTGCCAATAAATGGTTTTAAATAAAAAAGACCAGTCCACGCTATCAAATGCCTTCTCCACATCGAAAGAAACGTCAGCTAAAGAACAAGAAAGAGTGGAAGCCTTGTTCAAAACATTAAATAGTAGCCAAGAATTATCAGAGGTTAATCTGCCTTTAACAAAGCCACATTGCTCTGGACAAATTAGAACAGGCAAGAGAGGTTCAAGACGCATAGCAAGCAATTTGTCAAAGACTTTGTATTCAACATTTACAAGGTAAATAGGATAGTAATTCTTACATTGCTTAGGACCACGATGGATAAAGCATATTGTGGCTTCTAAAAAAGTGCCAGCCGCCTTTCTGGTAAAACAAAAGTGTTGGAAAAGTTGCAAGGGTTTCAGAAGTAGTAGGTTTGAAAAGTATAAATAAAATTCTACCATAAACCCATCTGGTCCAGGGGTCTTCTCTTTTTTAAGATGATTTAATGGTTTATGTCATAAATCAAAAAGGGGAATGGATCACTTGTAACTAGAAGTAGGGGTTCTTAAATCTTTGTTTGAACCTTTAACACCTAAATAGGTGTTATGAGAACCCTCAATAGCGTATTTTAGGGTGGTGTTGGGCGGTTTATCTTGATTCTCCGCCTTCAGAATACGCGTCAGCATTATCATTGGGTCTCTTGTGTTCCATGCTGCCTCCACCTGGAGGGAACCACTGCTTCTTAGTGGTGATCAGTAACATTGGTGCAAAAGTGATGATAGTGAAGTTAAAAGTGTCTAACCACACTGCCCTCAAGGAATAAGATTTAATCTGGTGGGTGTGTGGGGAGACTATTAAAATTAAGAAAAAGTGGTGCTGTAGGTTAAATTATGTAACCAGAGCACTTTAGGTGTCCATATCAAAAGGTCGACATGTTTCTGCCCATCTAGTGCCCCAGGAGGGGGTCGTGGGGCATTCTTCAGGACCTATTCGTGGTGAGAGCTGGTGATGCCCAGTTCTAGAATTTGGAATATGGCTGTCTTCATAAATATGATAGCTAGCAATGTCTCAAGATTATTATTACCTATAAAAAAATGAGTGAAATTAATAAGAGACAATCAATGATACGAGCACCATATTTGGTGTTTGCTGAATGTTGAAAATTAGGTGAAGATTAGGTGAAGAAGATTACGGAATAAACAAAAAAATGGCAATTCTTTGTGATACTGTAGAGCAACATATACAATGGCAAATCTCTGATATACTCTGTAAGAAAAAGCCCTGGAAATGAATATCTATTGAGTGCCAGACATATTTTTCGATATGTTTCCCTTGGTCTGTAAACTATTTGGTTTGATTAAAAACAATGTTCCAAATAACGGAATTCGTACAGAGCATTGCGCTAAATCGTCAACAAGACAGTTCAATAAGGAAGATCATTCTGTAATTTGGGCGATGTTTGCAATTAATATACTTCTAGATGGTATAAACATATGAACTAAATGCAAACCGCAAGGAAAACAAGGGTAGGGCGGGTTACCTTGGAACGTGTCCGTATTTCGGCTTTGCCTTACCAGCATTAGCGTCTCGCCTATATTGGTAGAAAAACGGGGAGGGGAGGGAAGGATGGGGAAGGGGAGGTAGGGAAGGGAAAAGGGAGACAAGGGCATGGGAAATTACGAGTACCGTTAGATTGTTGTTCGTGAAAGCGGCTTCTTGATCGTCAGGAGGATTGTCCTTCCATACCTCCTTTGCGGGCTGAGCACAACTTGTGCTGACGCTGGCTTGCAGGGCTCGTGGTGAACGAGATCCCGTGTCTTGCTGATTTTTACTCTGTGTGTAAAAACTAACAAAGGACTTAAGAATTGTTCGTAAAAAGTGTTCAATAAAGTTCAACTGACATGAGTTCTTGTCGGTTGAAAAAAGGTAAAGCCACTATACATGGTTGGGATAGACCAGAAAAATATTTTATGAGGATAGGATACGTGAGATGCCGATGTGGCCTGTATATGTATATGTTCCATTCTGGAAAAAAGAGGAGTAGGGAGCGCGTCAGAAAAACCGTCTTCTGGCGTATAAATCAGATTGCAGCAACTGGTCAGATGACATGTACATTATTTGAAAGTGAGCCAAGGTATATTATCGTTCAGACCTTTAGTATCTGTACTGAGGCGGTGGACCCACCTCTGTTCTCTTTCAAAAAGAATTCTTTCAGCATTGTTCTTGCATCCTACCAATGTTTCGATTATGATCCATTTTAGATCATCCACAGAGTGTTCCTGTTCAATGTAGTGACGACTCATTTTGGTAGTTTCACGCTTACGTTTCACATTACTTCTGTGTTCACAGATTCTCACCTTTATTTTCCTGCATGACATTCCGATGTACCTAAGATTGCACGGACATGTAATCATGTAGATAACAAAGGCTGTATTGCAGTTGGTGTGCTGTTTTATAGTCCATTTTAGATTTGGTGACAGTTGAATAATCTTAGTTGGTGTCGTGAGATGACATACTGAACATTGTCCACATGGGTAGTGACCTGTAACTGGTTGTAAATCCCATAGGGTATTTTTCAATTTTGGCGGAGCTGAAGGTCGTGTGTGCACCAGAATATCTTTTAAATTTCTGGTCCTCTTATTCGCAAGCCTTGGTTTTTGCCATTTCAAATCGCCTGAAATCAGAATTCGCCAATTTCTGTTAATTATTTTCTTAACAGCGTTGCTCGCTGTGCTGTAGGTGGTGACACAGGTCGGTGTGTTATCTGCGGGGTTCCTTGATGTGGTTTCCAGTAGACATTCCCTAGGCTGGTTCCTAGCTCTTTTTTTGCATTTAGAGATGATTTTGGTTGGGTAATCTCTTCTTAGCAGTTTGGAACTTAGGTCGTCCGCTTGTTTTTTGTATTCTGCTAAATCACTGCAGTTACGTTTGAGTCGTAGGAACTGGCTGTATGGTAGGTTTTCTTTCAGTGGGCGTGGATGGAAACTATTGAATGACAGGAGACTGTTTCTGGCAGTTGGTTTGAAGAATGTTCGTGTTTTAATGGTATCCTCTTCGATGTAAATGGTGAGATCCCGAAAGTCTAGCTGTGTGTTGTTAGCTGTATAGGTGAATTTCAGACATTCATCTTGTGCGTTCATCCATTGGTGAAAATTGCTAAGACTTTCCTGGTCACCTTCCCAAATCACCATGATGTCATCAATGTATCGTTTCCAAAAACGGATGTTGGTGTTATATGGGTTTCTTGGATTTTGTATGTACATTTGTTCAAATGCGCTAACGTAGAGTCCCGCTACGCTAGGCGAAAAGGTACTCCCCATCGAAGTTCCGTGTCGCTGTTGGTAAAGTCTCCCTTCATATTCGAAATAATTTTCCTTGAGAGCCAAGGTACAGCATTGTAGGATGAAATGTCTAGGGGTTTGATATGTCCAGTTTTGGTCAAAGAGTATTGTCTCTAAAGTTTCAAGGGTTTTCTGTTGGGGTAGGCTGGTGTATAAACTTTCTACATCGAAACCTACTAAAAGCATTGTTTCGGAAGAGAAGTTTTCATTCTGCAGGAAATTTAGTAGGTCGCGAGTATCCTTCAAATAAGTAGGTGTTTGTTGGACCAATGGTTTCAGAAAATGGTCCGCAAATTGTGAGAGCGGTTCTAGGACTGATCCTATACCCGACACAATGGGGCGACCTGGAGGTGGTCTCCTCTCCTTGTGTATTTTGGGGAGGGAGTAGAAGTATGGTATTCTTGGTGAGGTCGTTCTCAGAAAATCCACTTCATTACGCGATATCCATCTGTTGATTTCGGCTTCTTCCACCATAATCTTAATTGTCTGCTGCAATCTTGCTGTGGGATCAGTAGTGATTGGGGTATAGAATTTATCATATGACAGTAGGTCAAGGCATTGCTGTTTATAGCCTTCGTTGCTTATTAGAACAATACCTCCTCCCTTATCTGCTGGCTTTATTATCATGTCATTGTTGTTTTTCAATGTCTCCAATGCTTGTTTTTCTGCTTTACATAGATTCATAAATGTTTTTTTCAAATCTGTTAGTTCGCCGATTTCTTTCATTATTGCTTGTTCAAAAGCTAGAAGTTCAATAGGGACCTGGTGGTTTAATGGGCAAAAGGTAGATTTAAGGCGCAGAGATGTATCGCCTTCTTTTTGCTCTGTCTCTTTGTCAGAGAAAAAGGCTTTCAGTTTCAATTTCCTACAAAATTCTGCGACTTCGCATTTTGTTTTGAAAACATCCAGATTAGGGGTTGGTACGTATCCAAGTCCTTTGTTCAGCACTTTTTCTTGAGCTTCTGTGAGGGTTATGTCTGTCAGGTTGATTACTAACGAGTCGTGCTCGTTCCGGGTTTGTCCTTGGTTATGTTGGACATGCTCCTGGTTTGAACTTGTCTTTCTTGGTCTGTCCATGTAACACCTTTTCTTCGTCCCCTCTGATTGGTTTGGCCACGTCCTAAAAAAGGCGGTTGCTGCATGTATGGTCCCATATATTGTCCTATTGGTGGGGGCCCTGTAGTGTAGGGATTCATCCAGCCTTGGAAGTTTGGTGTGTATGGTTGAAAAGGGTTTGGATGTTGATTCCCAAATTGTGGAGTACGCCAAAAGTTGGGTCTCCGTTGTTGTTGGCGTCTGTAAGGGCCACGGTTCCTTCTTGATTGTCTCGTGTCAGTGGTGTTCCAGTCAGAGTTATCACTTGAAGTTCCACTATTCTCGGTATCAGACTGATAGTCCGGCATCTCGTAATCTTCTTTGCTGTATGGATGCATCTTTTCCATGGAGAAGCGTTTCAGGTCTTTACCCAATTTCTGTATTTTGTTGTTGGTGATATAGTCTTTGGTCTCATTCATGTCCTTGTTAATTTCTTCAAGTCTTTTTTTATAGACTGATATTTGTACCATGTTCTTGATTTTGGTTTCAAGCAGTTGGATCTTGATGGTAAGAGTTTCTGTCAACCTTGTGGCTGTTTACACCAGCCTACCCCAACAGAAAACCCTTGAAACTTTAGAGACAATACTCTTTGACCAAAACTGGACATATCAAACCCCGAGACATTTCATCCTACAATGCTGTACCTTGGCTCTCAAGGAAAATTATTTCGAATATGAAGGGAGACTTTACCAACAGCGACACGGAACTTCGATGGGGAGTACCTTTGCGCCTAGCGTAGCGGGACTCTACGTTAGCGCATTTGAACAAATGTACATACAAAATCCAAGAAACCCATATAACACCAACATCCGTTTTTGGAAACGATACATTGATGACATCATGGTGATTTGGGAAGGTGACCAGGAAAGTCTTAGCAATTTTCACCAATGGATGAACGCACAAGATGAATGTCTGAAATTCACCTATACAGCTAACAACACACAGCTAGACTTTCTGGATCTCACCATTTACATCGAAGAGGATACCATTAAAACACGAACATTCTTCAAACCAACTGCCAGAAACAGTCTCCTGTCATTCAATAGTTTCCATCCACGCCCACTGAAAGAAAACCTACCATACAGCCAGTTCCTACGACTCAAACGTAACTGCAGTGATTTAGCAGAATACAAAAAACAAGCGGACGACCTAAGTTCCAAACTGCTAAGAAGAGATTACCCAACCAAAATCATCTCTAAATGCAAAAAAAGAGCTAGGAACCAGCCTAGGGAATGTCTACTGGAAACCACATCAAGGAACCCCACAGATAACACACCGACCTGTGTCACCACCTACAGCACAGCGAGCAACGCTGTTAAGAAAATAATTAACAGAAATTGGCGAATTCTGATTTCAGGCGATTTGAAATGGCAAAAACCAAGGTTTGCGAATAAGAGGACCAGAAATTTAAAAGATATTCTGGTGCACACACGACCTTCAGCTCCGCCAAAATTGAAAAATACCCTATGGGATTTACAACCAGTTACAGGTCACTACCCATGTGGACAATGTTCAGTATGTCATCTCACGACACCAACTAAGATTATTCAACTGTCACCAAATCTAAAATGGACTATAAAACAGCACACCAACTGCAATACAGCCTTTGTTATCTACATGATTACATGTCCGTGCAATCTTAGGTACATCGGAATGTCATGCAGGAAAATAAAGGTGAGAATCTGTGAACACAGAAGTAATGTGAAATGTAAGCGTGAAACTACCAAAATGAGTCGTCACTACATTGAACAGGAACACTCTGTGGATGATCTAAAATGGATCATAATCGAAACATTGGTAGGATGCAAGAACAATGCTGAAAGAATTCTTTTTGAAAGAGAACAGAGGTGGGTCCACCGCCTCAGTACAGATACTAAAGGTCTGAACGATAATATACCTTGGCTCACTTTCAAATAATGTACATGTCATCTGACCAGTTGCTGCAATCTGATTTATACGCCAGAAGATGGTTTTTCTTACGCGCTCCTTACTCCTCTTTTTTCCAGAATGGAACATATACATATACAGGCCACATCGGCATCTCACGTATCCTATCCTCATAAAATATTTTTCTGGTCTATCCCAACCATGTATAGTGGCTTTACCTTTTTTCAACCGACAAGAACTCATGTCAGTTGCACTTTATTGAACACTTTTTACGAACAATTCTTAAGTCCCTTGTTAGTTTTTACACACAGAGTAAAAATCGGCAAGACACGGGATCTCGTTCACCACGAGCCCTGCAAGCCAGCGTCAGCACAAGTTGTGCTCAGCCCGCAAAGGAGGTATGGAAGGACAATCCTCCTGACGATCAAGAAGCCGCTTTCACGAACAACAATCTAACGGTACTCGTAATTTCCCATGCCCTTGTCTCCCTTTTCCCTTCCCTACCTCCCCTTCCCCATCCTTCCCTCCCCTCCCCGTTTTTCTACCAATATAGGCGAGACGCTAATGCTGGTAAGGCAAAGCCGAAATACGGACACGTTCCAAGGTAACCCGCCCTACCCTTGTTTTCCTTGCGGTTTGCATTTAGTTCATATGTTTATACCATCTAGAAGTATATTAATTGCAAACATCGCCCAAATTACAGAATGATCTTCCTTATTGAACTGTCTTGTTGACGATTTAGCGCAATGCTCTGTACGAATTCCGTTATTTGGAACATTGTTTTTAATCAAACCAAATAGTTTACAGACCAAGGGAAACATATCGAAAAATATGTCTGGCACTCAATAGATATTCATTTCCAGGGCTTTTTCTTACAGAGTATATCAGAGATTTGCCATTGTATATGTTGCTCTACAGTATCACAAAGAATTGCCATTTTTTTGTTTATTCCGTAATCTTCTTCACCTAATCTTCACCTAATTTTCAACATTCAGCAAACACCAAATATGGTGCTCGTATCATTGATTGTCTCCTATTAATTTCACTCATTTTTTTATAGGTAACAATAATCTTGAGACATTGCTAGCTATCATATTTATGAAGACAGCCATATTCCAAATTCTAGAACTGGGCATCACCAGCTCTCACCACAAATAGGTCCTGAAGAATGCCCCACGACCCCCTCCTGGGGCACTAGATGGGCAGAAACATGTCGACCTTTTGATATGGACACCTAAAGTGCTCTGGTTACATAATTTAACCTACAGCACTACTTTTTCTTAATTTTAATAGTCTCCCCACACACCCACCAGATTAAATCTTATTCCTTGAGGGCAGGGTGGTTAGACACTTTTAACTTCACTATCATCACTTTTGCACCAATGTTACTGATCACTACTAAGAAGCAGTGGTTCCCTCCAGGTGGAGGCAGCATGGAACACAAGAGACCCAATGATAATGCTGACGCGTATTCTGAAGGCGGAGAATCAAGATAAACCGCCCAACACCACCCTAAAATACGCTATTGAGGGTTCTCATAACACCTATTTAGGTGTTAAAGGTTCAAACAAAGATTTAAGAACCCCTACTTCTAGTTACAAGTGATCCATTCCCCTTTTTGATTTATGACATAAGCTATGGAAGAAGAAGGGATGACTATCTCTTCTAGCTCCCCTCTTTCTTGATTGGATGATATTTCGCAGCGTACAGCTGTGGGAGCCTTCACTTACTACCTTCTCGAATTTTGGGAACACTCAGTAAGTTTTCTCCTTTATATAAAGGAACCAAGGTCAACGACGACTTGGATTTTATACAATATTCAGTGTTTACTCAACCAACCATGGCTGAAAATTTGGGTTTGAGTTATTCGGCGGACGAAATTAATGCAATTGTTTCTCTACCATCACTAATACACAGTAGTGATCTCACACAAACATTAGAACAAAATACAGACTGGGAAGAACTTTCTGAATTAAAGAAGGAGCAAGTCAGGACGGCCATTCACGGCGTCATAATGATGGAATATTTGCGAGCCAATGCAGCCCCAAGGGGACTCTGGGTACATAATGCACCACGAATTTTTCTTAAAGATCTGGCATTCCGAAAAGACTGGTCCGCGATATCGTGGAAGTGTACGAGAGACTATCTAGTACTAATAATAAAAACAGCCACAAGGTTGACAGAAACTCTTACCATCAAGATCCAACTGCTTGAAACCAAAATCAAGAACATGGTATAAATATCAGTCTATAAAAAAAGACGAAGAAATTAACAAGGACATGAATGAGACCAAAGACTATATCACCAACAACAAAATACAGAAATTGGGTAAAGACCTGAAACGCTTCTCCATGGAAAAGATGCATCCATACAGCAAAGAAGATTACGAGATGCCGGAATATCAGTCTGATACCGAGAATAGTGGAACTTCAAGTGATAACTCTGACTGGAACACCACTGACACGAGACAATCAAGAAGGAACCGTGGCCCTAACAGACGCCAACAACAGCGGAGACCCAACTTTTGGCGTACTCCACAATTTGGGAATCAACATCCAATCCCTTTTCAACCATACACACAACTTCCAAGGCTGGATGAATCCCTATACTACAGGGCCCCCACCAATAGGACAATATATGGGACCATACATGCAGCAACCGCCTTTTTTAGGACGTGGCCAAACCAATCAGAGGGGACGAAGAAAAGGTGTTACATGGACAGACCAAGAAAGACAAGTCCAAACCAGGAGCATGTCCAACATAACCAAGGACAAACCCGGAATGAGCACGACTCGTTAGTAATCAACCTGACAGACATAACCCTCACAGAAGCTCAAGAAAAAGTGCTGAACAAAGGACTTGGATACGTACCAACCCCTAATCTGGATGTTTTCAAAACAAAATGCGAAGTCGCAGAATTTTGTAGGAAATTGAAACTGAAAGCCTTTTTCTCTGACAAAGAGACAGAGCAAAAAGAAGGCGATACATCTCTGCGCCTTAAATCTACCTTTTGCCCATTAAACCACCAGGTCCCTATTGAACTTCTAGCTTTTGAACAAGCAATAATGAAAGAAATCGGCGAACTAACAGATTTGAAAAAACCATTTATGAATCTAACTAAAGCAGAAAAACAAGCCTTGGAGACATTGAAAAACAACAAAGACATGATAATAAAGCCAGCAGATAAGGGAGGAGGTATTGTTCTGATAAGCAAAGAAGGCTATAACTATCAATGCCTTTACCTACTGTCAGATGATAAATTCTATACCCCAATCACTACTGATCCCACAGCAAGATTGCAGCAGACAATTAAAATTATGGTGGAAGAAGCCGAAATCAACAGATGGATATCGCGTAATGAATCGGATTTTCTGAGAACGACCTCACCAAGAATACCATACTTCTACTCCCTCCCCAAAATACACAAGGAGAGGAGACCACCTCCAGGTCGCCCCATTGTGTCGGGTATAGGATCAGGCCTAGAACCGCTCTCACAATTTGTGGACCATTTTCTGAAACCATTGGTCCAACAAACACCTACTTATGTGAAGGATACTCGCGACCTACTAAATTTCCTGCAGAATGAAAACTTCTCTTCCGAAACAATGCTTTTAGTAGGTTTCGATGTAGAAAGTTTATACACCAGCCTACCCCAACAGAAAACCCTTGAAACTTTAGAGACAATACTCTTTGACCAAAACTGGACATATCAAACCCCTAGACATTTCATCCTACAATGCTGTACCTTGGCTCTCAAGGAAAATTATTTTGAATATGAAGGGAGACTTTACCAACAGCGACACGGAACTTCGATGGGGAGTACCTTTGCGCCTAGCGTAGCGGGACTCTACGTTAGCGCATTTGAACAAATGTACATACAAAATCCAAGAAACCCATATAACTCCAACATCCGTTTTTGGAAACGATACATTGATGACATCATGGTGATTTGGGAAGGTGACCAGGAAAGTCTTAGCAATTTTCACCAATGGATGAACGCACAAGATGAATGTCTGAAATTCACCTATACAGCTAACAACACACAGCTAGACTTTCGGGATCTCACCATTTACATCGAAGAGGATACCATTAAAACACGAACATTCTTCAAACCAACTGCCAGAAACAGTCTCCTGTCATTCAATAGTTTCCATCCACGCCCACTGAAAGAAAACCTACCATACAGCCAGTTCCTACGACTCAAACGTAACTGCAGTGATTTAGCAGAATACAAAAAACAAGCGGACGACCTAAGTTCCAAACTGCTAAGAAGAGATTACCCAACCAAAATCATCTCTAAATGCAAAAAAAGAGCTAGGAACCAGCCTAGGGAATGTCTACTGGAAACCACATCAAGGAACCCCGCAGATAACACACCGACCTGTGTCACCACCTACAGCACAGCGAGCAACGCTGTTAAGAAAATAATTAACAGAAATTGGCGAATTCTGATTTCAGGCGATTTGAAATGGCAAAAACCAAGGTTTGCGAATAAGAGGACCAGAAATTTAAAAGATATTCTGGTGCACACACGACCTTCAGCTCCGCCAAAATTGAAAAATACCCTATGGGATTTACAACCAGTTACAGGTCACTACCCATGTGGACAATGTTCAGTATGTCATCTCACGACACCAACTAAGATTATTCAACTGTCACCAAATCTAAAATGGACTATAAAACAGCACACCAACTGCAATACAGCCTTTGTTATCTACATGATTACATGTCCGTGCAATCTTAGGTACATCGGAATGTCATGCAGGAAAATAAAGGTGAGAATCTGTGAACACAGAAGTAATGTGAAATGTAAGCGTGAAACTACCAAAATGAGTCGTCACTACATTGAACAGGAACACTCTGTGGATGATCTAAAATGGATCATAATCGAAACATTGGTAGGATGCAAGAACAATGCTGAAAGAATTCTTTTTGAAAGAGAACAGAGGTGGGTCCACCGCCTCAGTACAGATACTAAAGGTCTGAACGATAATATACCTTGGCTCACTTTCAAATAATGTACATGTCATCTGACCAGTTGCTGCAATCTGATTTATACGCCAGAAGACGGTTTTTCTGACACGCTCCTTACTCCTCTTTTTTCCAGAATGGAACATATACATATACAGGCCACATCGGCATCTCACGTATCCTATCCTCATAAAATATTTTTCTGGTCTATCCCAACCATGTATAGTGGCTTTACCTTTTTTCAACCGACAAGAACTCATGTCAGTTGCACTTTATTGAACACTTTTTACGAACAATTCTTAAGTCCTTTGTTAGTTTTTACACACAGAGTAAAAATCGGCAAGACACGGGATCTCGTTCACCACGAGCCCTGCAAGCCAGCGTCAGCACAAGTTGTGCTCAGCCCGCAAAGGAGGTATGGAAGGACAATCCTCCTGACGATCAAGAAGCCGCTTTCACGAACAACAATCTAACGGTACTCGTAATTTCCCATGCCCTTGTCTCCCTTTTCCCTTCCCTACCTCCCCTTCCCCATCCTTCCCTCCCCTCCCCGTTTTTCTACCAATAGAGGCGAGACGCTAATGCTGGTAAGGCAAAGCCGAAATACGGACACGTTCCAAGGTAACCCGCCCTACCCTTGTTTTCCTTGCGGTTTGCATTTAGTTCATATGTTTATACCATCTAGAAGTATATTAATTGCAAAGATCGCCCAAATTACAGAATGATCTTCCTTATTGAACTGTCTTGTTGACGATTTAGCGCAATGCTCTGTACGAATTCCGTTATTTGGAACATTGTTTTTAATCAAACCAAATAGTTTACAGACCAAGGGAAACATATCGAAAAATATGTCTGGCACTCAATAGATATTCATTTCCAGGGCTTTTTCTTACAGAGTATATCAGAGATTTGCCATTGTATATGTTGCTCTACAGTATCACAAAGAATTGCCATTTTTTTGTTTATTCCGTAATCTTCTTCACCTAATCTTCACCTAATTTTCAACATTCAGCAAACACCAAATATGGTGCTCGTATCATTGATTGTCTCTTATTAATTTCACTCATTTTTTTATAGGTAACAATAATCTTGAGACATTGCTAGCTATCATATTTATGAAGACAGCCATATTCCAAATTCTAGAACTGGGCATCACCAGCTCTCACCACGAATAGGTCCTGAAGAATGCCCCACGACCCCCTCCTGGGGCACTAGATGGGCAGAAACATGTCGACCTTTTGATATGGACACCTAAAGTGCTCTGGTTACATAATTTAACCTACAGCACCACTTTTTCTTAATTTTAATAGTCTCCCCACACACCCACCAGATTAAATCTTATTCCTTGAGGGCAGTGTGGTTAGACACTTTTAACTTCACTATCATCACTTTTGCACCAATGTTACTGATCACTACTAAGAAGCAGTGGTTCCCTCCAGGTGGAGGCAGCATGGAACACAAGAGACCCAATGATAATGCTGGCGCGTATTCTGAAGGCGGAGAATCAAGATAAACCGCCCAACACCACCCTAAAATACGCTATTGAGGGTTCTCATAACACCTATTTAGGTGTTAAAGGTTCAAACAAAGATTTAAGAACCCCTACTTCTAGTTACAAGTGATCCATTCCCCTTTTTGATTTATGACATAAGCCATGGAAGAAGAATGGATGACTATCTCTTCTAGCTCCCCTCTTTCTTGATCGGATGATTTAATGGTTTAGACAGTTCTGAAATCGATGAATAAGACTCTAGAGCTGCAAAGTCATGATTGCCACAAGAAGGAGGGGAGACGTGACTAAGATAAGTATCTATAAGAGAGAAAGATGCAGGGGATTCCGAAGTATATAGAGTTTTTTTTAATTTCATAAATTCCTCTAAGATACCTTGATCTTTAAAAAAAGATCTTTTCCTTCTAATGATTGAATAGAATCTATTAGCATGCGCTCTTTCCGAGATTTAATGTACTTAGGCAAAGGTCTGCCTACTTTATCCCATCAACTGTAGTAATGAGCACAACTTCATAGAAGAATAGATGAGGTATTGTCAGTAGTTAATTTTTTTAAATCTAGCTTCACACGAACAAGTTCCTGTAAAGTAGAGTCAGATGAGGAACTATAAAATTGGTGTTCTAGATGTTTAATATTGGCTTATAAACTTTTATTTTGATTAAGAGACTGCTTATTTTTCCTGAAAACAAACTTTATAATAAAACCACGGGCAGTAGCCTTAAATGCATCCCATATCAATGTAGGGGAGACACTTGCCTTTGCCTTTAGGAAAAAGAATTCTTCCACAAAGGAGATGAAAGAGGAGGAGAAAATCAGATCCTATAGCAGAGACATATTAAACCTCCGCCTAGGAGACCTGGTCTGTGGTCGGAGCAAATCAAAATCAGCCACAATCGGGGTGCGATCAGAAATTACGAAAGGTCCATTTGAAGAGGAGAGGAGATTTTGAGATAAAGAGTTAGAAAGAAAAATGTAATCTAAACGAGTCAGGGAGCTATGAGGAGGGGAGAAAAACGAAAATTCTGCAACATCTGGGTTACACAATCTCCAGGCATCTGCAAAATGTATCTGAGAAATTGTGTTATGGAATTGTTTATGGGCTTTATGAGGGATAAATCGAACTTGGGATTTGAGAGCAATAAATAGGTCAATAATCTGGTTGCAGTCACCTCCTGGAATACAAAATGTATCTTTATATTGGATAAATTGTTTTGTAATATCAGTCCAAAAAGAATAATCCGATTGAATCGGACCATAAACTTTAAATACAGTCAAAGATGTATTATTGACAAGTAACTTGGCAAATAGCTATCTACTCTCTGAATCCATGTCTTGAAAAACAACAGAACAATTTAAATGTTTGTGATATAAGATAATTCCACCATTTTTCATAGTGGAAGTGGGAGATACTAAGAGTAAACCAACCCAATTCCATTTGAGCTTCAAAGTCTCTGTCTCCATCAAATGGGTTTCTTGCAAGAGAACTAAATATGGATTAGAAGAGGCTAAATGAGATAATATTCTCTGCCTCTTTATAGGGTTAATGAAAACTTTCACATTAAAAGATATAACTTTGAATGTAGAAAAATAGAACCAGATCAACAGTAATAAACAAAGGGGAATGAACAATGAAAAATGGAGAAAGAACAGTGAGACTAAAGAATATAGAGAAGAAAAATAGGAAAGAGAGAGAGGGAATAAGCGAGACATTAATAAAAGACAGTAAATGTCAACAACTGACAAGATGTATATCTTCAAATGGAAAGAAATGGAAAACTGACGACTGCAATACGTACCTTCAGGGGAGAACAAGAAGAAAAAATACAAGGAGTGGCGACACTCAAATGAAGACGACACATCCACCAAGGGAGAACGCACTACAGCGGGATGCCATATAGGATGAGAAAGAAATGAATAAACAAGATATCTGAGAAGTCTTCAAGGGTCTGAAGGGTAAAGAGTAAAATTAACATATTATAAGGTAATTATTAAAAAACAACCTTCAAAAGAAAACCATCAAAGTATACCGAATATGGTTACAAGAAAAAAGAAGAAAAATCAAGTTATAGAAGAAGGACCAGCAGTTTCCACAGAAGATGTAGGGTGTGAGTGGATGCATTTCCTAAAATCTACAGGATCCTCAAAAGTAGAGGTACTGTTTTGAAAAGTAACCTCAAATGGACAGGGATGAAATATACCTTAGCGTGCACCCAATGTGCGTAAAGCAGGTCAAGGAAATTCCTTCCGTCATTTGGCTGTTACTGTAGACACATCCTGGGAGAAAAACAGTTTAGCACGAGACCAAACTAGCAGTTTTTTAGGCTTAGCTGCATTCAGAGCCTTCAGAAGGACAGTACATTTTAAAAATAGAAGGACTACACCACGCAGCTTCGATGGAGCAGATGAAGAATACAAGCGGGGGCCCATCCTATGAGCATGCTGAATATTCAGATTTGTGGACGCAGCAAGGACCAGAAGCTTTGGAAGAAAAGCAGTGAAAAAATGTACAGGTCGTCACCTTCCAAGAGGTCTGGAAGACATTACAAGCAAAGTTAATTCCATCTGTTCCTATTTTCAAGTTGTTCAGCAGCTTTCTTCAACAGGAGAACCTCCCTTTCTAAGTTAATAATTTTGGTAGATCCAACCTGTAAATCACTAACATGCTGTTCCACCGAGGATAAACAGCCTTCCATGGATGACCACTTAGTGTCTAAAACTTGCAGGCGAGTATTGGTTTCCTCAATCAATTGAGGTAAAGCACGTATTTCCTCTAAAACAGTGTTTAAGGACACAGGAGAAACAGATTTTGATGGAAAAGGAGGATCATGCGTTAGACGCTTATGGCAGAAGATGGAGTCTGCAATTTGGCTGAAGAAGTTGAGGAAGCCATCGGCCATGAAGAGCTAGATTGAGCCATAATACTGGTACAGTGAATTGAGATTCCAATAAAGGAAGAATCAGATACAGGAACGTTAGCGGTGTATTTTTTGTTGGTGAGCAACAATTTCTTACTTTGACCCATGCATCAAAAAGGAAGAATATCATCTGGAACAAGAGGAATCCACAAGCAGACCAACTGAGAGTCCATAAAAAAACCCCAGTAACTTTCCTCTCAATATAAAAACCATAAGCCAGTGCAAAGTTATTAAAGAACAGTAAAAGGAGGAATCCAATAAACCACAGCAGAAGGGATTTTGGAGGAAATGAAGAAAAAAGTCAGTACCTCATAGAAAGAGCGGTGTGAGGGTCTTCACTGGAGAAAAGCTGTGCGTCTGATGAGCATAACTAGTCCAAAAAATAAGAAAAACTAACTGGTAATGCAGCGGAAATGCTGGTAGGAAGGACCCACCCAGGTGGTCTTCCTGTGCAGAAAAATCTCTGTTTCAAAGCGGAGAAGATGCAAGAGCCTCAAACATCAAAGTGGCAATACCAGCTGCGGCGCAGAGATCCGAAGTCAGGCTCCCCCTCACAGCCAGAATCTCTGCTGCAAATGCCTTTCTTAGACCAGAATCCACCTTTTCATCATTGGGATTAGGAAGGGCGCAAACCTAACAATTAATAGTCGGTTTGCCAACTAAGGGGGCCACATTTTATTGTATGGGCACATCATCACCTCCCAACATATATAGTTTTTTCAGAAACCATGGCACATTGGCCTTATCCATCTCCTTACATTTTACCATTAACATGTCATTTTTTGTCCATGAAATTGCATCGCCATAATGGAAGGTCTGAATAAGTAGCCCAAAGGCCTCAGATGGAACCTACTTTCGGCACGATTTGGAGCGTGCCACCCTGCCCCACCTGCTTATTGAGCATCCTCACGCGCCCGAGGCCACTGAGAAGCTTTAGCCAGCCACACAACTCGCTGTGCTGACCCATCGGCATTTGCAGGAATTTCATCACCCCCTCCCCAAAGCCGGGTAGAGGGAGCCCACTAAGAAACATGCAGGGGCAGATTTACAAGCCCCTTGCGACATTTTAGCGCTACCGTTGCTTCACTTTTGTGACGCAGCAGCGTAAAAAATGGGTCCAATTTACAACGTGACATATCTAGGGAGAAGCCTCACGTTGTAAAGCCCTGCGTCACATTATACCTGTGTCAGGTATAATGTATGCAGGGTGTGCATTCCCACACAGGGAATCCTCGTAAATGTGACACGGGCATAAGGAGTGATGCAGTGTAGTCGGAATAGGCCTTAAAATACATTGCTGGAGTTGCGCTGTGCTTGTGACACAACTCCAGCTATGCGTAATTTTTTTGACCCAACAGATGCATCAGAATTTCTGACGCATCTGTCACTCCTTGCGCCATGGTGTGCCGTATTGTATATACCGCGCACCCATGGTGGTACAAGGGTGTCTCACGGTGGTGCAAGGAAAGTGACGCATTCTCTACAGTTGCGTCACTTTCTTGTAAATCTGCCTCGCAGAGGCCAGCAGCAACACGGACAAAACAATGGTGGGCTTTGGCCGCAGATATTTAAGGTGGCAGCACCCTGCGTAAACACGAACTCCTATGGATACAGTAAAGGCTCTCAAGATAAACACATAGGTGATTTAGATCTGGGGGTCTCTCTGTTGTGTGCTGGCCCAATAGAAGATACACCCCCTTTGGCAGTACCTGCTGGTGCTTAACAGCCTCGGGCTTAACTTACTGTAACTAGGAAAGAAATCAAATTGACATGCAGGAAGCACTACAATCATGGTAATATGGTCATGCCAGATCATCTTAAAGAATGGTTATAAAAATGTGTTTTACCATTCAGTTTAACGCTTAAATACATGTTGATTATATGCTAATAAAATAAAGCTTTAATGTTTGTCACATTGAAGGGGAAGTGAAGCGAAGGGACAGATATATTTCGCATACAAACAAAGAAGCAGGAGCTCAGACAGCTGGGCGCTGAGGACTCATTAAAATAAATAGTTCCCCCATGCTTTCCAATTAGTTATTAACCTTTAAATCCTGTGGAAGGCAGGTGAGCTAATGCATTTCGTGTTTCATTGGTTGTTTGAGTGTGGTTGCGGCGACCCCCGATGAGGATGTTTGCAGAACCGCTTATGCTAATTCTCAAACGTTTTCCATCTATGCTATGTCCTGTTCTAATTTCCTGTAATTGCAAGCAAGCTAAAGGAACCTGCTGGCAAAAGCGACTTGAAAACTTGGCTCTGTGTATCTCTGCAGCATGATGGGAGGCGCAGACTGGGCAGAATGTATGACATTACAACACAAACATTTACAATGCAGTTTTTACATCGCAACAACCATTACAACGCATTCCAATACATCGCATTATACCATTACAACGCATACCATTACATTGCAGTTAAGGTAAGTGTTGGATAGTGTAGGGGTAAAAATTACTATTCTAACTCCAGTTAGTTAGGTTATGTTATGTTAATTGAACTTTTAAAGCGCACGTTTACCCTGGGGTGTCCTGGCGCTAAGCACTACCTGCTGGATATAGTGTAATGAGTAAAAAGCCATGTTTTCAGACCCTTTCTAAATGAGAGGAGGTCTGTAGAATTCCTCAGGTAAAATGTGAGATTCCAAGCCTTTGAGGCACAGGTGATAAAACTCCTACCTCCCCAGTTAACTTTTTTGATTGAAGGAACTAGGACTTGTTTTGCACCTGCAGAACGAAGAGACCTTCCGGGGACATACCACTGCAATTTTCGCCTCAAGAAGCCGAGTCCTACTCCGTTGAGGGCTCTAAAGACAGTGCAAAGTGCTTTAAAACACATTCTTTGTTCTACAGGGACCCAGTGGAGTTGTTTTAGTTCTTCCTTTACGGAAACAAATTTCAGAATTCCTGAACAGTCTGGCCGCTGCATTCTGTGCAATTTGAAGTCTATTGATGTGTTGTTTTTGGGCATTCAAATATAGACTATTTCAATAGTCCAGATGTGACATAACGAGTGCTGTGACCACTGTCTTGAGACTGTTATGAGGAAGAAAAAACTTTATTTTTCTTATAATTCTGAGTGCCAAAAAACAGGCCGAGACCACTGTACTTATTTGATCACCCAGAGTAAGCTTGTTGTCCACTATCACTCCCAGATTTTTTGATTTCCTAGTGGGTGCAGGACAGGTTCCCATAACTTCAGGCCATCAGTCTGGTGTCCACATATGTGGATCGTTCCCAAACTTGATGACCTCGGTTTTACTCAAGTTTAATTTTAAACAGTTGGAGGACATCCATCCAGAGATGGCTTTCATGCAATCATGGAAACGTGTCCCTGTTTCCTTCTCAGCCCCAACCCTTAGTGACAACACTGTTTAAGTGTGGTCAGCATAGGAGGTGAGTTGGAATCCAAAGGATCTTATCACACCTGCCAGGGGTGCCACATACACATTAATGAGCATCGGGCTGAGGGACGAGCCCTGTGGCACACCATATGGGAGGGAGAATGGCTTTGTCCTGCTGTTATCCAGATCCACGGTTTGCATTCTGTCCGAAAGAAATGACTGCAGGAGTTTCCAGGCTAGTCCTTTTATCCCTACTTCAGACAACGGGTCCATCAAGACTTCATGATGGACCATGTCGAAGGCCATGGACAGATCCAGCAGAATTAATATTGCATTGCCTCCGCTATCCAAGGCCTCCCTAATTTCCTCTGTGTATTTGATTAGGGCCAGCTCAGTGCTATGTTCTGCTCTAAACCCGTATTGGGACGGGTCGAGTATCTTGTTGGATTGGAGGAATGCACTGAGCTGGATATTCAAGGCATTTTCAGCGATTTTTGCAGGGAGCGGGAGCCACGAAATTGGCCTGTAGTTCCTTTGGGTCTTTTAGGTCAAGGGTCTGTTTTTTTCAGTAGGGGAAGAATAGAGGCCTTCTTCCACTTTCTGGGTAAATTGACCAATCTAAATATGGCATTCAGCAAGGGTGTAAGTGCAAACCCTATGACTTCTGGAATTTGTTTCAGCACAGATGCTGGACAGGGATCAGTGGGGGCCCCAGAACGAATTAAACTCAAAAGTTTAATCGTGTCTGATGCCTCTAGAGGTAACAACTTGTCTAGGACCGGTATGGAATTGATACTATTTGATTCTGCCGCGAGTGGCTATGCTTTATCCCCTTTATCAGCTAAAGTGAATGAAAAAAAAATGGATTCCACCTTTTGTTTAAAAAAGTTGGACAGTTTATCACAAAGTTCTGGGCTGCCCAAGCTCATAGGGACATTGGGAGTGGCCAGTTTTGTAATAGTTTAGAAAAGTTCTTTGGGATTGGATTTGGCTTGGGAGATTTGCGCCGGAAAAAACTTTTTTTTGTTTCCAACAATAGCTCCTTTTAAATGGTAATGCTACGTCTATATGTTTCCTTGTCTGAGCTTTGAGTGTTTGAGTGCAACAGTTGGATAAGTGTTGGCTAGTGTAGGGGTAAATATTACTATTCTAACTCCAGTGAGTGCAACAGTAGGGTAAGTGTTGGATAGTGTTGGGGTAAAATGATATTCTAACTCCAGTGAGTGCAACAGTAGGGTAAGTGTTGGATAGTGTAGGGGCACTATGTGTTGTATTGGTATGCATTGTAATGACATGCGATGTAATGCCTGCGTTGTAGTGACATGCGTTGTAGTGACATGCGATGTAATGGCTGCCTTGTAATGACATGCGATGTAAAGGATGTTGCGTTGTAATGACTGCATTGTAAAGGTAGTGTGAGGTAATGACTGCGTTGTAAAGTTTTTTCTTCTGTATCCTCATTTGCCTCCGACCCCAGAAAACTAGAAGAATAGAAGGGCGCTACTGTTGCTCTGTTTCTTGAGACATAGGCCATCGAAGTGAAACCTAGAAGATATCGCCCGCCTACCAGTAGCAGACAGACCCATTTCACGTTGCTGACCTCTCGTTGTCTAGGAGAGGGTGGATGCACTCTTTTCTGATTGATCGTAACCGATGACTGTTGCTGAAGGCCTACCCGAAATCAGAGCTGGGAGCCAAAGAAAGGCGAGGCCCTGCACAGTCAGAGAGCTTTCCGAGAGGCATAATCATAGCATCAAAGCATATTTTTCAAAGTGATAGTACGTCCACCTAGTCCCATTAAAGATAAATAATTAGTGATTAACAATTAACACGGAGTCCAATTTATCAAACAATCCCAAATGGCTTTCTTTCTATTACTCTTCAATCTGGCCAGGCCAGTCTTAGAGGCTTTGTACAAGGAGGACAACCAGTCTGAATGTGAGGGGGGTGTAGCCTCTACCCATCTCCTCCATATTTCTCGTCTAGCCCAGCAAAATAGCGTAAAATAAGAAACCCCTGATCAAGCCTGTAATTCCACTTGCAATACCAAAAATTATGAAGCCAAGAGAAATATGAACTGGGGTGCCCAAAATATCAGCTAGAGTAGTCCCTACTCTCTCCCAGAATTCAGAACTGGGTGTACAGTCCCAAAACATATGTATGTCAGAGGCATTCACCATGTCACATTTCTTACTACTGACAGGAGGATCCTTCGCTATTTTAAAGAGTCTAGCCAGAGATAAGTAAGCCCTGTGTGTAGTAAAATAGTGGTTTCTCCTAAACCAGGCTGGCTTTACAACTGCAAATAAGGTATTAAAGGAGGTTTGTCACAGATCTACCCAGTCTATATCTGGTATAGAATCTCCCCACAATTCTTCGACCATTCTACAATCCCCATCAATGAACTCCTCAATAGACCAATAGACCAATAAAAGAAAGACACTCCTTTCTTCCCTGCCGGCCTCAGTACCAATTACTCTTCCAGCATATTCCCTTTTCCTATAGGTTTTTTTAGGACTCTGGGACAAGCTCTTCAATTGTAGGTATTTAAATCTAGCTTATCATCTAGTGACGCCCAAGACAAACGTGAACCCTCAGCGGCCAGTCCCCCCCACGCCAAAAACCCCACTGTTTTAAGAGGGGCTGCCAGCTTGTCCCTCAAACAGTCCAGAGCCCCTAGAGAATCCCTCAGCAGAGCCAGACTTGGGAAATAGTAAAGCTGATGCATTGTTTAATTCTGGCCCATATACGAGCCATACTCAGTAAGACTTTCAGCCTGATCTTCTTAAAGAATTCATGGTCACCATATTTAAAAAGAAAACCTTCATGAGACAGTTCCACTCCATCTAGCATGGCCAAAAACATGATCCCCCTCTCTGATGAATCTGGGGATTTCAGCAACATTCTTGAGTGTGTTAACTGGAAGGCCCAGGCATAGTACTGGAGGTCCGGTAGTGTAAGGCCCCCTTTTTCCCTCTTACACCTTAGTTTTTCCAGGATATCCTCGTAGCTTTATAGGCCCACACAAATCAATTAATAGATTGCTGAAGCTTATCAATTGCCTGCTTCTCAAAATATAAGGGAATGGTATTAAAGAGAAAGGTGACTTTTGGCAAAATACCATCTTAATTAAATTAATTCTACCCAAAATAGTCAAAGGGAGATGGATCCAAGATTTCATGAGTTTCTGGAACTCCTTTGCGACATTTGCAAGATTTGTCCCCCGAAATCTTATCTATATTCCGGACAGTACTCCCCCCAAATATCTGATCTCGCTCTTGGTTTGGTATCGACACCCCGGAATATTCCATAACATAATCTCAGTTTTTCCTGCGTTGACCTCATAACCCGAGACATGACCAAAATCCTGTGCTAGCCGGATGACGTGAGAGAAAGACAACTCCAAATCAGATGTAAGAATTAGGACGTCATCCGCATACAGGGCTACCTTCCTCTCCCATGTTCCAAATTTAATACTCATCTCCTCCCTAAGACGTTGGGCAAAGGGCTCTATAAACATGTTGAATAGGAGGGGGGAGAAGGGGCAACCCTGTCTGGTTCCTCTATTAATCCTGAAAGACTTGATCAAATTCCCATTGACCAAAATCCTCGCTGAAGGGTCACTATATATAAGCTTAATACCTCGACAACATTTTGTCCCAAAGTTGAACTTCTCCAGCACAGCCGCTAGATAATTCCACTTGACCCTATCAAAGGCCTTGGTGGCATCTAGTGTCATTGCTGCTAAAGGTATTGAGAAAGTGGAGGCGAAATCAATAGCTCCAATAAAATCATGAGTAAGATCAAAAAGATTCCTACCTCTCAAAAAACCCTTTTGGTCTGCATGCAACAAGCCGCCTGCCACCGCACCCAACCTGTTGGATAACATTCTTGTGAAGACTTTATAGTCAGTGTTTAAAAGAGAAATAGGTCTATATGACCCGCAGTTGACTGGAGACTTCCCTGTTTTTAAAATCAGTGTATGGTGGATTTTCCCCACGAGGTAGGAGGTCTAGCACCTTCAGCTAGTATTTTATTGAAAAGAGTTGTCATAGTCGGAATGATGGCATCTCCCAAGAATCTGTATAATTCCGCTGGAAGGCCATCCGGCCCAGCGGCCTTACCAGCCTTGCAAGCGGAAATAGCTTTCCTGACCTCCTGTTGAGATATATCAAGCTCCAGATTTTCCCGTTGGGAGGAGTTTAAGGAGGTAAGTTTAATCCGACTTAGCCACTCCTGTGCACGGTTGCTGTCCACCTCGTTATCTTCATCATATAGATCTTGGAAGAAGGTGATAAAGGCTTCTCCAATCTTTTCATCGGTAACTACTGATGTATTATTGTATTCGTTATCAATTTGTTTTATGAACTTTTGTGCCCTGTCAGACTTGGCCTTCCATGCCAAAAGTTTGCTAGCCCCCTCACTATATTTAAAATGGGCAAGCTTACTAGCTTCCCATCTTTTAGAAATTCTCATCTGGATAGCACTCTCCAAATGATCCTTCAAAGTTCCCAGTTTCTCAAGATGTACCTGGTGTTTGTGTCATGACCCCCCCATGGCAGTTGACTTGAACCCTGTCCTACCCGCAACCGCAGCCGGATTGTCGGACCCGTGCATGTTTGCAAGCGTCTCCGTGAACGGCAGGGATCCGGACAACAGTTCCCATGATCCTCTACCTAGGCTCGCATTTGCCGGGGACGCGGAAGGACTTAAAAGCGTTTCTGCCTCCCGGCAGCGCTGCCTATAATTCTGAATTTCCAGTTTTGGAGGGTTGGAGCGAGGACGCGTCACTGTGCTTTTCGTGGAGGTCCAGTAAGGGTGTTGATACACCACCTAAACACTGGCTCTCAATCCTGGGAGGTGTTGCCTTGACTTACAAAGCTACTTTGCCTGGTTGGCATTTCCTGAGTTACGAACAATCTCATATTCAATACGTGCGGTGTCCCTCCCTGTTGGCGAAACGCACGTTTGTGTTCTCATGCAGGTAGAAGGGATACCGGCAGTATGTATATAATTTAGTAATCTAAAAGGCCGTGTTTTTGATTTCATACCACTTGTTTTTTCACGGTTGGGGAGACACAGGTCATGTGTAGGAAAATAGTTATTATCTGATGCCCTACTTTAAGATACAACCCCTAACTATCAAGGTTGGCCTTGGAGGTGTCCTGAAGAGTTGGGCACTTACAGTCGCTATATGTTCTATGTTATGTTCATTAATTGTCAAATGTGTGTGATGTAAATATTCCAGTCATATGTATCTATGCACTGCAGTGTTCGTGATTCACCCTTTGTTCAACAACGAGTCATTTATGTATACAAATCGCTTGATGCTTATTTTTCTCCAAGTTCAGGCCGTTTGAACAGGGACTGGTGGAAGAATCTCATTGGTATCTCTTACCACCCTGTGAAGAAAGGTCTTGTGAGAAAAAGGGTAGGTCGGGAGACCAGTAATACCATGCTGAATGTTATGGTAGAAAGGATGCTTTAGTCAACGAGTGGTATTGGTCACACACACCTCTTTTGTTCTTATTTGTGTACCATGCAGCATGTGCCCTTTCCTGAATACTTTGGGTCTGGTCCTATGAGGATTGAATAGGAGATATGATTCCTTCCAGGGCGCATATAACAAGTTCTTGTTATTTTCCTTTTCAGGTAGTTTGCCATTAGAAGCATTATATATACCGAATTGTGTATGCAAAACGTGTCTCTTACAGAGCATATTTGTTGTCATTTCAGGTCTCCCTCCCTGCTGTCCCCTTCCTTTCCTTCCTTCGCTCGACCACTTCAATGATCTGTGCTATTACAGCATACAGACTTGAAGCTGTCAAGAGGTGGACCATATTTGAGCATCGTTCTGATCCTGAGGAATTGGTGACACAACAGTTTTACTGGGTCAGCCTCATTATTCATACTCCTTTCAATCGCCTTCATAGCACACTCAGTATGTGCTACCTCCTCCCTATACTGCCTGTTCTTAAAGATGGTCCTACTTGTTACTAGGCCTCTCAGGTAGGCCTTCCAGGTAAACCACACAACTGAGATCTCCACCAAAATACATTCACATTTTGTCTGTCTCCTGAGATAAATAAGCGGCTTCTAATTCATATAAAAGAAGTGTACTATCAAACGTCCACACCCTTGTTTGTTCTTTTTCTGTCAAGATTATATCCATCCATACCGACGCATGGTCTGATAGGTGGGGAGTCCGGTAACCTATGTCTTTAATTTTACCCCTCAAGTTATTACTAACCAAAATAAAACCAATCCTTGATTTGTGTCCATATTTGCAATTATAAAATGAAACACCTAATTGGGAGCCCAACCTTTCTCTCCAGATATCAGATAGAGCGTTCTGCCTCATCATCATCTGGAGGTATGTCCTGGACTTAGACAGAACATTTGCCCTACTATTTGGGAATTTGTCCATTTGGGGATTCAAAACTATATTGAAGTCTCCGGATAGAATAGTCGGATCTGGAAATTCCAACAAATTCACAAAAATGGTTTTCAGAGTGGAGGGGTCATCCTGGTTAGGACCATATTAACCTACTACTGTTAGAAGAGAACCCTTAACATATAGCTTAACAATGCCCCACCTGCCACTTGGGTCTGTCATAGTGTTTAAACGACTAGCATTTGCTTGTTTTTTAACCAGAATGGCTACGCCCCTGATGTTAGCGCTCTGACTAGAGCCAACACAGTGGTCCACTTATCTGATCTTTCCAAAGATTCCACTTATTTCTTCCCTCAGAAGGTGTGTGTCCTGTAGGATAATTATCTGAGCTGGGCAACCTTTGAGGTATTGCAGGACTTTTGCCCTGCTATTTTTTACCCACAGGCCATTAACATTCCAGGATAAACACTGTAACGTTCTCATGGAGGTTTAAAAAACACGAAACCCTTAATATGCCCGATCTCCCCATTTGTCGATCTCAAACCAAGAGCGATAGCCAGCGAAAGACCAAAAACAGACTAAGCTCAGAGGTGAATGAGAATTTATTTTTTCTTTTGCGTTGTAAAGGTTGTTTCCCACCGGGCACCTCTTTGGCACTGCGAGTAGGAATGTTTCAAAAAAACATCATTAAGTATTGGGATAATTAAGTATCAGAACCCAGCGTGAACCTAGAAGCAGGTGAATTTAAAGGGGCTTCTGAAGAGGTGCCTGAACACGCACTTTCCTTGGTCAGCCCCCCCAAAAAATCCTACTACTAGCAGTTATTGTTTTGCTTGTGTGGGTGTGTGCTTCTAAGTGCTAGCCCACTTGGACGTTATCAAGGGCATCTATGTGTGCTTGGTGCAAAAATGGTGGTGTGCAGACACGAGCCACTGGGAGTCTGCATGCTTGGACAAAGGAAATGAGCCTATTAATGTGTGCTATACAGAGTCACTGTGGAGGCATCATTGAGGGCTTCTCTAGGGGAAACTGACATCATGACGAAATGTCCTAGCAACACTACCAGCAATCTGACATCTTCAAGGAGGACAATCATCAATTTAATGAGTGCCCATGGTCGTCTGGCACACTGCATCAGGGTACATACTTCATACTGTGATAGTGGGGCCCTACCTTCATAATGTAAGCACACAGGCATGTTTTAGCAGTAATGAGACATAGGACATCACCCCACAATATGATGGCAGTAGTTTGGTTGGTATTTCAATTTTGACAACGGCAAATTGATGGATGGGTTATTAACTGGGATATGGACTGTAGCAGCCTTATATAACCTTAGCTCATACCTAACACTACTGTTCTGTGATGTAAGTTGGTATGGTGTGTAAGATCTAGAGTGGTAATGTGCCTGAGATGCTACCTCACTGCTGTAGTTCATTCACAGTTCAACATGATAACTGTGATTCAGTGTGCTTAGATGTATCATGTAAACACAAGCTGATGATGGACGGGGTGCTAAAGCTTTTCAGGCCCTTGCTTCCAGTCATAAATTTGGGTTGAATCCATCATCGTTCTTTAGCTCACTTTGCCATCCCAGTTCAGACCCGGCCATATGTAAATCAATCTTGACCATGTGCCTCATGGGAAACGTCCAGCCCGAACTGCCAAGCCAGGTCTTCACTGGACCAGAAACAAGTATCCTGGAACCGGATTTAGGGTAACACCCCTCATCAGCCAGGCTAGCTTGAATCCAGTGGCAAAGTGAGCAAGGGACCTACATCTGGGCATATCCAGCCAACTTACGGCGAACAAAGCTAATCCAAGGTGATGATGAACGGAGTGCTGAAGCTTTTCAGGCACTCACCCTCAGTCACATATCTGCGTTGAATCCATCATCGTTCTTTAGCTCACTTTGCCACACCAGTTCAGACCCAGCCATATGCAAATCAGTTTTGACCCTGTGCCTCATGGGAACAGTCCAGCCAGAACTGCTAAGCCAGGTCTTCACTGGACCAGAAACAAGCATCCTGAAACCGCCTTCATGGTAACACCCCTCATCTGCCAGGCTAGCTTGAAGCCAGTGGCAAAGTGAGCGAGTGACCCACGTCTCGGCATACCCTGCCAACTTAGGGTGAACAAAGCAAACACAAGGTGTTGATGGACGGAGTGCTGAAGCTTTTCAGGCACTCACCCCCAGTCACAGATCTGTGTTGAATCCATCATGGTTCTTTAGCTCACTTTGCCAAACATTTGTACCCAGGTGAGCCACTTATGGGCGTTGGCTAAGCAGATGATTTTGTATGGGGACCATGTGCTACAGTCCTCCAAAATAGGTATCTGATTGCCCCCCCCCTTACTTTCTAGTATGACATCTGTGAGTGGAGACGACACACTGAGAGGCTGAAGAAGATCCAATCATGCCTGCACATAACTGCAAGAACAGAGCATCGGTTTGTTTGGGAAAGATCACAAATGGAGGCCACAATACTTCACCCTCCCAGAGTTACAGCGAACACAGCTAATACAGCGCTCGTGTTATCTAATACTTTTCCTTGGTAACTTGTGGGTAATTGCTGACAACTCAAAAGGTCGCCATCTTTTGATGTCGAGTTGATGCCCATAATATGGTAATCTAGGGAGGACCTGGCTTGGCAGTTCGGGCTGCACTGTTCCCATGAGGCACAGGGTCAAGACTGATTTGCATATGGCTGGGTTCAAACTGGAATGGCATGGTGAGCAAAAAAAGATGGATTTAGGCCCAGATCTCTGTACTGGGGTGACTGTATGACATTGTTCTGCATTCTGTCCATCAACTGTTGTTTTTGCATTGTCTCTCCGAGTGGGAAGGGTATGCCCAGACGTGGGTCCCGTGCTCTCCATGCCACTGGAATCAAGCTATCCTGGCTGAAGAGGGGTGAAACCCCAAAACCGGTCCTAGGATGCTTGTTTCCAGTCCACGGAGGACCTGGCTTGGCAGTTTGGGCTGGACTGTTCCCATGAGGCACAGGGTCAAGACTGATTTGCATATGGCTGGGTTCAAACTGGGATGGCATGGTGAGCAAAAAAACAATGGATTTAGGCCCAGATCTCTGTACTGGGGTGAATGTCTGACATTGTTCTGCATTCTATCCATCAACTGTTGTTTTTGTATTTGTCTCCCTGAGTGGGAAGGGTATGCCCAGACATGGGTCCTGTGCTCTCCATGCCACTGGAATCAAGCTATCCTGGCTGAAGAGGGGTGAAACCCCGAAACCGGTCCTAGGATGCTTGTTTCCAGTCCAGGGAGGACCTGGCTTGGCAGTTCGGGCTGGACTGTTCCCATGAGACACAGGTTCAAGACTGATTTGCATATGGCTGGGTTCAAACTGGAAGGGCATGGTGAGCAAAAAAACGATGGATTTAGGCCCAGATCTCTGATGGCCGTCCGGTGAGGAGCTCCGGCCGGGAGCTGCCGGCCAGACACAGCCTTTTTGGCTAAATTCCCCAGATTCCCACCTCCCCCGGGGACTAACCCACTCACCTGGGTCCTTGATGCTCCTCGATGCTCCATTCCAGTGCTTGTGAGCCCGAGATGCTCGTCGTAGTTGGCGCTTGAGTTTTTTTCCCCGCGGAGATCCAGAGCCAGCATGGCCGATGTCCGGTGGAGCCACTCTGCTCGGCTATAGGGGTGTCTGGCCCAGGTATCTCGGCGCGGCCGACACCTACCCAGCTCGGCATGGGGCATTGCTCCCCTCCTAACTCCGCTGCTAGTCTTTGTCTCCCCCCCGCCTTGTCCTCTTCATTTCCTGGTTTGAGGCGCTGGACGGACCCCTTCGCTTCGTGGCCGATGCCCGATGCCTCGCTGGTCTCTCGGGAGGGTTCCTGAGGAGCCGGGCGGAGACCACCCCGTCCTGTCTCTGGGCCCGATTGCTGCTGCCTTTCTCTTCAGCCAGCCCGCCTGCGTTGCCCCCTCGCTGGACTTATGGATTGACTTGGAGACACGGCGGAGGTGAGAGGGTGCCAGCGCCGCTCTCCGTGGCTGCTCGGAGCCCTTCATTCCTAAACCTCCAGGGCCGATCTGAGTCACAGCGGAGGTTTGGAATCTGCACCGCTCTCTGCGACTACTCTTGAGCCCATCTTTCTGCTATCGTTCCGGTGAGACGCCCTCTCCTGCTTTCCTTTAACTTTGTTTTTGACTTTGCTGCCTCCCGTTCTGCGGACAGCTGCCTAGGCGCCCGTGGTCTTTCTTTCCTGACCCCTGGTCTCCGGATTGGACACCTCTGCCCCCGCTGCTCATGGACGGTGCGGCTGTAACTTTGGGACCCACTGCCTCTCTCCCTCTGGACTTGCTGGCTATGGTAGCCCGCTTCCTTGACTTTCGGACTTGGACCTTTAGCGCTCCCCGCCATTTTCTTTTTATGACTCGTTTCTTCTACTACCTTTCTCTTGATCCGCCATTTTGGCGATCTCTTCCTCCGTCCCAGCGACCTTTCTATTGTCTCTCCTGTGCCTCTGACCCACTCCTCGCTGCCTTACTCGTTACTATCTGTTTCCCTCTCTCGTTTTGTCTCACTATCTCTCTCCTGTCCTTTTCTGCCTTCCTTCACCTTTCTCTCTGTCCCCCCTCTTCCCTCCCCTGCCCCTTAGATTGTTCTTGTCTCTTACTTTCTGCCGCTTTTACAACTATCCCACTGCTTTTCGTTACCTCACCCAGCGTCTTCGTTTTTGCCATCCTCGAGTATTCTCATTTCCCTACCCCCTGTTTTTTTTGTAATGTGTAATTTCATGTAATTTATTGTACTGCTGTGGTTACTCTTGTAAAGCGCTCTGATACCTCCGGGTCTAGCCAGTGCTATATAAAACTCAAGTAAATAAATAAATAAAAATGTATGACATTGTTCTGCATTCTGTCCAGCAACTGTTGTTTTTGCATTAATCTAGGCACATCTACAAGCTCCGATGAAAGCGTTAGGGAATTTCCATTTCTGGGTCCTCTCATTTTCATGCAAGGTAATTGTTGTGCAAATTGCAAATGTTCACCAGGCATCTTTAACGCAAAATACAGTAGCACAGAGAGTTAACGTGCTTGATGTGAATTTCATGAGTCACAAACCTATTATAGCACAGTGAGCTATAAACTGGCATGGAAGGCCTGAATGCAAACTGCAAGGAATAGGTTAGAACTTTGTGTCTTTCCCCAGTCTTTAATTATCTGGATGATGCTAAAAAGGTTTCCTGGGGTATTAATACATTCTTATAGGTAAAGCCAAATGCAACCAGTGTATCACTTTTAAATTCTGAGAGTACTTCTCATGATATTCCAACCCACTAATATTAGTACGCATGGGCAGTTGGGAAATGTTCTGAATAAAACTAGCCTTAGCACCATCTGTCACAATGGTACTACTAGAGGGTAACTTCAATCATCATCAGTCTACCTTAAGGCCTTGTAGAGGTAAAAAATAGTGGGAAGAGGACAAAACCCTCCAGTGCAGGAATTACTGGGTTATCGGGATTGTAAAAGGGTTAGGAGCAAGGAAAACTAAGTAACTAAGTGGAAGTACCTGAACACTGCTAGCTCTGCTAAGAAACTCGCTGACCATTAGGACTCAGCTTATGAGAGGCAACAAAGAAAGCTGAGTATCAGGGTCACCACATGCCTAATGAGGACTTCTATCGATGGATATCTCCTCCGTCTAGTCTGGGGTATGGCACGGGGTGACAAAAGTAAGGGCCCCTGGTGCATCAGTCAATGGGGTATGCTCCTACATTTAACAAGCCTTGGTTACGATGGGCCTTGAGCCCTAGGTTATGCAGATTAGCCAGACAGATAGGGTGATGCTCATGAGCAAGTAGCAGCCGTCAGTCATTATACAGTAGTCCTTCTTGAAGTCGGGACAAGGTACCCCAGCCCAGAAGATATTGGAAGGGTAATAGCAAACAAGACCATGGCCCAGTTGACAATTAGAGCACCATGGATGGATGGCTAAAGACTAAATTATTGTGGGTTGAATATATGAGAATGGCGACACAAGAGAAGGTGAGTGGTCTGGAAAACACTGGCAGCGTAGTCGAGACAGCACCTTTGAACGGCTTCTTTAAAGCATAAAGGTGGCTGGTAGGCCACTCAAAGTGAATGTATTGCTGTAACAGTGATCCCTGAGGGACACTGATGAGAGATAGCACCAAAGGAGTAAGAAGGAGCAAACTCCAAAAGGCAAAAGGGGGAGCCGCCTGGGGACGTGAGTCCTAAGGTGGCGTAGCAGTAAAAGGGGTAAGTTGGTTGGTAAAGGAGGCACACCGGAGGGCGGTGTGCCAGAGGAAGGCCACATACCTTGACATGCCTTACGGCAGGGTTATAGGCCAATGGTGGAGTAAGCGGAGCACGACACTCACAGCCAAGACCCCCTGGTTGGTAGGGCACAAAATGGACAGATAAGATAGTGAGTTGAAGCCTAACAGCAGCAAGAGACTACCCCCATCATGATCAGAGAAAAAATCAACTAAAGACCAACAAACATTATGACCCCAAAAGCAGCACGGGTGATGGCCTCAACAATAAAAGGTCGCAGAATTATGACAAGCAAATGACAAGGACTTGATTGATAAATGGCAGAGATGAATTAGGGCATGTCAACTGTTGGTGATGTATGGCCTGTCATGCAGCAAAGTTTTAAGATCCTGTTGAAATGAGTTATGTACAGCATAGATGATTTATGACTTGTCATCTGTGATTTATGACCTATCTCATAATTATGATTTATGATCCTGTCAGAATGATTTGTGACACTCAGAATGAATTATGACACTCTAAGAATGTTTTGTGGCCTTGTCATCTTGAATTATGACTGACCACTGTGATTAACGAGGTCACGGATGTAACGTAGATTCCATGCATGTAATAAAACTGCTGCCAAGTATTCCCCCAGAAAACGCAACCGCATGTCTGGTGTAAGTTTATTCATAAATGTATACGTATGATGTGTACTAATTTGAGTGGTCCAAGTGTGGGGGTTATGGCAGAGGCCACCCCCAAAGGGGGTATCAGGGTCCGGTGCAATAACAGCCTCCAGGGACCTGGAAATTACCAGTTTAAGCCACCTTAGCAGCAAAACAACAAGGGGAAGAAAAGCATGCCAAAGTTGGTGTGAAGACACCAGGCCAATGAGTGCCCTGTATTGCCAAGTAATGTTTGAACCCCCCTATGGGGGACACCACCGCATCCTGAGCTGGGGCACAGGGGGATAAAAGGACTTCGCTGTCCTTGCAGAAGGTACATTTGTGCGCCAAAGGCATCATGCAAGAAATTCGAGACCCACACTACAAAAGCAGCATTGTTACAGGGCTGAGAGAGCAGGCCAGTGGTAAAAGTGGTACGTTGGTTGGTAAAGGAGGCACACCAGAGGGCTGTGTGCAGGAGGAAGGCCACTTACCTTGGGATGCCTTACGGTATGGTAAGTAGGCCATGAGGGAGTAAGCAGAGCATGGCACTCGCACCCTGACCCCTAGGTTAGCAAGGCACAAAATGGACTTACATGGCAGTAAGTTAAAGCCTAATAGAAGTAAGAAGCTACCCCATCACGATCAGAGAAAGTACCAACAAAAGACCAACACACTTTATGACCCCAGAAAGAGTCACAGGGGATGGCCTCAACAAAAAAACGTGGCAGAATTATGACAAGCAAATGAGAAGGATTTGATTGATATATGATGATTTAGGACATGTAAACTGTTGATGATTTATGACCTGTCATGCAGAAAGGTTTTACGATCTTGTCAAAATGAGTTATGTATAGCAGCGATAATTTATGACCTGTCAATGTTGATTTATGATGACATGTCTCATAGTTATGATTTGTTATACTTTGAGAATGATTTTTGACACTGTCGGTATGTTTTGTTTTGTGACCGTATCATCTTGAATTATGACTGACCACTGTGATTTACAAGGTCAATGATGTAACATAGAGTCCATGCTTGTTGTAACGGTCTAGTCTTTCACCCGAGGGGGATTCATAGCCCGGAAGGGCAATCACACAATGTAACACTCTCGGGCCAGGCGTGGCCAGCGAGCTTAAATAAATGGGCGGAGGTCGCACGGGGCTTCCGGCCCAATCTACAACTAAAGAGTGTGTATCGTCTGTACATCGCTGTGAGCATTGTCCTATTGTGTGAGGCCTTTTTACACTGGCGACGAGGGTGGGCGTTGTCCATACCTGCGCACTGCCGTGCCTCCTTAGTGTGCCCCAGTACCAGCTGTGCCCCTTTGTGGCGTTTGCTCATTGCGCCACAGCACCGAGGGCTGGCGTGCCCCAGGCAAGTGCATGACGAAATTCGGCTACCGCATTCATTGCGTGTGCCTGCGAGGGGAGCTGCGGTGTCACCCTGCCGGCCTCCACGCATCGCCACCTGCCTGCAAACCATGAGTCTGTGCCCTCACGCAGCCTTGATACCACGCACATGCGAGCTCCTCTCTGCGGAATTCCCTGCCTGCCACGGCCCTCTGTTTCTCCGTCTTCCTTCAAGGAGCCGAGCCATGCCACCTGCTGGTGAGAAGATGCTACTACACGTCCCCAACGTGCTGGAGTTGCTGTGTTCAAGCATGTGGCCCTGCACATACCTGTTGCCTCTAGCTGTTGTGCACACATGTCTGGAAGTGCTTTGGGGAAGGACATACCAGCCAGAAGAGAGTAGTTCCCATCACCCTGGTATCCTGTGAGAAGGACGGAAGGCTGGTTCACCGTGACAAGGCAGATCCAGATAGCTCCTTCATGGCTCAGCTGACCCCACCGCAAGTACCGCGTTGCTGACGTCCCCTGAAGACCACCATGTCAAACCCGGATGCTGCAGCCGCGCTCGCGGCCCAACAGAACGCGGCCCCTGCTCAACAAGTGGCGCAACCCACATCCCAGCACTCCCAGATTACAACGTTGCCCCCGTTCAGGGAGCTGATCGATCCTGCCACGGCGTCACCCAGATGAATGGTGTGGCTTGGCAGACTCAACAATTACTTCACCACGAGACAGATGGTGAAGTCAAAAGGTCGTTACTGCTCCATTTTGGTGGGGAAGAAATATACAAACTGTTTGCTCACCTCCCGAACACAGGCCCTCCCTCTGACTACGACGCAGCCGTCAGGGTGCTAAATGCCCATTTTGACCCGCAACTCAACCCCGACTACGAGCATTTTAAGCTCCATCGGGCGCGTCAGAAGGAAGGCGAAACAATGGACGCATTCCACGCTCGCCTGCGTGAACTGGCCAGTACATGCACGGACAACGACCAGAATAGGAGGTGAGAGCCCAAGCAATTCAAGGGTGCCGCAACAAACATCTTTAGACCCTCATACTGCAACAGCCAGGAATCACCCTGGAAGACATCCTTATCCTAGCAAGATCGCACAAACTGTCCGATGCCAGAGCAACAGTCATGGACGCCGCGCTTGCCCAACAAGCAGAAAAACCCGTAACGATCAAAACGGAGAGAGCAGATGCCTTACGCACCCCATCCAGAAGCCCACGAGGGTGATGGTCAAGCAAAAGCTCGCGAGGGCCACGCTGTGGCTACTGTGGGAATGAAGAACACCCACCGTAGGAATGCCCCGCACTAGGTCGGACATGCTCCAAATGCGGTATCCCCAATCACTATGCGAGTGTCTGCCGGGGAGGAGCCCGAAGCAGAGGAGCGCGTGGAAGATGACCACCGTCCAAAGCAGTGCGACAGTTATCGTTCGATGAAGGGTAGAACCCCAAAGCGTTGAAAGCAACAGCCAATCGGATGAAGTATCTAGAAGACTCATCCACTGATGACGAGGCGGAAGCCTATCTGATATCATTCGCGAGTGACCTCAAGAGAAGACGGAGGCCTCAACCGACGTACGCCATCGAGATTGCAGGAACATCAGTGACGGCCTGAATTGACACAGGGGCATCAGTGAACATCATGGGTTGCCAACAGTACAGACAATTGAAGCCAAAACCAGCGTTAACCCCGTCAAACGTGAAGATCCTAACGTACAGAAGTCAGAAGCCGTTGCCTCTAAAAGGAAAGATGAAGGTACAGGTCAAGTCCGACACTCCCAAAGTCACCACGACGTTCCACGTCATAGACCGAGAGGCAGAAATCTTAGTAAGCAGCCACAGGGCTGAGGATCTAGGGCTGGTAGCATTTGCCAACGCAGTCAAGACATTGCGGAACGATGACATCCTGGAGCTGTTCCCACAACTCTTGAAAGGCCTTGGGTGCATGAAGAGGCCTCCGGTGAAACTACACATTGATAAGGCCATGAAACCAATTGCCTTATGACACCGTCGTATACCTTTTCACCTCCGGCCGCTCGTCGAGCAAGAGTTGCAGAGTCTAGAACAGCAAGGAGTAATAGAAAAGGTCACTGGACCGACACCATGGGTGTGGCCCATGGTCATCGCTGAGAAACCGAAGCAGCCCGGGAAGATACGCCTCTGCATCGACATGCACATGCCGAATCAAGCAATCAAGCGTGAGTGCCATCTCACCTCAACGGTCGATGACATCCTAGCTGATCTCAACGGCTCCAGGTGGTTTTCAAAACTCGACCTCAACGCCGGCTACCACCGGCTGAAGTTGGCAGAAGAAAGTAGGTACATCACAACTTTCTCAACTCATCTAGGACTACGACGCTACAAGAGGTTGAACTTTGGTGTTTCTTCAGCAGCGGAGATATTTCAAAATGCAGTCAGAGAAATGCTATCAGGACTTCAAGGGGTCCTCAAAGTCAGTGATGACATACTCATACATTCAGCAACGCTATAGGAACATCACTGTCATCTCCAAGCCACCCTACAATGCCTAGTCGACCATGGAGTGACACTCCACCGGGACAAATGTCAATTCTTTCAAAAATCTATTGAGTTCTTTGACTACCTATTCAGTCAAGACGGCATACAAGTAGATCCCAAGAAATCGCAAGCCATTCAACAAGCTCCGGCTCCTACCACAGTATCTGAAGTCCGGAGTTTCATGGGCATGGCCACATACTGTGGTCGGTTCATACCCAACCTTGCTACAATAGCCTAGCCTCTAAGAGCTCTCACCAAGAAAGATGCTGCATGGAAATGGGGAAAAGAGGAGGACGACGCGTTCCAGAAAGTAAAGTCGACCCTGTTGAGCAAAACCACCATGGCCTACTTCGACACTGCATGATGGACGGAAGTCATAGTGGACGCCAGCCCCGTGTGGTTAGGAGCACTCCTTGCCCAAGAAACAGAGTCAGGGAAGTAGGCACCACTAGCGTTTGCAAGCAAAGCACTCACACCAACCGAAGCTCGTTACTCCCAAATCATACGGGAAGCGCTCACCATCAAGAGTGCTTGTAACCACTTTCATCTCTATATCAGCGGACACCTCTTCAAAATTGTAACCGACCACCAGCCACTGCTCCCTCTGTTCAGAGGCACCGCTCCGCAACCGCCCCCCAGGATCGAAAGGTGGGGGATCCAATTACAGCATTACCAAATGGAGATAGAATACCGACCCGGAGCCAAGAATCCAGCCATCTTCCTGTCGCGACACCCGCTAGGGGGGCGCCCAGAAGACAATGAACAGGAACAATGTACCGAAGAATATGTGCGCATGCTATCACAATGGGCCTGTCCACGAGCCCTCACCATAGAGGAGATCAAAGCAGAAACAGACAACGACACAGTACTTCAGAAAGTACTGGAAGCTCTACGCCGTGGATCGTGGGAAGGATTCCTCCAGGGCATCACAGGATGGAACGAAGATGACCGAACCCGGCTAGGGAAAATGTGGAGAGTCCATGACGAACTAAGCTCTACCGACAATAGCATGGTGCTATGAGGGTCACGGATTGTCATCCCAGTAGGCCTCCAGGAACGAGCTACAGTTCTGGCACATGAAGGCCATCAAGTGACTGTGAGAATGAAGTCACGCATGAGGGAAAAGGTGTGGTTCTCTGGTTTAGAAGCAGCCGTAGACACCGTTGTTAGAAACTGCCGGGCCTGTCAACTCTCCAGCAGCCCCGAAGCGCCAGCGCCGGTGATAACAGAGGTTCCAGCGCCCTGTCTGTGGTCATGGGTGAGTCTAGACTTCGGGAGCTTCCCTGATGGAAGAGTGACCACTGTCTTAGTCGACAGTTACACGAAGTAGCCTCTCATGGAAGTCATACCATCTACATCCTTCAACTATCTGCAGCCCGTGCTGGAGACGGTGTTCGCCCTGTTTGGACTGCCTCAAGTAGTGAAAACCGACAACAGACCACCGTTCCAAGGAGGAGAGTTCAAGGAACTGTTAACACATCTAGGAGTCAAACACCACTGCATCACCACGCAATGGCCGCAAGCAAATGGCGAGGCAGAACGCTTCATGTGAACACTCAACAAAATACTCCGAATAGCAGTAGCAGAACAGTCGGATCCTGAAGTGGCCCTTCACCGGTTTCTAAGAGAGTACCACACTGCACCACACAACGGTCGCCGTGGGCACTCATGCTGGCTGGGCCCTGGTGAGACACCATTCCAGTGGCAGACGGCTGGGTGCCGGAACCATACAATCCAGATGAGACATAAACCCGACGAGTTGTGACCAACGACAAATCTAGCCGCCAAAGAAGAGCACGACCCTGAGTCATTGCACCAGGATGCACTGTCCTAGTGCGTCACCGCCGCAGCGGAGGGAAATTCCTCACACTGTATGAGCTAGGACTGTGGACAGTACTGAACATCAACGGGACCGCCGTCACCGCTTCGAAAGGAGGGAAGACCATCACCCAGAACATATCCTAGTTTAAGCAGGTACGAACAGACAATGTTGAGCCGTTGCATCCCAGTGGCTTAGGTGATGAAGACCTTACCAATGGCAGTCCGCCGTTGCGTACAGAAGATACGCCAAGCAGACATCCCGAACCTGTCACTCTATCCGCAGAATGTAGACAAGATAAAATCAGCCCGGTGAGAAGCCAACGTGACACGCAGCACCGATACAATTTGAGACCCAATCCCAGACCGAGTCAGAGACTGGCAGATTTCGCATGTTGACATTCTAAAAGAGCACTTACTTGGGATGGGATGTAACGGTCTAGTCTTTCACCCGAGGCGGATTCGTAGCCCGGAAGGGCAATCACACAATGTAACACTCTCTGGCCAGGCGTGGCCAGAGAGCTTAAATAAACGGGCAGAGGTCGCACGGGACTTCCGGCCCAATCTACAACTAAAGAGTGTGTATCGTCTGTCCATTGCTGCGAGCATTGTCACATTGTGCGAGGCCTTTCTACACATGTAATCAAACTGCAGCCAAGAATTCCCAAAGGAAAGGCAAAAACATGGCTTGTGTAAGTTTATTCATAAATGTATATCTGGGATGTGTACTATTTGGAGTGGGCCAAGTACGGGTTGACGTGGGATCCCACAAACATGGATCCAACCATGGACTCCACCCAAAACTGTGTGCTCCCTGTGACTCCCTCAGGCATCCAGCCACACAAACTTGCTGACCAAGCAGCAGGTACACCCAATCTGCTGTGAACCGGAAGTGCATGTACCGGAGACAGGTTACACAGCAGCATGTGTTTGTGGACAGCCATTGTATGGATGCATGTGTATGCATTGCTGCAGTGCAGTCTCTTGGAAATGACGGGGCGGAAAGACAGTGGATCAGGCTTAAAATATCAATTTTTCAGATGCATATAATAACATTTGATTCATTACTATTTTTGATAGCAACATCACAGACATATGAGGCCAAAGGTGTTTGCTCTATTTTAAAAAACGTAATACACCCCTTCAGGTGTAAGGAATGAATTGCAGAGTTATTGTGTCGTTCGTATAAATGGTACATTTCCGTGCCACGATTTTTAAAGTAAGTATTGAAGGGATGCGATTCTGATTTTAACAGGAAGAGACTCCGAACCTTGCTTTTTGCATCTGGGCTTCTTCCCAGCAGATCTGTCTTCTCTGTTGCTGAACGTGAGCTGCCCGGTCTCGGCTCCTGGAAGTTTATGAAAGAGAGCGGCTCGCAGGAGAAGGCCAGGCGGGCACAGAAGAGCATTATCTCGAAGCCTGCTGCTCGTGCCGCGGTTTCAGCGATGGATGTCAGCTCTGCTTACCAGGGAGGATGCAAATTGCCAGTGGCAATCGCACTCCGAGCGGCAGCCCGTTGTTACATTGCTTTGGCATCAGATGCGCGGTGCTGTGCCTTCATAAACAGGGAAGGGCTGGGGGACTGCATTAGCACTACAGACAGCCACATGCAGCAGTGCTGTGCCTAGTCACTGCGTGGTGCACCCAAATTTGGTCCTGGGGACAGTAATGGCAGCACACTTTCAGGAGATCAGCTGAGCATGTTTTTGCTACTTTTACACATTTACTGTCTATTGCATATCTTTAAAAACAATCACAGATTTGCCAGACCGACTAGCTTCGCCAATGCTTGTTTATATACATTTTTAATTTCCTCTGGAAATGTGGCTCCTCAAAAGATACTGTCAAAATGGTAATTTAGGTCTTTTGCAGCGCGTACGCCTTATCAGGACTAGCAAGAGCTCTGTAACTGCAGTTACAGAACAATAAAACAGTTTGGAAAGGGCACCTGTCAGTCAGCTGCTGAAAAATATTCAACTGCAGCTTCATAGTGCAATTTGTTTATGACCACAACTAGGTTTGCTCCAAAATCTTCAAGTGTTAACCACAAGGAATTGATCAAAAACAGCATATGTTATTTAAGATGTTTTGTTTAGACCTTATTGCATGACAAATTGTGTATTGAAAAGGAAAGATGTTGGCAGGTGTTTGCATAAGCATTACAGTGAAATATGTAGTAACACTTCTCTGTTTACTGAATATCTTCTTCGGTCTTGACTGTATCATGACAACAAACATTAGGGGGCAGAGTTACAAGAAAGTGACGCATCTCTTAAGATGCGTCACTTTCCTTGCGCCACCCGGAAAAATGCTTGCGCCACCATGGATGCTCCGTATTTACAATACGGCGCACCATAGCGAAGAATTGACAGATGCGTCACAAATTCTGATGCATCTGTTGGGGCAAAAGTCACGCATTGCTGGAGTAGTGTCGCAAGCACGACGCTACTCCAGCAATGCATTTTGTGGCCTATTCCTACTACACTGCGTCACTCCTTACGCCTGCTTCAAGCAGGCGTAAGGTTTTGATGCAGTGGCGTCCTAAAAGTGTCACAGTGAAATCTTGTAGATTTCACTGTGTCACTTTTACGAGGCTTTCCTGCGTAGGAACGCCCCCCTGCATACATTATACCTGACGCAGGTATAATGTGACGCAGGGCTTTACAACGTGACGCATCTCCCTAGATGCGTCACGTTGTAAATAGGGCGCATTGTTTGCGCCGCCTTTGAGTCAAAAAAAGTGACGCAATGGCGGCGCAAATATGCGGAAGGGGCTTGTAAATCTGCCCCTAGGTGTTTGCCCACTTTTCAGTGCCAGACCTGAGTGTCCCCTTCACAGGTGCTCAGTCTGAGTTACACAGTGTTGAAAAGAGACAATATGTGATATTGCCTCATAATCCACCATTCTTAGGTGCACAACTGAAAATATGGAGTTAATACCACAACTGGTAAATACAGTACCCTGGGTGTCAGTCTTTAGTGTGGTTGTTATATTACCTGCCACAATAATGGACAAACTGTATTGAGACTTGATGGCAGGTGTGCTGTATTGACAGCATGCGTCTGAAGGGGAATTTAGGTAGTATGTAAATTACACCCAGTAGGAAGCTGGCAATCTGCTGTTATTGATTGCTTTGTCTGGGGGTCTTGATTGCTATTCATATGATTATCCTGATAATTAGACAACTTGTGGCTTCAGGGCTGAGGGGCTGAGGGGCATCGATTCACCAAGATACCAAGGGTAGCAGAAGTGGTATCACACACCTTTGACCTTAGTCACAACCAAGGAAGTGACATCGTATGACCTTTGACCCGGAATCTTCCCAGGGAGAGATGTTTTAATATAAAAATGCAACACAAATTTCTCTTTTGGATACCCCTATATTAGGGTGCTGACTTAATCTTTGAAAGTGATGAGGTGGAATACAATACTTACCCTAAACTGCACTGAGCAAAGTGAATGAACCAAAGCTCGTTTGAATGGGTTCAGGTGTAAGGCTTTCTCCCAACAAGAACATTTTTGAAAACATGGGTCAAATGGTTCATTTTAGAGCAAACTTTTCACATAAATCAGCTAAAAAGCTATGGGCCATAAGTCCTTTCATGGTGTGCCAAGTCCATGAAACCTGCCGTTCCACAGGCGTTGCCCCCCTATTTTCCCAAATGTGCTATGAGTGACCCTATATGCCAAAAATGACCTTCACTGTGCCAGGGTCACATTTTGCCAAAGGTACCCTCTATATGCTGTGAGTGCCTCCTTATGTCAACTGTTAGACCTGGCATTTTTGGGGGTTATTTCCCCTGTCTATTTGCTTCTGACCTCCTGTTTTTGATTGTGTACCTCATTTATTTTTGCTGGTTTTAGGACTCTGGGCACTTTACCTCTGCTGACCAGTGCTACGATACAAGTGCTCCCTATCTAACATGTATTGGTGATTGGTTTATCCATGATTGGCATATTTGATTAACTAGTAAGTCTCTAGTATAATGCACCAGGTATGTCCAGGGGCTGTAAATCAAATGTTACTAGTGGGCCTGCAGCGCTGATTGTGCCATCCAAATAAGTGGTCCTGCAAACATGTCTCAGGCCTTACACTGCAGTGTCTGTGAGTGTAGTTTTAAACTGCCATTTCAACCTGGCAAGGGCACCCACTTGCCTGGCCCAAACCTTCCCTTTTACTACATGTAAGTTACCCCTAAGGTAGGCTCACAGCGGCCCCATGGGCAGGGTGCAGTGTATTTAAAAGGTGGAACCTGTACTGGTGTGTTTTACATGTCCTAATAGTGAAATACAGCTAATTTCATTTTTTACTATTTCAAGGCCTATCTCTCACTTAGGCTAACAGCAGGATTGTCTTGAAATATCTTTTAAGTGTAATTTCCCAAGTTTTTGCTCCCTGACTCACAATTTAAAAATACATCTTTTTGTGAAGTTGGTTTTTTAATTATATGTATTTGTTGATGGATATCAATGTTTTAGTGTCCCTGCCACACCTTCACGAAGTGCTCAAACTTCAGGGAAGGTTGGCCATTTGGTTGAGAACTGCTATAGGAGGGTATGTTAAAAGCATAGAAAACCCATGACAGCAGTTTTCAGTGCAGAGAAGTTAAGACCGTGCTGAGTCTACATATTGTACATTTTTACAATAATGATTTTAGTTGGGTACCTAACACCAAATTTCCACTTCTATTTTAAATCATCTCTAAATTAGCAGATAACCTGGAATCTTCTGGGCATGTATTATACCTTTGCCTGGCTGGAGACTTTATTGTGCGGTACCCCCTAATCTTGAGGATCGCAATACAGTGGCTTGCCCCCTCATAAATCTAACAATACTGATCCACGTAGTACGGAACTGTTATAATTCCTCGCCCCGCTCAACTTGGTTACTGCTTTGGTAATCATGCGCTTGCCTAGCTGCAAGGTTCCTACTTATAGGGGTAGAGGTAGCCCCTCGATGTTTTGTCACTCGTAACCTGGAGGATGTTATCTTACATGGAACGGTCTTTCCATCCAGTTTTAGTGACCACAATCTCATTCAGGTTTTAGGGACCTGTGACCTGCAACCTACCACTAATAATTTGAGGCTGATGTGGAAATTGCAGGATCCTACACAATTCTTCTATACGATGATAAGGGAGAATACGGAGCTGGTTATCTTATGACTGTCTGAGGAAGAAGTAGAATGTCAGGTGGTGGACACCTTCACTGCTATGTGTTCTGGGATCCAGAAGGCTCTCCTGAAACCCTCAGAGCCTTCACTATACACCCCAAGATGGTTCAACTCTGAGTGCTCGGAAGCTAAGAGGGCTCTGCGCCTAGCCCTGGCCTCCAAAGAAAAGGACTCAGCATTGGTGACTTCTTTATGTAAGCAAAACAAAGAAATCACTCCTAATACTGGCAAGAGGTTCTTGTAACACATTGGGAAACGCTAGCTCAGGCATCACACTTGGGAAATAGCAAGCTGTTTTGGGCCACTGTATCTGAGGTAAAGTATAATGTAAGGCCTTCTAGTTCTATCTCATGCCATATCCGTACGAATTTCTGAGAGGAGCATTGTAGCAAAATGTATGAAGTACCTTTATCCTCCAACCCCTATGAGATAGATCCCTGCTTGGTTGAATGTTTCTAGGTGCCCTACAAGGAAGTTGAGGTTGCAATTAACCAAAGTGTTTGGGCAAGGCTCCAGGTCCGGAAGGGGTCCCCATTGATCTGATAAAAAATAATGTCATCTTTTGGGCACCTCTTCTCACTAACGTCTTTAACAATATCGCCTACCCTCCTGTCCCTGCCACATAGGGCACATCTATAATAGGGGCGATCTTTAAAAAAGGGGATCTCTTTGGTGACCACTCCGGGAGGACCTGCGGGCCGCCATCTTGGGACTTGATCTCTCTCTTCTTAAGTCAGAATCCCGGTTGCACTGAGTCTAATACTAAATCAGCTTCTAACAGCCCCAAACGGTGGCCTTGATTTATCCGCAGGAAAAGGCTGTCTAATTGATACCTTGGTTCTCTCATTTGTTGTACGTTGTTTCAACTTGCTGCAGTCCTCTGACCTGCCTGACCTTGACGCCGGTACCTAAAATGGCGGATGCCACCGTGGTGATGAACGCTGCCTCGGAGTCCGATCCTGATCTACTGGCATTTATCTTACTACCTAAGAGAACCAAGTAAGCCCTACCCTTGCTTCCACCCTTGCCTAAGCACTCAAGCTCTCTCAAGCTCTCTCACCTCTCAAACCCCCGGTCTGTCTCTGATGCCTGACCTTAAGACGGCAGACATACCTGCAGTATAAACACCCTAAGGAGCACACGTTCCCAGTCAGGATGATGGCTGGGGCCAATCTCGATTACCTCTGTGGGGGACCCCTGAGGCTCCGGGGTTCACCCAAACTGAGCTCTTGGGGAATTCCAACTGATCCCCCCTCACGAAGGCGCTCTTTTTTGGGGGCATTCCGAGGCCGAGGTGTCCGTTGTACGGACGGGCCTGGACAACACCTGACTTCAAGATGGGGCCCGCACCCTGACTCCGTACTGCCTGCTGTCTTCTTCCGGTTCTTTGGTGGCTGCCTTTGCCTGCGGATTGCGCCTTGATAACATCGAAACAAAAACCCCTTCGCTTCGGGGTTTATATCTGACTGCAGTTCCCAACTCTCCAACTCCCCCGTTTTGAATTAGACATTTACAGACTAACCCTGATCATCATCCTGACAGTGGAGTCCGGGCACTATGCCAATGCTCGGTGGAGCTGCCCAGACAGCTGTAGAGGAGATCGGCCCTGCTTCACCCCTCTGCCGTCACCTACCCAGCCAGACATTGGACACAGTTTCTCCTTGTCTCCCTGCTTTGTCTTCTTCCTCCCCTCCCTCTGACGAATTTCGTAACATTGTTTTTTATCCTATGTTTGACTATGCTTTGTAACTGATGTAACGTGAATCTTGTCACTCACTGATCCTCTTGTAAAGCGCTCTGATACCTCCGAGTCTAGACAGCGTTATATAAAACTCAAATAAAGGGATCGTTTACTGCCAGGCTGTTATCCTCTGATCTCACTTGTCAATACCACAGAAAAAATTCAGGGCAGAATTATTTATAGCATTGGGATTGGGTATGAGAGGAGTCAGTGTTACATCAACGTCAGCATGGGTTTAGGCATAAAGTAGGAGCTATCGAGCAGTGCCTCAACTTCAATTTGATCTTAGGGAAAATACACAGTTGCCAAACATTCCCCACTTTACTTAGCATTCATGCATCTGTCCTCAGCGTTTAACTGTGTGAATCGGGCTAAACTGTGACACCTGCTTGATGCTCAGGGCCTGGATATAGTTCTAGTCTGTTTTCTTGCCTTCCTGCACAGTGACATGAGGGTCCGGGTATGCATAAACTCACAGGGGGAGGTATCAGGGGACTTAGGCATCTACAGAGGAGTGAGGCAGAGGTGTGTGCTGGCCCCCTCTGATTTATTATTTATATTAATGATCTTTATTCCTCTCTAGTATGTGCTACTCCCAATGTACCCTTTATTAAAGGAAAGCCACTCCCCACACTGGATGACATAGTGATCATGACAACCACTTTCAGGGCACTGTGCCAGCTAGTTCATGCTTTTGTTGATTTTATGGCCCCTCTTGATTTACAAACACATTTGCTAAGTCCCATATCATGTCTTGTGGCTCTAAGTGCAAACCCCTTTCGAAAATGACAATTTGTACCCATTATCTGAGCAGTATCAACACTTTTTCATATCTCTGCCATTTTGTCTGCTGATGGGTCTTGGTTTCCAAATATTGTGCACTGATCTACTAAATCTTCCATGGTCAATGGGTCGCTAAGTAGTCTCCCACAACCAAAGGGTTGTGGATCTCCCGCCGCCCTGTTAGAAGTATATAAATCTCAATGCTTGCTTATTGCCACATATGGGGTGGAAGTGTGAGGAATCTCCAGTTATTCGGCTATCCAAAATGTAGATAACAGCTTTTGTAGGATGATATTTTCTGTTCCCATATTAGCACCTCAATTTAACTAGGGCTCTCCTACATAACTGACCTGATCAGGTTACAGCCAGTTCTACTGTGGCTCTCAATTTGGAGAAATCCTGGGGCTACTGTATCAAGAGACATCATAAGTGACTGTCTGTCTTTAGATAGAGTACTATCAATTCAATGGATAGTATGTGTGAAGGCCAAAGGTCAGAAAATTGGAATGCTATCATCTGCTATTGTGAATAAGAAAACTGTATCTGATGCATTTTTTAACCAACAAGAATTTCAGCTGGTAAGGAACTTGGAAGGGAAGCTCAATATGATTAGATACCTCAACCTGACTGAAACTGATTGCACCAAAGATTATATCTGGTGTGCTCACAGCCGATGGGAATGCTCTCTGCTGTTTCGTCTGAGATCTGATACTGTGAAATATCTGCTTTGCTTCCCATTGGGTTTTATTCATACTCTTGAAGCCAGGTCATGTCCCTGTGATGGTGCCTCTGGCCAATCAATGCTTCATTTTATGTTTTTCTGTAAATTTTATACTTGGTCCACCATACGCTTTTTAACAGCATTTAAAAAAAATATTGTCTCAAATTGGCCAATGTAGACCCGCTTTTAGAGTTTATTGTTATTAATTAAGGAGAAAGCTGTTTTGCACATTGGGTCCTTAAAATCTTCTGCATGGACACGCAGGTCTAAGATGTCTTAAATCCTGTTGCTTTTTTATAAAATCACTCTGTTTTTAATGTATACGCATATATTTAATTCTTATGCAGTGAATTGTATTTTTTATGCTTGTTTTGCACTGTGTGATGCTCTTATGGATGCTCAATACCTCCGAATAAAGTTTACAGAATGTAATTGAATTATAAGTTTGAAAATGCCACCTTTAGAAAGTGGCCATTTTCTTGCTTAACCATTCTGTCTCTGTCTGTCTGTAAATTACATGTCTGGGTTGGCGGACAGTTGGGCTCTTGTGAATTCACTCTAGACAGTCACCCAAAGTGAGTTGAGGCTGCCCTTCATGTCCTGATGGCCAGTCACCAGGCTGATGGGCCTTCCTGAGCTAGAGTGGTTGGATGAGTTGTCATTGACACCTGAATAGGGCTCTGCCTGTCCTCACACCAAGCAGTCTCCACCCACTGTAGTGTGTCTGGAGCCAGGGCAGTGAAAGGTAGCTTTTTGTTCACTATAAAGACTTTCCTTTGAAGTTTGCCTACTTTAAAGGCAGAAAAGGATATATACGTATTGCACCTCAGACACCCCAAAATCAGAACACTTCTGGACTGAGGATATTCTGCTGGGAAGAAGAGCTGGAGAAGCTGGCAGGAGGGACTGCCACTTTGCTGTTTGCTTTGCTGTGTTGACCTGCTACTTTGCTGCTTCTATCCTGAGAGTGAAAGGATTGGACTTCGCTTTCTGTATCCTGCTTCCAAAGGTTCTCCAAGGGCTTGAGATGAGCTTGCCTCCTATTAAGAAGTCTCAGGGCCATCAAATACTTCACCTGCCAGTACCTGGGCTCTTCTGCTGAGAGCCCTGACTTGCCAAGTGATGCCAAATTCAGTACCTGTGCACTTGGAAGTGCACCGTGGTGATCAACTCCCAGCACTTGTTTTATCAACGCACCACTGTAAAAGATCGAAGCATTGCTGCTGCCTGCCCCGAAGCATGGTTCCCACTTGACGCATCGACCATAGCTCTCACCGCAGGCCCTACCTTGTCATCGCAGAAAAAGTGCAGCAGCTTGAGTTTCGAGCCCCGTTTCACTGGCGTCCGTGACGCCCGCTTGGACTCCGATGCAGCACCTGCTTCATGGCTGTGGAATTGACCCAGGACCTGCTTCCTGCTTTGCCTCTGTCACATCAATGCAGCTCATCTGGATTTTCGCTGCATTTTCGTGGGCACTGATTCTTCATTGACACTGCACCACAGTAAGGAACTGAGGTTGTGTGACCAGAAACTGATGCATTCCCTACCCTGCCAGTAAGGAACCAATGCATCACCTCCCCTGCCTAGCAAAGTGATTTCTTGATTTGTGTATGTTGTTTCTTTTTCATTTGGTGTTGTTTTATTCAGATAAACAATGGCTATTTTTCTAAACTGGTGTGGACCCCTTTTGTAGTGTTTTCACTGTTTTAATTTGTGTGTACCAATACCTTACTCATTGCCTCTGAGATAAGCTTGATTACTCATGCCAAGCTACCAAGAGGGTAAGCAGGCATTATCCTAGCTGTGTAACTACCTTACCATGACTAGAGTGAGGTTCCCTACTTGAACAGGGTGCAAACCATTGCAAACTAGAGACCCCATTTCTAACACCAACAATTACAGATAATATGCCAGTCTCATACATTGTGCTATTAATCTTATATATGCCCTATGGGTGACACAAATGTCAAATGTTGTACCTCTAGCATGATAGGGCCAGCATTTTGCCATGTTTGACCCCCATCCTTTATGCCAAGTATTACCTCCAACATGCTAGTACCAGCATTTTTCCATAGGTGTCCCATACCAAAATTACCTTCAGTATGCCTGCACCAGCTATTGCCATAGATGTCCCACATATCAAGTATTATCTCTGATATGTCATGTCCCTGTAAATAATTGCCTTCAGCATGCCAACACCTGTATTTTGCCAGGGCCAAAACCAGACTCACAAGCATAATACCACATTCTCACTAATGCTAATTTATATTCACTAACTCAAACTCATTCTCACCGACGCACTCTAACTCAATCATTCTCCATTCTCACTCATTTGCACTCATTCATTCTTACTTTCTTGCACTCAATCTGAGGTTCCGTATGAGACGGGACGGCACTTTTTGAGTGATGACGAATATGGATGAGTTTGGTATCCCCGAACCGCAAATGACGAGTATAGTGGGTGTACGTAGTTTCGCTATGCAGCCACGTATGGTTCGTCTCATTTTTGGGTTTGTTCATCCGAACTCTCGGGTTCCATTTTAGATACAGCATCCATTTTGTTTCTTGCCCTCAGGTAGCCAGCGAACGGGCTTTTTGTCCGCTTCGTGACCCTGGGACTTTCAAGCTTGCACGAAGGACACGTGTTTCTTTGAGGTGACTTTTACGATGAGGGAAATGACACGAGTAAGGCAGATGGCCCCGCTCAAGGCTCATCTTGCCGCTCCGGTCTATTGTTTCAGCCACGCATACATTAGACACGAGGTCTTTGACCCTTCTATCGAGTTTCCTTTATTGCCCCTGACACTCTTTTCTAACCTGTTGTGTATTCTTGTCCTTTCCTTGCATCTGTTTTTCGTCCTTCCTCTTAATGTGTTTATGGTTAGGATGGAATGTGTTTATTGCGGAGGGAATATGTTTTTACAGTTGAGAACCGGCAAGACTGTTGTAATTATGTTCCGGCCTCCTGAAACATGAACACGACCCTTTTGAAGTTTATTGTGGGAACTGAGTTGTAACCTTTGTTCGCCATACTGTGCTATGGCAAAAACTTGTATAAAAGGAGCGATCCACTTCTACGAATTTGAAGCAGTCTCCGAGAACCTACACGTTGTGTACTTCTTGTGACCTCTGTATCCCTGCAGTAAATAAACGCTGATCTCTGACGTCGCTGGAAGTGTCCCGTGTCTCTGTGTTTGGTACGCCAGAACAGGTAACCCACGAAGGTTTCAGGTGTTGTTCCCTGGCACCGCTGGGTCTTAAGAATAACCCAGTCCTTCAGTTGGCGCCCAACGTGGGGCGACATCAACGGTACCGGTCCAAAGCCCGACGATCGTGAGGAACTTCGTGTGAAATCGCCGAGGGAAGGTGCACCCCGCTTCATCGATCCAGTTGTCGAAATAAGTGGCCCGACGCCTCTTCCCGCGAAGATCCCCGCCTCCTGACGGCTGCGACGGACCGATGCCCTGACTGTCGACCTGTTTTGGCGCCTGGCGTAGTCCTTTGTACGGCGAGACGATAGACGGGCCTTCCTGGTGACGCCATTGTTCTCTCAGTTAAGTATTTGGGGGTCGCTCCCAGTGTTGCTTTGTTGTTTGCATGGTTCCATAGCATTCGTGGTTCTTAGTTGTTGGGTTTTATTTGACGATTGCAATTGCTAAAAACCGAGGGTCTTGCAATTTTTTTGCGAGGACATCGTAACTCGATAGCCCTTGAAGTTTGTATACTCGGTTAGTGTGCACGATGCCTGGCCGTAGTACTTTGTTTGGGTTTCTCAAATGTTGCAGCATGGATTCCCGGCTGGAGGATTCATGTCCGATACCTCCGGTTGGAACTCCAATTTACGAGCTCTATAGTCATCATGGCGTGGGTCCTATTGTATATAATGAATATTGGGTCCGCTACACTAAAAATGATGGCGTCCTTAGTTGGCCATCTCATGGTAGTTTCGAGACTACCGTTTTTAGATAATTTGGAAGCTAAATTATTTAAGAAGAAAGCTAGGCCGGCCATGTTTGATTCCTTCCGGTTATGGCGGAAAGAGGCCAAGCAGAAAGAAATCAAACAGAATAAGAAAAATAAAAGAGAAGGTGTTATCACGGTGATGCGCAATGCAGAACAATATCAGTTAGACAAAGATGAGAAAGAGCAGGAAGTTAGTGCTCGGCTTCACCATATGGCAGTGGATAAATGTTATCCGGTGCTACCTTCTAATATTGACAAGACAGGTGAAGAAGCGGTGGAGGATTCGCTCTTGTCTTATCTGATGAAATCACCACCTCCCTATGCTCCCGATGTTATGGGTCCCGTTCGTCCACCTCTTCCTCAACCCGCTGTTTTGGCGGCTGCTGGTCAGCCCGCCGTTCCTCCCGTACTCCCGAATCCCCTTGGGCCACAGATCGTACGTCCTCTTGTCCCGGCTTCTCTCCCTACTGCGCCTTTCCAAGTCCCTCCTCAGCCTGTCATTCCTGTTGTTCCTGCTGCTGCGTCTACTTCCACTGTTTCCACCCCTATTGTTGCTACGCCTGCATCTTCTTCCTCTTCTCCTTCTGTTCGTAGTCGTCTCATGACTGCTGTTGCTTCTCTTTATTCTCCGCTTTTTGGGCCGATACTTGGCTCGACTCTTTCAGATGTCGCTCAAAGACGCAGTCAGCTTCCTGATGGTAGAGGACGTGAATCGTTGGTGAAAACGGCACGTAGATGGATTCGTAACCCTGTTAAATACACCCCACGTGTAGTGTTTGAAACGTTTTCTCAGTTTAATGTGCCCACGCAACGATTTGTGTTCGAAGAATTGTGTAAGTCATTGAAAGAGGAGTGGGACGATGATATAGCTGATGATATACCACCTGAGGTTTCCGAGCTACAGCTTCGGTTTGCCACGGGTGTAATCGTGGGTGACAAAGTTCGAGAGGCCCTAGAACGCTTGTTATCCTTTCGATGTACGGTGCAACCTCGTGCTTTGTTTAAGGACGCGACTGTGGAATGGATGGCACAACCTGGTCAATATCCCATGCGGGAAGTTCCCCCGGTATGGATGCCAGGTGATCCGGCTGCTAACCCTCCTGTCCCAGGCCATTTCCAGAGAGTGTGGATACACCTCCCTTGGAAACGATCGGAAGTTTTACAAGTGAAGCAATCCTTGCCTGATCCCCGTAAGAATCCTGCGGGTTATTACAAGGAGCTGTCCCAATTGGTGGATGCTACTGTCATGAACCTAGCCGATATTGACATGTTGTTTGGCAATGTGGTGCCTCAGCCGATTTGGGCGAAAATTCGTCACGAGAATCACGTAGCCGAGCTAGGCGGTGACTGGGCTGCCCTTACAGCGCAGATGCCCGGCAGGTCGGTGGGGCTAAACCTGAACAGATTATTGTGGCTTTGCCTCAGAGGATAATTACCCTCATGAAAACACTTATGCCAGCGATGCGCGTCAATTGGGACAAATTATCAGCGTGCAAACAAAAGAGGGATGAAAGTGTTTCTGATTTCTTTACGAGATTTGAAGAAGCGTTTGTTGATCATAGCGGTCAGGACATGGGTTCTGAGGGTGGTCAGCGGCTGTTCGTTGATAAGTTTGTATCGAACTTGTTGCCCGACCTTAGCAACAAGTTGAAGAATTCTGAGAGTTCGTGGGCTGTTTCTACCACTGCCCAAATATTGGCTACGGCCCAATATTACGAAAATAGAGAAAAGGAGGAAAGTGAGCGCGCAGATAAGAAAACGAAGGATCTTAAAACTAAGGTCTTATTGCAGCAAGCCTATCCTCCGCTTTCGAATTTCAGTGATACACAGCAGCTAAACAGATCACAACCACAGTTCTCCAGATCGCAGACGCGAAATGTTTCGCCCGCACCTCGCTTTGTGCTGGGATATAATCAATGCGCATATTGTCGTGGGGAGGGCCATCTGAAGTTCGATTGTCCGGTTCTCCGTGATAGGACCAATGGTGTGTCGGCTCGAGGAGGACGTAGTGGCCCTCAACAGGCTTCCCGTGGTAGAGGTCGCGGAGTTACCCAGAATCAGGCCGACCGCTTTGCCACGTCTTCGGACTCGCACAATTGTTTCGATCGGCGCGAACCATCGTCCGGTCGGTCTGCACAGTATCATGTGGATGATTGCTATGTTGAGTGTGATGTTGATGCGGATGGTATTTACTAGGACAGCCATGGACAAAGGAAGGGAGAAGTATCAGTTCCGGTTGATCAGAGAGGGCCTTATGTTGCAGTAGCCACTTTGGGCGTCGTTGAGCCTTTTCTGTTGGACACTGGTGCAGCAAAAAGTTCCATCATGCATTCGAAACTCCCTGGCGCGCCTTTGTCTGGCTTAACGAATGTTTCCGTTGGATTCTCTGGCGCCCCCGTTAGCAATCCAGTTTCTAGCCCTCTGCCCCTTACAATTGGGTCTCATGAGCTGGAAGCTCCTTTGATTTTGACTACTGGTTGTGGTGAGAATCTTTTGGGCTTAGATTTGTTGAAAAGGTTACATGCGACTTTGTACTGTTCTCCTACGGGTGTGGAGCTTACGTTGGGTAAAAGCGTGATTTCCCCTATGTATTTATCGATCGACAAGCTCCCGGCGGCATTGAGATCTCTTCCGGACTCCTTGTGGGCGACAGGTCCCAATGACGTGGGCCTGTTGGATATACCACCTTATGTTGTTCAACTGAAAGTTGGTGCGCGTTTGCCACGTATACCTCAGTATCGTATTTCCCTTGATGGTGAAAGGGCATTGTTAGCGATCATTTACGATCTGATCGGTAAAGATGTTATTGAGGAGACACGGGGTAATGTGTGCAATAGTCCCGTGTTGCCTATTCTGAAACGAACGGATCCCTCCAAACCTCCTGTGTACCGTCTAGTTATCGACTTACGGGAGGTGAATAAAGTCGTTGTTCCGCAGTTTCCTGTGGTGCCAGACATTACAGCTTTACTGACTCTGATTCCAGCCACTGCATCATGGTTCTCGGTGATCGATCTGAAGAATGCGTTCTTTAGCATTCCGATTGCTGAGGAAAGCAGAGATTTGTTCGGTTTCTCATTAGGTGGTCGCAGCTTCAGATTCAAGCGCGCACCACAGGGCTACTGTGAGAGTCCATCAATTTACAGCCAAGCTCTTAAGAGTCAACTTGATGCGTTTGTGTTACCGGCTGGTGCAGCCTTGATTCGGTACGTTGACGATCTATTGGTCGCTGCTGACACTGAACAGCTCTGTAGAGCCGCTACAGTGTCTCTGTTACAGCATCTCTGTGCATTACATCATAAAGTGTAGCCTTCCAAACTGCAATATTGTTGTCAAGAAGTTACCTATCTCGGTCACTTATTGTCAAAGGCGGGAAGAAGGTTGACCCCTGAACGAATTGCAGCAATTGCTCGAATGACTGTGCCAACAACTCAGAGAGATGTGCGTGCCTTTCTAGGTATCACGTCATACTGCAGACAGTGGATTCCGAACTTTTCACTGTTAGCGAAGCCATTGGTAGCTCTCACGTGCAAGGACGTTTCGACTCCTTTGCCTTGGACGGAGGAATGTCAGAAAAGTTTTTCTGAACTACGTGATGCGTTGTGTTCGGCTCCTGTGTTAGGTACTCCTGATTACAGCAAGCCATTCACATTATACGTCCATGAGAGGGACGGTTGTGCGTTGAGTGTTTTAACGCAACAATTTGGTGATAAGCAGCATCCGTGTGCATATTTTTCCTCGACCTTAGACCCGGTAGCTAGAGCGTTGCCGAGTTGCTTGAGGGCGACAGCGGCAGCTGCGGCGTCTATTCGACAATCCGCAGGTTTGGTCATGGATAATATGCTCATAGTAATGGTTCCGCATGCAGTTGATACGCTCTTGAATCGGACAAAGACTCAACATCTGACGAGTGCAAGGTTGTCTGGGTACGAGCTGACCCTTTTGGCAAGTCATATACAGATCAAACGTTGTAATGTACTGAATCCGGCGACATTGTTGCCGATTAATATGGAATCAGATGATGTGCTGCCACATGATTGTTATTTACGGACTGAGGAAGAAACAAAAGGTCGTGTGGACCTGAAAAACACTCCCTTGGCAGATCCCGATGGTACTTTGTATGTGGATGGTTCTTGCTTCAAATTGCCGAATGGCGATGTGACGACTGCGTATGCTGTGGTGACGTTGAGCACGGTTGTGGAAACTGCGAGATTGAACCAGAATTCCGCGCAAGCGGCAGAGTTAATTGCATTGACAAGAGCGTGTGTTCTGTCGAAGGGAAAGCGAGTGAATGTGTTTACTGACAGTCAGTATGCATTTGGTGTTGCGCATAACTTTGGAAGATTGTGGAGAGAAAGAGGATTTATGACATCGCATGGTACGAAGATCCAACACGGGCATCTCGTGAATGATCTTTTGGATGCACTTACGTTGCCTAAACAAGTGGCGATTGTTAAATGCAGTGCACATCAAAAAGTGACGGATGATGTTGGTCGTGGTAATGCATTTGCGGATGAAATCGCTAAGGAAACGGCTAAGAATATTGCGACTCGAATGTATGTTACGAGTTCAGTAAGGTGGCCGACGGAGACTGGTATGTGTGAAAATACCGTTGAGAGTGTGAAAGCAATTCAGAACGAAGCTACTGAAGCTGAAAAGACCGAGTGGAAAGAAAGTACAGGGAAATTGGATATGCATGGATGTTGGGTTGACCTGACGGAATGTCAGAGGTGGATGTTACCAGATGCGTACGTATTAGCTGTCGTGACGATGGCTCATGGGTTGTCACATATTAGTGCGAAAGGAATATGTAAGTTCTTGTCCCCTGTATGGAGGAATGAGGGTATTGCTAAGTGTGCCGAAAGAGTGGTTAAGAATTGTATGGTGTGTTTGATGCATAATCCCGGAAAAGGCACCCCCACTCCTCCTGGTCATTTTGCTCCTCCTGCTTGTCCCTTTGAGGTTATCCAGCTAGACTTTATCCATATGGAGAGATGCAATAACCTGAAGTATGTTTTGGTTGTGGTTTGCGCGTTCTCCAGATGGATTGAGGCCTATCCTCTTAAGGATAACACTGCCCTGTCCACAGCAAAAATCCTGCTGAAGGAATACTTTCCTCGGTACGGAATGCCCCGGATTGTATGGTCGGATAATGGGAGTGAGTTTGTGGGAAGTGTAATGCAGAGTGTGTGTAAGGGCCTGGGAATTCGACAGAAATTCCACAGTGCTAATCATCCACAGGCAGCGGGTTTGGTTGAAGGGTACAATGGTACCCTGAAGCTGAAACTCGCTAAGGTTCAAGCTACGACTGGTCTGTCATGGCCTGATGCCTTGCCTCTGGCTCTCCTATCGACCAGAGCAACCGTACACTCTCGAGTAGGGCTTAGCCCATATGAGATTGTGTTCGGTCGCCCTGCGAATATTTGGGGAGTCCCGAGGCCTAGGGCTTTCGATAGTCTTGAGTATCCAATGTTAATTGATTACTTGCATGATTTGACCACTAAACTACGGTTAATCCATCAACAGGTCCTTGAAGCTCTACCGGCGCAGACAGAGGGTCCTGGACACCAGCTCCGGCCAGGAGACTGGGTGGTTACCCGAAATTTTGGTCGAAAGCGTAACTTGGAGCCAAGATTCGTCGGACCCTATCAAGTCTTATTGACGACGAGGACAGCGGTTCGACTGGAGGGTCGGAAAAACTGGGTGCATGCCAGCCACACAAAGAAGGTACCGATCCCCTTACCAACTGACGGTTGGGTGAGGACTGGGATTTCGGCCTCAGAAACTGAGACTCCTTTGCACTTTGTGCCATTTAGTGACGCTCAACTTGTGGAGGAGGATTCGTCACTGCCAGATCCACATGTGGAGTCATCAGTAGTAGGGAACCCAAGGTCTGACTCGTTGTCCACTTCATCGAACACTGTTGCGTCAGCTGAACAATTGTTTGTAGAGCAAACTCGACCTGGAAGAAGTCGATACTTTCTTCGTTCAAGGACTAATAAAAAGTAACAGTACAGTGGTTTTTGACGCTACGAATATTATGAACGATTACATCCTTTCTTTTTGAGTTGTTTGTGCTTTTCCACTGCTAAGAGACTTGTAATAAATTTGAACGTTTCGTGGAAACCTCGCCATCCGGGTCACCGTAGGGCCGTGCGGGTACTCCTTTCTGTTTAGCAGGTTTCTGACGCTAGGTTGGTTACTTTTGTCGATCTCTGGGAACTCCTGGGGATTGATAATCGCTACTCAGAACGAAGTGCGTCAAGTACGTCACGGACGGTTTGTAGAGGATGGCATTCTCTAAGCTGTTGGAAGAAGAAAGGGTGTTGGCACAGAGATCAGAATTATGGAGGGTTGTACGAACAAAATGTTTTTTGTTTCAGGTGTTTCTACTGTTTCTGGCCTTGTCTATGTTATTGGTGGGTGGAGTGTATTTCGGAGTGCCGTTGTTCTTGCCTTCTGTTTCACCTACCTTTTCTCCTAACCTAAGTTCCCTCACCACTGTCTCCCCACATTCCTTTCATCCTTTGCCTCAACATGAGCAGGTTAGGCGTGCGGAATTCATGAATAATTCCTTTGTTCAACTTCTACATCAGCATCAGTTGGTGGTGAATACTACCAATTGTTGGGTATGTGGGTTAATGCCACACACCATGGATAGGGGTATTCCGTATTTGGTCCTTCCATACAGCTCCCAGGGTTCGGCTCGAGCATTCCAAACTATGTTCCGTAGTGCACTAGATTCCTACCCCAGTCGAGAGCCACGGTCTGTCAATTTTGGTCCTGGGCCGTACCACAAGCCTTTGGCGATAGCCATAGCAGATCTGGATAGAGATATTTTTGATGCATCACTCCAGATGAAGAAGTGCAGGCCTATAAGGATCTGAGTGAGACTGAGTATAGTGCGTCAGTGGGTGATAGACAGCTTAAGAGCTCGTCCCCAATATGGATTGTACCGCACCTTGGTAATTTCTGCTTGAAAGGTTTGGGTCGAAATCCAAGAGCACAACTTGGGAACAGTGCTTGCACTGATACGTATGTCCTACCGATGCTCTCCTCCCCTGTTTTTCTGACGGCTAAGGGCACCTATTTTGTATGTTATGAACGCGCGTATACATGGTTACCCCGCGACTTTTCGGGTACCTGTTATATTGCGAATCTTTTACCTCCGACTTTCACAGTTGCTTCGGACTATCACAAAACTAGAGTCGTGAGAGGCGTTATTAGCAAAGAGGACACTGCTGGTCAAGAAGCAGGAGACTTCTTTAAGGGTTTCTTGCCGTTTTGGGGACCTATGGTTAATAGTAGGAACCTAAGACAGTTGACCCGTGTGGTAGAGTCGACTGCTAATATTACTGCAAACGCCCTTGGTAATCTAGCAGCTGAACTACAGGCGGATAGACTCATGACGTTGCAGAACCGTATGGTTCTAGACGTTGTTCTTGCAGATAGAGGGGGTGTGTGTAAAATTATCCACTCGAGTTGTTGCATTTTTATTCCTGACAATGCTCCAACTGTTTACCAAGCCATCTCGAAGTTGCACAAGATTTCCGAGTCCATACACGTGGACGAAGGTAATTGGACGCTCCTGGGATGGTTTTGGGGCCTGATGTCAACCTGGGGTTGGAAGATTCTAATGATCGTAGGGGCTGTTGTAACGATTCTGTTCACGTGTTGTCTTTGTGTACAGTGTGGTCCTGCCTTATGTGGCTTATGTGCTGCGACGTGTATAAGGCGGCCATCTGTTACCAAGGAGACGTTGATGAATAGGATGATGTTCCAGCAGCAGCTGAACGATCTGATGAATATTGATATAGATTCCAATCTTGACTAGTGCTTGCCTACATGAGGGCAAAAGGAGCGTCTGAGGTTCCGTATGAGACGGGACGGCACTTTTTGAGTGATGACGAATATGGATGAGTTTGGTATCCCCGAACCGCAAATGACGAGTATAGTGGGTGTACGTAGTTTCGCTATGCAGCCACGTATGGTTCGTCTCATTTTTGGGTTTGTTCATCCGAACTCTCGGGTTCCATTTTAGATACAGCATCCATTTTGTTTCTTGCCCTCAGGTAGCCAGCGAACGGGCTTTTTGTCCGCTTCGTGACCCTGGGACTTTCAAGCTTGCACGAAGGACACGTGTTTCTTTGAGGTGACTTTTACGATGAGGGAAATGACACGAGTAAGGCAGATGGCCCCGCTCAAGGCTCATCTTGCCGCTCCGGTCTATTGTTTCAGCCACGCATACATTAGACACGAGGTCTTTGACCCTTCTATCGAGTTTCCTTTATTGCCCCTGACACTCTTTTCTAACCTGTTGTGTATTCTTGTCCTTTCCTTGCATCTGTTTTTCGTCCTTCCTCTTAATGTGTTTATGGTTAGGATGGAATGTGTTTATTGCGGAGGGAATATGTTTTTACAGTTGAGAACCGGCAAGACTGTTGTAATTATGTTCCGGCCTCCTGAAACATGAACACGACCCTTTTGAAGTTTATTGTGGGAACTGAGTTGTAACCTTTGTTCGCCATACTGTGCTATGGCAAAAACTTGTATAAAAGGAGCGATCCACTTCTACGAATTTGAAGCAGTCTCCGAGAACCTACACGTTGTGTACTTCTTGTGACCTCTGTATCCCTGCAGTAAATAAACGCTGATCTCTGACGTCGCTGGAAGTGTCCCGTGTCTCTGTGTTTGGTACGCCAGAACAGGTAACCCACGAAGGTTTCAGGTGTTGTTCCCTGGCACCGCTGGGTCTTAAGAATAACCCAGTCCTTCAAATCTTACATTCACTTACACATTGTCACTCATTCTTACACTGATTAACTCAAGCCTACTCAATCACACTGACTTGCACTCACTCTTACGATCACTCCATCATTCTCCCTCACCCTTACTCACTCATACTCACTTACTCACATTTAATATCATTTATTGCCACTCCAGTCATTGTGACTTTCACTCACACAACCGCTCACATACACACATGCTTACATATAAACACTCCCTGTCACCCAAGCACACTCTCACCTGCAAGCATGCATACAACATACATTTTATTACACTAATACCGAATAATATACACATATTCACTGTTAGTGTAAATGAAACTGAGCTGAATACAAGAAGGGCGAAGCCATCCATGTCTTCTTGGCACTGATTTTGCCACATATGGATGCAATGTCAGTGCTAGGGGTCACAGGGGGCAAGCAAGGGGTCACAACTGTGACAGCTGGTGACCCCTAAATGAGGTCCATGAGCACATCCCAGAGCATTGTCCTGAAGGCTCTTATTTTGTGATTGAGCTTGTGTTGCATGATCTAGCCTGTTCCCCCCATTATTTTCCTTAAAGGTAAAAGGGATGCGTTTAAAAAAAAAAAAAAATTAAACTTTAACTTCCATTTTGCAAGATAAGGAAGTGGTCTGTTGGTCCACTGTCTGCTCCCAAAAATATTTTTTACATTCTCAAAGGGGAAGGGATTTCCTGGGGACCCCTTCCCATTTGCAAATGTGTTACCATTTTCTTCCAGGAGGTGGTAAATTATTGATGTTTTGTGACCACAAGAAATGTATAAATACCGCTGTGATTCGTCAATTGGAAGAGATGCCCTAAATACCGCCCCTTTCAAATAACAGATCGCAAAACCAAATTGTGATTCGGTGGCAAGTTACTGAACTGCAATTTGGCTTGTGTACATTCCAAATTGTTTTTTTGCAGTTGCAAACAGTCGAATTCGATGAATCAGGACATTTGGAACCTCAAAAAACTGTATACGGGTGGCCCCTTTGCTCTTTCTAACTGCATATGCTAAGGTAGCCTTTTATTATGACGAAAGCCTACAGGTGGATGAAAGTCAAATATTCACAAGGCAGCCAGCGAAACAACTTTAGACATCATCAGGGTAAGAAACCGCCACAGACTTCATCTGCACATCTTTGCACCATTACCATTTACCAAAAAACTATTTTTTTAAATGAACTGAAAATTTTATTTAAAAAAAACGTATTTGGCTATAGCTGAAAACATGAACAGTTCTGGCCAGGCTCTCCTTTCTACAGTGACAGTATTTACCTTTTTGATGAAGTGTAATTACAACTGGCAGGACCCATTGAGTTTAACATGTTAATGACAAACAATGCTATGGTGCCAGAGGCACAATTGAGTGAGTTCTCTTCACACCCAGGATATACTTGCTCTCCACTGGAGGGCATCCCAGTTAAGAACCTACCAGAGTTCATTTTCTAAGGGAGTACCCCCATTTAAATATGAATGCGCGTGTGCTTGGATTCATAACTTTGTACACTGACACATGGATTTTGATGTATGTACTTATGGGGTTGCTGTTCCTCAGAACTCAAAAAAGAGACCAAAGGTTGGTGTGAAAGATTGTCGTGAGGTTGGGTCAACGTGAGTATAAGGGGAATTGTTCCTTTAGAGTATAGTGCCCTCACACACCCTTGCGAGTGTCATGCTTCATCATCGGGTGTTGCTCCTCGTGGGGGTGGCGCTACAGTCCCTCATGGGCCCCGCAAGAGGGCTCTTTGGCAGAGATCTTTTGTGGAGACGCCGCAGTTGTGCATGGGGTGTGTGGGCCTATAAAAAGGAAGGTAGCAGATTGCACTCAGAAACTGAACTATCCAGACTGCTAAGGTTAGGCAGCACTGACTCTGTCAGAGTTTTAAGCAAAACCTTTTATGTGTTTTTAAATGTAAAACTGTTCTTACTGTTACCTGCTGCTCACTCGCATCTCCGGTGTCCCCCTGGTCCGTCGCGGCTTTTGCCGATTGTACGGAGGGGCAAAACACCAACTTGCCCAAAATACTCACTTCTTTGCGTGGAACGCAAGGTCAGCGCTCCACACACTGCTGATGCGGTCCCGCCCACTCCTGGCTTAAAAGCGAGTGCGCAAAGTGGACGCGCTAGACGCCACGCACCGTGTCCATTTTCGCCTGGAATCCACGCCTCACATACCGCTAATGGCTATTCTCAAATATTCAAGCCAGGAGCTCCACTCCATGAATACAGCTCACACAGCCCACAGCCCACCAGATAACACACCTCCCCAAAAGTCTTGCAGCCCAGCCCCCCTCACTAAGCCGGCAACAAACGAAAGCCTACAGCAGCATTAAATATCCCAAAATAGATTCCATCCCTCTAACATCTAAGCACTTAACATGCCTGTACTGCAATGCTCTGTCCCTCCCTAAGCATACATTAGAAATCTGGTCTCTACTAGACACAGATAAACCAGACCTATTTTTGATCACAGAAACCTGGCTCCTAGACTCATCATTACCTGACATTGGAGTTGCCCTCGCCCTGGACTATACAATGACCAGACTAGACAGGACAGACATAAGAGGAGGAGGAATTGCAATTGCCCATAGTTCAAACATTAAATCACATTTCATAGACATCCATCTAGCAGATTGGGGTGAGATCCGCACCTTCACAATAGAGTTGGGGAGTAAGGAGTCTTGGAAAGGCACCCTCCTCTACAGGCCCCCCCGGAAACAAAGCAAATTTTGTCAATAAACTTACCGAAACTTTCGCACCACATGCTCTGTCCTCGGGTAACTTTCTTCTATTGGGGGACTTCAACTACCACGCTGAACTATTACAAAACCACCACACTAGTGACCTTATCACCAGCATGAACTCGCTAGGCCTAAAGCAACTGGTGACCATCCCCACCCATACCGCTGGTCACTCCCTAGATCTCCTATTCAAAAATTCTCCTAAAGTGGAGATTGACCAGCTTTTTCCAGTCCTTTGGTCAGACCACTATATAATCAGGTTTCACATCCACGTAAACTGAACTCAACCCCAACCCAGGAAGGAATTGAATCTGAGCAGACCCTGGAATAAGATCAGCTTAGATTCCTTTTCCACTCATTTTTCCCCCTCCCCCATTACTGAGCTCACCGACCCGAACCAGGCAGCAATCGATCTAGATCTCGCTATTACCACAACCTTAGACACCATTGCCCCTAGAAAATTGACCAGATGTCCAAACAAACTCTCACCATGTTTTACCCCAGACTTAAAGACAACTAAACTTTCTGTCAGGGCAGACAAACGCAAATGGCGATGCACCAAAAATATAACTGACAGACAACAATATAAAAAATCTCACCGGCAATACATGAATGCTATAGCCTTAGCCAAAAAAGTTTATCTGGGGAACAGGATAAACCAGGCAGCAAACTCTCACAGAGAACTATGCAAAATAGTTAAGGAATTCTCGAACACCCCATCATGCCAGCCTTCAATTACTATGACTCAAGAATGGGTCAACACTCTTTCATCCTTTTTTTTAAATAAAATCAACGACATTCACAAATTATTCCCTCAACCCACTGACACGATCCCTACTGACTCACTATCTGAGCAAACAATCAATCCATCTCTTTCCCCTCACACCATTGTTCTTAAGGAATTCCACACATTTACAGAGGAAGAAGTAGCCCTCATATTAATTAGAATTAAATCATGTTCCTCAGCTGATACGGCCTCTAAAATTGCGTCAGCTTTTATCCCTAACCTGACTAGAACCCTTAACCTTTCATTATCCCACTCTACAGTACCTTCTCACTGAAAAGAGGCCATCATCAGACCAATTTTTAAAAAAACACTGCTGACCCTAAACAACCTCTAAACTATCGTCCAGTCTCTCTCCTGCCACTGTTTGGTAAGGTAATGGAATCCCTGATAAACAACCAACTATACAAACATCTAGAAGATAACAAGCTGTTAGATCCTTTCCAATCAGGATTCAGAGTGTTTCATAGCACCGAAACAGCCCTACTTGAATTCGTGGACAGTATAAGACTGGCCCTTTATTTAAGACAATCCGCCATCCTGATTTTACTTGATCTGTCTGCTGCCTAGCTGAGTTCGGTGGCTCAGCCCTACTCTGGATAAAGAGCTACCTGACTGGGCGGCTCTCAAAGGTCCAAATAGGAAAATTCTCCTAAAAAAATCAGGAAATCGACAAGGGTATCCCCCAATGATCCATACTAAGTCCAACGCTCTTAAATTTATACATGTCCCCACTAGCAAAGGTAATCAAAGCACACGGTTTTGAAACCGTGTATTATGCAGACGATACACAGCTGCTAATTACCCTAGGACCTGACTCCACCAACATCAAATTTAGATTCCAACAATGTACGCTTGCAATAAAAGATTGGATGACAAACAACTATCTGTTACTCAATGCAGGCAAAACGGAGATACTGCTCTTTGGAAATTCACACAAACACTGGACAGACGAATGGTGGCCGCCGGCCTTAGGCCCCTGCCCCCCACCTAAGTCTGCAGCCCGGAAACTGGGAATAATGTTAGATAACAGACTTTCCATGGCCGACCACATTAACAACATGGTACGCACCAGTTTCGGGATCATGTGCAATCTTAAGAACATTTTCAAATGGATTCCCCTCCCATCCCGCATGCCCTTAGTGCAGGGACTAATCATAAGCCGCCTGGACTACGACAATGCACTTTTCGCCTCCATAAACAAAGCCCTCCTAACTAAACTCCAGGTCCTGCAAAACACTGCAGCCAGGATGGCTCTCGACCTTCCCCGCCGTACCCCCTCTGCCCCCTGTCTTAGGTCACTACACTGGCTCCCCAGAAAAAAACGCATTAAATTCAAACTATGCTGTCTGGTCCATAAAACTCTCAACGGTCAGGGGCCAACATACTTAGCTAAAACGCTGACAGATTACCGCCCGATTAGAACCCTCAGATCCACTAGCAGGCACCTCCTTACTGTTCCCAAAGTACGCACAGTTAGGAACGGTGACAGATCCTTCTCTAAAATAGCCCCAGAGACCTGGAACACCCTACCTTTACACATCAGGCTAGAACCTAATCACCAGAAGTTCCAAAGAAACCTAAAAAACTGGCTATTCTAGCACTGCCTGATCCCGTGTCTACCTAACTGAGTATCTGCTGGAGCTATGAAACCTACGGGTGATTTATGCGCCTTACAAATACCAAAATACCAAAAATACAAGGTGAGTGAGTGTGTTAAAAATACTATATGGAGCACAGAACCAAGGTTCTGTAGGGATCAGCACACTACGGATGTGGGGTAGGTTTCCATACCCGCGACAGGCGAGCACATTTACTCAGCCTGTAACCTCTGAGGTGCCGACGGAGCCCAATCATCGGATAATAAGTTTTGGGCATAGGTTCCTACAGAAAGAGTTCCTATCAGCGCTTGGACGCTTAACTCCTTTAATATTAAGGTATTACAGGTTCACAGCCCTCTTCTTTCCTGGAACCTGTCTCACTTTGTTTTCACCTTTTATACCGGTCCTGACGAAGCGCCACGTGAACCCTTAGGGACCAACAGCGAGCGCGCAACATGTTGACCCCATTTTTGTAGGACTTTTCACCACATCACCCATCCTGAGAGCAGCGGTTAGTTACACATCTGCCCTCCATATTCTTTCCAAAGATGAGCTCCAGGATCCACTTCTTTTTAACTTGCCGTATGGACCCTTGAATAAAACCTTGGTTCTTGGATCCATATAGTAATTTTAACACACTCACTCACCTTCCTTTTTATAGGCCCACACACCCCCATGCACAACTGCAGTGTCTCCTCAAAAGATCTCTGCCAAAGAGCCCTCTAGCGGGGCCCGTGAGGGACTGCAGCGCCACCCCCACGAGGAGCAACGCCCGATGATGAAGCATGACACTCGCAAGGGTGTGTGAGGGCACTATATTAAAGGAGCATTTCCACTTATACTCACGCTGACCCAACCTCACGGCAATCATTCACACCAACCTTTGGTCTCTTTTTTGAGTTCTGAGGAACAGCTACCCCCTAAGTACATACACTTTATCCTGTGGGAACACGGGTACTTGACCTCCCTTTTTTCTAACTCTGCTCCCGGTCCCTAATTCTCTTTGTGTTACAACATGGATTTTGATATCTTGAAAGACCCTCAGAGTAGGTCTTTCTTTGATTTTTTGTTGTACAGCAACTGTAACTGCCAACCTTTAATCCATTTTGTAATATTTTGCAAACTTCTTTCAAGATGGTTACTGTGGTTGTATGCATATTAAGGGCGGGCCGAATTGGCGGAATTTAAATTCCATGAAGAGGGCGGAGTAGGCATTTCTTAGAGCAAAATGCACCCTTGTGTCCACAAATGGATGGAAGGATGCATTTTGCACCAAAGACTGGTGCTGCCAAATACCAAATAGACTGTAGTGCGTACCCCTTGGCACGCTTACATACCCTGCAATGATCACTATACATTATATATGGGTGCCGAGGGGTATGCACTGCTGAGCAGTCAGTTGTTTCTACAGAGGGCAAGAATAGGGAGCTGTCTCTCTATGTTTAAAAATCACTGCAGATTAAACTTTATCCTGCAGTGGTTTTTAAACATAAAGGGACTGCTCCCTCTTCCAGCCCTTTTTAAAAACCAAACACTGCAGATGAATTACGCTGATGGAGCAGCGGAATTTATAAGTAATTCTGCATTGCAAAAGTAACGCCGAATTACCAAATTCCACGGATTCCGCTGGGGGAATTATTAATTCCACCCAGGCCTATATTCATAGCAGTGATCTAGCGGAAAAAAAGTATTGGCAAAACCAATGGATTTTAAAGCCGAGGTCTTTAGGCTTTGCTATTGCCTATTTTAATTTGTAAGTTTAGAATTTCTATTTCTCTTTTGTTCTACAAATGTATCACCTTAGGCTGTGTAGAAGTTGTTCCACGCTATTCAAAACAACTGCTTTTATAATGTGGTCTCCAGAATCGCTGCTTTAGTGCTGTGGGAGGAAACTGATTTTCTCCACAGATGTTGAGCCATTAAATTGCAAGGCTATTGTGGCACTGTATCTGGGCCATGTGGCATAATGGAATGTACTCAATGTAGCAGGGAATATGACACAACAGAAGCATGAACGAAAAGGTTCTACTGAGAAGATTTCAGATAATGTTATTCTCTCCTATCTAGTACCAAAAAAAATATTGCAATTGAGCACTTTTATGATAAAATGACAAACAAGGCAAACACAGCTGTGGCTCTACCTGGAGGTCAGTAATGTATGGTATCGAGTGCAGGAGAACTTGTCCCTGTGCCATAAGAAGGCTACCATGAAAGGATTTGGGCAGGAGCGATACTGAGTACAAGGCATTCATTTGGTCCTGCTGCTCCATACAATTTACCACCCTTTTATAGTTGCCATCTCTAGACTAACATATACATCCAAGATGATATTTCCAGTGATGGGATTCAATACAATTGCCACTATTAGAAAATCTGACAATACCTGGATATAGATCCCTTTACCATATCAAACCAATGACCCAAACTAATTAACTACCTACCTCCTAAGGAGTAAGCTCGACTAGAGGGCTGAAGAAAAAAACAGATATTATTCTCAAAGCAGTAAGGATATATTACCAGTTGAAACTTGTTAGAAATTGGTTTCTGGTTAGCAGTGGTCTGCACCAAGTTCAAGCAGGAACCTCAATCCTAGTCAGGGTAAGTGAAGTACACACTGAAGGTCTACCTCTGCTCCCCTCTGGTAGCTTTGCACAGAGCACTCAGGCTAAATTAAAGAGGTAATGTGTAACATATTTCTGAACACACACAGTAACACAGTGAAAAACACCACAAAAGTACTTCATACATTTAAAAAAATAGCCAATATTTATCTGAGTAAAATAAGACAAAAACCACAAAAATCCAACATACACGATTAAATCAAAATGCAGTGCTTAGAAACCAATTGCTCCAAATGGGGCTATCTTGTTGTGCTTGACTGGGGTAAATCCAAAGGTTCAGTCCAAACACGATGGAATGCGGGCCGAATACAGGAGTGCAGACCCGCTGACAGTGCCTTGGATGCGTTGATGCTTGGGGGCAATACGTTTAAATACAGAGGTGAGGCGTCGCAGTCATAGTGTAGTGATGATACCTATCTCCCTATGTACAATGCTAAGTTAGCACAACCGCGTTAGATGTTAGAAAGCCATCTTGCCGCTTTTGCTGCTTTTGCACGCGACACTGTTGTTGCATGCTATTATTTGAGAAATGCTTACTCGACTTTGCTTCACATGAGAACTGTCTGTTGTTTAACATCCTCAACAGTGAGCAGCGAACTTGGTCTGTACATTGTGTAAGAACAAGTCTGGGTCGCTAGACGGTGCATGTTGATGAGTGCAGGTTGATCGGCCCACTTTTTAGTCATAACATGCACGCAGCTGCAGATACCTGAAAGACGAGTGCTTTTAATTTTGTAGTGCAGCCTGTTTTAGAGTCATTCAGCAGAAGAGTGTTCCCAGGAGAGAGCCTAGCTGATCCTGTGATGTGATTCTACTAAGCTGATTTCTACAGTATGGGGTTCCCCATTCAAGCCTAGAGACCTTCTATTAGTCTAATAATAATACTATTAGTTTACTAGCGAAAGGAAGGTGGCTGATTTCCACTGTCATTTTATTATGATTGCTCCTTTCCTTTTCTATGGTATTGTAACAATGCTGATGGTTCTAATCTTAACCATTTGTCTGCTTATGTTAGCCAAAATACTACATCTTAGGACACGAGGTTTATAAATTAAACTCTTTAAACTTTAACCGTGTCTCTGTTTATTCTGTTGTGGACTGATATGAGAATAATAACGAAAAGGTATTTCTGATTCCCACCATTCCTGAGAATATTCTACGTCGCTTGTTCTGGGTTGTCTATACATTGGGACCGCCGAGCTAGATCTCCGATAACGAATGGGACACTAAGCTAGTCGGATAAGGGGTTCTGGGTTGTGAGGGGAGTTTTTGGTACACCACAATTCTCTGAGGTCCTGGGTTCCTGCGCATAGTTCTGTGCATAAGCAGAATCCCTGCAACAATAGGTGATGTGTCGATTCTGAAGTCGGGCAAAGTTGTTAATGAGTAGATGTGAAGAGCGCTGTGTCAGTTCGGAGGCATCAATGTCGAACCGCTCGGCTGAAGGCATCGAGTCGTTAGAAGCATTGGCGGCCGTGGAATGTGCCAGAGTTGCAGACGACGACGGTGCATTGTCTGAGAATCATTCAGCAGCTGTGATTCAAATGCACTGTGTCAGCAAACTCGGGGCTGTGTAGTACGTCGAGGCCGTTCCGTCGGCGAGCAGTGTCGATGGCTTCAGTCAGGCAGCGTCAATTCGTTGATTTTGCAGGGAACCCACTGGTTCCGACAAAACTTTGAGGTCAATGCATTGGTTTCTTGGGTTGCAGCACCAAACACTAACTTCCAAGGGCCTAGGACTGGATTTGGCACCACTTAACAGAGCAGGACTTCCAGCAGAGGAGGCCAAGGGCTGGTAGCAAGATGCATATGAAGTCTTTGATATCCCTGAGACCTCAGAAACAGGAGACAATCCCAAACAATTCACTGAAGAACCTTTAGAGATGCAGGAAGTAGAGAATAAAGTCCAGTCCTCCCACTTCCAGGCAAGGAGCAGCATGCAGCAGTTCAGCACAGCAAAGCAAGCAGCAAAGTGGCAGTCCTTATTGGCAGCACAACAGCTCTTCTTCCTAGCAGAATGTCCTTAGTCTAGAAGCGTTCTGAGTATATGGTGTTAGAGGTCCGGTTTTTATACCAATTTTAGCCTTTCATATAGGGAGACTTCAAAGAAAGGTCTTTGTACTGCACAAGACCAAGCACTTCTGGTCCTTGACTCCAGACACGCTACAGGAGGGTAAGTAGCTCGTTGTGGACAGGCACAGCCCTATTCATGTGCAAGTGTCGCCTCCTCCCTCTCACTTTAGCTCAGGAAGACCCATAGGTCTATTGATGGGACAACAGATTATATATAGGGCAAACCTCAGCTTCCTTAGTGTGTCACTGTCTTGAGACAATGCACAAAAGCCAGCTATCATCCTACCCAGATGTGTATTCCAGGGACAGGCAGAGGCTTAGAATGGTCAAAGTAAGAAAATGTCAACCTTTTAAAAGTGGCATTTTCAGACCCGCAACATAAAAAACAACTTCACTAAAAGATAGGTTTTAAAATTGTGAGTCCAGACACACCAAACCTACTCTTTCTACATTTACCCAATTGGAAGTTACACTTGTAAAGTGTTACAAGGCAGCTCCAATGCTAACTTATGGGGCGCTAAAGGCCTTGCTGTAGTGAAAAACAAGTTTAGCAGTTTTTCATTACCATGACATGTAAAACTCAACAGCACATGTCCTACCATTTACATACACTGCACTCTGACAAGGGTCACATAGGGCCTACTTAGGGGTGCCTTACATGTAATAAAAAGGAAAGTTTGGGCCTGGCAAGTAGGTGAACTCGCCAGGTCAACATGGCAGTTTAAAACTGTGCACACAGTCTCTGCAGTGGCAGGTTACAGACAGGTTTGAAGGGCTACTCACGTGGGTGGCACATTCAGCGCTGCAGGCCCACTAGAAGAAATTGATTTATGAGCCCTGGGTAGATGCAGTGCACTGTACAAGTGACTTATCAGTAAATAAAACATGCCAATCATGTAGAAACCAAATGACAATACATTTTAGACACCGAGCGCATGCTCTTTAGCACTGTTCAGCAGTGAAAAGGTGCCTATAGTCCGAAAACCAGCAAAAACAAAATCAAAAACAGAGGAGGAAGAAGGCCAAAAGTTTGGGGTAACCCTGCAGAAAGACTCATTTCCAACAAACCTCTCATAGACTTGAATAGGAGTCCATTCATAATGGCAATCTCAAAAGCAAATGGGCCAATAACAGAAATCATGGACATTTTAAAAGTAAGGACCTCAGACAACAAATTAGTTTGTGACCTTTGATGGAGATGTGTGATGGCATGTGTAATAATAATGAACATATTAGCAGATCATCAAATGAGTTCGGAAATGCAAGGTCAAATATGTTTAGGAATTCCATAGCTCAGATTATATTTGGAAGATTTGACTAGTGTATTCTGTCAATTGACTAAGAAACACTGTAAAACGTTTTCATCATAATCAAACTCTCTTTTGATATCTTCAAATAATGCAAATAGCTTGTTTTCTCTTATGTCACACTGACCACTCCTTTTATGTCATCCACAAACAATAAACATTCCATTCTCCAGTGTTGCTTTACCTGTGCTTACAGTTACATCTTCTTTAAGTCATATGTCCATTCAGTAGGTTTCATTTTTCTCACTTTTTTCTAAGTTTTAAATCACCACTACACCAAAATAGGTTTGTAGAATATTTACAGCTGAACTTAATAATTTCAGGTAACAACATCAGGAATGGAGACTGCAGCACTCATTACAATTTCCGCGGAATAAGTGAGGTATTACCATTACATAGAGTAAGTTATTTACCACGCATGATAAATTCCTCCCATTCAACTTTTTAACATGCAATTGATGCATAACATGGGGAATCTGTATTTAGCACATCACATTCTGCATGGTTTGCTTTATTATGGGACTTTTCACCCAATGCATTTCGGCAGGTTTGACATGTCGAAATTTATCGGGAGAATAAATCAGTGAAACTGCGAGGGTGTGATAATTATCATACAACTTATAATTGCAATCTCTGTGCAAGCGTGTTTGCACAGGAATGGTAATTTAGCCCTGAGTTTGTCACGAGATGCTGTTTCTGCAATGACCAGGAATGAGGTGGTCACCATATTTTTATATGCACAATTTCCAAAAAATGATTGAGAAAACCCTAGCTATTTCCAGCCCGCATGCCTTTCTGTAAAATGTTTATCCATACGTTGTTTTTAGGTCTCGGCTAGGCAGCGCATGTGCTGTCTCCTCCAGAGATGCTGTATACAGTATTGTGGGGTAAGCCCCGCCCACTTTCTGCCCATGCTTTTGATTGGCTCAAATCTGAAATGCTGCGTTGTGATTGGTTATCGGCAAGTTAGTCTATGTCGTCATTTTTCTCCTTCCATAGCTATCAGCCCCTTTACTTTAAAAAGTCTTTTGCTCCCTTGCCTCCCCCTATTCCCTCTCAGAGTCTGTGCCTTCTCTGCCCACCCCCCCCACCCACTCCCGTTCCTGCCTTCTTGGACCCGCATTTTTGTTTACAAATGCAATAGGTCTCGCGTAAAGTAAATGTTTTTTTTCACTATGATTGGCTGCCTGCAATCGCACTCTATTTTACCTGACCTGTCCCTCTGGCATGCGCAAGATGCTTTACATCCTACGCATGCACGCCAAAAGTCTGTCTCTGCCTCTTGTGTTAGCCCCCTGCTCGCCCGCGCTGATTTCACTTCACTTACTCCCCATGCCAACCACCCCCCACAACTCCTCCCACCCCTGGCAGATTCCTCCAATTTAATTCAACAAATAAAAGCTCCCTGACACTCCCGCTGCTTTCACCTTAGCCGAGCTGCAAACCACGTATTTTGGTTTCTTTTTCTTTTAGAAATACATTCTTGCTTTTGTTTCTCTTTCGCGCTCTGCCCTGTCACAAAACTGCCTCTGGCATCCATTTTCCGTTTTTTGGAAAGCCGCGGACTACAAATCTAGTGTCTAAAGGTTGCCTACTCAAGTTTGTGTAAGAATCAAATTAGTTTAGGTTTGTCGCGGATGGCCATGCTTCAGATTTGGAGGTTGGCAGGATATTTCCTATGGCTTCCCACCGGAGGGTGACACTTCTGTTAACAGCAGTTCTCTGTCTGTCTGCGGGTCGAGGCAGGAAATCTACAAACCAGAGAGCACGTGTGTCAGTCGGTGAAAAGCTAAAATAATGCTAATATTTTCTTCTATTGGAACCGCCGTTGTTTCGCTTTCATTTAATTGTACAGGAATTCCATATGCCTCGGTAAAAAAAGTATGTTTTCTCACTCTGTTCTAAGCAGTGCTAGCCAGTGAAGTGAAGTTATGCCGTTCACTAGTTTTGTTAACAATCCCAAAAACTTGGGGGCATATCAACAACAACCGGCGATAATTATCGCTGAGCGAGCTTAGCGCTCGGATAATTATCGCCGACTAGCGCCGATTTTTATCGCTGAGATAGCGTGCTATTAGCAACGCTTATCTCATCAGCGATAAAAATCCTAGCGCTAACTGGCTAACGTGAGATTATCGCTGGAAACCCAGCGATAATCTCACATTAGCTTGTTGATAGGAACTCACAAACTTAGCCATGATATCCTCCTTCCATAGGATATCATGGCTAAGTCAGTCCTGAAGCAGGTGTTAGGAAAGTAGCGATAACAGGTGTTATCGCTACTTTTCCTGACGCTATGCTTCATAGCGTGGGGCTTGCTGATAGGATAAATGTTGCTTAGAGACATTTCTCCTGTCATGCTAGGTCAGGAACGCCCACTTTGCATCTCATTAGAGATGCAAAACTGGGCGTTAGGAATCCTGAGGCTAAAGCAAGGTTTCACTCGTTAGTGTGGCCTTGCTGATTAGGCGATAAAATTATCGCCGCTTTTCGGCCGAAAACGGCCGCAAAAGCGGCGATAATTTTTTATCGCCTGCTTGTTGATATGCCCCCTGGTATGGCCATTTATCACTGTCCCCTCCGATTCTTATCCTTTTTTCAGTTTTATATAGCGTGAACTCGACCCTAACGTACTGGAGCGCTTTACACGAGCACCAATTACATTGAGCGTTCATATTTGATAGACACAGTGAGATTAAGTGATTTGCCCAGAATCGCAGTATGTTGAGCGTCGTTGTCGAAGACTCAAACCTGGTTCCCCAGCTCTAAACTCAGCAACTCTGGCCGTTAGGTCACATCCTCTTGTGGACCACCACTGAGGCACTCCCGCCAGGTTATACCCGTCCTTTCGTACGTGTCTTGTCTTTTGCTGCACTGTTTCATGTTAATGAATGTTTCATCATACTTACTGCATATCTCGAGGAAGGCCAAAGATCACAGCGCAGACAAAGGTTCCAGCCCAGATCAGCCCACTCCTCAGAACATGCACATCCCCTGCTGGGACCCCACCCCCACCCCCACTGCATATAAACAAAGTTGTCCCCCTCCTGTAAATGCGCTGCATTAACGTGTCGTGTTTGGGGGCACCGTGTAAGGAGGGTGGCAGGACTGCTGCCCTGGCACTATTCTCACCTGCATTTATGTATTACAGATCCCTTGAAGCCCCAGCATAAACAAGTTTTCGCCTCCTGCGAACAGGCACTATTAACAGAGATGGGGCAGAGAGGAAAGGAGATCTGTGGCAATGCTCTTTCCACCATCTCATCTCAGGCCTGAGCGCCTCCCTGCCCCTGGAGAGCACGAGCCCTCTCTCTAGGGGTTCCCCACACCTCACCATGAAAGGCCTCTGCTTGTTTTTCCACATCCAGCTTTCGGGGTGTTCGACGCCTTTCGGGTCACCCACCTCTTTATTTCAAGCAGTGGCTCATCAGGGGCCATGATAGTTCACTAGTGCATGCACCACGTAGCACAATAACTAGTGCCCTGGGAAAAGCAGGTCTGCAAGATCCCCACGCGTCTGTGTCGAGTACAACTTTTCTTAACAGGTATGCTCCTTGTCCAGCGTGGTGTTTATCTTATGTACTGGTCGAAATATACTGTTTTGCGTCATTATGTTTGTAAAATATGCACTAAAATACAGTACTCTTCTGCCAACTCACTATGTGAATCGAGACTGTTTTCCCTTCCTTTAACTTGGGTGTACTAACACCTGTCTCTGTCCTCATGTTTACATTTTCCCTGGCCTTTGGCAGATTTCAAAGTTTCCCCATTGTTTTAAGGCTCCCACCCATCCTAGGAATGTCTTCTTCCGACTCACAAGGGCCTGTGCATTTGCTGAACCCTCTCCATCTGCTGTTGCTGTTTTAAAGGGGCAACTTCTCCCTTACTGTTTTTGCTGCATCCCGAAAGCAAACCACCCCTCTATCTGTAAGCGCCGCAAAAACTTCATGTCTAGTTGGCACTATATAAAACTGTATAAAAAAAAAATCCACGATTAAGAACACTAAGGGCCATATGTAGGAAGCCCAATACCGGTCGTTAACGGCCGATTTTCGGTAAATATCCCGTTACCGATCGGTATTCAGGCTTTTGATATGTAGGGGGCACATTTCAGGATTCGGTAATTTACCGAATCGGTAAAATTACCGATTCGGTAATTTTACCGATTCGGTAAATACCGAATCCTGAAATGATATGTAGGGGGAGTGTGTGGGTGTTGTGGGGATTCGTTATTTACCACCAACTAAAAGTTGGTGGCAAATGACGAATAGCAGGAAAAAAACATTTTTTTGCACTTTGAAGTGTGCAATGTGGCAGACATACATGCCCTTAGGGCATGTATGTGTGCCACATGTGCACACATGCAGGAATCAGGGGTGCAACAGGGTGTCACTGTGACACCCTGCCACCCTTGATTGTGCTCCCCCATTACCGAATCGGTATTTACCGATTTGGTAATGGTAACTGGCTTCCCATTGATTCCTATGGGCCTCCTTGCCCATAGGAATCAATGGGAAGCCAGTTACCATTACCGAATCGGTAAATACCGATTCTAAATTACCGACCCATTCCGAATCGGTAAATATTACCGATGGATTACCTACATAGCATTTACCACTTCATAAATACCGAATCGGTAAAATTCGGTATTTATGAAGTGGTAAATGTTAGGCTACCTACATATGGCCCTAGATGTTGTAGCAGCCAGGATGATGTGCTGCATAGCTAAACATGTATAAGATCCCAAAGGCGAAACCGATTGCACTGGATCTTTTCCCATTCTTGATATTTATTTTACTTCTGTTCTTTCTTAAGCTCATGCTTTTATTTCATTAGATGGGCCAGGCGTGGATACATTTTTAACACTAAAAGGCGAGACCGATTGCATTGCAAATGCTTGTTATTTATGCTGGCGGCTGTGCTGCAACAGGGAGTGGCATTCTTGGCGTTGTCAGTAGAAGGTGTCGCAAACATGGGAGACAGGCCCACTTGGAATGTGGGGTTGTGTCTTTTCAAGGCAGCAGATATCTGGTGCAAAAAAGGACACATTTCAGAGACCAAAACATGCTCCATACGAGCAGCCTACTGCAGAGATGTGGTATGGTTATGAGCAGCAGTGATAGTTGGTGAAATAAATGTAGACTTTTCAGTCCTGTACTTTTATTGCAGGAGCCTGCAGAAATGCCAGAAAAGGCAGAGCTCCCTTGCAGACGGGAATAGATTAATTCAGAGAGGATGGCTGTCGCGGGTCAACAACCTTTCTCTCTTGCCGCTTCTCTTTCCTTTCTATTAGAGCACAGTGGAGAACAAAACCCTCCGGGCCTCTGGTGAGGCCAGCGGCTCGCGCTGCCCCCCTCCCCTCCCCAGCCTGTGACCTCCTTCTGCCTGTTAAGAATGGTGTGCGCACAATGTATACATGACCCGCGCGCAGCACGTGTAATTGATTTGGTTGCGCCTTGGCTCCAATGAAGAAAACTCCATTCATACTTTTTGCCATCGACTCCTCTAGACTGCAAAAAGGCACACCTGGGGGAGGCCCATGAAATTGCCTTTCACTGGAGATTGATGGGAGGTCTGGGGTCTCCGGAGAAGTCCGCCTAATAATCGCGAATCGCAGTTTCTGTGCCCACTGCCCTTACATTTCTTATGTAGGTCATAAACCTATCTATTATCTGACTTTTTTTCCTAAGAACACCACATCTCTCGTGGGAAACAATTACCCATTGACAGCAACACAAATAAACAATGTTATTCCTTTATTTATTTTTTTATCTCAGAACATCTTTGTTAGAGGTTTTATATTTCAGCAGAATTCACTTTTGGAATACACCCCGGATTTGTCACGGTTTTTGTCCAAACGTAGTAATATTAGCGTGGCGGCCAATTCATCTTCATAGGGGGTTGACATTGTAAAAGATTGTGTGAGCAAATATTTGTGTGCCAATGGTTGTTTAGACGGACAGCAATATATTCAGGGCTGTGTTTTCTGTGAGCACTTTTTAGGTCTCGCCTGACCCAGCGCATGCGCTGGTCTGGCGAGACTTATTGAGAGGGCTCCAAAAAGTGCTACCAGGCCAGTCTAGAGCTACAGTGCATGTGCGCGGGCGCCCGCCGCGCTTTACCGTGTTTACTTTCACTTTCGCGGCCGCACGGCCGCTTTGATGTGTGATCCCGATCACTTTCACTTTTGCGGCCTCACGGCCGCTTGGCATAGCCAATAGGTCTTGCTTTTGGGACCTTATAAGTATTTAGTTATGCAACTGTTGCATTGCTAAACACTTATAAGGTCCCAAAGGCGAGACCTACTCCTCACTACTTCTTCTGAGTTTTTCAGGTGTAGCGCGGGGACACGCTTTCTAGCGTAACCAAGCGCTTTATAAACCTCCCTAATAATAATAACTATTGGCTATGCCAATGCTTGTTTAAACTCTGAAGCCGGCGGGCGGCCCCTGTAAATGGCTTTCCTCGCGCTGAAAATAAAAGTATAGCCACATCTTCCTACAGTGGAAGGCAATTGCAAAACCTACCCCAACACCATGTAAACTGAGACATCTGTAGGTATTCATGAACTTTTAGGGAGTACTTCCCATCCTGAAAGCGATCTGGTGTGGTAAAGGAAACGAAGCACCCCTTAAATGAACAGAGGTGGGGGATATGCCTGTTTGCATGGGGGACATTATTTTCAATGCGAACAAACACAAAAGTTAGACAAGCAACACTGTGGCCGTTTCACAAAAGTGTCTATGCCTCCGGGAAGTAGAACTGTAGGGCACTTTGATATATAAGCTTTCATGCCTTTGTGAGGCGCCCCCTACTGTCCCCTCCCTATTACTAAAAATGCTAAGAGGATAGATTATTTTCTGTTTGTACTAATTGCATGTGAATATTCACCGAGCGTTCTCATTTAATGTCCCATTTAGAAGTTTTTGGGCTGTCAGAATCCCTTTCAGAGCACCATGGGTCGTGCAGGGGCCACTGGGCCTAGCCGTGGAGGTATACTCCTTTTGCTTTTTTTGTCCCAGGGCCTGGCCTTCTATGGATCCCGAGCAACTGGGCCAAGTACCCCTTCTGCACTTGTCTCTCAGTGGTAGACACGAGCGAGCAGGCTAAGGCCCGCAACAGCAACAATAAATCAATGTCCAGCCAAATACTTTTATAACAAAAAAACAAATATTTCATTTCTAACTATACTCAATCCAAGGAAACTTATGGCATTCACAGACAACCACACGTTTTCCATTTGAGGTCGGGGCTCTGATGTTCCATTGGCAAGTTCCTGTTCCACCCATTCCTAGCAATATGATTGTGGTTATTCCCCATTCACTGGTGGTCGCATAGAGGGAATGCTCCCTTGTAGGCTTTAACTCGAGTCCACGCTGACTCTTTTATTACAGTCAAAGGTGTCATAGTGCCACTGCGATTCCCCTGGGGCCCATTAGGTCATGAAACAAGTCTTACCCGCTCTGCCAAAGAGGAAGCATGTAGCGTCTTGGAGGGTGCCCCACCCGCAGGCACTCTCAATAGCTCCAGTCCTGCTCAAGTGAGCTGGCTGCATGCGAGCATTTTGGCAGCACTCGTCAGGCGCAAGTTCTTCTCTGAGCCAACGTGGTCATGCTCTGGCTGCGATGGTTTTCGCTCCCCTACTGCAGGGTAAGATTCCATGCTCCTAAAGAAAGAGTGAAGGGGTGGCATTGATGCTGCTCATCTCAAACATGCTGAGGCAGCAATGCTTCCACGGCATCCTCACCTGATCCACAGGGTCAGGTCAGATGCAGTCCTTGTTGCTCCTGGTGACCTACTGGTCACCACACTCATAGTTCGCAGGCTAACGCCTGATCCACACAGCACAAGTATTTCCGGCAGCTCCTCTTGGCATTAAGGTTGCAGAGCCACTGCCACACAAGGCTTTGGCACTTCTCCAGAAAGCAGTTTTTCCACAGCGGCCCCTCCTGGCCCACGGGGTTCCCGCAATGGTGCCGCAAACTCCTGGTGTATGGGGGTCATCAACTCATGTCTGCACACTGGCAATGACCCAATCGGTGCAGCAGCTATTTCCTCATACCTTGCACCAGGAGGCCAGTTGTCACACTCCTCATTGGACCCCGCTCCCTCCACCTCACTCCTCTCCCTCACTGGGCACACTGGTCTTGGCAAGACTACTCCAGAGCAGGGTGTCTTGGTTTCCCTGGGTGATGGCCCCTTACCCAGCAGGGAGACTGACAGGACTTGGTCCCCTGTCCCAGTCACAGGCAGAAGTTTTGAAAAGCTTCCCATTCTCACGCAGCTTGTCTGACGGCTTGGCAGAAGACAGTTTAGATGAATCAACCTTTCAATCTTATAGTGCATTTCCAGACACCAAATGTGATTTAGGGACTGAATCTTTGAAGTTTTATGTTGGGGTTCTGCTTCTTTAAAATACATATTTCATTCATTCCTCTTGAAAAGTCGTATGTTATAGGTGGAATGACTCCCAAGCTGATAGTCCCAAAACAAAGGCCATGGGAGTGACCAGAGTTCACATCTGGATGTCAGCTACAGTGATATGTCCATCTAAAGGCTCCCAGCACCACTCTTTATGTTTCCCTTATCAGTCCCATCTCCTTTCGGAGATGTGTCCAGGCCCCTTCCTTGTGATCTCTCACTGAATCAAAGAGCACCCTTTGAATTGTACAGGGGAGCCTCACCCTCACTCTCCAGTGGGTACCACCCATTTCCCATCAATACATCAATACACAAATCAGTCTAGGAGGTTTCCTCTACCTCCTCATGTCTTCACCATTACAGGCTGGCCCCCTACAATGGAACCTAAGGTCTTCCATGTAATGTACCATTACAAGCACACTTGCACCCTGTGTATGTATACAGTACACACACTATTCAGCACTGTTATGTCCATGTATTGTGCCACCACAGGCAGACATACTATTAGCACACACATTCACTCTGCGCGCACTGCTCAGAACTGTACCCTTATTGTGTGGCCACTTGCTGTCACATATACAGTCAGCATAAGCATTCCCTATGCGCTCATTGCACAACCCTACTCCCTTCTTATACTGTACTCTGCTCTATCCCAGTACTTTACCCTTCCCAGGCACACATAAAACAGTGCAGTCACCTCTCCTGCAGTGATCAGCACTTTATATCTAACTAATGTGGGCCAATGGGTGAGTTAACCACACAGTAGCAAACTTTTAAAAGTATGTGGACCAATGACACAGGTTAAAAAAGACCTGTTCACTTCTACTGATCACAACATGGTATGCTTCCAACACAGCACTTGTGCTGCTTAACACCTGGTGAAGGTAGTAACCTTCCACCACTTTAAGGGTAGCGTTTTGGGCACCCCTCCCTGTCCAACAAGACTGCAATTCATGAGACAAGCCTACGTCATGGTACACGTGCATGATCTGTGTTTGACTATGACAACAATAAGCAGCATTAAAGATCCAGACAAAGGCATAGTTGGACATGCAGGGCAGAGGTACAAGCCCATTATCATGCAGAGGAATTTTCTGTCCCTAAATGGGCCAAATCACAAATGCATGTAAGAATTTGCAAACGATTACTACTAGAGTCCATTTTTTATGTACTCCAGAGTGCCTTTGGGAATAGGCTCTATTGTTTAAACATGTTAATACTTCCTCAAAATCTATCAAAAATGTTAAGAACTACAATTGTTTGAGAAAACTAGGAAGTATGAAATATGCTCTAAGCATATGTGAAACTTAAGGGAGCAAAATTCAGATTTCTCTATCACCTTTCTCTGAATTAGACCAATATATATTTCACCTAATCAACCAGAGGTACTTTTTATTTTTTAAAGAAAAGCTCTTTATTGAGTATTAATATGGTATTTATCACATATGTAAACAATGTCTCATTTCGAAACGGGGGTCTCTAGTTGGCGTTGGTTTGCACCATTTTCCATGTAGGGACCCTTTTTCCTAGTCAGAGTAAGGGGGATACACTTCTAAAATAACCCCTGCTCAACCCTTGGTAGCTTGGCACTAGCAGACAGGCTTATCTCAGATGCAGTGTGTAAAGCATTTGTGCATGCATACAGTAACATAGTGAAAACAATACAAATGGACACCACACCAGTTTAGAAAAATAAGTAATCTTTATCTAAACCAAACTAGACCAAAATGACAAAAATCCACCATACAGTTCTCAAAATATCCTCAAAAATAGGTCATTCACACAAATAAAGCTTATAGCAACAAATAACTCCACCTGGGGTATTTACGACGTCAAGACAGATAAAAATCCCAAAGTACGGCACCAACCGCGAGGTGCATTGTGTCGGGCGTCAAGTCACACAGACCCTCACAGAACAGTACCTTGGCAAATGATGAAAACAAAGACGGTGCATGGCGTCGGGGAGGTGATGCTTCATTGGCGCCGGGTGGCGTCGGTTCCTTACGACCACATGGGAGGTGATGCGTTGGTTCCATACAACCCCAGGAGATGTGAGGCCTCGGTTTCCTAATGCAATGCAGGGGAGATGAGGTGTCAGTTCCTTACTGGTGCCTGGGAAGTGACATCAAGGTGGCGGCAAGGCAGCGGCTCCTTACGATGGTGCGGTGTCAGAAGATTCAGGAGTCACCCATGTCGAGTATTGGCTCCACGTTGATCAAGCACCGGCGTCTGTGAAGTTGGGGCTACAGTGCCAGTCAGGAAGGTGCATCATGAGCGTCATGAGTGGTGTCCTCGGCTCCGGTGCAGGCAGCAGCTTCGGTGACAGCTTCGGAGTCGATGGGGTGCTCCGTCGGCAGACGTCAGGCCTACAGTGCAAGTCGGGGTGGTGAGTCGTGCTCTTCACGAGCGGTGCCCACAGCTATAGTGCAGGTTACAGCGTCGCTTGCCGGTGTCGGTGATGCAATTTCCCTCTGTGGCAGTGAAACAGCAGTTACAGGTGCAGAAGGACAGAGGAAACAAAGTCTTTGTGTTCCTGAGACATCAGAACAGGAGGCAAGCTCTACTTCAAGTCCTTGGAGATCTTCCTCAAACAGGGGACACATAACACAGCAAAGTCCTTGTCTTTCCTTGGCAGAAACAGCCACTGCAGGCCAAGCCCACACAGCACACAGTAAAGGGGCAGTACTTCTCCTCAGTTTCTCTAGCTCTTCTCCTTGACAAAGGTTCCTTTTGATTCCCAGAAGTGATCTAAAGTTCAGGGGTCTGTACCCCACTTTTTATAGCACTAAATCAGTTGTGTTATGAAGGCAGAGAGTGTCTGTACTCAGCCAAAACCGTCTCTGTCCTCTCTGGTGCAGCTTCCTGGCAGGAGGTGTAGACAGCATTCTCCAAGGCACACCAGGCCCATTCAGGTGTGAAAGGAATCTCCTCCCCCTACTCTAAATGTAGCCCAGGTCTATTCAGCCCAGTCTTGACTCATTAAGGAAAAGCAGGACAAACATCACCCCCCCTCGGTGGCTGTGTGAGAGAATGCACATCCCCAGCCCCTGTCACTCCAAAGTCAGACAGTCAATCTACAAGCCTGCAGAGGCACACAGGATGGCTATGAAAGAAAATTCCCACTTTCTAAAAGTGGCATTTTCAAACACACAATATAAAAATCATCTTTACTAAAAGATGTATTTTTATGTTCTGAGTTCAGTACTACGCAGCCTTCTATCTTGTCCCAATGGGAAGTTATATTTACAAGACTGCTTAAATAAACTCCCATTCCATACTAAAGGACAGATAGCCTTTCAGTAGTGAAAAGCGAAATTGGCAGTAATTCACTATCAGGGAATGCCACACACATCAGGACATACACTGCACCCTGCCCACAGGGGTACCTTGGGCCTACATTAGGGGTGACTCACATGTAAGAAAAGGGATGGTAAGGGCTTGGCAAATGGCTGCACTTGTCAGGTCGACATGGCAGTACTAAACGGCACACAGACACTGCAATGGCAGATTTGAGAACCTTTTGCAAGGCTGCTTGTGTGGGTGGCACAATTAGTGCTGCAGGCCCACTAGCAACATTTGATTTACAGGCCCTAGGCACACACAGTGCAATGTACTAGGGACTTACCAGTAAATTAAATATGCCAATCATGGAATCACCAATCCATAAACACAATTACAGGGGTAGCATTTGCACTTTGGCACTGATTAGCAGTGATAAGTGCCCAGAGTCATAAGCTAACAAAAAAAGGTCAGAAACAGAAGGCCAAAAAGCAAAATGTCAGGGAATAAACCCGCAGGTCTAACAGTCTCCAACATGTAATAAACATGTTAGCATCATTATTGAAATTGCGAAGTGTCAATCTTGAGCTGTAGTACAACATAACAACTCCACCATTAACTTACTTTCGCAATTCAAATCTATCTAATTAAAAGCACAGTGCTGTTACACATTTCTTCCTCATTGTATCCTCCATAGCCCCTTCACACACCTCGTATTTCTTTTCGACCAGAGGTACTTTATATGTCTTTCCCTCCATTAGGAAAGAAGACTTGGAAGGGCTTCTGAAGGTAGTTAAATCAGGCTCCACATCAGATCCCGCCCCACTCTTTAAACTCACACAAGGGGAAAATGCAATCTATCCAGTGCCAATTATTATGTTTAATCTATCACTCCAGAGTGGCACAGTGCCACCTTCCTGGAAGAATGCAGTAGTGAGAACATTACTAAAGAATCCATCCTTGGATCGCATATTCATTGAAAACTCTAGGCTGATATCATTGCTATCAGGATTGAGTAGGGTGCTCGAAAAATGTGTTAACCAACAGTTATTGTCCATCTTGGAAGAACACAATAGGTTCAATTTAATCAAACTGGCTTTACATCAGGCTATTGTTCTCCAGGCACACATAATTAAATTGAGATCGTGGTTTCAAGAGTCCTTTTATTCCTTGATTCTGATGTAGAGAGCCCTTTTGCTAACACGTGTTTCGTCTCAAGCTGTTGATGTCACAGCAGACTTCCTCTGGGCAAGATTCTACAACAAATCATAATCTCGGATTTAAAAACTAGTATTAGATTCATATTGGAAACAGTTTTTAATCTTTTATTTTAGGATTTGTGACAGGCCAACAATCTTTGTCTCATGCTCTAAGGGTTCACAAGGTACTTTATTAGGTGTTTGGTGTATTCTTGAACTCAAAGGCACCCTGTGTCAAGCCTCAATCTTGTATGCCAAAGTGCTGTGTTTCACGAGATTTGGAAGTTTTTATTAACTGTATAATTAATTAAAATCATTACAGTAGAAACAATCAATGTAAAAAAGCTAAAAACAATGATTTCGAACCTCAGTGCTGAGTGAAATTTAACTCCCCTCCCCGAGTCCCACATAGTCTTTACCCCACATGTAAGGACATGTTTTTGGAGCCCCCGTTTGTGCCCTGAAGATAATCAACATTACGGAGCTCTTGAGCTACCCTCTATGGCGCACTAGGTGTCTCTTGAGGGGTGATGCTCTCTTTGAGAGCATGCGAGAGGGACACTGTTGGTGCATCGTTGATGCATCGTTAAGAAAACCCATCAGCTTTCCTCCGCGGAGATTGCCATGCTCTTCCCCGGGGTTTCGCTGCTTTTGTTGGCAACTTTTAAGGCTATCCTGATTTGGTGGATACATTTTGCCAGTCTCGCTAGTGCCATGGTGTTGGTGGCTGAAAAACACAGGGCTGATGCTTCGCTGCACGACTTTATACCTTTATTGATACAGATCGGGCGCAGGAGTCGCCGACGTTCGTTGTTAAAATTGGGGCAGCAGCATAGGAGATGCAGCCAGCATTCTCTCTTGTAGGGGCACAGTCTACAGGTTGTGGATTCCCCTCTTCGGGCCCATGCACGGTCGAATTCCGCAATCCCTAACATGGTCAGCCTCATGAATAAGATTTTACTTCGGGCTTGTGTAGTGAAGGCCTCGCTTAGGTAGGGGTGTGCTTTACCTGCCGTGTAGGAATTATTCAATGTATCTAAATGAGAGCCTCGGCAGAGAGATTTAAGGTCTCGTTTGAAGGAGATTTCACACACTTGTTTGTTGACTGCTCTCTTCCAGGCATCCAGGGGGATGTCCAGCCGCTTGATGCTTTCTTTCTCGATCTTCAGTGCTTTAATTGCGTTTCCTAGGCTAGAGTGCCAGGCCGAGCCTGGCCCCTCAAAAATTGGTTTCAGATGATTTTTTAGTGAGTTAGACAGTGCCTTTAATATCCTTAGATATAACTTTATGATCTCCCCCAGGCACATCAGATCTGGCCTTGCCAGACCTAACTCCAGTCTTAGCCTTGTTTTTCTGGCTGACCTCGGTATCAAAAGCACTGCCTTATGCGCCTTAGCTTGGGCTGTGTTAAGGACAACGTCCAATTTCCCGTGAAAGGCAAGGTGACCGTAGTTTATTGTTGAAAGGAGCTTCGCTCTTAAGACTGTAAGAGTTGGGCTGGTGGACGGGCTGATCAGATGCTGACTTAGTTGTTTTAATAGATATGTAACCTTGCTGGCCTTGGAGCTCTGCTGTTTTAGGTGTACATTCGCCTTAGCCCGTTTCATCAGCCAGACCCCTAGGTAATTATATGAGGCCGCTGAGTTGATTTGCACATTTCCCAGTTGCCACAGTGCATTCTTTTTCAGATGGTAGGACACAAAAATGATGACCTTGGTTTTTCCTTGGTTGACTGTCAAGTTATTAAAGGTGTAAAAGTTGTTTAATGCATTTAGGGCTCTTTGTAGGCCCACCTTCGTGTGGTCCATTATGACTGTGTTGTCGGCATACTGTAACACTGGCAGCCTCACACTTCCTAGTCTTGGGGCTACTAAACTGGCTCCTTTTAGGGCCTCCCCCAAATCCGCCGTGTATAGGTTGAAGAGGATGGGGGCCAGCACGCATCTTTGCTTCAGCCCATTCTCCGTGCTTATTTTGGGGGATACTGTGCTGGCCATTGTTTTAACCCGCACCCATATAATGATCTTATTGCCCTCAGGAGATTTGATGGAATGCCCCAGTTTTCCAACTTCCACCATAGACTTTTTCTGACTACTTTGTCGAAAGCTGTGCTGTAATCCACAAAGCAGCAGAAGAGTGGGGGATGATTCTTCAGGGTTGCCTGCGCTGAGAGGTACGCTATCGCCAGAACATCGTCCATGGTTGATGCCTGTGGCCTAAAGCCAGTCTGGTGCAAGGGTATTATGTTTCTCTCTTCAACCCACTTCTCCAGGTCTATCAATAGTAGGCGGGCGTATGCCTTAGCTTCAAAATCGAGCAAGGCAATGAGCCTATAATTAGATGGCTTTAGGCGGTCTCCTTTTTTGAAAATGGGGACCAATATGGAACCTCTCCAAGACTCCGGGGTTAAGGCGGTCGAATAGGTGTGATTGAAGAGCGGGGTTAGGAGGGATGCCCAGAATTCTGGTGCTAGTTTAAAGACCGGTGCTGGAATCCCATTAGGCCCTGGGGCCCCATCATTTTTCATACTCTGGATGGTTTTGATGACCTGTTGGGCGTTTATCTGGGCTGGTAAAGGGCCATGGGCATCTGCCGAGGATCTATTTCCCATGGGGACCTTGCCTGGGCTTGAGATCATGACTCCTGGCTTTATATTAGCTGACTCGGCTTGCCCGGCTGGGTCCACCCTACCACTTGTTGGATCTCAGTTGGAAGGCGCTGTTACATATAGTTGTTTCACGTGTAGCAACCATTCTTTTTCAGACACTCCATTTTCTCTTGAGGGTCCTCAATTGCTCCGCTGGTTGTGCTGGGTTCCTTTGTTTGAGCACGGAAAAGACTTTGAGCCATTCGCTTTCCATGTTGGCTTTTTTGTGTTCCCATAGCTACTTCCTTAAGGATAACCTCAGCGATGCGATTGATGGTCCCTCTGTTTGACTACCCCCTCTTTTCTTTACTATGAGGGCCTTACGCAGAAGTCTTTTGCATTCTTGTATTTCGTTGTTTGGGCAGATGTTTCCTGGTCTTAATTGCCCTTTCAGTCTCGGGTTTTGGTTCTTGAAATTCCCGCACTTGATTTGTAGGTCCTCAATGATGTTCTCCCATCCTTTTATGGGTGAGGGCTCGGCGAGCAGGCTCCCTTCCTGTTTCTGGGCCAACCAAGCTTGAAGTGTATTCCCGGTCTTGTCTGACCACTTGATCCTCCTCAAGACACTATGTATTTCCTCCCCACTGGTCTCCCCGATGGGTTGGTAGATGGTAGCTGTCAGAACTTCTAGCTGAAACGCTGCTCTTAATGGCCTGTGATTGCTTTCCTTCTGGTCTGCGACTTCGAAGTCTTTCATTCTGGCCGCCATCTCTTCACTGGACTTGATGTAGTCAATTCTTGACGCGTCCCGGGAGGTGAGCTGAGGATGCCAAGAGGCCGTGCAAGCTTTTTTTCATGGGTTGATGTTAGCTTGTAATTATTGAGCAGGTCGTGCAAGGGAGCTGCCCTGCCTGAACCCCAAGGAAGTGGTTCAGTTTTGTCAAGATCCTTCAGGTTGAAATCACAGGCTAGGATGGCCTGATGTGATTTATATTTGTTTAGCAAGTCTTCGAGGTTCTGTGCCATTGCCTCCAGCTGATCTTTCATGAGGGTCTGTGCAGGGTTGATATAACAGTTTATTAACAACAGGCGTGTTGGATGTTTGTTAAATTTCAGACCTCTGATCTGTAGGGCTTGTAGTCCAGAAGAGTTTGAGTTGATAGCTGTGGCTGAAAGGGCGCATTCATGTTTTATGAAAACCGATAAACCACCAGCTGGATGGCCAAAGAGGTTCCGTTTTATGGCTGGGACCTGATGTTCGTAGGACCCTGCCAGAGGAGTGCTGGACAAGGCCCATGTTTCTTGGAAACAAATTATGTCCCCGCTTTCCAGGAACTGCTTCAGATTTTCGTTTTTGCAGATTTTGCTAATCCCTGCTATGTTCCAGGAAATTTTAATTAATTGCTGCTTATGGGTTAGTCCTGGCCCAGCGTCTCCTCTGACTGACTGGCTTTTGTCATAGTTAGGAATACTGTGGCCTCCTTCTTGCGAGTCCCTTTTGATCAGTGATAGGGGAGGTGGTGCCTATAACCCGATGATTGTTTTTGCATGAGATCCTGATGCCCATTAGGTCCCTTATGGCCCATCTAGCTTCTATCCGAGGGTCCTGAGCTATTTGTCCCATGCAGGACCGACCGGGTGGCCTTACCCCCTGTGTCTGGGGCCAAGACGTGTGGGTATTTTGGTTGCGGTAACATCTGAACTTCGATGCCCCACTCAGCGAGTAGGGTGGAGTTGTTCACGATGTCTTGTTGTATTTCTTTGCTCTTCAGACCTACCACTGATGAGTCGCCATGTGTGTCTCCTTTCATGCTCAGGAATTTTACCCTTTCCAGGTCTCCTGTTTGTATCTTGTCTAGGGTGTCCAGATGTTTGAAGAGACGTAGAATGTTGCTCCAATTCAGGATGTCACGCTGTCCCATGCTAAGGAATCTCGGTGTGAGGACCACCTCATATACAACTGCTTGTGCACCCACAGTTAGGGTGCTTTCTCCCCTTTCTGTGGCTGTCTCTGCTGGAGTTGATCGTATGCTAGTGCTTCCTTGGTGAGTTGAGGCAGGTCCTGCTTGGGGCCACTTGTTTTGGCCGTGATTACTCCTAGTAGCAGGCTGGAGTCCCGGACTTAATTGTGGTGGATTTGGAATGTCCGACTGTAATGTCTGTGTTGTCGAGGCTATCTGGATGAGGGATTCTGCGGGAGATGGACTTTTTCTGGCCATTGAATCATTGTCTGTGGGGTGATTCACCCTTTCTAATGCTGTTGGCCCTTCATACTGGAGATGCTTGGTGGTGAAGTTGGATTGTGCTGAATTTCCAAAGGCGTGGAGACTGGGGGGACGTTTTCGTCCCAGTTTTTGTCAGTGAAGATTGGGTAAAGCTGAGTGACTTTTGTGTCCCCTTGTGAGGGCGGTAAGTTGATCTTTGATGACTGCAATTGTCTCACTTTTAGCTTTGCCTTGTTCTGTTGCTTCTTCAACTTCTTTTTTGCTCTCCTTGATAAGGAGGGTTCATGTGTGTTGGTTGAGAGTGAAGTATGTTCCTGCAAGTCTGTTCAAACAGCGTCACTAGCACTGAAGTTTGGGCTTTGTGTGTCTTTAGATATTTCGGGGCTGCTGACAGGAATGTTGGTGGTGTGCACTGCACTTTTGCCATTGTCGCCTGTGATCTTCTGTTCTAGTGAAACCCCTGCTGGCTGTGTTGCCATTGGAATTAACTGTTTGGCTTTGCCCGATCGTCTATGTTATTTAAGGTTGGTGCCTCCATGCGCCCTTTTGCTATCTCGACTATGTCTACTACAACCTCTGGAAGGGAGGCCCACTTCTCAATGAGATTTGAACAGCAACAGGAGCAGTCGTCCCAGTTAGAAGCCACATATAGGGAGATCCTTTTGTCTAGGTCCTCCACCTTGGAGCTAATGTTAACTAGGCGCCCTGCAATTGCTTGTAGGAGGTCTATTTGCACTTCCATCTTGGTTGATTGCCACAAAAGGGCTTTATTTGTGGCGCTGTTTGTCTCAGACAAGAGTGATTTCTCTAAATCCGCATCAGCACTGATGTTGTGTGAAATATAGTCGATTTTTGAGTTAGGGGCCCATGGGGACGCTGAGGGCCATGACAGGTTTGGAGTTAGATCGAGTGTTCTTTCGATCTTTTGTTCGAGATTTTAAAGGAACAAGGATGTAAGCTCCCCAGCCACAGGGGACACTGGGGCCGAGGGAGCTGATTGAGACCGGAAATACGTTGGTTTTAGCACTTTGGAATCGTATTGGGGCTCACTGATCTCCGTGGTCTGAAGGTCTAGACCGAGGGCGTTGGGCTGGTGGATTTGCGCGGTCATCATTACTATGGAGCTGCCTTTAGGCGGGGCTATGCAGAGAGTCCTACTAATTATGGTGTCCTGCCCCTTATCTTTGAGAAGTGGGGGGGGTTCCACCCCTGGATACGCCTTTTGGTTGCTTTGAAGGGGAATACTCGTGGGCTGCCCTGGCTGTTTCCTGCTTGGTCCTGGATTCCTCGCATGGGTGGGTCTTGTCCTTCAGTCTGCAAATGTGCTCGGACAATCGTCGGCTGTGTTCGTTAGTGCTGCTGAGTTGAGCTGGGCATAGGCCAAGGGGAGGAGCATCCTGTGTTATACCATTGTTACTGCTAGGGGGTCGTTTTTCTTAATGAGAAAGTTTCTAATCGAACCCCTGTGGTCTGCCTCTTGCGGCATTTCTTTTAGGCGATCAGTTAATGATTTGCTCCTCGTAGTCCTTTTAGTCCCTTTGCTGGGCGGGCTGCTTGTGAGGATTTCTTCCGGGGTCGTGTGCAACCGACCCTTCCTTTTGGGCCCCATATGCCAGATGGATCACTGGGGTAAGCTGGGGTTGGCCACCGGCTGCTGGGCAACTGCTCCGAGACCAAGTACAAATCCCTAATTGCCCTTTCAGCACTTTTGTCTCTTTTAACACTTTTTTGGCTCTCTCCGCTCTCTCCACTCTTTCTTTGCGGGAGATGCAAGGGCTGCTGATGCTCCTTTAGATGGTACTTGAGCTGATGTTTAAGTTAGTGGTGAAAATGATATCATTTGGGCCTTTAGTGCTGCCTTGATGATGCCATGTTCTCCCTTACCCCCGCCGGTGCGGGATTGGTCGAGACAGAGGTGGAGGTGGTGGGGAGCAGGTGGATCTGTCTGCGGGGGGATAATTAGGGCAAGCGGGGCTCTCCAGACAGGTCACAGGCTCCCCTGACCTAGGCAGGCCTCCTCCCTACCCGCCGAGAGCACTCACTTACTGCAGCCGCCTGCATGCAGCCACGCTTGCCACTGCTGTTAGCCCCCTTCTGTGCTAATGCCTGTCAAGGGGTTGCTGAGGCTCACTCCCCCGTAGCCCCCACTCCGTCCATTCCACTGGTGTGGTTGTAGGTGGTAGGTGTGGTTGTGGGCTTGGTCTCCCCGGGCGCTGCTACAGAGAGGGCTGCGGGGGGAGGCTCGGCTTACCGCGTGCTGGCCTTGAGCTGGTCCAGGTGCAGGCGCTGAAGACGGCCGTTGGATGTTAAGGCTCTGCAGTGCCCGCCATAGCTCGAGAACTATGCTCTATGGGGGACAGAAACACAAGCTAGATCGGCTGCACTTGGTTCCCCAGCCGGCCACTCGTAGCTTGCAGATGCTTTTTGTTGGAATCCCACCGTATGGGAGTCAGCGGGTGCCGCGGGCTGGGGGTCTGGGGCTGCAGCGGCGTCTCCCTCGCTCGTTCGTCTGCGCGTCGTTCTGCGAGTCGGCCGTGAGTTGCGGTTGGCGTGAAACCACAGACTGGATCAGGCTGTTTCACGAGGTGTTAAGTTAATAGGTAAGTGAATATCCAACTGATAGACACCCTGTGTCAAACCTCAAGTCTATATCCCATTGTGCTGTGGTTTAAAGGTGTACTGTACTCATTTGCATCACGTGCGGTGATATTAATTAATTTTGGTCCAACTCGGTCAACACTCACTTAGTCTCCTTACACAAGCTCAGTATTATGGCTTGTCAGGTAGTATCATTGATTGTCACGTCCAGCTAAAACCAAAGGGAATTCCATTATTATTTATCCAAATAAATCCTAAAGTTCTTAGCCATGGTTCTAATGCATCTGGGTACCCAGTCTTACCTCTATCTTGAATTGCTGAGCTTGATTTCATAAGTAAATGATTGGATGTATCTGTATATGAAGAACATAATTTACAAGCAGTCTGACCCAACTAAAGTCCTCATACAGCAATCAGATCTAACGGTTCCCTCCGCATATGTCAGCAATTATACTGCACTTCTTTGGGTAAACGCATATCCATTACTATGCTGAGTGTTCTCACTTTATTTGTGCAGATCACTAAACTCTGCCACAAGTACTGGCAGTGTGACTATATATCCCTGGGGAAAGGAGCATAAAGTCAGTACAATCCATATGTCCCAAGTGCGGCAATGCGACCACACACTTCAAACTTAAGGTAGATAATGTATCAACCCATCATGGCAAATTAAGCCGTACATCTCTGGATTTAAACGTATCTCCCAAGTTTAGGCTAAGTGGTCTCATTACATTTGAGTATCAATAACCCCTACCGCAAGCGTCGGTAGCATGACTATACTACTCCAGGTGACGGCGCATTGAAGCCAACACATCTGATATATTACATTCAGTCTTTCCCACCCGCAAAGTTTCCGTACTTACTATTAGTCGCTGTATGTGTCTCCTTCACATATCTCCGTCTGCCGTGTGTGTCGGCAGCAAGTGTTTGGGCAACATGTGTTCAATGCGATCGTGTTTTAAACCCGATCTTTCTGACATGCACATCATTCCATTTCCGGTCTCAACTAAAACGTATTGTGGGTGGCGGCTATATTGGAATAATTGTATCAAAGACTGACGTTGTGGATGGCGGCCTTACTTAAATGGTATTTGTAACCATAGCACTCAACCTTTTTATTGTCAATGCGATAAATATCCCCATTTATCACCACATTGTTTCCACAAACTAACGTCATGGATTGCGAACATATTTGAATAGTTAGTGGCCTTGTGTCAATTATCGCAGCAATCATACCCCAAAAGGATATGTGTTCCTATTGTTTCCCCATAATACTAAGTTGGTGGTGGCGGGCATGTTGTCATGGGCTGTATCAGTACCGGTGTATCAACCTACTACCAAGTTGATCTATAATTCTAGCGTGTCCTGCCTTCTAGTAAGTGTTTCAAGGAATACACCCACATTACTGAGTTGGGTCAGCTTTTCCATTTAAAGCATCGTATGCCAAAATCTAAGCCATGGCAGAAGATGCATTGCCATGTTGTCTTCTTGGTCATACATTCACGCACAAATCTCTGTCGTTCACATACCATTCGTTGGGCCTCAAATTATACTTACTAGATTAAAGTCTCATGCAGTGTAGAAAGTAGGTCATAGATGAATTGTTTACAATATATTATAGTTCTCACTACAGGTATGTCATGGTATCCATATATACCATGTGCATCCTGTACATAGGAATTCATATACATATCTACTTTATGCATATCCTGTTACGATTGTTCATGATCTCTTGAGTTGTTAACAAAATGGCAATATATCTTTGTAGGAGGTCCTTACTACACGTAAGTCCTGCAAACCACATAAGTTAATTATCATCACAGTTGATACAGTTTTATAATTGATTAGAATATTACGTTTGTATATACAAGGTCCATGCTTCAAAGACCCATCATTCTCATACTTGTGTGCACATACTTGCCAGCCTGGAGGATGCTTACCAGAAGAAGCAGTGGCAGTCCTGCCACTCTGCATCTCATTAGCATGTTCTAGTGTTAGTTATACATCCTAAAGGGTATGTTCCTAATCTCCCAGGAAGTAGTGTAACTCACTGTGAATGTTGAACCCCATATCGACTGACTTTAAGTGCATTATCCATATTGCCTTCTGCCGTCTCAATTGTAGTTCCCAATTTCCACCTCTCTCATTCTGTGGTATGGCTTCTAGGCCATGAAATCAGAACGTTCCATTTTGATCTTGTTTGTTACATGTTAGTGTGTGTAGGGCAAATGGGTATCTCGGGTACCCTTGTTTGACTGTTCTAAGGTGTTCGATTATTCTTTCTTTAGTCATTCGGATAGTGCATCCTATGTAAATCTTCTCACACTTACATATCAGTACATAGACCACAAATTGTGTAGTGTAAGTGATGTTATGTGTGATGTGGTAAGTCCTGCTATTGTTGTACTCAAATTATGTGACCTCTTTGGTCAGTCTACACTTTGAGCAGTGTCCTCACTTATAGAAACCCAATGTTCGTGGTGTCAACCAATTGGGTCTGGCTCTACATCCTGGGTAGCTTGGGCTGACTATTCCTTTCAGTGTTTTTCCTCTACGGAAGATCATCCGCACCTTCTTTGTGATAAATGGTGCTATCTGGTTATCGCCTCATAGAAGGTGCCAGTGCCGAAAACTTTGTTGATGTTGCCAATGTTTCTGCCATAGGGAAGTATTGGTTTGATCAGATATTTCGTGATATCCTTACTAGTCAGTTTGTGGAGTAGTATCTTTTCTCTGTCAAGGATTTGGGCCCTTTTATATGCTTTGTTGATGGTACCCTTGTCAAAAACCCTGATATGAAATCTGTTCTTTATGTCATCTAAGCAATCTGTATACTCTTTGTGGGAGCTACAGTTTCTCCTTGCTCTTACCATATCTCCATATGGTATAGCTTCTTTCTAGTGTCTAGGATGAGCGCTGCTAGCATGTAAGATTTTGTTACAGGAAGTCTCTTTTCTGTACATTATACTCATAAGCTTGTTACCACATTAATACAGTTCAATATCTAGAAATTGGATAGCCTGATGATTATAATTCATGGTGAAACACATATTATAACAGTTTGTATTCAGATATTCTTTGAACATTTGTAATTCATCAACTGATCCCGTCCATATCATTAGAATATCATCAATTAACATTCTCCAGTAATGGATATGCTCCATCCAGCGTGAACCTGCCCGTCCCCAGGCCCGCACCTCCTCGAACCACCCCATGAACAGGTTGGCGTAAGAAGGAGCGAATCTGGATCCCATGGGGTCCCACTTGTTTGATGGTACAATTTCCCTTCAATAAAAGCATGTTATTGTCCAGTATTAGTCTAGTCATCTGTAGCAACATTTCTGTGTGTGAGAGTAGATCAGCCGGTCTCCTATTCAGATAGTGTGTTATTGCCAGCATCCCAAACTCTGTCATGATATTGGTATACAATGATACCACATCTAGTGTGACTAGTATCATACTTTCATCCCAAACCATATCACTCATAAGATTCAGTTCATGTTTTGTATCCTTAATATGAGATGGAAGGTTGGTGACGAATGGTTGTAAGTATGCATCCACAAATTGTGATAATCGTTCTATCAGGCCCCCTATTCTGAATACAATTGGCCGACCAGGTTGGAAGGCGGCTGTCTTATGTATCTTTGGTAACTAGTACAGGCATGGGAACCACTTCAGGTTGTGGCATGGAGACCGTGCTTTTAATGGTTACTGAAGATCTAAGGAAAATTCTCTCTCAAGGTAAGTCAGCCACAGTGATATTGTTAGATCTTAGTGCAGCATTTCACACTGCATCTCACCCAGTGTTATTACAGAGACTGGAGAAGGCTGAAGTTGTTAGCATGGGTCTGAAATGGTTTGCATCATTTTTAGACTGAAGGAGTTTTCAGGTCTATGAAGATCCATTGTACAATCACATGGCTTTTCGATATGTCGAGACGAGATGAGAGTTTTTTGCAGATGACACTCAGATTGTCATCTTTCTTACTTCTGATACAGATGACTCTACTCAGCTTAACTTGTGTTTGCATGATGTAGCTGGTGGATGTCAGCTAGTCGCTTGAAACTTAATGGGTCTTGACTGAGGTGTTGATGGTGGGGAATGAATTCAATCATTTGTTAACGATGCACTACCCAGTTTTCCTAGGTAGTCATTCAATTTTCAAAACCAAAGTAAAAAATCTGGGTGTGTGGATAGAAATTAAACTTACATTGGAGGTTGAAGTGGAGATGCTAGCCACTAGTTGTTTTGGCATCCTGAGGTTGCTCAGGAAAATCTTAGCGTTCTTGCCTCTGCCTTCATGCAGAATTGTGGTACAAGATTTAGGGTCCAATTTACAGTTTGGCGGACTGGGCTACTCAGTCACAGACATGACGGATATCCCGTCCACCTTATTACAAGTCCATTATATCCTACAACACTTTTAATATGGCAGACGGTATATTCGTCACGTTTGTGACGGAATAACCCATCTGCCAAATGCAGGCCCTTAGTCTTGTCACGGTTAGACTTCGGTGATTCTCTTTACCTTAGAAGTCATCATTATGTTGTAGGAAGACTGAAAAATTATTCAAACTGCTGCAGCTCACGTGCTGTTAAAAATCCCCAAATTTATGTCTGTTTCAGGAGCATTGGCTTCTTTGCACTGGCTACCTGTCAAATAGCGAGTACAGTTTAAGGCCCTCTGTGTGGCTCATCAAGTGATACAATAAAGCTGCATGGCTAGTGAAACAGCTGGTTGACCTATACCCCTAATAGGACACTGTGTTCCACCAGTTCATGTCTGTTGACAATTCCTAAAATTCGTAAGTAAAGCAGTGGTGGTAGGTCCTTTGTCTGTTTGGTTTCCAAACTGTGGAACTCTGCCCATCAAGATATACGTGAGACTAAAGATGAACTATGCTCCAGGAAGGCACTGAAAATGTTGTTGTTTACCAATTCTTGTTATGACAGGAGAATTGGTACATCCCTGCCAGTGCTTGGAGGCCCACTATTTGTAGCGATGCGCTTTAGAAATGCCAAGAATAGAATAGAAAAATATATATTGGTTCAATGTTTCAATCACTCCCCATATATTAAATAAGACCTGCAATACCTGTATAAAACTTAGAAATGAATATGCTGCTGTAACTTCACTACTTGCCCCTTATAAAAAATAACCATTATTATTCTGTGACAATGTGCCACTGTTTCGGAATGTGGCCATATTATAGAAATGTTGCAGACAAATTATTTTGCCCTGTTGTTGTATTAAGCAAATGGACATGCACCAAAGGGTTTCTTAAGCAAGGCAAACACAAGATCTCCCAGTGTATTTGCCGTATTTGCACAGCAGAAGAGAACTTTACCTTTGTATTTTCAACTTGAACTTTTAAGTTTTTAGAATTATTACACAAAATATGTTTTCCTACTTTAATTATAGAAGTAAAAAACTATTTTAAAATGAGTTTGCATTATTTTTTTAAAGTGTTATTCCTGGAGGAAGGTGAGTTGTTACAATCTTTCTTTCTACTGTATTGCATAGTAGCATTTCTATAGTGCCACATACCCCATTAGTGGGCGCTGAAGCACATTATACGATGGGTTGCACAGTGCACCCTGGGGAGTGCATGGGTGGCAGTTTGTTGCATTTGTTGTGATCCTTTGTGGGAAGCGTCTTACTGTCCAGAGAGGTGCTCTTATTTTATCTGAGGGTGCAGAACATAATGTGATGGAGGTAGAGATGCAAGAAATACACCAATATTATGTCAACATTTAAATCGATTATAACCAATATATGTGTTTCAAGTTGTTTCACAACTTGATTCCTCCGTTTTTTCTTTAATATCGACTGGATCCAACTTTCTTTCTCCCTTACGGTTTACAAAAGCGGCACAAAATGTACAAACGGTTTTGTCCTTCTTCTTTAGCACCCTTTCAAATGTAGCTCCTGATGCAATAAAGACTTCTACTAGAGCTAGCCATTAGGTCGTCATTAGGAGGTATTTTATTACCAAGTGTGGTTATCTGTGCCTTGTAATAATAACATTGGGGCAGATTTATGAGCCCCTTGCGCCACTTTTGCGTCACTTTTAACATGGGAAAAGTGACGCAAAAGTGGCGCAAGGGGCTCATAAATCTGCCCCATTGTGTTTTAAATTTGGGCCTGGGAAACACAGATTTATTAGGTGCAGAATTATTTCGTAAAATTGCATGGGATTTTTCAACACTCTGAATTAACAGGTGCAAATAAATCTTATGCAGAATTGCCACATATGTGCAAAGTGTCCCAAACCTACAAAATCACATGAAACACATACAATACCTATTTTCTGTGAGACTAACACTGGACGTTGTGTAATACGACACCAGTGATTGGTGAGTTGGAAAACTAAGACCCACCTCCTGCATCAGAGATAGAACTAAACAACTATCAGCCATTTCCTCATTGCTTTTTAAATGGAAAAGTATGAGTTTGTAATTCATAGACATCATTTTACCAGAAGAGGTTTTTTCAAAAACTGTTCGCAGCAACCTTACACCATGGCTTCAGAAGAAATAAGGAAGTGCACATTTTCTCAAAAATAGCTTTTGGGTTAGACTGAAGAGATGGTCAAAGAGGAGCCGCGCCTCATTGGAAGTCTCTTTCTCAAAACACCATCAAAAGTGAGGACAAGACCAGGGCTGCTCATAGATATGGGATTAGGGATCCACCCTCTCAATGTTCCTGAACTTATCTGTCTTTTTTTGAGAAGATACCACCACTGCCTATAACGCTTTGCCCAAGAAGCAGTACTCGCAGCCATCGGAGTCAGACTGTGTTGGACCTGGCCCCTTTTGGAGGGTTATCCCCAACGTTTTGCCTTCCTGGCCTTCTTTTTTTTGGTTTTAGCACTCTGGGCACTTTACCACTGCTAACCAGTGCTAAAGTTCAAGTACTATCTCCCCAAAACATGGAATGATTGGTTTACACCTGTTTGGCAGATTTATTTTACTTATGCATCCCATGTAAAGTCGTATCCCATATACCTGGGGCCTGTAAATTAAATGCTGCTAGTGGGCCTGCAGCACTGATTGTGCCACCCACTGACGTATTGCTTCAAACATGTCTCAGGCCTGCCACTGCAGGGCCTGCGTGCACAGTTATGCGACTTCGACTTGGCATTCAAAACTAATTTACGGGTCTTAAACTTCCCTTTTATTACACCCCTGATGTAGGCCCAAGGTAACCCTATGGGCAGGGTGATGTGCAAGTAAAAGGTTTGTAATCAAATATGTGCCAGAGGAAACAGGCCGGCACTGTTTTTCCCGGAGCCACTGATGTTGTAATGTATGTGATTTTAATTCCCGCATTGTCAGGATAACCAGTACTAGCTCAGTAATGCCTTATTATGCACAGTACGTCTGAGTTATGTCATTTTGGTCTTCTGTTATGTACAATACTCCATATATTTTTATATAATCCTGTGTAGAGTCTATAATATTGTGTACTCATCATGTTTCTGTGTGAGTGTGTTGTGCAAACACTTCACACATTGTCTCTGATGATAAGCCTTCCTGCTTTGCGCCAAGCTACCAGAGGGTGAGCACAGGTTATCTTGGGTGTGTAACTCCCTTTCCCTGACTCGAGTTGTGGGTTCTGCCTGGCTTAGGTGCATACTTTACCCAACCAGAAACCCCATTTCTAACAGCCCGGCAAACACGTCCTATCTGCTATTGCAAGTTAGCAATTGGCAGGCTCTGGAATCAGTTTGTTTCACAGCAGTCTTTATAGGCAGAGAAGGGGGACCCCGGACTGTCTTGCAATCAACACTGGATTATGCTTGAGAGACACTCACTGCACTCTACTTAGTCATTACCACAGGTGCTAATATAATAACACTCATATTGAAGTACCTGATGGACCAAACAAGTGGTCAAAGGTCACTCATCCCTCCAGGTTTTCCCCATTGTGTGTTGCATGAGGGATAACAGATTAGCTATTGTGTGAGTGGGGGGTGTGATGGCACATGACATACTCGCGGTCTACTCTCCTACGCAATACTTTTCCAAGCATTGCTGTGGACATCTAACCATGAAACTGTCAGCCGCATTTATCTAAAACTCCTGCATTCCAGGTGAGACGTTCTTGAAGGGGAGGTCAGGCTGAGCCATGGCACTTGATGAATTATCAAACCAGCAGGTAGCATATAGTAAGTGCTAAGTTCCTGGTATCTGCATTTCCCAGAAGTCATCCTTCCAGGTAGAACAGATAAATGAGGGTTCTTCAAAGGTCATTATTCTTAACATGCAAACACTCTACCTAGACATTCAGCCTCTGCAGTGACGTGCTCGCCCAGGCCAGTCCATTATGTGCTTGAAACATCCACGAAAGAACTGTGCGAAATATTCACATGCACAGGTGGAAAATGTTTCTTAAAACTACAACAGTGAATAAAGTAATAAGAATGTGTTTCATATGTAATAATCCATTGTGAAATCAAAAAGATGGTGAACAGTAGACTCGAGAGTCCTTGACGTGCAGTGTAAGAGCACTGGGTTCCCAGTAAGTTGTGTTTAAATGACCTGCCTGTGTTGCCTTTAGCAATATTTGCATGCTCCTGGCTGAGGCTCTTCTTGCTGAGTCTGGTGAACATTGTAAGTAAAAGTGCCAGCAGTGCTCAGAGGAACTAATGATCTTACTAGGCCCTCACGTGTATCGCTAAATAATGCTTCCCACAATTACAATGTAATCAGCACTTTATTGTAACCTAAATACTACAAGGAGAGTAATCTAGAGTGACCGGCTAGTGTATTGGTATAAACCACAGTCTGCTAGGACGGCCATCTTTTATCAACCATAGTGTGGATGTGGAGGAATCCCTTGTTAACACTCAGTAGGACTGGACGCTCAAGTAGTAGCTCTGTTATTCTTGAATTGTCATTGCTGAGCACTGAGCAATATTATTATTATTATTCAAATCAGGAACATGCATGTTATCAACCTCGCAAGGATGAAAGGCGAAGTCTTACTGGCAAATTCGAAATTCACATAGCCATCACCACTGGTAATATGGGAATGCAAATCCACCACACACTTAATTATGAGGAAAATCTAGGACTCACCTTTACTGATGAGGATGTTTACTCCATCTTCTCAGGGCCACCACTTTTGGGAGATCTTAACATCACACAAACACTGGCCAGAACTGAGGACTGGGAGACACTGAGTGAACTTAAGGTTTAGACACTGTTACATGGGTTGACAATGATGGGGTAGCTCAGATCTAATGCAGCTCACAGGGGCCTCATAGTAAAAAATGCACCAAGAATGTTCTTGGAACATACTACATTTATACACGATTGTTCACTAATAGCCTGGCACTGCACCTGTGATTGTCTGGTGCTTATTATAAAAACAACAAAGAGACTTTCATATGCCCTGCCCATAAAAATACAGATGAGTGAATATCAACTCAAGACCATGGTACAGATTAAGGCATACAAGAAAAGATTAGAGAAGTCAATCAAGAAATGAGAGACTTTAGGGATTACCTCACACAGTTGAAAGCACAGAAACTTCAGATGGACTTGAAACGATTCTCCCACGAGAAAGTATATCCACCAGAATACAAACCCCAGTTTGAACAGCACAATGATAGGGAGAATTACCAGTCCACTGGAAGCAGTTCTTCTGTCCTAGAAGCTTGGAATAGTGAAGAGGACCAACAAGGAAAATGAAGAGACAAATGGAAAGGAAAATCCTGGGGAAGTGGATCGCCACACATAAAACAGATTCCACCAAAATAGTACATGGGATGGACAAACCAGTATAGTCCGGTCCCTCCCTTTAGGCCCCTTTCTACAACAGAGCACCTTGCTTTTATAGATAGGTCAAGGGCAACAAAGAGGAAGGAAGTAATAGGATACCCAGGTCCATGGGGAAGAGAACAACCAGAGTATCAACACAACCTAGTGGTGAACTTAAGCAATAAAGCATTAAGCCTGGTAAAACTGAGAGTTTTGAATAAGGGATTGGGGTTTGTATCAACTCCCAGGATGCACAAATTCAAACTCCATTGCAAACTAGCCACATTTTTCAGAATCTTGAAACTGAAAGACTTTTCTGGACAAAAGGAAACAGACATTGACATAGGTGAAATAGGTGTTCATAGGAAATCAAAGTTCTGACCCCTACATCAAGCATATCTATATGTAAAAGCATTGGTGTGTTCATAATCGCCTTGCAACCACGTTCTTTGTGAGTGAAATATTGTCATGGTCGATGTTATCTGACTATTTCGTAAAATCATGGAATATTGAGTTGATCCATGGAAAAGGTGTCAGGATTCTGCCATCCTGCAAGGAGATATCACTCACAAGGACCCCTTATGACCCTAACTCTACATCAGTATAGGTCAATCTACACATCAACACTTATTATACTTAGTTTCACCCAACCTTTTAGTCCAGGTGTCTGTTACAGTTCCCTGATGGATTATGACACTTGTAGTTCTCTGTCTTCAGACCATTCCTAGATCATGTATCGGGTGGTGGTTTCCTGTTCATTAGATTTTTTCCTAGTTTCTACGAATATTCAGACCCCTTTATATTTGCATTCTTGATCCTTCTCTATATTTCTTTTAATGCATACTCTGTTCCATGTTTTCCTATTCCCTGGCGTCTTGTGTCACCTGGCTCCCCTGGTCTTCCCTTCTCCTGGTCCCAGTCCAGCCTTCCCTTCATTGGTGATTCCCTGCACCTGGTTAAAACCTTGCACCCAGCCGTAGTCCGTGCAGGTAACAGCGGTGGGGCCGGGTGGGGGTGTATTCCGGCGGACGATGCAGATGGAAAATTAATTATTTAATTTTCCCTCTGCATCATCCCTCGAGATTCCCCCCCACCCGGCTCCACCGCCTCACCCCTGTTACCTGCATGGACAACAGCTGCTTGCACCTGGATTTTTCCCTGCATCTGTGCTCTTCCCCAGAGCCTCCAGGTATTTCAGCCTTGTGAGCGCAGAGTGTAGCGGCTTGCAGCTGACTTCTGTTGAGTTTACTCGTGATCTGTGTATTCCTGCTGCTGTTATTACAGGTGTTTTCTTTGATTCTGGTTCCCTTTTTCCTTGTACCCATTTTCCTGTTTTGGGCTATTCATAGTATCTGCTTCTGTCCCTTGTTTTCTTGCATCTTTGTTCGCTTAATAGCCATTGAACATAGCTTCCTGTCTGCACTCTTCTTGATCTGCCCTGTTACATGTAGACTCCTTGCCTTGTGTTCTGTTTTCCTGTTTGTCTGCATATTTCTGTGTTGCCTTGTTTAAGTGCAGATGATCTTTCATAGCCTTGTTTTCAGCATTTCAGCTCTGTGTATTTCAGTCCTGTTTCTGACACTGATTCAAGCCTGGTTTTTCCCTGAGCTCCGTTTCTGTTCTGGTGTTCCTTGTTCTGTTCCCTGTTGTTCTGTCTTTGTGCTATATTGCAATTTGTGCTTGTCCTAGCTTCAAGGGTGCCAGTCAGACTCCAGGGATAGTGCTTTTGGCACAGAGAACCACCCAGTGCTCCTTCTCTGTAAGAGCTGCTGGGTGTCTCCCCGAACTGACAGAGAGATCGCTATTCAAGGAGCATACAAACTATAATTTATGATGGGTTGTCTATCGTCTCCAGTGGTGTAACAAAACTTGAGAGGGCCCCCTTGCAAGTTCCATGGAGAGGCCCTTCTGGACTCAAACAGGAGCTATTCAACCAGGGCACTGTGCTGAGGGGGCCCCCAGAGCTTGGCCCCCCCCCACACCAGTGAGACTGCAGGGGCCTCTGTTACACCACTGATCTTCTCCCTTATTTCCCTTTGTTGTAGAACTAATGCTATCCTATAGTTTCCCTTTACAGACTTTCAGTTTCCTAATCAAAGCCTGTCCCTGCCTACTCCAGTTCTCAGCTTATATCCCCCCATTCATTCTCAGCCTTCAGGTACTCAGTTGTATATGTTTTACCCCAACATTGGAAAATACTTTTTTCCTACGCAGAGCTTAGACTCCCTATGTTCAAGACTTGTCCAAAGCGCACCCTGATAGACCCTGACAAAAGGGCACAGCAATGAGTAAAGATAAGTTCTGCATCACAGTCCACTCCTATTCTGGTATACATGCTTAAGTGCTCTGGTTGGTAGAAGTGCCACATGAGTACACTCTGGGGCACCTATGATGTCAGCGCATCCAGTAAGGGCGTCAAACATCACCTTCAAACCATTCACTATTTGAGTATCAATAAAGGAAACAATATATTATGCTTGAAGTTGGAATAGCACAATCATCTGCTTTAAGACCTTTGAAAAGGTAGGCTCTGCCATAGCACAGAGACTTTCTACTGGAGTCTGAAATCCTCTCGTAGCCAAACAATGAAGCACCATCAACATTTTAAGATTGGTGAAATAACATCTGTTATTTCAATAATGGACTGTGAAGCAGTCCTTGTTGCATCCAGTAAGCTAATGATGCTGCATGTCAAGGTGACTGTTGGTAAGAACATAGGGGCATATCAGCAACAACCGGCGATAATTATCGCTAAGCGCACTTAGCGCTAGGATAATTATCGCTGGCTAGCGTGGATTTTTATCGCTGAGATAGCATGCTATTATCAACGCTTATCTCAAAAGCGAAAAAAATCCTAGCGCTAACTGCCTAACATGAGATTATCACTTGAAACCCAGCGATAATCTCACAAAATGTGGCGTTAGCTTGTTGATAGGGACTCACAAACTTAGCCATGATATCCACCTTCCATAGGATATCATGGCTAAGTTAATCCTGAAGCAGGCGTAAGGAAAGTAGTGATAACAGGGGTTATCGCTACTTTTCCTGCCGCTATGCTTCGTAGCGTGGGGCTTGATGATAGGAGAAATGTCGCTTAGCGACATTTCTCCTGTCATGTCAGGCCAGGAACGCCCACTTTGCATCTCATTAGAGATGCAAACCTTCAGAATAGGTGCGCTAATGCAAGGTTTCACGCGTTAGCGTGACTTTGCTAATTAGGCGATAAAATTATTGCCGCTTTTCGGCCGAAAACGGCCGCAAAAGCGGCGATAATTTTCTATCGCCGCCTTTTAAATATACCCCAATTTCCCTAGACATATTTAAAGGATTCAGACACCTTTTGATCATTCTAGGCCTTCTTCTATGCCTATTGTTTGTTTGTGCTCTTTGTTGTTGATTATGCTGCTGCTCTTCGAACTGCAGTTGAGCTGCAGAACCAGTAAATGAACCTCCTGGAGGAAGTGACATAACGGAAGTGCTTCAGCCGTAAGTGATGCCTGGCAGAGTGAAAGAGCGAAGGTGTTGTCTGCACTTATATATGCCTGAAAGTCTTGAATTGCTTAAAGGTGTCATGATTAATGTCAGTATGGTGTGATTGTGGGTTTAGATGAATGTGCTTGGGGCTTAAAGTTAAAATGTATCTTTTTCATTAAAAAATATTAACATCAAATAAACGTAATAAAAATTCATTTATGGTGTCCTCAAAGTGAATTTACACAATGGTTTTAACTCCTAATAAATTAAAAAATTCATACAACTTGCTTTGGTGCAAATTCCCCATGTCAGCAGTTCATAGCAGTTTATGTTATGCACATGGTAAATCCGGGTGCTATTTCCCCAAACAAATCCGAGTTCAGTTAAATTAGCCCTGCAGTACAATCGCACCCAGTAAATCATGGTCCTAATGTACCAATACCTTGTATTTGTACGAAGCGGGTTTAACACAAAAAAGCAGCAAACGTGACCCGCACAACTCGTAATGAGAGCCATACTGCTGAACACAGCAACTAGTGGCGCTGGAAGTAGGGGTGCAGCAGGCAGTCAGCCCCCAGAAAAGCTAGAAGGAGAATAGTAAATAATGAAGCCCTGTGAGGTTTTTCCACAACATGGTGCTTGTTAGAGTCAGGGAGAAGCTGATATAATGAGGCCAAGAAGGGACATTATTTTGTTTACACACAACTGTTCGTTCTGTTATCATAGAATACATGTGTCTGCCTGCAAACTGAGTGCATTTCGGTTGAATTCACGCTTTTTCTATAGAGAAATTCAATACCTCTCATTCATCAATTACAACAATGAAGAAACTTTTATAGAAAATTGTGCAGTTATTTAGGAAGTTTAAATTGGTGGTAAAGGAGAATTGCTGTGAAAAAAAGATCGCTAATCCCCTTTTATACTTCTCTAACATATTAAAATATGTTACCAACAGAAGAAGGCTTTATGAGGGACAGTGTCTCTTGATGCTGGAAACACAAATTCTTAAGTCACACCAATGTTATCTTGTGTGATGCAGATGCAATTACAACAGCTATGATTTATTACATATTGTTTTACTATCTCCATTTTGTTGTGAAATTGACATAATTTGCTAATTGTGAGAAATTAGAGTATTAGTCGAGGGGTAACTACCCGCCTCAAGTAATAATCACAACCCTTGTCAGGGTGAACCATTAAAGTCAATAAATTGGCCTAAGCGCAACACCTTGGTAGTTATGGCACACAACAGACCGGCCTTAACTTAGAGGCAAAGTGTAAAGTATTTATGTGGTACCAAAAAAATAATAAAGTCAAAACTCAACACAAGAAAAATACCAAGGTTATTCAGAAAAATAGAGATATTTAAAAAAAAATTGAAACAACACTGAAATGAAAAAAGTCCAGTAAAGGAAATTGGAAATACACATTTTTAAATATAGCATCAAAAACTGTTGTGTTCCAATTACAGTCAACTGGTTGCAATAGACTGCTCATCTTGGCAAAATTTGAGTTTGAACTCGATATAACATGGAGCAGTTACAGAAATCAGGCTCAACCCAGTTAGAGGTGTTGTCTTTGGAATTAGTCTCTGACATGAAAGTCCAAAATCTTCAGCAGGGCGAAGGAGCAGGCTAGAGCTGAGAATGGCTCTACAAGGTTGGATAGTTGTTGAATGAGGACCCGATGAAGCCATTGACTTTTGGTGGTTAAGATCCAAGTGGTGGTAATTCGAATTTTTTTCCCAATGAAGTTCTCTCACTCACTGGATACTTTTGGTGTCTTCACCCCATGAAGATTTCCTCGTTCACACTTTTTGGAGTTCTGATTTGTCCACCAGGACAAGCTATAGCTGAACAAGGCTTCATGAGGCCGGATACCTTCTCTGCAAGGTTCCACTGAATTAGATGTGTTGCTGCAGAGAAGTCCCAGGCGAGGGAAACCTGAATTTAAGTCCTGGATAGTCTTGATAGGTTTGTCCAGGTCCTTTGGAGGTCCTTGGAGCCAAACTGTTTCTAGGTCCCAGGTTTCTCATGATGTTAGGAGGAGTACACTATGACACAACCCATGGTTTCAAAACCTTAGGAAGAGCCCTTGGGGGTCACAGCTTAGCAGAGCCACCAGCAGGGTCCAGGGCAGATTCAGTTGGAAATGGTCAGCTAGCCAGGTGCATGGAAAGCCTTTTGTAGCTTTTTGTGTCCCTGGACCTTGGACAAGGTGTTGGCCCTATGAACAATTCTTGACCTGGGTACAAGAGATCAGGACCAGTCCTTCGCACCAGATTGTGGTTGTGAGTGACGCCTGATCCCTCCCTAACCCATAGGGAAAACAATCCTAGAGGTAAACCTGTCCACTTTTGCAGAATTTCCTGTCTGCCCTACTGCAAACAATCCCACAGTGTCCCTCTCTTTCTAATCCAAGATGAGGAAACCCTTCTGCCCCTCCTCTGTGGTTCAGGGGGCAGCTTCCTCCCCACTGTGATTGGAGCCTGGCTGACTGGGGGGACAAAGAAGGTGACTGTGCAGCTGTCACCTGACATCTGTCATTGACAGGAAAGGCCCTTTAAAGCTAATTAAGTTGCTGGACACTACCAAAATGGTCATTCTGCCAGAAAAATAAAAACACCTTCCCAAGCCTTTGTCTCCTGCTCTGGAATCAGCTTTCACTCTGCATTCACAGTTAAGCACTCAGAAGAGTGCAGCTCAAAGCTAATACAAATTAGCCTATAGAGGCTTTAGGCAGGAAAAAGGTAATTTTGAAAAGTACCCTTTCCCTACTATTTATTAGAAATCTGATGTCACCGTTGAATTAGGCTTTTAATCAATATTTCAAAGTTTAAGAACACAATTTCTTCTATTTTCCTAGCCAGAGACAGTAATATTACATTTAATAATACCTCACAGGATTTCCCTATGGACCAGATAGCCTTCCTACTGTGGAAATAACTTTAATCTGCTAGTCATTGTAAGGACAATAAATTATTCTTACATGTCCTACTTTTAAAAACTATGCACCCTGCCTTATGTGCATTAAGGCCTAATTAGGAGTGACTTACTAAAACTTAAAAGGAAAGTTTATATGACAGTTCAAATTGCAGTTTAAAAGTTGCATTAGTCAGGCTACAGTGCTAGGTCTGAAACCATCCTTTCCACTGTCACTGTAGTGGATGGCACAATGTATTCGACAATCCACTACTGACATTTAACTTACAGGCCCTGGATACACTTTGTACTGTATATTAGGGACTTTTAGGTAAGTTACCTATGCCAGTTAGGAATATGCCATTTTAACCATGTCTAAAAGGGGTGCACAGGCATTTTACTACTGATTAGCGGTCTACAACCTGCAAAAGTAAGGTTCAGAAAAGGCAAAAAATCCAGGGAGACCATACAAGAAAGGTAAATTTCCTAAACTGATCTGGAAAGTAATATATTTTGTGACATTGTTAACTTGTGTAATGATTTACTGCTTCCTTGACATAGTATCAAGTTAAATGAAATCAAGAAATAAAAATATTGGTAAAAAATACTATTGCAAAAAGGAATATCGACATCCTATACCTAAAACACAAAAACACAAATACCAGCAACAAAGATATAGTTGTAAAAATGATAGCTAAATTGGTCATTACCCAGAGGGAACCACAAAATTCAATATTTGCCTTCAAAAGATCAGACGGAATACCGTTGGAGACAGTCAATTTGGCATTTAAGCTTTTAGCACTTAAGGTGAGCTGTAAGGGTTCAGATGAGTCATGAGCGGAATTAATAGTGCTAATGTCCAGGTTCTCCAGTCCAGGCCTCATTTTGGACCTTGGGTTGGTAAACATTCTGCTAAAATGGGTGATCAAGCCCAGCCAAATACCGAAAGATATGGGGTAAATGGCTGAATCAACTAAAATAGTGGAGTCGTAAACTTAACTCCTTACTTCTGTTGGACTGCTTGATTTACTGTGTGAGATGCTTGACCACTGTGCATATATTGTGTAATGTTATTTTCTGTACACTAGCAATGTCATATATACATGGACCTGTGCGCTGTGCTATTACTCCTCATTTCCTTTGTTGTTCTTTCAAAATCAATAAAATTGACTATAAAAATAAATAAATGGGTGATTAAGTCTTCGGCTGGGATTTTGGCATCCAGAATGGGGGTGCCAGAATGCCTATAATATGGTTCATTGACCACCTAACAAAAGGCCTTGCTATCCATTTTCCTACTCACATCCAGTCGGGCTGCACATGCTACATGTTTAATAACATGTTTTCACGTTTTAACACCTATTTGTATGTCCTTCTACATGCAGCTATCTCCCCATTGAGTTCGTTAGGCCTGTTGAAAGCTTTTATTAAGGCTCCATGCACCTTGAAGCAACTGTGGCCAAACAAGGGGGGCGCTAGAGGGCGCACAAGCAGTATGGCCGCACTCATGTGAGGCTCCTGCAGCCTGGACACACAATCCTGAAATTATCCTGTTTATCTGACTGCCTGCCGAACCACGACCGGGTGTGGATGTTGCTGTTGTCCCCCTGCGGCTCCGCCTGAAGTTTGGGAGCTGTGCGCTCTCCGGGGACGGAGATAGAGGCGCCGCAAGTCGGATCGTGCCCCTGGCTGCTGCATGGTGGAGTGTGCGGCCGGGCTCTGGAGCTACGCGACCCCGGTGCGTGGCACGAGGCAGGTGGGCCCCGGAGTGTCCATTGTTGCAGCTGAGCCCTCGGGAGTGCAGATCGCGGAGCCTGCTCGTCGGCGGGGGGGGGGGGCGGGGGGTGGCGAAGTGGCACGGGACTCGGCCTGGGCCAGGATTGCCCCCCCCCGGCGAGCGTTTGACCTGGGACGGATTGTGGAGTGCGGGGGCCGGTGATACCTTGTCGGATTGGGCTGGCGGCCGGTGGGGCCTCCTGGAGATGCACGAGGGGTGAGCCGCCACCCCCCCTCTGGTCGAATCGTGCCGATTGGGGTGCTGATGGAGGCCCCCCCCCTCCCCCGACGATGTTCACGTGCCTGCTGCTGCTGCCTGGTGTCGCGCTGAGGCCGGTCCGAGTCTCCTGCATCCTGTGATTTGGAGCCCGGCTGAGGGGAGGCCCTCCTGCTGTGTTCGCCTCTGCGGTGCACAGTAGACTGTCGTGGGTGGCACTGCACCGCCATTGCCTCGTGGCTGTTGGACCTTGTAGCGCTGGCGACCGGAGACGAGGTGCTACAGCGTAGACCTGGGTGCGGCGCCTGCAGCGGTTACACCAGGCGCAGCCTGACCACTATTGAGGACCCCTTTGGCTGGCTCCGGGCCCCCCCCCGCATCCCCCCACTCTTGTCCGGGGGTTGAGATCGCTGGCCTGTGGGCCTCCTTGCATGGGGTGACCTTGCCACGCGGCTTCATCCTTCCAATGTGAGGGCGGCGATTGTTCGACGTGGTGTGCTGACTGGCGCTGTCCCGGTGGCGGCGAGGATTGACGCCGGCTCCCTTCCTGGCGGTGGCTGGGCAGCTCCTGGAGTCCTCTGACTCTGTCCTGCCGGTGGCGGGGGCGACCTCCGCCCCCTTGGGGTGAGCAAACATGACAATAAACAACCGAAGCTGTCATTTGCTGCCCCAGTTGCTAAGACGGGGCTGCGGAGTGCGCCAGATGATGGAGGCGCACAGGGCCCTCCGGCGACTGACGCGGACATGGCCTCTCCGCCATCGGACCTCCAACAGATGATGCGGGAGATGAGGCAGGGCTTTGCCACCGTAGTGGACAAGGTGGACCGCCTTTCTTCACGCATGGATGCGTTTGCCCAGAAAATTGATGCCCACGAGGAACGTATCACTGAGGTCGAGCGGCGGATATCTGATAATGATGACACAACTGCTGCCCATTCTACGCAGCTTACGAAAATGGACAATGTTCTGAGGGTTATCGCTGCTAAGAATGAGGAGTTAGAGGCCCGCAGCCGGCGTAATAATATACGTGTGGTGGGTGTGCCGGAGTCCACTAATACGGGGCTCATGGAAGACTACGTGGAGAAGATACTACTGGCCTCTATTGGCGCGGAGACTTTCTCTAAACAATTCATCGTGGAGAGAGCACACCGCTCACTTGGGCCGCAACCCCGTCCTGGTGCCCCACCTAGGCCCATCATCGCGCTGCTCCTAAACTACCGAGATCGTGATGCTGCGCTGCGGGCCGCGCGTATGAACCAAAACCTTTCATGCAAGGGTGTCAGCTTCACCATTTACCCAGACTTCACGCCTGTTGTTCAGGACCAGCGGCGCAAATTCGTTGATGTCAAGAAAAAGCTCCGTGCACTCCAAATTGATTACGCGTTGCTTTATCCGGCGAAGCTGCGAGTCACCCATCAAGCGAAGCAACATTTCTTCACGAACCCGCAACAAGTGGAGGACTTCCTGAAATCTCTGCGGAGAGTGCGGGACGCGAGGCTTGAAGAGGGCGCAGCTGCTCGGGGGGATGAACATTAACTGCTAGCCTGCAGGTCACTGGGGCCTTTCCCCTGAACTAGTGTACGGCTCCTCTGCCTTTTCCTGGTGACCCGTCACGCGAGCCCTTTTTGATGGGCGGCGTCAAGACTGATCAAGACTGTCCTGGTCGTGTGCTGGTCGGTGATCGGTAAGGTATTCCAGGCACCACCCTTCCCCCTCTTCCTGTGTCTAAGATGGGGCCGTAAGGGGTGGATATGTGTGCCCCCTGGATGAACCCGTAGGGTGTACCCCATTGACTAAACTGACTTGGTTGCTCCTGTTGAGCTCTTTGATGGCAATGAAGGGTGGGTAGTTTTTTCTGGCGAGTTGGGGCTGCTTCAGTGGGCGGTGGGTGGGGTAGAGGGTTTCGTGGCCTTGCCTGTTTCCTCATTTCCCTTCCTAAGAGCTGATAGCTTGGTGCTCATACGGGGTGCGGAGCTCTCCCTGGGGACTCTGATATGTATACCTATGGCTGGACTGCATAGAAGTTGGTGGGAGCCCATTCGGCCTGCTGATGGCCCCCTTGGCACTGTGCAGGATGTGACAGCCTTACTAAGCTTCGTTGCCCGTCAGTGGGGGGATCGCACTGCTGCCCCTAGGTTAGACGCAAGGTCCCGAGTTCCTATGTCCTATTCTGCCGGCCGTGATAGTGGGGCGTATGGCGATATGGGTGGTGGAGTGTTGACCTCGTATGGTGCGGGGCTGTGTGCTGGGGGTGCGGGGCGGGCTCCTTCCCCTGGGATTCAGGCTCTGCCCACCGGACTGGGGAGGCTGCACTGCGGGGTTGGTTCCTGGGTGGAGGGGAAGGTTCCCAGCTCGGGGCTTTGTGGGATTGGTTGTCACACGCCTCCCGATCGATTCGCAATTGCGCTTTGCATAAGGTGCATGTTGGTGCAGTCAGCGGGGATGGGTGGGGGATCGGGGATGTTTATTAATGTTGTTCCATTGTTGGGCGCAGCTGTGTTCAGGGTGTTACCATCCACAAAGGTGACAAAGGTTACTGCTGTGTGTTCGCGAAGAGGTCCCCTTGTGGGGCGTGGAGTACACGCTATTGTTGGAGGTGGATATTATCATGGCTTGACTGCTGATGTGGGCTGCGGAACGAGGGAGCCTCCGCGCGCGATGAGTAGAGCGGATGGCGTGCGTGACTGGTGGGGGATGTGTGGGCGGGTGCCCTGTACCAATGCATTATATTCCTGTTTTGTATCGTCCCATCTATGGGGGACACTGACTTGAACATACTTACATGGAACGTCAGGGGCCTGGGTGACCCTAGAAAACGGAGGCAAATCCTGTCCTATTTAGATCGCCATGCAATACACATTGCGTTTCTTCAGGAGACCCACTTCAGGGCGCAGTCTGCTCCTACCTTTGCTGGCAGGTGGGCGAAGTACACTGCCTTTTCTTCTTACTCATCATACTCTCAAGGTGTTGCAATATTGGTCAAAAAGGGAACCCCCTTCATTCTGTCGGGTACCAAGGGTGATGCCCAAGGCCGGTACTGCCTGATGTGGGGTAGACTAGGACATAGGGTGGTTACTCTGGCCTGCTGCTATGGTCCCAATGTGGACGACCCTACCTTCTTTGTGGACCTCGGCGCTGACATAGTGGGTGTGGGCACGCAACACCTCATATGGGGGGAGATTTCAATATCACGCTCAATCCAACGATGGACAGATCCCACCCGGCCCCACATCATTATACCCGGTCCCGGGGGCGCTTTTGGAGATCGTAGCAGAGCATAGGCTAATTGACACATGGAGACACCTCCACACGGAGATCCGTGAGGGCACTCACTTCACGGCGCAGGCGCGCTCCTGGGCTCGGCTCGACAATGTCTTCCTGGCCCCGCAGTTTCATGTGGCGCTGGTTGGGACGCGGCACCTCCCGAGGACCTTCTCGGATCACGCGCCAGTGCGCGTTACCTTGAGGGCTGCGGACCTCGGACCCCCACTGGCGGCCTGGTGTCTGCAGCCCATGATGCTCCTCGATGCCCCTTTCCGGGAGGAGCCTCGGGAGGACTGCTTGTATTTCTTTGGGCGCAACAAGGACTCCGTGAAGGATGTTGAGACTATTTGGGATGCGTTCAAGGTGACCTTGCGTGGTCTGTGCATTGCCAAGGGGTCGGGTGTGCTGAAGAGTATTATGGCTCACCTACGCACCTTGGAAAATCACCTTCGGGCGCTGGAGTCATCGCTGGCTGCAAACCCTGATGATGCCACGTTGGCAGGTATTCGGGACAAAGTCACAGAGTATACTGCTGAAGCCGCTAGAGAAACGAAATTTAGAGGCAAATATTGGGTCGCCCGGAGTTATGGTGAGGGCGAGAGGCCGGGGAAAGCCCTGGCAGCAACACTGAGGCTAGTGCGACCGTCTAATACTATCATGGAGATTGTGGGGGCGGACGGCACATTGTATAGAGATACTGCGCAAATTCTCAACGCGTTTGTGGCACACTATCGCGTGCTGTACGCGTCGACTAGGGCTGGGGAGCTACAATTGCACAACTACCTGGCGGATGTGTCCCTGGGGTGGCTTAGTGATGCGCAAAGAGAGTTTCTGAGTTCCCCCTTTGAACTGGATGAGGTGCAGGAGGCCATCATGCACATGAGGTCTGGCAAGACCGCCGGACTGGATGGGATACCCATCGAATTCTACAAAACATACATTGATTTTATGGCACCAGTCTTGAGAGAGGTGTATGAAGATGCGCTAGAGGTGGGCCACCTGCCCCCTTCGATGCGCATGGCCCTCATCACGTCGCTCCTTAAACCGGGGAAGGAGGCGAATGACTGTGTCTCCTACCGGCCTCTCTCCCTGCTTACTTGCGATGTGAAAATCCTGGCCAAGCTCATAGCCACTCGCATTAACCTGCTCCTCCCTAACCTGATACTGCCAGATCAGGCCGGGTTTGTGCCAGGTAGGGCTACGTCCCATAATCTGCGCACTTTCTTCTCGATCCTCAACTCTGTGCATGATGACCTGCCCATGGCCGCCGTGTTCCTCGACGCCACGAAGGCTTTTGACTCCCTTGAGTGGGACTACTTGTTCCAAGTGCTGGGGCGCATGGGATTCCCGAGCATTTTTATCTCATGGATCAAGTTATTATACACCGCTCCTACGGCCAAAGTACTGGTGAACGGCCAGCTTTCCTCTGCGTTCCCTATTACCAGAGGCACCAGACAGGGGTGCCCCCTTTCACCCCTGCTGTTTGCTTTGGCCATGGAGCCTCTTGCGGCCAAGTTGCGGCAACACCATCGGGACAAGGCGCTGCGGTGTTTCCAGAGGCAGATATTGATATCCATGTACGCTGATGATATCACCCTCTACGTGCGCGACCCTAAGGATAATCTCAACCCGATCCTCCGGGAATTTATTCGGTTTGGCATGGTTTCTGGTATCCAGATCAACTGGAGCAAGTCTTGTTTGTTCCCCCTGACAGCCTCCACTGGGCGATTTGGGCTGGACTTCCCCCTTGCCTGGTGTGAGGGGGACTTTAAATATCTGGGCATCCGTATAGAAAAAAACAGGGAAGAGCTCCTGAGGGCTAACTATGGTACGGCGATGTCCCGCATTACGGATTGCATTACTCGTTGGATCGCTTTGCCCCTCTCCATGGCTGGCAGGTCATCATTGATTAAAATGGTAATATTACCGCAGCTGTTGTACCTCTTTCTGAATATTCCTTTTTACCCCGGTGCCTTTTTTTTTTAGGCAACTCCACTCGGAACTCATCAGACTAGTGTGGGGCGGTAAGTCGCCCAGGCTCAAGTGGGAGATCCTTATTAAGCCCTACGATCAAGGTGGGTTTGGCATTCCCAACTTTGAGCTCTATTACCAGGCAGCCCAGGCGCATTACGCTTACTTCTGGATACGGCAGCCTAGATACATGCCGCAGCTTGCAGCCGAACACTGGCTGGCGCACCCCATTCCTATAGAGGGCGCGTTGTACATCCCAGTGCAGGGCAGAGACAAGACGCCCACGACGTTGATTTGCACGGTGACTGCGTGGAATCAGTTGGCTGCCATTCTCGGGCTGGACCTGGTGTATGCGCCGCTCTTGCCCCTTGCTTACCACCCAAGTATGCCCCTGTTGCAGGAGGCGGGTTTCCGGAAATTACTTCACACTATACATGTGGGGACGTGGGGGGACTTATACCACAATGGCACGTTCCGGTCCATGGAGCACTTGTATGACAGCATACAGCCTACTCCCCTCGATGTTTTTCTATACCTCCGCCTCCGACGGGGGCACTCACGCCCAGCTTCCCACAGGAACCCCCGCATATGACTCCGCTGCAACGCATATTGCAGGATGACACTCCTGCCAAGCTCGTTTCCAAAATATACCGATCGGTACATTCCTCAACGCCGGCGCCGCAGTTGGCAGCCAGGGAGAAATGGGACCGAGAGTTGCAGGCCCCGGTGACAGATAAACAGTGGCGATTCTGCTTAATGCAGACGGATCGCGTTTCCTCCAGTAGCCGCCTCAGAATTATCCATTACAAATACATTCACAGACTTTACTATACACCGGCCAGACTTCACAGCTATCAGCTCCGCGATGATGATAGATGCGAACGATGCTGGGCTCCTGGTGCCGACTTTCTTCACCTGGCGTGGTCGTGTGCAGAAGTGTGGCTCAATGATTAGAGCGGCAGACCCTGATGCAGAGGTCTAGCCCGGGACCAGGGTTCAATTCCCCGCCTCGGCGGGTCTTGGGCTCAAAAATTCCACGGACCTGATAATTCTCGCCTCGGTGCCATTCCAATCATGGAGTCCCACTCTGCAACTCTGGGCAATAGCTTGCTTAATCTCCACAACGGCCCCCACAACGCTCAGGATGCCTGGCCTCCACCTTGGGGGTGCCCAGGAGTGGACGCCTCACAGGGAAAGCCAGGATGGGTTCCACAGCGGTATTCGTACAAGCGCCTTGAGACCCTTGCGGGTGAGTAGTGCGCTATACAAGTATCAATTTACATTTACATTTACAGTGCACCGCTATTGGTGCCAGGTGTTTGATGCGCTCTCAAAGATGGTCAACACAGTGTTGGTGCCCCCCCTCTCCTGGCCCTACTGGGCTATGTAGAGCCTATACAGGCGACGCACCGCAAATTCATTGCGCTTGCCTTTTTGCTTGCTAAGAGAAGGGTGGCGTGTCGTTGGGGCAGAGGCAGGGCCCCAAAATTCAAGGAATGGATGCGGGATCTTGTATACTGTCAGGTACAGATCTGTACGTACTCTGAGCTTATGCCACCAACGTCCAGGCCCACGGACATTTGGGCTCCGCTGCGATGCTATCTCCTGGCTGGGGCGACTGCCACGGACGACATGCTGTCCGCTGGGTGATCTCCGACTGGTGGCCTTAGGTGCTTGGGGGGGTGGCTGCCCGGGGCTACTGCCATGGTGGGATAGTACTGTGGGCGCTGAGGCTGTGGGTCGCCAATCCGACTGGCATGGTGCGATATTATTGTGTGGTGTGTTGTGTGTGGGCCCCCCCCCCCCGAGATGTGTAGGCCATGCGATGACTTCTGTGGGTGGGTACCTGGATGCTGTATTGCACTGGTTCTACAATGCTGTTCACGCCAGCACTGCCTGAAATGTATTACCTGTTCCTCCTCCACGCCTTCTATGTATCAATCATGGTGATTTTGTGTACTCATTGTCGCTCTTTGGAATACAGCTGTATGTTTTTGTTCTAAAGTTTCAAAAATAGGAAACACTAAAATCTGGTGAAAAGGGCCCCCTCAAAATATTTGGACAACTTCGCCGAGCCCAAAGTTGAGACATTTTTTGTTAGTCCTCTTTTTGCTTGGCCTGAAGCTGACCGAATTGCTTTCAGATGTAGAGTACTATATCCGTTAATGGTCCATGTTTCTTGGAAACATAAAACTGTATATTTCTTCACAACATTTAAGCCAGTCTTCATTGCTTATTTAACTCTTAAAACTCGCTACATTCCAGAATATAAAATTAATGCAACTGATATAGCAAATAGCTTCTACAACATTCCCACTGCTCCTTTCCTGCTCTGTCCAACTGCCAATCTTGGGGCTTCAAGGCTGGATAAATCAACAGTAGTGCCACCAGTCAAAATGAACCCTACCTGGGAAGGTAGGGAAGAGGTAGTGACCCCTTCTATCCCAAAATGTACCTTGAAATTGCTGTTTAACCTAGGTAATGATGTACTTATACTAGATTGGAAACTATCACAATCCTATTCCTCATAAGCCCTCAATGGAAAGAATCTGTTTGCAGCTGGTGTATTGAACCCTTTCAGAGATTGAATATAGGAAGTTGGAAGATAATAAGGCTTGTAAAAGAAGCCTAGTGGGCTTGGGATTTGAGCTGGCAGATGAATTGTAGATCTTAATCTCAATAGTAACCACTCTAACAAACACTGGGACCTAAAGTTAAGAACAACACACTTACTAGTACATGTTTTCTCCCCCTTTCCCACCCATTGCACCTTCGTGTCATAATAATGTCATTAAAAAGTTTTTTTAGTACATCCAGCCTTCTTCCCCATCCGATGTATTTCCTTATTTTTAAGATCCCTGCAGCTCTCTTTCTGTGTCTGTTTTATAATGGGGCATTAGGGGACAAGTCCAAAGAAGTCTCTTGAGGAGCGGGAGTGATCCATTTGTTTCTAGTCGCTAGTGAAGTCACATAACCTCCACTCTATAATCTCTCCTTTTATGATGTGGGTGGCAGATAGGCAAGTATATTAGCATGTTCACTATCCAGAGGTGGAAATATCACTTGTCCCGTCCAAATTTCTTGGAAGGCTTCATTTCTACAACCAGCTGATATGATGGAATTGGGTTGAGCGATGGCCAATTTGATGTCATTCACAATTGTAAGGCAGTAAGTCACATTAGTTTCTACCACCCTTGGACAAGCGCTTAAGTTTGCCAGAGTACTTAATACCTGGGATTCCATGGCCTTGAACAATGATTGTAAGTTCATTATGATAGCCTCTTGGAGGGTAACCAAATCCTCTTACATTAATGCCATCCCTTAAATCAACAAAATTAAAAACCAATTTATGAAAAGGCCAGCACCTTTTCTCCCTCCTGAATAAGTCAAAGTCCTAGGATATGATTTGGAAGATGTACTGGACATTCCCCCTTTCTATTCCTTTTTGAAGGGGGGGCTTTAGGTGATGGCGGAGAGACGACCAAGGTTTTTCAGCAGATGAATAGAGACTCAGTGATTAGGTTGATTTGTTCCCTTGATCCTTGCATCCATGCCTGTTCCTGCTGCATGCTTAGACTCCTTTCATACCTTAACCTGAAGACTGCCAACATTTGGTGGGTCGCCTCTAATCTCTGCCCAGCACAACTAAGTTCTTAATTAATGGTCCTCATAAAACTTGTAAAAAAGTTCGCTATCGTGTTGGCATGGATTACAGTTTTCCCAACAGACAGAGTTGGTAATTTCCTCATGCCCATTTTGAGCCCAAAGAGAGGGAAGAAGAAGGATGGCCCAGCTCAGTACAGTGGATTAGCATATTCTCCCACATCCAGCCAGTTATGCTGCCGGTTCCCATTCTACCCAAAGACACTCCTGGTCTAGATCCCAGCTGATGGCCTTGAATAAGGAAGTTTGTATTCCCCAGGTACGCTGTAACCTGACCTCGCCTACCTGTTCTCATTTTAAATGTAAGCATTGCACCTTCTCCTTTATGAATAATAAATCCATCCCTTCTCCTATATGTATTCCTCCCACTCTTACCCGACTTTACATGGCTGGCTTATTGAACTGCCGCTCTTTGCCGTTTCACTCTAGTGACATATGGCTACTACTTTCTGAGACGTTCTGGGATCTACTTTTTCTCACAGAGACGTGGATCAAAGACTCTTCTAACCCAGATATTGCTCTGGCCACACCCCCTGGCTATCGCCTAATGGGAATTAGCCGCGAGGGAGGAAAGTCTGGAGGTGGAATTGCTGTCATTTTACAGAATCATTTAACTATCTCCTCTAGGAAAATCCCCAATATAGGATCTATAGAGGCACTATACTTCTCCATCTCAGATGCCTCAACTGCCATATTTTCAGGCGCCCTGGTATACTACCCCCTAACACTCCCCAGCCTGCAATTGCCTCACTATTAGCGGCTATTGCTGATCTCTCCCTTAAACATCCTCACTTTACGGTACTAGGTGATTTTAATCATCATATTGATGTATATGATTGTACACGTGCCAAAAATCTCTTAGACTCCATGCAAGGTTTGAATTTAACCCAAAAAGTCAAAGGCCCTACTCACTCTGCAGGACACACCCTTGATTTAATTTTTTCAAATTGGTCTGACCTTAAGGTTCTCCCACCTATGCCCCTCTTGTGGTCTGACCATTACTTGATCCCGTTTGAAATATCTATTCTCTCACCACCTAAGATGAATCCGACTATCAGAGATCAGGGTAGAAAGTGGCATAAAGTTACCTGTACGGCTCTGGAACATTTGTTTAGGAACAGCTCTGATCCTCTTGATGATGATCTTAATGTAGCCGTATCTACCTTTAATAATGATCTCTCTGCTGCCATTGAACAAATTGTCCCTATGCAGAACCTTTCCTCCTTATGTTCTAAACCCTCAGCTCCTTGGTTTTCAATGACGTTACGGGATAACAGAAGTAAATGCAAAAAACTTGAACGTATCTGGCGCCGTTCCTACGACCCAGAGTCCAAAGCCCTCTACAGATCAGCTCTTAAAGAGTTCCACAAACTCAAACGTACTGCCATGAAACAGTACTTTACGGACAAAATTAAAAGAGCTGAAAATTCCACCAAGACGCTCTTTAATATTGTTAAGGAGTTCGCAAACCCCTCTGCTTTGGCATGCCCTGTCACCCCTAGCCAACTACTTAGCGATGGCTTGTCGGACTTCTTTTTTGAGAAAATCGTGAACATTACGGCAACTATTCAACAGACTCCTATAGCAGTTAATTCAGCCAATGACACCACCTGCGATATAGCATTTACCTCTTTTAAACCGCTGTCTGAAGATCACGCTTTGTCCCTGTTTCTAAAATGTAAGTCCGGCTCCCCCCTTGATCCTGCCCCGGCTAAGATTCTGAATGGATTAGCTCAGCTATTGATTACTCCTCTGTTAAAAATCTGGAACTCTTCTTTGCAATCGGGCCATTTTCCATCTTCGTGGAAACATGCGGTATTGCTACCAATCTTGAAAAAAACGGGTGCCGACCTATTATGTTTTGGTAATTATCGCCCCATTTCACTTCTCCCGAAACCAGCAAAAGTGTTAGAGAAGGCGGTACAAGAGCAATTGTCCGATTACTTGGAAACGAACCATCTGTTACATGACACCCAGTCAGGATTCAGACCAAACCTTAGCACTGAGTCAGCCCTGCTGGAAGCAACTGAATCAATCCGCGAATGTGTGGATAGAGGAGAGGAGGCCATGCTGGTCCTCCTCGACCTATCCGCAGCATTCAATACCATCTCCCATAACATCCTTCTAAATCGTCTTCTGGAAGTGGGCATCGGCGGGATTCCGCTGGCCTGGGTGAAATCATTTCTGACGGGCAGATTCCAACAGGTCACCCTTGGCTCTTTTGTCTCCATGGAGAAACCATTAATATGGGGGGTTCCCCAGGGATCTGCCCTGAGCCCCCTCCTATTTAATGTGTATCTTAGGCCGTTGGCGAAGGTGGTTGAATCTTGGGGCGTCAGAGTGATCTTCTATGCTGATGATACTCAGCTTGTGTTTTCATTCAAGGATCACTCTGAAAGCTCTTTAGCTAATTTTCGCCACTGCCTGGTTAACATCGCCTCCTGGATGTCCACCAACAATTTAAAACTGAATGCTGATAAAACGGAGGTCCTTTTTTTCAATCAGAAATCTGCCATTCCTTCCACCACCTGGTGGCCAGCTGAACTTAATCCTCCCCCGGCGCCAGTTCAGGCTGCCCGTAACTTAGGCTTTCAATTTGATACAGAGCTTTCCTGTAAAACTCAAATTAATAAAGTTTCTTCTTCCTGCTTTGGAAAACTCTGAATGATTAAAAAGATCATCCCTTGTCTGCCTCTTGAGTCCCGCAGAACAGTAGTCCATGCCTTAATAACATCTCACTTGGACTACGCAAACAGTCTGTACGTCGGGGCTCCAGCGTACCTCATTAATCGTTTGCAGATAGTACAGAACTCGGCTGCCAGGCTGATCTGTAACATTCCTTATCGCCATTCGATTTCACCTTATTTGGCCAAACTGCACTGGTTACCAGTGAACTATCGTATTCAGTTTAAAGCTCTAGTTCTTGCTTTCAGAGCTCTTAATGGCCGAGGTCCTGCATATTTAATGCAGAGACTTAGGTTGACTCAGGCGACACGGAATCTGAGATCTAACCATCTTCGCCTTATGGTCTGCCCACGATTTCGCCTGGCACGCATGGGAGGCAGGGCTTTTGCCGTGGCCACTTCCAGATTGTGGAACCTATTACCGATGGAACTCAGATTTGTGACATCTGAGCCTCTGTTTCGAAGGAAACTGAAGACCTGGTTCTTCTCTTGCCTTTAGCTCCATCGTTCCTCTTCAGCTTATCCTCCTTGACCTTCGCATTCTCTTATTGTCAGCGCCAGGACACCCCCGTCGGGGGTAGCTGAGCGCTTTATAAATTTCTAAATAAAAATAAATAAATCCAGAGTTTTTGGTTTTTCAATGCAAGTTTGTTAAACAACACTGGAGATTATAAGGAATAGTCAATGCATGGTACAGTTGTTTGTCAAATATAGTTGCACGCATCAAGGCACTGAAGGGAATTTATATTAATTAGTAAATACATGAGGATTGTGTTTTAGCAAGCCATAATGTTGGGAAACAGTGTGAAACTTTTTTGTATCAGCAAGCCACCATGTGGACTTTTACATAATGACAATAGCTTTGTTGAACATAAACCTTAGTGAATTAGATAACGTGTGACCCAGTTAACCTCATTTTACTAGTCACAAACTTTCTAGAAATAAATTGTGATTTTCCATTTTGCTTATCAACTCAATACTGTCTGGAAATCAAGGTAAGATTCATGACTATGCTTCAGTAGAGCAGGACCGGAGTTTAAAACTGTTGGATGCATCGTTGTTTGCACACATTTAATTGACGAGTGAGATATGTATTTATTTTATTTATAGCACATAACAGTGTCTGCAACTAATGTCCAATAAAGTGCATTTCCTTTTTGGTACCAGGAGTAGTTAACAGATTTGATAGAATTACAAAAGTCAACGTGGCTGTGGATGGCGAATGTTAAGAAAGCTTTTGAAAAATACTAACATGAAGGATAAACATACTTCTAATTACATTACAGTGTAAAGCATATACAGTAGATGGACTTAATGGGACCCATAGCCCCCCCCCCCATCAGATGTGGTTAGAAATTACCATTTTACACTATTTGGAGTTCCTTTAGGATAATTAACTTCAAACTAGGCAGAGGAAGAGTCAAGTGCAATATAAAATGTAGACCAGCTTGAAATACCTTAGTGACAGATGAGTTAGAACAGTGTCCCCTCTGGGGGGCAATCTTTCTCTCTCTCTCTCTCTTTCTCTCTCCCCCCCTTCACCCTTTTTCATTTATGCCTCGGTCTTCTGAAATTCCTATATTTCTGATAAAGGCAAGAGGAGAGAATAGCCTCAACAACATCATCTACATTTGGTGTGATCTGGTCTCAACAGCAGCAAGATAATGAGATAAACCTGATTCGAAGAGAGAGCCTTGGGGGATGCCAACAGGTAATGTGAACGTGGTGATTTTTTTGATTGCTCGACAACAAAGAAGGACTATATCAGACATGATAGCTGTATATCAGTTCAGAACAGCGCCTGTGATGCCAATGATCTTCAAGTAACAAAGTAAAACAGGATGTTAAATGATGACAACAGTTTGATGAATTTTGATAGATATCAAGGAGCCTGAGGGTGGTGTTTCATTGAGTGGAGGAGTGGAGGTAATAAAGTTGAATGTAGGGGATTTTCTGTAAAGTTTCTTAGAGATGTTGTCTGATAATTGTAATGTCTACTTCTAGCCTCCTGCTGCACACTTGTTCTGCTTCTCGTGGCCCATGTTCTGTCACTGGTGTTCTAAGTATCTGATTGTTTATCATGCTCAAATATTTGCAATTTGCACCCTTTGGTATAGGAAAATGTATGAAATTAGGTTATTAGTTGAGCTCCACTCAAGTAAAAAACACATTTTTTGTCAGGGGAACCACAAAAGTAACCTTCTAGTAGCTTGGCATGAAAGCAGTCAGTCTGAACTTAGAGGCAATGCATGTAGGCATCACTCAAACAGTACAAAAGTGAAACCACAACACAGGAAAAATCCCAAACCGAATTAGAAACATACAGTACATTCTAATAAATAAAAGGACACCAGAACAATAAACTCCAATCAGGGAAACCATAGTTATGAATAATTAAAATTTCAGTTGAAAATAGAACCAAAAAGCACAAGGCACCACTTAGGGTCATCTGGTCACTCTGGACCAGGTCAAAGTTAAAATTGCAGGCTGATCATGATGGGGCACGAGTTGGGTACAGGAACTAGGTTCATCACAGTAAACAGTTTGGCTTCTCAAAGTCTAAATCTGCGTGGGGAGCCTCAGCTGAGCTTTGATTTGGCCAGGGTCATGAGGAGATCGTTGTCAGCGTGAGGAGCAGGTTGATGATGGTGCTTTGCTTTGGCAGAAGATGCGGTCGGTGACTGGTGCAAAAAGTAAGTCCCCATTGGAACTTCGCATTGGCAGGAGATGAGGCGATCATTGCTGGCATGAGGTGCCCGCATCCATCGCAAAGAGCCCCAACTATCTGGGTTTTCCCTTGCAGCTCAGTTCAGTGCACTCTGATGCCAGCCAAGGCTCGAGAAACTGAGGGGCACCGCTTGCAGATCAGAGCTCACTCCAAGAGGGGATCAGGCAGGTCCAGGTGGTGCTGCTGAGCTGGGTAGCTGCAGGGAAGGTCCCAGGAAGCTTGTTGTGTCCCTGGAGCACAAACAGAAGGTTAACTAACTGAACCTTGAAGTCACTTCTGGGAATCCGGGGTTAAAGGCAAGCAAGTCTAATCTTGCTTCTTCAGACAGCATAGCAGTCTTTCTTCTGAATGTCCCACAGGTCCAGGAGTGTTCTCTTGAGTGTTTTTGAAGGTGCCACTTTATACCCAGTGCCAGCCTGGTGTGTTGGGTTCTTTTCCTTGTCTACCCCCAAACATGTTCTGGTCAATTATGAGAAACCATGGCCTGTTTGCAGTGTCCCCCCGATGTTTTTCTTCCCCATTTTGACTTCTAGGTGCTGGTTTCCCAACTCTGAGTGTGCCCTACGCTCTGCCTGCTGACCAGACCTAGGGTCTGTGCTCTGATTTAAAGTACATGGTTACGTAATTATAAATGGCAATGATAGACCCCTGGTATATAATAAGGCAAGGGGGATTTAAACTACTGATGGGTCCCTAGTATATAATAAGGCTGGGAGGTTTAGAGGCCCAGTAGATTCCCTACACAAGAGTGTGCACTTCTGAGTTGCCTGCTGTAATTTTAAAAGCCAGCCCTGGCTGATTTTAAATTTCAATCATATGAAAATTCAACTTAGACCTTCAATGTACTTCCAAAGTAGTAATCTACCTTATTTTTACATTTGGGTAAAACCTAAGGCCTCCCCTAGGTGCCCCAGGCTTAGGGTGCCACATGACTATAAGCAAGTATATTATAAAAGATGTTTTATAAACCCCGGTGAGGAATAGACTGCCAATTTCATGTTTCCCCATTGTAGCTAATGAGCTCCATAGGCTACCATTGGAGTATATTGTTTAAGTATAAATATTGCTAGGAAGGAGCTGAAAAATATATTTCAAGGACTTAACATGATAGTTATGATACAGCCAACAAAGTGCCACTTTTAGATTTATAATAACTATCACAGAAAATAAGTTATTAAACTTTCCTTTCTGTACACCAAACTTGAGCCTTCCAGCTGCTCTAAACTGATTGACTGGCGTCTGTCAGGTAGAGCCAACCTGCCTTAATGAGGTGTGAAGTAGCCTGCTATAGAGAAAATAGGGTTCACATGGGAGGGGAACTGAAACTGCAGGAGGGAGGAGGGGTAGCCAAACTGGTCTTCAAAGGGAGATTGACACTTTAGGACAGCACAGGCTCATCCCCACTTCCTGCTACCCCAGCCACACAGGAACCCCTGTAATTAGATTGAGGAGAAGTATGAAAGGGGAGTGTTAGACAATAGCCACACTAGTGGGTTGGCTTAGCCTGTTCTAACTTCCAAAGACAGAATTCTTCTATGTTGGATGTTGAGAGAGTTGTGCTTTCTGGGAAAGAATATGCCACACTTTGGTGGAAGTTGTCATACACCTGGGTGGATCCCAGCATCCCATTGGTCAGGGGTACCCTCCTGCTTGATGACCAGAAACACAGCATAAATATGGAGGAAATGCATGAAACCACAAGGAGAAGCAGGACTGTCCTTCTGGAACTCAGGCCTGCACACCAAAGGATTGCACTCTGAAGGACTGCACCTGATGCAAACTTGGAACTACAGCCCTACGAGCTTTGCCTTGCTTTAAAAGGATTAAGGATTGGACTTCCTGCAAGCTACAGGTTAACTGAGATCACCTGCATCATCTCTACCAAGAGGTCCCCATCCTGGAGTGTGTCCAGTGGACTTTTAAGGGTTTGGCAAGGTGCATTGTGGGATTTGTAGTCACCTTAGTCACAACATACCAAGGACCCTCCAAGAGATTCTAGACCCCTGGATTGTGGTTGTGAACACTTTGAACCCTCAAGGAGGACCTTCTGGAAGAAGTTCCAGAAGTTCGAAGCAACTTTTGTAAAAAGATCCATAAGCTGACCAGTTGCATTGCGGAGTTGTAGTCCTAGACCCCAAGAGGCAAACCAGAACATCTGAAACCTTGGTCGATGCTGGGTACCTCTTTACTGGATCAAGAAACCTTTTCTGGAAGTAAGTGTAAAGAACTCTTGACTTTGTCCTGGTCTAGCAAAAGTTTCTTTATTTTAACCCTTTGAGCGCTATTTGCTAGTTTTTCTTTAAATATGTAAAAATTCATATCTTTGGTTCCCCCATCGGACTTTTGTTATTTTGGTGTCTATGTTTTCATAAAAATATAACCTAGTTTTATAAATTAGTGTTGAATTTTTATTGTTTTTTGTGTCTTGCCTATTTGATGAATTGGTGTTTTAAATGCCTGTCTCCTAAGTTAAGCCTGCCTGCTCACAGCCAGCTACCAAGGTTTGAGCAAGGGAATGATTTATTGAGACCTAGACTGAGCCAATTATTGTGTTTGTGCCCTTATTACTAGTGGTAGGTGCCTACTTATCACTACTAATAAACCACTTTCCCAACATCAGTTGTGCCTTTTCTTGGGTTTGGATCCCAACTGTCTGGATCAACTCTGGCCCCAGGTTTCATCTGAAATTGCCAGTAAGAGACCAGACAGTCTCAGGAGTCAGGAAGGTGGTGGACACAGCCCTTAGACTGCCATTTGAAGCTCATGAATGTCTTAGTACAAGCCCCCAGGCAATTCTGTTCAGGAGAGGAACTCCCTCCCCTACAACAAAGGCCCTTTTGTTCCCTGCCTGAAAGTAATACACATCTCACTACAGGAGAGTAATTTCAGTCATGTCACCCTGGACACAGGCAGAGAGGCACATTTGGTTTAGGCAGGAAATTGTCAACTTTCTGCAGTGCATTTTCAGAATAGTAATTAAAATCCAACTATATCATGAAAGAGGATTTTAAATTACAATTTGAATGAAAGGAAGAAGTATCTATCTGTTCCCAAATTGAAGTTAACACCTATTAAATGCCAGGATAAAAAAATAACTTTCAAGGTTTTTCAATGCCAAGACATGTAAAATATCAAATATTCATGTCCTGTACCATGCATTCTGCCATATAGGCATTTAGGACTCTCTATAGGGGTGACAAAAGTATTAGGAAGTAAGTTTTAGGCTTGGTAAACGGTTTGTTTTGCCAGGTTGAAATGGTCACTTACAGCTGAATATCCAGGCTGCAATGGTTGGCCTGGAGACATGTTTTACAGTGCTACTTTAGTAGGTGGCACAATGAGTGCTACAGCACACTAGTGGCATTTAGTATACAGGCCCTAGGTATAACTGGAACCATGTAATAGGGACATACAAGTACATTAAATGTACAAGTTATTGATATGCCAATTCCAACATGTTTAGGGAGGAGAGCACAACCTTTCCCATTGGTTAGCAGGGATAAAGTGTGCAGAGTCCTATGGCTAGTAAAAACTGGTTCAGCAAAGGAAGGGAAAACATCTGGGGAATTCCACTCAAAAGATGGTAATTTCCAACACAGAGACCTATGTTAAAAAAGTAACAACAGATTTACAAGCGCCCTGCGCCACCAGTACGTCACTTTTCGTGACGTACTGGTAGAGCAGGGGCCTCCTCCATATTTACAATGGCAGGAAAAGCAACCCTGCGTGACTTTTCCTCTCCTTGTAAATATGGCCCCTTCACACGCAGTACTTTGCGTTGAAGGGGCGTTCCATGGGTGTTGCTGTGGATGTTCCCACGCAACACCCATGGAACAAGACACATTCCCAGATTTACAAGAAATCGTAAATCCGGAGATGCGTCTGAATGCTATGCCACCCTAGAGGTGGCGTAGCGAGGCGCAACGAGGAAAAATTTTTTCATTTCTCTTAGTTTTTTCCTCTTTCAATGCGTGCTGCATTCTACAGCATGCATTGAAAGAGGAAAAGGCCTGTAGTGATTGTTTTTGGGCAGGAAGGTGCTCCTTCCTGCACAAAAACAATCTCCCCACGATGCAGGCATCCTTGCACCATGGCTCGTTTCGTGACAACCTCAGGATTTTTTGTTGTTGTTGATGACGATCAGTATACCATGTGCACTGATAACATCAACTATGAATATGGAAGCAGCCGGAGTTCTCAGCTATCTGCTTTCACTTTTACTGGTGCTCGAGGCACAGCTCAGCCACCTCGGGAAATTTCTGAACTGGTGAGGTACCAAGGGGAAATTCTCGGCATTCTGACAGTACCTCTCCTCAGTGGAGTTGTCCTTGGGACATCACTGCTCGAGGGTGATCATGAGGGCAGTATCACCCAGACATTTTTAGGAAGGAGCTGACCCCAGACATTAGCACATTCTGCCTCCTCCACCAAAACCCCTAACAGTCTTTCTTCCCCGGGAGGGGCAGATTATGGTGTTTACGCCAAACCAGCGTGCCACAGCGGTCTGAAACAAAAGTGCAATGGGGGTTGGGTGCCCTCTTTGGTATTGGGCTGCCTGACGCCTCGAGGCACGGACAGTCTTTCTGCCCCCTTGACACAGATTGGCAGATTTTCTCACCTATATGTGGGGGTGGCCCCATCTATGGGGGCCGAAACTCAGTAGACATCAGGGCAGTGCTTCATTTGGACCTGTGGTTGCTGGTGGGGTCCACCAGTGCTTATTTGTGGGCACCAGCACTTATTTTCTTTGCAGCAGACCTTTACCAAGACAAGATCGGTGTGGGGCAGCCCACTAGAATATCTGGGTAAAAAGATAAAAAAAGGTTGGGGTAGTTGGCTGCCCCCAGACTTCTGAACCCTGGACAGTCTTTCTGTCACACCACGGGGAGAAGGAATGTTTGGATTACCGCTCTTTGCTGGCAAATAATTTAGAAGTATGAACAAATAAATCCCAAATAAATCTCACTTGCATTGGGTGATGACTGCAGTACTCAGGCTTTAGTTTGGCTGCTACCAAATGAAAGCTTTCAACCTTGGGTATTTCTGAAAGTTAGAGGCCATGTGAAGGAAGTGGGGAAATGCTCAATCCTAGAACGTTTATTATTAGCTTTTTCATTTTTCCACGTTTTGGATTCTCAATTGAAGTCAGTGTGGCAAAAGCTAACTTGTTTTGTCAATAGCCCTCTGAATAACATTATATTATGGGTAATCCAAATCCTGAGTAGTACAAACACCACTGTTCCTTAACTCAGATTTGTAGGCACATTTAAAAAAACAGAGCTCTCTTTTATACCCATTATTCATTGATTAGATTTTTCTTTATAATTTGAGTCCGGGTCGAAACACAAATGAAAAGTATTATAGGTTTCTGATGGCTTCAAGTATTACACCTTTTTATACATTTGACAAACACTATGGGGTCGATTCCAATCTGGGTCGGACAGCTCTCCAAGAGCTGTTCGTAGCCTTACCTTGCGACCGACACGTTCCGGGAGCCGGTGCGTCCGGCAAATGAAGTACAATGCGCATAACTGACACAAATCCGACCGACAAGTAGGCTGCGATTCAAGCTCCATTTTCCGTACGAGCCGTACCTCCGATCGCCGAACCGAGTCGCCCAGAAGCAATATCCACAGAAGTTTCCTGCTGGAGAAGTACGATGCACAAATCATACGCGCAGGACGAGTCGCCGCGTACAGCAGGTCACAGCATCCGGGAAAGCAGCATATCAGGTACGATTCGCGCCAGAACACAATCCACAGCTACGAGACGGACCAGTTAGCAATGGGTACGAGACGGAGCAACAAGCAGCGTGTATGAGACGAACACATCATGAATCCCATCGCGCAGGTCATACCAGTACTGTACATCTATGACCGGATCAGGATCAGACGCTGACGGCACAGACGGTAAGTCAGACACCCACCACACAAACAAACGACACGTACCCGCCAAATGTCACACACACCGAGAGGATCCATATCCTGTCCACTAGCAGCAAGCCACCATAGGGGTTGCATGGCCATCACCACTACCAGCCCCACTCATAGGGGACCTGTTGCCCATCACTACTGCCACCCCCACTCATAGGGGACCTGTTGCCCATTACTTCTGCTTCTGCCACCCCCACTCATAGGGTACCTGTTGCCCATCACTCCTGCCACCCCCACCCATAGGGACTAAGTTGCTCATCACTCCTGCCACCCCCACACATGGGGGTAATGTTGCCCATCACTACTGCCACCCCCACTCACAGGGGACCTGTTGCCCATCACTCCTGCCACCCCCTCTCATAGGGGTTATGTTGCCCAGCACTCCTGCCCCCCCACACATAGGGACTATGTTGCCCATCACTCCTGCCACCCCACCCATAGGGACTAATATGCCCATTACTCCTGCCACCCCCCCCACATAGGGACTATGTTGCCCATCACTCCTGCCACCCCCACCCATAGGGACTATGTTGCCCATCACTACTGCCACCCCCACTCATAGGGGTTATGTTGCCCATCACTCCTGCCACCCCACACATAGAGACTATGTTGCCCATCACTCCGGCCACCCCCACTCATAGGGGACCTGTTGCCCATCACTCATGCCACACCCACCCATAGGGACTATGTTGCCCATCACTCCTGTCACCCCCACCCATAGGAACTATGTTGCCCATCACTACTGCCACCCCCACTCATAGGGCACCTGTTGCCCATCACTACTGCCACCCCCAGTCATTGGGGTTATGGTGCCCATCACTCCTGCCACCCCCACACATAGGGACTATGTTGCCCATCATTTCTTGCACCCCCACTCATAGGGGTTATGTTGCCCATCACTCCTGCCACCCCCACACATAGGGACTATGTTGCCCATCACTCCTGCCACCCCCCCCATATGGACTATGTTGCCCATCACTCCTGCCACCCCCACACATAGGGGTTATGTTGCCCATCACTAATGCCACCCCCACCCATAGGGGACCTGTTGCCCATCACTACTGCCACCCCCACATATAGGGCCTATGTTGCCCATCACTCCTGCCACCCCCACTCATAGGGGACCTGTTGCCCATCACCCCTGCCACCCCCACTCATAGGGGTTATGTTGCCCATCAATCCTGCCACCCCCACACATAGGGGTTATGTTGCCCAGCACTCCTGCCACCCCCACACATAGGGGTTATTTTGCCCAGCACTCCTGCCACCCCCACTCATATGGGTTATGTTTCCCATCACTCCTACCACTCCCAATCATAGGGGACCTGTTGCCCATCACTACTGCCACCCCCACTCATAGGGGTTATGTTGCCCATCACTCCTGCCACCCCCACTCATAGGATGGGTGATGTGCCACACATCCATCATACACCAACATTAGGTATGTCAGCAAAATACATCCCCCCGAACATCATGACAACAGTGTGTAGTTTGTGACAAATGCCCAAACAGTGAATATGACTTTGAACATACAATGTAACTACCATCACAGGTGTGACCAAAAACTGAGTGTGGCCTACACAAGGCAAGCATCGCAATAGCACTGTGTCAATGTGCACTAACACCCCCTCATTGTGGAGAACAAAAGTTAAGTGTGGGGTTCCAAACTGCAGCAAATATTGAGCATTGTGGTGATGGGGTCTAAAACCCCCCTCATCACAGTGACCAAAAGGTAAGTGTCATCATGGTCAAAGTTGCAAATGCCAAACAGCATGTATGATTCCTGGTCCCAACACATGAAACACTTTTGTGGCAAAGTAGTGGTTGTGTCCCATACCCACAGAGATGTGGTGAGCTAACAGTGCTATGAAAATCTAACATACTCTCGGCCATGTACAGACAAGCACAACCCATGGTGGCTGACATTGCATACAGTGTACAATGACACAAAAGCAGAAGTGACCATCACAAACCATACACACATCTCGAAAATAGACACACAAATAAAAACATCTTGTGTAGACTGTAGGTGTCAGGTCTCAAACTCCCATTCCATGGCAGCAATGGGACCTAACAACCAGGATGAATGTGCAGAATGATGTGATATAACTCACAGGGACAGCAGGGAAAATCACATAAACAACATCCAGACAATGGCTCCCAACAGCAATACCAATGCACTGGTGCAGATGCACAAACACACACAGGCAACCTCACACTGCACATCTGACACAACATGTGTGTGTGTATCTCAGTATCCCCAGGTACCAAACACAACACATGAGGGAGGCTGAACCATAGTGACACAGATGTGGACACAGTGCCATACAAAAGTAACCCATCATTGGCCCCCCCCTTAGTGGGCAATCAGGCATTGTGAGATCAGAGGGAGCACAAAGACACATGTGACACAAGCTGGAATGAACATCAACTAAAACAGCAAGAGACTGACACACAACAGCACTACCCCCAGGGATCAGACATTGGGGTGACACAAGCATGCATGATACGTCCACTGTAGATGTCGTACAAACTGTGAAACCCAGACATGTGTCCTGTGCCACAAACGTACATCACACCTACACAAACACAAATCACTCAGCATGGCCCGTCATCCATGGACAAACGGAAGTTAGGGGCCGATGCAAACATTCACATCTGTCCACCCTCAACACCACACACCCTGAACTGCACCAATGTGCATCTGTGAAGCCCACATGGACAGATGACATTGCACATGCACCCATGACAACCACAGTAATGTTGGGAGGAACTAAGGTACACAGACTCATCACACAAGGACAGTCTACAACCCTGGTGAATGACAGACATACTGCACAGTATGCGGTACATGGCCATGACGTCAAAGCTCCCGTAACCCTCGGAATTGCTGCCACAGTCCCAGGACAATGCAGAAGCCAAAGAGAACCACAAGGCACACATGCTGACACCTGCAAACATTGCAGCCCTGAACCTGATGAGTGGGAGCAGTCACACACACATACACGTCTCAATCACCGAAAGGTACCACCTAGAGTCAACTACATGATATTGTGAACAAGCAAGTGCCTTGTGGAGCCCTGACTGTGTCCCATTTGCGTCTGACCACATCATCACCACTCCAAACTGACAAATCCCAATGATGAAACACCAATTAACAGTAGTGTGTCATGCACCCACACATCTGGTTGCCCAGGACTAAGATGTGGGATGAACACAGTTCAACTCAGCAAGCATCAACAACAGGAACATATCAAGGGAACACTGCCTGTGTATAAAAAGGGATGTGGACACACACACACATGCTCACACAACACACACCATGGGCCCAGGCAATGTCACGGAACAACACACTTACTTGAGGGGACTCAACTCCTGTGGAAGCTCAGCTGTGCCAAACATAGTCCCAGCAGGTCTCAGTCATGTCAGCAGAACGCTTGGTCAGTCAGCCATCAGTTACCACCCAATGAAGGCTCTGGTCACAACAGCCTGGGTATGGGAGTGTCCCTTAAGTCATCTGCACATACTCAATACATATGTCCAACAAGTTGGACAAAAGACCCAGTTGCCCCTACACCAATGATGCCCACACCTGCATGTCCAGTGGAGATGCGCCCACAGTCAGGGAAATAGACAAATTGGACAATGGGAAGCACATCATATGTGCATGTGTGCAAGCCACAGATGTGACCAAGCAAATGAAATGTTTACAGAGATGTTCACAAATTGTTAATCATGATGTGGATAATTGACAGCGATCGGTGTTAGCATTTAGCTGAAGCCATCTTGTTTCCAGCAGCCATTTTATCTGCCATGTGCTCACCACGTGCTGTTTCCTTCTTCACTGTTGTTGACCCTTGTGCTCTGTTTAAAGGACTGGCTATACTTAGACTCTGCTACTCTGCACATGCGCAGAGGAATCTGTAACTGTCCATACATCTGTTTTTAGTCTGTATCTGTCAGGTTGTTTCTACCGGAGTCAGCAACTGCTAGCTCCTCCTTTACTGTTGACTGTGCATTTCTGTATGACCATCTATGTATGCAATTTTCCTATGTGTGCTTGTACCGCCCTCTTTTGAGCCCCTGTGTGGGTATAAAAGACCCATGGTTATACTACTCCTTGTGCTACTTCGTACACTACCGAAGAGTGTTGTGTGAATGTAGTTCCACCTCATGAGGTTTAATAAATCTTTTCTTTAACCTTTCAGCTTCCGTGCCAACTTCTGTTTACTTGTCTGAGGACGTGTGTGCAGAGAAGGGCGAACCCCTAGCACTGGTAGGCCTGGCTGAGGCCCACTTCTACAAATTGGCGCCCAATTAAGCGGGGTTCATGGGCGACTCGGATGCCCGAAGGAGTGGTCGAAACGGAGGATGGGAATCTCGCTGCGGACGATCGGTGCCCGAGGAGACCCGCGTCTTGGCAACCACGGCGTTTTTTCCTCTCTTCCTGATCTGCCCCTCCTTCCTGATCTGCCGGTCCTCAACTGAGATCTCTTCTGGTGTTCGCCGTGCAGAGACCATTTGGTCAATTCAGAACTTGGCAGTTGGAATCTGGAGATCTATGCTCGGTAAGGTCATTTATGAGACAGTGAGGAAAGTGCGCCGGCTGCAAAACGTGAGATATAAAGTGATGTAAACGTGAGATACAACAGTGAGATATAACGTGATATAACTGAGATATAAAGTGATATAACGTGAGATATAAAGTGATATAACGTGAGATATAAAGTGAGAAATAAAACGTGATATAGAGCAATATAAAGTGATACAACATGATATAGTGAGATACAGTGATATGGAAATGAAAATTGGTCAATACATGAGAATATAAAGGAGAAATATATATATATATATATAAATTGCAATTTATATAGGCAGGTAATGCGGAGATTTTTCTCTCATTTGTGAATTATATGTAACGGCACATTTTGTGTTAAAGTGCCACTGCTATTTAGTGTTGTATATCTTACAATACTCTTGGACATGCCTGTTTTAAGCACACTTCGTAGAATGTGTTGCTGCTGTAATGTTACCGACGTGAGTTTAGAGAAAAATCAGTTGGCTCCTCCCGAGGGGATGCCTAATAGGGATATGTATATTAAAAATGGTATTTCTTCTATAATGTACAGCACGTTATGGAATAAATATACTAGTAAGGATCCTGAGTTGCGATGGCCTTTACATGGGTCATTTGATCTTAAAAAGATTCAGTATGGGGAACAATGTATTTTTAAACGTAAAAGTAGACAAGACATGTTTGACTGTGTACGAATGTGGGAGAAAGAAGCGCGTGAGAGAGTGAGAAGTGACCAAGCTTTGATAGAAAAAGAACAACGCAAAAGCATTCACGCGAAAGCACTGGAACTTAAAAATAAAGAAATGCAGGAAATAAAGGAGAGGGAGAATAGGGAGCACCATTTGCCGGTAAATGACCAATACTCTGTTCAGCGACCCCTCTACCCCCTCCTTAATAAACCACAGGATGATTCAATTCTGTTGGATCGTCCTCCACCTCTATATCCTTTTCCTTCTGCTCCTACTGACTCTAATGGTGATGATCCTTCTACGGATCAGGATAAGTTAGGATTTGATTCTGCAAGAGAGACTCGCTCTATGTTGACCGCTGAGCGTGCGGCTGAACTTAGATCTGCTGCATGTAACGTTGCTCGTAATACTCTTTCCGCTCCCGAAATTTTACAGGATGTAGAAAAATGGCAAGACAGGAAACAAGTATATTTTGTGGAAGTATTTGCCATAGACGGAATTGAACGGTTTAGGAAACAATCCAAAGAGCTAGAGCCTGATGATATAGCAACGGATTGTAAGCAGTTGCGTGATGGTCTTTTTCTCTCCTCTCAGGTGGCTGACTTAATTAGACGTTTGGTTAAACTGCGTGCTGAGACACTCCGTTTGCGAGAAGAGCAAAAGGCAGCTGCTGCAACTGCACAAACACTTTAGACCACCATGATGCAGTCTGACGCTTCAAGGACAGATAAGAAGTTTGTAGTTCATGTGAAACCCATGCGGGAAGCCACTCCTTTGTATGTTCCTCCTAAGGGTGCAGGGACAAGTGATGAAAAAGATTCCACTGATGCGAAGGGTTACTTTATTTATAACTGGGTTTATACTCCATGGAGTCGAGCAGATGTCATGGCTCTTAAAGCTGCTTTGACCGATCCGCGCAAAAATCCAGCTGCTTTTTATGAGGAAATTGATGGAGCTATTAGTTCTTGTATCATGACCTTAGCTGATATTGACATGTTTTTTGGGCTTATTTTACCCAAGCGCGGTGCGTCCATTGGGGCGTTACCCCCCCTCACACCCACAGCTCTCTCAGCATCTCTGAACTTAGTTTACTTAAGTTCAGAGACGCCGAGGGAGAACTGACAATGCATGTCAGTCAGCATGACGTCGGACAGTGGGCGGTCCAGTGTCATGTTGACTGACATTGTCAGACCAGGCAGGGACAGGCAGCACTGCAGCACAAGTGCGCATGAGTGGGAACGGTGCGCGAATTTTTCGCCCATGCCCAGTCATGCGCACTTGTGTTTTCACTGACTTGCGCATGCCCATTAGGAGCCCCTTGGTCTCCTAATGGGCAGGCGGCGGGCGAAGAGTAAGCTGTGCCCTCAGACAATCCTGGTGCTGCAGCAGTGCCAGGATTGGCTGAGGGGTTGCCACTCCAGTGCTGTTGAACTCAAGATGTGCCATTGCCAACGCGGAGCAAAGGCGGTCAGGTAAGTTTATGTCTTAATTTTATTCTCCCTCGGCCCCCCAACCCCACGTGACCCCCGCCTTGCGAGATGTGCTCTGTCGGAAGTCACTGCTTGAGTTTGTTCCCCTACTTTCTTAAACATGCCTTCCCCACGGCGGAATTTCCCAAGGGGCAAGGCCGAGGGTTAAGGCTCGGCCTTTGGGGACAGGCGAAACGGGCAGAGAAGGAAAAGAACTCTGTCTTTTCCTTCGTGCCCAAAGAAGACAAGGACAGTGTCCAGTACTCCCGCTGCTGGCACCTGTCCCCCCTCCTTTGTTCCCCATCTTCCCTCTCTGTCTCGCTCCTCCTCATGTAGTAAAAACTGGTCCAAGACTTCAAGAAACAGGTATTACCTTCTTTTTCCTCCTTTCGTTTATTTGCTTTCTTGTGAAATGGATCCAAAAAAGAAAAACACTTGCTGGAAACGTAGTCTTTTGCTGACAGTTTTCAATTTCTAAGTGCAGCCTCAGAGTAGAGAGAAATAAAACATTCAAAATATGAAAAATAACTAACTAAGTAAAGCAAGGTGGCCATATTGATTTATTCACACCTAAACACATTAGCGCCACATTACAGTGTTTGTCAGTGAAGCCCTACTTTTGTCGCCTCCTCGCTCTTTGAACAACCATGTTTTCCCTGGGTGGGAAAGCACACTATTCCTGGAGGTACTGAAATACCTGCTTGTTGGGTGCGTGCATTGGAAAACAAAATGCATACTGCGGCTCTGTATTCACAAACGTGGTCTTTTGAAACCATTCTGCTTCATTTTGTAATGATATAAACAATGGGCATTAGGTCAGCTCCGTTACTCTCAACGTTCCTTTCTGCACCCTCGTTCCCTTATGTCACTGTTTCCTTCTCTTTCTATTCCCCGGTTAACTGACTTTTCTCTCTTGCTCTGGGGGTGAAGGCCAATGATGAGAAATACGCCCCGGACCAGACACCGGACCTTAAAAGAGTGGCAGCGCTAAGCGCCCACCACCGCAATCACCGGTACATATTAGGCGCTATAGTAGAGTGTAGAGATAGTTCATCCGATTCTTGTGTGAGATGTGCTCTGTCGTAACTACTTGTCATTTGCTATGACGGGGAATGGAGGTGCGGAGACAGAGAAAGAGATGAGGGAGGAAGGTATACTGAGATGTAGGGAGGGATAGCAAGCAAGTTGGATGTGACAGCAACAAGATAGGAAGAGATAGCAAGATAGGGAGAGGAGAGTATGGGGGGTTGCGAGACAATGGAAGGGGCAGCAAGAGGCAGTCACCGGGCAGTGTCAGCAGCACCCAGCCAGTGACAGAGGAGGGGAGATGCTGAGATAGCTTTAGAGATAAGGTAGGAAAGGATACTTAGATGATGGGAAAGTGAGAGTGTCACTGGAAGAGAATGACGCCAATAGAGCAGCGAGCAGCCACTTACAGGTGAAGGTGGTGAATTCTGGGAGAGAGATAGGTAAAGAGAAAAGTGACAGTTCACAGAGGAACTTTCACAATTGCTTTATTAACCTTCCTGCTTTCTCAAATTTGCTTGAAAGTGCACAATTTTTCTTCTCTTTTTTCAAAATTTTCACAGGAAGAGAATCGCAACGAACCCCCCTTATGGTGATTCGGGCGCGCTCGCTACGCTCGCTCGCAACAGTGCAGTATCCCAATAATTTTACGCCTCACCACTTTCAAATGTCACCAGCCGCCCCTAATTTTACCCCCTCATATGTGGAGAACTGTTCGTAGAGTCGATGACCACGCAAATCTTGGGGATGTTTGGAAGGAGCTAGAAAGGATTGATGCGGAAAGGGAAACTGCGCAGAAACCACATGAACTGATTTTAGATCTTCCAAAAGCCATCGTAGTTAAATTGAAAACCCTCATTCCTCCTAAAAAAGAGATTGGACTGTTTTAGCATCCTGTAAGCAAAAGGCAGATGAATCGGTCTCCGATTTCTTTACACATTTTGAGGAGGCATTCCATGGCTTTAGTGGCCAGTCATTGACAGATGACACAGGCAGGCATCTGGTTGTTGACAAATTTGTCGCGAACATGTTGCAAGGAATAGCTAGTCGCCTAAAGGCCTGCGAAAGTTCGTGGACTACGTCCTCCCCTGTTTCTCTCCTGACTATGGCTCAGTATTACGAACGGCAGGAATTAGAAGCTAAGGGTAATGAGGATAAGAAAAACAAGGAGCTGAAAACAAAGGTTATGATTGCTCAGGTTTATGGTCCCTCTTATGATAATAGTGGTCGAGGCGGCCGTGCAATGTACCGCATTGGTATACCCCCTTTTTCCCTAGTTACTTTGTCTGCTGATCAGTGCGCTTATTGCAGGGAGATTGGGCATTGGGCTTATGAGTGTCCGCAACGGCATCCTTTACTGTATCAGCGTGGTTGGAGACAAATGAGAGGCCGCCCAGAGACCCCAGGACGTAGGGGAGGTATGGATGATCGTGCTAGATTTGAGGCTGGTGGGCGTCCTCCGACTCCTTCAAATACGTTTGATAGGCGTAATCAATATCAAATATCTGACTATTTGAATCTGGATTTTCAGGGCTCTGCTTATGCATAGGACTGCCTAGGACGGGGTAAGGAATCAGTTGAAGTCCCAGTAGATCAGATGGGTCCCTATGTCCACGCACATGTGTTGGGTTCTACTGATCGGTTTCTGGTTGATACTGGAGCTACTCATAGCGCCTTGTCTAAACAATTGGTTCCAAGGGCTCCCCTGTCTGGCTTAACCATTACATCGATAGGTTTCGATGGGACACCTTCCCTTAGCCCACTGTCACAACCACTTGCATTCCATGTTGATAAATTCACTGCTCCATATCCATTTCTGCTTTCCCCTAACGCACCTGACAATCTTGTGGGTCTTGATATGCTCAAGTATTTTAGGGCTACGATACGTTGTTCCACAGAAGGTGTGCGTGCTATTTTGAATGATAACTAGCCAGTGATTGAGAAAACCTGTCTTATTAGGGAGGATATTGCATTGGCTTCACTCCCTAGTACTTTTGCCACTTCAGACACTGATGTAGGGCAAATGGTTATTCCACCAGTGCATATTAGTGTCAAGGAGGGTGCTTTGTTGACACGATTGCCTCAATACAAAATTTCTCGAGAAGGTGAAGAAGCACTTGTATGCATTGTTCATGATCTGGTTGAAGTAGGAGTTGTGTAAGAAGTCCCTTACAATGTTTGCAATAGTCCTATTCTACCTATCTTGAAGAAAGACACTGATACTAAGATTTACAGGTTCATCATTGATTTACGAGAGGATAACAAGATTGTAGTACCACAATACCCGGTGGTTTCTGATATTACGACACTCCTTACCATGATTCCTCCAACTGCGACCACCTTTTCCGTGGGCGATTTAAAGAACGCTTTCTTTTCAAATCCTATTCATCCTGACAGCCGATATTTGTTCGGTTTCACTTTGAATAATCGATCGTACAGATTCTGTAGAGTTCCCCAGGGATACACAGAGAGTCCTAATATTTACAGCCAAGCATTGAAAAGACAGCTTGATTCTTTCCCCTTGTCCACGGGAATGGCTCTCATACAATATGTCGATGACATCTTGTTGGCAGGTGATACGCCTAAACAGTGTGAAGAAGGTACAATGTCTTTGCTTTCATTTCTTGCATCACACCATCATAAAGTATCACAAAAGAAATTGCAGTATTGTAGACCGAAGGTGACTTATTTAGGTCACCTTCTGTCTAAGGAGGGACGTGCACTCACACCAGATCGCATTCAAGCTATTTTAGACACACCAGTGCCCCGTACTCAGAAAGATGTCCGTGCATTCATTGGTCTTACTTCTTTTTGTATGCAATGGATGTTAGGGTTTTCACATATTGTTAAACCCCTGTTGGCTCTTTTGACTAAAGATACTCCAATGCCCCTTCCATGGACGACTGAATGCCAGAATGCTTTCCAACAATTGCAACAAGCCCTTTGTTCTGCACCAGTATTAGGCACTCCGGATTACACCAAGGCTTTTACACTCTATGTACACGAAAGAGCTGGTTGCGCACTTTCAGTATTAGTACAGACACACGGTGATAAGCAGCGTCCTTGTGCATATGTTTCAGCTGTTCTCGATCCAGTTGCTCGTGCATTTCCTGGGTGTTTCCGCTCTGTTGCAGCGGCAGTTGTGTCTATACGTCAGAGTGAAGGGATAGTTTAGTCACACAGACTATTGGTGTTAGTATCCCATGCAGTTGATGCCCTTCTGAACCAAACCAAAACGCAGCACTTAACTAGTGCTCGATTGACAGGATATGAATTAACACTCTTGGCCCCTCATATCACTTTAAAAAGGTGTTCAATCTTGAATCCAGCTACTTTGTTGCCGTACCCAGTGACTCAGTCTCAGCCACAGGAGTCTCATGATTGTATATTCCTTACTGAGGAACAGACAAAGGGTCGTGTCGATTTGCAAGACACATCCCTTTCAAGTGTTGATGGGGAACTATGGGTTGATGGGTCCTGTTTGAAGTTATCAGATGGTACAACGTCAGCTGCATATGCAATTACAACACTTCAGATGGTAGCTGAGACAGCTCGTATTCCACAGAAGTCAGCTCAGGCAGCTGAGCTAATAGCTTTGACACAAGCGTGTGAACTTAGTACTGACTTGTCTGTGAACATTTATACAGATAGCCGCTATGCTTTCAGAGTGTCTCATGATTTTGGGCTACTCTGGAAGGAGAGGGGCTTTCTTACATCCCACGGGATGCAAATAATGCATGGAGAATTAGTACATAACCTCTTGAATGCTTTAACATACCTGAAGAGAATAGCAATTGTTAAATGTAGCGCACACAAGAAAGTAACTGATAAGATAGGACAAGGCAATGCTTTTGCAGACCACACAGCACATGAAACTGCCATGCAGCGAAGCACCACGTCTATGTACGTAGTGAAGTCACAGGCTGAACGCTGGCATGATACCAGACAGGAAGTGCTAGATCTGCAGAGATCTGCTTCTGCAGAAGAAATTGAGCAATGGTCTAAGGAGGGAACATTGGACGATGAGGGCTGTTGGAGGAATAAAGAGATGAGCAAATGGAGATTGCCTACAGCCTATTTATAACCTATGATTTATATGGCACATGGGCCGGCACATGTTGGAGCCTCCTCGATAACGAAATTCTCACGCAAGTTTGGGAGCATCCAGAAATTGCCGGCACAGCTAAAAAGATGGTGCAGTCTTGTCTGATTTGTCTTCAGCATAATCCTGGTAAAGGGACACGAACTCCTACAGGAGGGTTTGCTACACCAACCGCACCTTTTGAAGTTTTGCAAATGGATTACATCCAGCTTGAGCACTGTAACAACTTAAAGTACGTTTTGGTAGTGGTATGTGCCTTCAGTAAATGGATAGAGGCATACCCTACGAAGGACAATACAGTTCTCACTACAGCAAAGGTACTTTTGAAGGAATTCTTCCCTAGATTTGGTGTTTGTAAACTTTTGTGGAGTGATAACGGACCCCATTTTATTGGGCAAGTTGTTGAGTATGTCCTGAAGGGGTTAGGTATCAAGCAGAAATTTCATGCTGCTTTCCATCCACAATCAGCAGGGCTAGTGGAACAGTATAACGCCACACTTAAATTGAAACTGGCTAAAATACAGGCTTCCACGTCTTTGAAATGGCCTGATGCACTATCCATAGCACTGTTGTCCATTAGATCAGTGCCACATTCGCGATCTGGTCTTACACCATATGAGGTGGTATTCGGAAGGCCTATGAACATTTGGAGAATTCCTAAACCACGTCCCATACATGATGTACCATGTGTATTGATGAGTGACTACCTATCACAATTGACTGACAGTTTGATTTCTATTCATCAACAGGTTCGAGAAGCTCTTCCTGATAGGTCTGCAGGTGAAGGCCATGGACTTCGGCCTGGAGACCAGGTGATGATCCGATCATTCCAGAGATCGAGCAGTTTGGAGCCGAGGTGGCGCGGCCCGGAGCAGGTGCTCCTTTCGATGAGAACTGCGGTTCGAGTGACGAACAGGAGGAACTCGGTGCACTACACCCACTGCAAGAAAGTGCCTTCTACCTTGGTGGATCCTGCTGCCTTGATTGACCATCGGGACATCCTGGATACAGAGAGAGGTCAAGCCATATCACCTGACGAACCTGAGGAAGTCTTCTCGGACCACACGATCTCTGGTATATCCCGATACCAACTGAGACCCCGGAAAGAACCTTCATTGTTGAAAAAGACTGGTTGAGCTACCGTCCTGGGTTTGTGAAAAGGGGCTGATGTGGCAAGGGAGTCCTACATAGTGACACCCGTCTTGACTCTCAGTGAAGAAATCAACAGCTGCCCAGGACTTTTGAGCTCCAACGATTATTTCAGCGACAAAGTGATTATGCCTGTGGAGAAATCAATTGCTGTGAGGATGTGTAATAAGAAAGCATTATGCATTGCAGGATTTGTTGTCACTGTGGTTGCTATGGCAGTGATAACTTGGGTTGTAGAGGAAGTGGCTTCTGCTCGACAACTGTTGATTGCCATTACTCCAGTACCAGCTGAACACCATTTCTTTACTCTCCCATATCATGAGCAGAAGCATAGACAATCTTATCTGAACAACACGTTCATCCAGATGTTACACCACACCCACAATGCTACAAATACTACTGACTGTTGGGTGTGTGGGATGATATCTGCTCACCAGAAGAAGGGAGGAACACCTTTCATTCCTCTTCCCTTCTTCCATAATGGTACTTGTCATGCCTGGCTTGCCCTTCTAATCGCTTCTCAAAATGCTAACATTACTAGTATGGCTGTAGGAAGAATAAATTATCATCTCAATAAAGTGTATTACCCAGATGAAGATGGCAATCCACAAGCTAAAGGAACTAAATGGGAGTGGGAGGAGTACCGACCCGGAAATGTTTCTACGCCTTATGTTTTCCCAAATATGCGAACTACCAAGGGGAATGGACCATTTGTAATATTCGTTACTAGAGCCCAAGCAGACTTGTGTATAAGCAGTGTTGGGAGAATCCCAGTATGAAGAAGTGAATGTACTCTGGTTTTGACTATGGAAGGTGTCAACCATAGTAGTTTCATGTTCTCACATAACACCTACTTCGTCTGCGGTTACAAGGGATACTACCATCTACCTGTTGGATGGTCCGGAGTATGCTACATGTCCTTTTTGTTACCTCCTGTGTTTTTGGCACCAGCGTCATATCACAAAGACTATCGACTGTTTAATGATATCTCTAAGAACAGATATAAGAGGACAATAAGCAATGAGGAGGTGGACCAAACTGATACTGCATTACAGCAATATGTCGATTTCAATTTGGGACTGTTCTTCTATGTCGGTGCTGCTCTAAACAGCAGGAAAATCAGACGGTTGACTCGTGTTGTGGAAGCTGTTACCAACCAGACAGCCATGGCACTTGGGAACATTACAGAGGAACTACAAATTGCAAGGATTGTGGTGCTTCAAAATTGTATGGTCTTCGATGTAACCTTGGCTGATCGAGGTGGTGCATGTCGCATCATCGGAAGTAGTTGTTGTGTTTACATTCCAGATCATTCTCCTTCAGTTTTTGATGCGATCTCCAAACTACACAAAATTGCTGCTGAAATCCATGCAGATACTGGCACATGGACTTTCTCCAGTTGGTTCTGGACGCTACTTGCTACCTGGGGCAGGAAGTTATTAACTGTCCTGTGTGTAATATTTATAACTTTATTGACATGCTGCTTCTGTATACAATGTGGTCCACTGCTTTGCTCCACCTGTATTACTGCCTGTATACCCGATAAACGCAATGTTGCACAAATGAATGCCCAGAAAATATTAGATAAGGAAATTAATAATATGATGCAAATTGATGTACAAGATGTATACAAGGACTATCCTAGATCATAAATGTCTTCAGCTAATGCTAAAAGGATCATCTGTGGAAAATTGACAGTGATCGGTATTAGCATTTAGCTGAAGGCATCTTGTTTCCAGCAGCCATTTTGTCTGCCATGTGCTCACCACGTGCTGTTTCCTTCTTCACTGTTATTTACCCTTGTGCTCTGTTTAAAGGACTGGCTATACTTAGACTCTGCTACTCTGCACATGCGCAGAGGAATCTGTAACTGTCCATACATCTGTTTTTAGTCTGTATCTGTCAGGTTGTTTCTACCGGAGTCGGCAACTGCTAGCTCCTCCTTTACTGTTGACTGTGCATTTCTGTATGACCATCTATGTGTGTAATTCTCCTATGTGTGCTTGTACCACCCACTTTTGAGCCCCTGTGTGGGTATAAAAGACCCATGGTTCTTCTACTCCTTGTGCTACTTCCTACACTACTGAAGGGTGTTGTGTGAATGTAGTTCCACCTCATGAATAAATCTTTCCTTTAACCTTTCATCTTCCGTGACAGCTTCTATTTACTTGTCTGAGGACTTGCGTGCAGAGAAGGGTGAACCCCTAGCACTGGTAGGCCTGGCTGAGGCCCACTTCTACAATGACACACCCAGTTACCTGCAAAGGATGACATGGATACCTACCATAATAGGATACATTTCTCATGCACCACATGGAGTACATCACATCAGCACCTCAGTATTCAACATTGGAAATCCAGCATTATAACTGCAAGTTCATGGTAAACATAATCAACATAATGTACAGCTAAATCACATTCACAAGGATAAATACTAATGCTTTATTCAGCAAAATTGAAATGCAAATGCAAAGTCCTTTCAAAACAAAGGCCAACGGCCAGTCCATATTCAAATGTCAACAATGTGATTTGAGTGACAACTGTCACACGTTGCTTGCCTGCACTGGTAAGGACAGGGGACATCCACTCGGAGGGGCATACATGGAGGCAGGCCAGGCACCGCAGGGACAGGGTCAGGGCTCAGCAGAAGGAGGCAGTGAAGGGGTGGTGGATGCAGGAGAGTCACTGGCCACTGCAGTGGAGGTGTCTGACATAGTGGGTGCAGTCACAACTGTGGGGCACAGGTCAGATGGGGTGGGTGCCGACACAACTGCAGTGGGCAGGTCAAATGGAGTGGACTGGGTCCCCACTGCAGTGCCCAAGTCAGACGGGGTGGTCGCTGACTCCACTGCAGTGCCCAACTCCATGGGAGCGGAATGGGGTTCAGGTGAGGTCGGCAGAACAGAGGGGGGGCCACGGTCCCCACACCAGTGGCACAACCAGTCTGTCCGGGGAGGCTGGGGGTGGAAGAGCAAGTGGTAGGGGGGGGAGGGCCGGAGCATTTTGGGGATGGTGTATCTGTGGGAACCTGGGGCAGGGTGTGGCGGGGAAACCTTTGGAGTGGTGGCCTGGGGGATGGAGCACGGACACTGTGTCGTGGAGCTGCGGGCAAGGGTGGGGTCTTGCTCTTCTGGCTCCTGGGGGAACTTGCGGGTGGGGGCCTCAGTCTGACCACCTGTGGGTGGGTGTGAGGGTCATTCCCCTCTGTGTGTGGGGACTTCCTCTTCCCCTTGTAAGCTGGATCTGCTGGATCGGTGGGGTGGAGGCCAAGGTCACAGAGGAAGAGCTTCTTGGGAGATGGGGTTGCAGGTGAGGCAAGGGAAGGGGTCTTGGAGTGAGAGGTATCGGAGGACTGCGGAGTGGTTGTGGATGCCTGTTTGTGTATTTGCAAACCATCCCCTGTGAGTGTGGTATCAGTCCCCTGAGGTTGCTTGTGTGCACATCTAGACCTTGGTTTGGGTGTTTGTGTGCTGCCTGTGTCTGTGGGTTTGGGTGAATGTGCTGGTGTGTGTGTGCTTGGGGCAGGTAGGGTGCTAGTAATCGTGGATGGGGCAGGAGTAAGAGGGGTGAAGGACTGTTGGAGGAGGGACACTGCTGCCATCTAGGAGGAGGCCAGGGACTGATTGGTCCTCTATAGGGCAGACATGCCCGATGAAATGCCCTCCATGAATGACACCAGTTGTGTCAACAGACTGGTGTGTGCATGGAGGACACTCAGCATTGATGTCTGCCCTACATGGATCTGTCGAAGCAAGTCCACAGACTCCACACTCAGGGCAGCAGGGTACACAGGGGCAGGGGGTGCGGTGCCTGGCAAAAAGGAGACATGCTCACGAACACGGGAGCCTCCATGGACCTCTGGGATGGGAACCGATGGGAGGGTGGTGATGGTGGTGGTGGCTGCTGACACCCGCCTCCACAAGGGAGTCATCCTCCAAGCTGCTGTAGCCCTCAGCTGGGGTGGATGGTGCTGAGGACTCCTCAGTGTTGCTCCACTCACCCTCCGTGTAACTGGGTCCCTCCAACTCTTCACTTTCTGCCCCAGTCTGGCTCTGTGGCTCCTCCTGGTCCGTGGAGCTGTCCCCTCCTGTGGCCGTGGATGTATCTGGATAACATTAGGAAAAAAAGAACATCAATCACCTGCACTGACAGCACACACCACAGTGAATACAGCACATCACAGGGCAAGCCCTGGCATCATCAGCTGAACACTGCTCAAAGCGCTCACACTGTTTAGAATAAGCCAATTGTCAGTCTCCCCATCAACCATGGCACTCATATTCCTCCTGGACTTGCACCCATATGTCTGTTGTATGTTGGATGCTAATACCCCAGTGTGCAGACATGCACCACCTACACATTTGCTGGACATGCAAGTGAACAAATAGGAGTATGTTACTATACACACATCACATCTCTTGCCACTGACGCAGGACAGGTGTCAGGAAGAAGGGATGGCCAGAGTCTCATTTCACATGCTTGTGATGCATACCAGCAACACACACTATGATGTTCTCATGTCCTGATAGTCAATGCCACAATGGGGTGCATGGAGCACATTTGACCCCAATGCAGGATCACTCATAGCAAGTTAAATGCCATGGTGCAGGCATGCCTGGAAAGTCAGTCATCACTGTCTTGTCACAGGGGCAGGGCATCCAGACAACAACAGTATGCACTGTGTCACAATCATAGGTCATGTGTAAAGCAAACTCTGCAGCTGACAAGTGCGCTTGTCCACCCCCTGCAAACAACATATACCGGATCCAGATGACCTCACATCATACAAAACAGACATATGAGTCTCTGCGAACACAACTCCCTGTACATGAGCACATCACAGTCTGATGTGCATGAAACACAGCTGCCTGAAGTTCACAGTTGCATACACCATTGTGCACTGTCAAGTTATCACACACCTATATGTTACACAGGTCTTGTCTCTTATAGTCACATCTCAGATGTCCTGCTGACCCTCAAACTCATGAACATCCCAGTTGTCCTGAAAAGGAAGCCACACCACAATGACACAGAGGCAGACATCTGAAGGCACATGTCACTAAGCACAACCTGTAAATTGATACACAGGAGTGGGATTGCAGAGTGTTTCTAAATGCCCTTGAGTAGGCATGACTGCCCAGGTCTACGTGAAACAATGTATAGCCCTGGACAGTAGTCAGGTGGCTAAGCAAGTGTGACACACTTGATAAACATACTCCTGAGGCCCAAAGTTTGGAGTCCCCTGCTGCATGGGTGTGTTTGAAATATCCCACGCACATGTGGTGAGTCAGACCAGCAATTGGAACACATATCAAGGGCACACACAGATCACATGTCAGATCTCAGGCATTGTGTAAACAATTGATCCACCCATGAAACACACAACAGAGTCACGGTAACAGATGCTGTACAGAACCTGAAGCATTGCTGACTGCAGGGACACAGTGCCCTAGTGACACAAGCCACAGACTGTAGGGTCCACACTTGTGGATCAGATGAGGAGGGTGCATCACATAATTGAGTGACATGAGTCCTGGACTACAAGACCTACGTAATGTAGAAGTGTGACCAGACCAAAAGACTGCAAATAGCATGTCAGACATAGTACACAGATTAGGCATGGACTTACCCCATCCTTGCTGCTGTCTGGCCTTCAGCTGCCCATCCAGGTCCAGGAAGACCACCACCAGAATCCTGAGCATGTGGGGGGTCAGGGTCCGGTGCCCGCCCCTTCTGCGAGGAGGCGACAGCTTCAGCTGGAGCCTTGCGATCCTCCGGGTCCAGCCCCGAAGGTCCTGTCACCTCTTCTGGCAGTTGCGGATCTGGCGCTTGTAGACCCCCACTGATCGAACTGCCTGGGCGATGGTCAGCCAGATCTCCTGCTTCTGGTGGGAATCACCCTGTAAGGATGACAAAGTTAAAAGTCCTTTAACACACATGCCCCATATTTGTGCTGCACATAGTTGGATATACATGTTGTCATCATAAGGAAAAATTAGTTACACAGGTAGTGCACCCATGGAAATGGACCAATGACCTGCATGTCTGACATGTTAACATTGCCTGGGAAGTTGAAGCTTGCACAAATGCACTTTTGCTACAGAACACCTGTTCATTACATGTACCTACACACTTTGGGGGTTGAAAGTACTCAGTGAGTACGCTTGCCACTGGTGTACACACTGCTAGTACTACTTGTCAGAGAACATGCTCAATTAGGAAGGCAGTGGACTGCACACTCACCTGCTCCCCTGGTTTCCCATACAGCTTTCAGTACTGTGGAAGGAGCCCGTCCAGCAGGGCCTTGTTCTCCTCCTCAGTGAAGGCTGGGGCCCTCTCCTGAGTACGTGCCATAGCAGTAGCCAGAGGATGCAGAGACAGCAGCAGTGGTAGCAGAGATGTGGTCCAGTAGCATGTTGTGCAGGCAAGTGAGCTCCCTGGAAGCCAGCCAGCCTTATATCTGTGCTGCAGAGGCAGAATCTGTGCCATGTGTCCCAAGTGATAGGTCCAACACGGTTGCATTCCATGAATCTGGCCAATCCATGGAATTGTACGACTCGTACACGTCTTCCACATCGTTCAAATCTTCACCTTCATAAAACCCTAGAAATTGCAACATTGTTGTAGGCATCCAACTGAGTTTCCAGCACACAACTCGTACAAGTTTTGAATCCGCATCTGTCTCCATGACAGTCCAGAGCCAATGGGTGCGCACCGCTCGGTCAACTGACTGTACACCGCGTAGTTTAAAAATCCACATGCACCCGTCTCCATACGATTCAATGGCCAAGGCGTGCGCAGGGTTCGGTCCATGCCTGCACGATGCGTATGCATGATAGTCACTCGCATCGGTTCTCATTGCAGTCAATGGCTAAGCGTACGCATGGCTCGATCCAGAACTGTGCAATGCGTACGTATTATAGACACCCGCATCGGTTCTCATTGCAGTCAATGGCTAAGTGTACGCACGGCTCGGTCCAGAACTGTTCAATACATACGCTTGTTTGTCACCCGCATCGGTTCTCATTGCAGTCAATGGCTAAGCGTACGCACGTCTCGGTCCAAAACTGTGCAATGCGTACGCATGATATTCATCCGCATCGGTTCACATTGCAGTCAATGGCTAAGTGTACGCACAGCTCGGTCCATGCCTGCATGACACGTATGCATGATAGTCACCTGCATCGGTTCTCACTGCAGTCAATGGCTAAGTGTACGCACGGCTCGGTCCAGAACTGTGCAATGCATAAGCATGATAGTCACCCGCATCGGTTCACATTGCAGTCAATGGCTAAGCGTACACACGGCTGGGTCCATGCCTGCACGACGTGTATGCACGATAGTCACTCGCATCGGTTCTCATTGCAGTCAGTGGCTAAGCGTATGCACGGCGCGGTCCAGAACTGTGCAATGCGTACGTATGATAGTCACCTGCATTGGTTCTCATTGCAGTCAATGGCTAAGCATACGCACGGCTGACTCCTGAACTGTGCAATGCGTCTCTGTAGAAGTCACCTGCGTCAGTTGACACTGATGTGACTTTTTGATGGCTTCCACACACAATTACTTGCCAGGGACTCAGGTGCACACCTACCACACTACAGCATGTGCCACACTGTGTCCCATGGCATGTAAAGGCTGCATTACCTGTGTGTGTAGGGGGGCAACATTTGGTTTGTTGTGTGGCACTTTGGTGCAGCCACTCCCAGGCTGTGCATGTGTTCATAGGGAAAGAATCCTTTGTGTGTTGTGCACATTACCACTGTGATGTGGAACTGTACAGTTATGGGCATGAGTCATGGACACAGTTGCAGGTTGGATATGTTTAGGACATGTCGCATACACCCTGAGTCCTGGGTGGGATGGTATGTACGTCACAGTGAGACCCATAGCCACAATTCTGATGTACACCCACAGTCTGTGTGCATGTTGTGTCTCAGATGTGTCTGATCAAATGTGCCCAATGGGAGACAGTCTCCACATCCATGTGGTTTGTGCATCAACATTGATGTTGTGTGTGTGTCTATGAGACGTCCATGTAGGGCCTGCAGAGACAACAGTAGCCACTACTTGTGGGACTCATGGTTGTTTTGTGGAGTGTACATGATACGCCATGTCATGCCAGTGTCCATGTGGCAATACAGGGACCCTGAGTATCTGCATGTCAAAGAGCAGTGATGCCTGGGAGACATCAGGCCTCACTTGTCATTGTGGTGTGTGTTTGTAACGTGACAGCAGTACATAGGTACTGTGACACAGCCTAATGATTGGCCATTGCACTACATGAAACTTAAGTAGACATGTGGACTTGAGATGTGAGGTGATGGGCATGTATGTGACATATGTGTCCATACCCAACAGCACACAACTCAGTACATTGTGTTTTGTCATGATGTATCATGTGATATTTTGCTTGGTCATAGCCACATGGGTGGATGAATCAACCATCTTCCTTTGTTCATCTCAGTAGTGCAGTGCACCAGCTGTCCATAGACCGTTCCCAGACCTTGAAACATGCAGGAACGCGACTGCATCCGACGGTACAGCTTCACCAGGCCACTGATTGAGGAGTTGGCGGAGCAGTTGGCACCACATCTGCTACCTGGCCGGACATACCCTACAGCACTGACCCCAGAGGTGAAGGTGATGACAGCCCTGCACTTCTTTGCTACTGGTACCTTCCAGTACACTGTGGCTACTGCTGGTGGTATGTCGCAAACTATGTTCAGTCGTGTGCTACACGATGTCTTGGAGGGGATGTTGCATTTCCTTGACCTGTACATCAAGTTACCTAGCCCAGGTCAACTCACTGACAGAAAGGATGCTTTTTATACACTGAGGAGGATGCCGAACGTCATCGGATCTATTGATGGTACATATGTGGCCCTGGTACCACCATGGGCACATGAGCAGGCATACCGGAACAGGAAACATTTCCACTCCATCAATGCTCTGGTGGTATGTCTTGCAGACATGTGTATCACACATGTGTGTGCACGTTTCCACGGTTCTGCGCACAATGCCTACATAATGAGGAGTAGTCGCATTGCAATGCTGATGTCAAGATGCCAAACCAGCGTACTTGGCTTGTTGGTGTGTACTGACTGTTTGCCATTGTGTGTGTTTGGCAATGTTGTATTCCACCCTCTTTCAAAACTCAGCTAATTGTTCAATTGTTTGTATGTAGGTGACTCCAGACACCCCAACATGCCTTGGTTGCTGACACCCCTCAGGAACCCTGTGACACCAGCCCAGATACCCTACAATGAGGCACATGGTCGGACCAGGAGGGTGATTGAGCGGATCTTTGGTCTCCTGAAAAGCCGCTTCCGCTGCCTAGACAAGACCGGAGGGGCCCTCCCATATGACCCTGCAAAGGTGTGCAAAATTATCCTTGTATGCTGCATGCTACACAACATGGCAGTGCGGAAGAAGTTGCCTTTCATCCAGGATAACGATGACCTACATCCGCCACCTGTGGAGGATCCAGGCCTGGGCCATGATGCCAGTGATGATGATGATGAGGGTGACGTTCGCACACAGCTCATCAACAACTTCTTTACCTGAATGCGAGTTTGTAGGGTTGTTATGTCAATGTCTTGAGTTAGCCTGAAATGTGTTGGGGCTGCTCTGTTTCTGTTTGAGTATGTCTGTGTGCCACTTGACTGGATGCATGCAGTGATGTGTCCTTTCAGGTGGTCTGTACTCCACAATAGTGTCGAACTGCTAACTTGTTTCTGTGTAGGTTTCTTTTGACATGTTTTGTGCATATGGATCCACACCAGTGAGCTGATGGTCCACCGGAGTCTGGGACAGGGACTCCTCTTCATTTGCTGCTGTGTCCCCAGAACAACCTGTGTTTGGAAGAGACACACAATGTAAGTTATGTTTCTACAGACATCAATGGTTCACATACATGACATTTGCTAATGTACGTCAGGATGTGTGCCTGTACACTGCTTTGTCCAAAGTTGTCACGGACTGAGATTGATATTGTTGTGGTACATTGCCCAGCCAACATGAAGCATTTCAATCTGCATGTCGAAGTGCGTGCATGACCAGCTCATTTATAGATTTGGCTGTACATGGCCATTACTACTCAAGGGTCATCACGTTGCTGACACAGGTGTGTCATCCCTGTACACATTTGACCTTTAACAAGGACATACGTGCAATTCCACTGAGCATATGTTGTAAGATTGGGGCATGTGTGGTAGCAGATTTTGCTAGTCTTTGTGTGTCACATTGGGGTTTTGGTACGACATGGTCACAGTCCGGTATGCCTGTGATCTCTTGGGAGAATGTAATTTTTTTACAGTGTTTCTAGTTCCCATCTCATTTCATACAAGTGATGATGTCACCATCGTTAATGAGTCTGGTGCTGAGTTTTGTACGTGCATATGTGATTTGACCATGGTGACATGGATTGGGCAAGGAAGCACTCTGGCTTTTCAATGCTCATGACAGTGAGAGCCGGTGTTTTGTGTGTTGCGGTTTCGCTTCTGTGAGTAGCATGTCTCCTCCAATGCAGTCCAGGTTAGACCTTGTGTCTACAGTGTCTATGTCAGTGAGTGGTGTGTTGTGTCAAGGATGCATATGTTGCAGCACGATGTAGGAGTGGAATGCAGCTCACAACAGCACCGAGTGGGAATGAGACCATGCTATGGTGTCGGCTATATTGGTGTGTCCATTCACTGTCAGATGTCCCCTGCCAATGATATATATGTGAGTTCCTGGGTGTTTTGTGCAATGTACTATATATGGATCTCCACACTTGTCATCTGCAAGACACACCCCCACAGCCAGGCCAGGGGGCACCCCTGGACACTGCATCCTCAGACAGTGAGTTTGAACATATGGTTGCAATGGCTGTGTGTGCGAACGTGTTTGGGTTGGCCAGTGCATATATGTAATTTTCAGCCACATCATTTATCAGGCCCATGTGTCAGACATCTTGCCCGGGCATTATCTTTGTGAGTGACTGGTACCATGTGTGCAATGTGTTTTAGCATAGAAGGTGTGTGTATGGCCAGCATCTGTGTTATTTGTTTTCAAGTCAGGACCTCCTTCTCCCCCAGGCCAGTTATCCCATCATGAAGCATGCCACCATTGCAGTGGGTGCAGGTTAAGTTTCAGGATGTCAGTCAGTGCAGTCCTGGTTTTTGTTGGTGCCCAGTTCCCAGCAGGGCCTTGTGCTCTCCACAACAGAGCCAGTGTCAGACATCTTGTAAGTCCATTTCCACTCCCAGTGAGGTGAGCATGGTTCAGTGTGAGGTTGCTGGGCCATGTGGGTGGGTGGGGATTGTCTGTGACTGCACCTCCCATCATGCTTTTGGCTACACCCCCCTTCACAGCATGCTCATGCTTCCTTCCTTTTGACTCTGCTTCCCTGTGAGGGAGTGTGACAACAATGGCAAGATGGCTGACTGTGCAGTCCTGGTGTTTGTTGGTGCCCAGTTCCCAGCAGGGCCTTGTGCTCCCCACAACAGAACCCAGTGTCAGACATCTTGTCAGTCCATTTCCACTCTGTGTGAGGTGAGCATGGTTCAGTGTGAGCTTGCTGGGCCATGTGGGTGGGTGGGGATTGTCTGTGACTGCAACTCCCATCATGCTTTTGGCTACACCCCCTTTCCAACATGCCCATACTTCCTTCCTTTTGACTCTACTTCTCTGTGAGGGAGTGTGACAGCAATGGCAAGATGGCTGAGTGTGCAGTCCTGGTGTTTGTTGGTGCCCAGTTCCCAGCAGGGCCTTGTGCTCTCCACAACAGAGCCTAGTGTCAGACATCTTGTCAGTCCATTTCCACTCCCTGTGAGGTGAGAATGGTTCAGTGTGAGCTGGCTGGGCGATGTGGGTGGGTGTGGATTGTCTGTGACTGCAACTCCCATCATGCTTTTGGCTATACCCCCCTTCCCAGCATGCACATACTTCCTTCCTTTTGACTCTGCTTACCGGTGAGGGAGTGTGACAGCAATGGCAAGGTGACTGACTGTGCAGTCCTGGTGTTTGTTGGTACCCAGTTCCCAGCAGGGCCTTGTGCTCCCACAACAGAGCCCAGTGTCAGACATCTTGTCAGTCCATTTCCACTCTCTGTGCAGTGAGCATGGTTCAGTGTGAGCTTGCTGGGCCATATGGGTGGGTGGGGAATGTCTGTGACTGCAACTCCCATCATGCTTTTGGCTACACCCCCTTCCCAGCATGCCCATACATCCTTTCTTTTGACTCTGCTTCCCTGTGAGGGAGTGTGACAGCAATGGCAAGATGGCTGACTGTGAAATCCTGGTGTTGGTTTAGCTACAAGTCCAAAGAGAGCCCCTGTGCTTCACATGGCAGAACCCAGTGCGGTGTATTTTTGGGTGATATTTCACTACAGTGTGAGTCAATGCATTATACCCGGTGAGTTGTGTAGAGTTTGTGTTGAGGGTTGTGTGTGTCTACACATGCTGGTAAGTATGGTCAGAGCTGTCAGTTCTCCTTCCCACCGGGCCAGACATCCCACCATGAAATGTGCTTCAATTGGAGGGCGTGCAAGTTGGCTTTCAGGATGTCAGGCAGTGGTTTCCTGCTTCTGATTTGCACACAACCCCTACCAGGGCCTTGTGCTCCCCACAGCAGGACCCAGTGTCAGCCATCTTGTCCGTCATTTTCCATTCCCTGTGATGTGGGCATGGTTCAGAGAGGTCTTGATGGGCAAATTGGGAGGGGGAGCATTATCTGTGATTACAAAGTCCATCATGCTTTTGGATACACTCACTTCACCTGCATACCCACTATTCCTTCCTGTCAGTCAACTGCAACGTGAGGTAGTGTGTTTGTGGTGGCAAACTGACAGTGTTTATTTAGCTTTGTTCCACTGCCTTGCTCTATTTGTTGGTAGGTTTATACATGTCATGACACAATTACAAGTCACAATGAGATGGCAGGTATTGTGTTTGTCTGACTAGCATACACATCTTGGAATGATTATCTATTGGTTACTGTGGCTTTGCTAATTGTGCATGGTTTCACTGTCCCCTTGCCACACAATATTGAGTATATTGGTTGTGTACTCACCAGGCTCTGGTATGTCTGATAGACCATGGACGCTCTCTGGTGGTAGGATGTCCCGCACCTTCTCCTCCCAGGACATGAAGTATACTGGTTTGGCAGGAGGGCCACCACCAGTGCGCTGACTCAAGGTGTGATCCTTCTCGATGTGTTTCTTGACCCTCCTGCGCACGTCATACCACCTGTTCTGGATATCATCCTTTGTGCACAACATTGGTGCTTGTGCGTTCACCTTGTCCACGATCCTCGCCCACATCTTTGTTTTCTGTGACACGGGGGTCCTTTGGACCAATGTACCAAACAAATTTGTCTCTACTCTGATGATCTCATCTACCAGCACTTCTAACTCACTATCTGTGAACTTTGGATTCTTTTTTGGGGGCATGGTGATGGGTGGTGGTGGTGAGTGATGTGTGTTTGTGAGGGTGCAAGTGAGGGTAGGTGAGTGTTAGTTTTGCTAGGTGTATGTGTGAGTGCTTTTGGTGAGGTGCTAATGGTGTGAAGGGTGAGTTGTGAGTGTGGTTGTTGTCTGATGGTGTTCTCTGCTGGCTGTTCTCTTGAATTTAAAAAGGATCATGGTAGTGATTGGTGTCCTTTATATAGGTGGAGTTGTGGGTGTGTCTTTGTTCCAAGTTTTTTTTTTGTTGATATTTATTGACTTTGTCATTGCTTGTTTGGTCCTTTTTTTGTATTTTTTGCTTTGGTTTTTCTAGGCATGAAGGAGACGTTCTTCTGACCGAGACGGACGCTGATGTTGGCTCTTGCTGGCTTCTCCGGGTCTTTCACACTGACTTTCTTCGGTGTTTCATACGTGTCGGTTGTGGAGATCTCTATTGCTTCAGGTCCCTGTTTTCTGTGAGTGTCGGTCATGTGGCTTGGGCTCCGTGCGAGTCGGTCTGGTTTTACACACATTGCATCGTACTGCACGGTTAGGACATCGCGGGCACGTGTCGGTCGGGTTCATTCCTGGTGCGTGTCAGTCAGTGCGAATCGTGTCCGGTTTCCATGCGAATCACTGGTTTCCCTACGGCTCGGTCGTACAGCTTGTATTCCGTACGTGTCGGTTGTTATTCACACGCGTTGCATCATACTGCACGGGTCGTACGGCGCCGGTCCGTGACGGGCGGTCTCCATTCCCGGTCCGTTTCGGTCGGTACGTTTTGCGGCCGGAATATATATATATTTCGGCAACTGATCAGATGAAAATATTGGCACCAATTTTTCCCACTTACATTCATTTTTTTTCAATCCAACAATTAGTACATGTGTGAAAACCACAACTGATCTACACAAATTAACTCTTGCAGAATTCAAAATTGTGTCTGCTTTTCAGGAATGCGAAGTATTTTGGATTCACCTGTGAGTTCCACAGCTTTTCCCACTCAAACTGCACATAGGAAAAAACTGCAAAATAGGAAACATTGATCACCAAAACCACAAACCAAAATCACAAAGAGAGTCCTGAAACAAATATTTTTTTACAACTCTCCATACATCTGACAGCAGGAAAGAGTGCAAACTGAGCACACCCAACCTTTTGTCGATGCCATTATTTTAAAAAGTGAAGTTCACACTTTCTCGTACAGTACTGTTTCCTGATATTAAACATTTAAATAATCACCACATTGTGACTTTTTTCAGTATCCTCTAGGGGCTGGGTATCTCTATAATGCCCACCTTATGGATAAATAGTATTTGACCTGGATATCTTTTGTCGATAAGACAGTTATAACGGCTTAAGTAGCTTCTGCCTCAAATATCAAAAAGGCCTCAGCAGCCAAGTAGTTAATAGATGGCTTTAATTTAATTGCCATTAAAAGAATGCATCCTGCTTACATAATGCCGGAAAGATGTTTATGGTGTTAGATATTGCTGTGTTGCACTACGTATCGTTATGTCTGATGGTTAAACAGGTGATTTAAAAACATCAAGATCTAAGGGGCCAATTACAATGGCGGGCGGACTTGAGTCTGCCTGCCATCGTAGCGGGATCGGGACCGCCGCCTGTAAAGTGGCGGTCCCGCACCCTTAATTACGATGGGACCACCACCGCGGCGGTCACATCCAGCAATTTAACATTGCGGCTTGTGCTGCTGGCTGCAGCACCCACCACAATGTTCAATGGCCAAACGTGGCAGAAACCGCGTGGTGCCTGCCACTGTGTGCATGGAAACATAGAGGGTACCCACCCAGTGCACATCTTGCTCCCCCAACACTGAGGGGACCCGTAAAGGGCCCCCCGAATCTGGCCTCCGCCAGCCTTTCCATGGCGGTTCCACCGCCATGGAAAGGCTGGCTGACGCCGGCATTGTGATCGGGCGGTGCCTGCTAGGCACTGCCACCATATCCCCGGTCTTATCCGCTCCACCAGGCAATCGTTACAATTGCCTGTGGCAGGAGCGTGGCGGGCGGGGCACCCGCCACGCTTGCGGAACGATTCCCCCCGCCATCCTGATGTGGCGGGGGAAATGGGCATGCAGATGGTGGAATGACCGCCACCGCTCGGCTGGCGGTGGCGGCCCCTCTGCCATCGTAATCATCCCCTAAATTCTGATTCAGGACTTAAATTTACTTTTCTGATTTAAATTGTAAACTTGTGTGACGGTGTCAACCAAAATTCTTTATTCGGTCAAATTAATGACCATAGAAGCACACATAAAAATATACATACAACATACAAAAATTCATCATCAATACACAATTAAATGAAAACTTAAAAAGTAATTACTAAACTGTTGTCTCTCAAAAAAAGGCCACAGTGGGCAGATACAGAGAACCATTTTTACGTTATCCACAAAATCTCAATTGTAACGTAAACTACATACCTTTAAAAAAGGGAATTTGTTATTATAAAATAAAACTCCTTTGTGCAAGAAGCGAAACTCAGTCATGATCAATTAGCATACATCTTCCTTAATTTTAAAGCATGGCGTAAAGCATGGGAGTTTAGACGTGGAATATACTGGAACCCTTCCTTTTGTGATCTAAAATTCATTGCCCGTAAAAAAACTATATAAATAATGGGCTCTAAAAGTGCAATACAGTGTGCAGAAGAGCATAAAGTGCAAAGTAGATTGAATCGAAAATGCCATCACATGGGCAACAGGGGTGTGATTTAAACCAAGACCCTGTTTGAGGAAAACCACTAGGTAATGAATTGCACACAGTCTTAAACATGTGTGACAGTGCCATACATATAACGTTCACTTGGAACCTGTGAACAACATCAACGCTGTGTTTCCTATAGATATTTTCAAAGTAAATCTTCCTGCCACAGATCCTCATCCTTTCTTGGTCTATGTAATCATATCTCATTGCCCCTCAACCTCAATATCATTACACCCATTTCCATAGCACATGACCAGCTAAAATACAATAACTTCACTTTTAAGCTATGACGATGATGCCAAAATTAGCTGCTTTCAAAATGGCCGCCACCACTCTCAGAGGCGTAAGTAAATATATGCACCATACTGTATTAGCAGATTCCATATAAAGGATAAGTCATAGTTTTATTTCTGCAAGTTTCTGCACTACACTTCAGACCAACTGCATAGTCTGCAAAATGGATATTCCAGCACCCTCACCTACGTCTTCATCACGCCTTGCATTATGCCCTTGTGCAGACTCCGCCAAATGGACCAATTTGCACAGCACCCTTGAGAAGTGGGTTGAGGATGGAAAATAACAAAGCCATTCCCCACCCCACTTAATGATCGTGGGCCTCCAGAGTGGAAATATTGCAACCTTGCACGACCTCGCTGCTTAAATCCTTTCCCAGAGGCAGTGTGTAGTATGATAAGAACAGAGAAAAAATAAATCCCACACAGCCAGGCGTCCCCCTGCACAGCAATTGAAGCGCTCGTTTATCACTGTGGGGTGAAACTTGTCTTGAAGAAATATTGCTGTGAGCAACTCTCAGCCCCTAAATGGTTGGCAAATGCTAATTTCTGCACAATGCAGGCCTCACTCTGGGACAGCTTAGCCGGTTATATGTCCTGGGAACATGGCTGTGAAGAGTGTACTTTTTTCAGAGCACCCGTGTCTGTCGAGAGATTTTTTTTTTAAGCTTTGCAATGGAAGGTTTGCATAGCTGCACGAAGCTATTTACAATGTAGGTGATATTCAGGAATCCAGGAGGGCGCATGCATGGGCTGCATAAGTTAGAGAAACAAGATACTAACTGGTGTCCCGTTGCACATGATGTGTAAACAAACATTTAAAAGGCCTGATTCACATTGAATTTGTTTATATGCGCTCTTGGGGTTCTCCAGTCCTCATCTACCTACTGAATTCCAGGAGTTAGTGATGGATAATTCAGGAGTACCCCTGACATACATGTAAGTCATTAATAAGCCATGATTAATGCAAGAGTGATGCACACCTTCTCATAGCAAAATTTGAGAATTGGCCCCTTAGTGCAGTTTAACAATGAGGCTGAATAGTGATAGCCCACATGTACCTAGCATTGTAAACTCATCCTACCTATTATGCACACTGTCTATTACTCACAGGTCCAACAACAGACCAGACGTGTCTGTGAGCCACTGGCTCCTGAGGAAGGCTATGTGCACGCTTAACGTGCTGCCGAAACAGCCTCCTTGGCTTAACTGTGGCTCAACTTTCAAGCCAATGTTATGTGTACAAAGAAATTTCCTTTCTGAATTAGGATTAAGAGGTTCTTTGGAAAAGCTGCACGTCTAGTGTTTCTCTGGGTACATTAAACTAGTAAAAACCTAGTGGAAGATGTAAAAAAAACTTTATGGAATGAGGTGAAGCAATCAGAAATTGGTGTGCAATGATTTCCATAATTATTCCTAAATCCGATGACTGAAACACAGAACACTGGAGGAATTTCCACCTGCGGAAATAGAAAACCCATCAGTACCCGCCTTCCCTCAGAAAATTCCCAGCCGCCAAAACTGGCTTACCCGCTGTAAGGTCCTAAGTGCGCTGTCCAAGATCAACGCTTCAATCAGTTACAGATGTTGGGGGAGATGCAGGTCTTAACAAAGCACGCGTAATATGTTTGTGTGTCAAATAACTTAAAGTACAATCGAAAAGTACCATGAAAAACAAAAAGTACTACCTAAATATCACTGAAAGTGACAGGAGTAAAACAAAAACATGACATTAAAAGTAAAGGTAACTGTTTTCAATAAGCGCACTAGAGGCCACTGCCTATAATGCTATCTAGAGGGGGCCCAGGTCCATCAGAGAAGGCACTTATTCAGAAACACTTTTAGGAGCACAGATTTAGTTCTTTCAGTGTCAATTAGATCAATGATCCATCGTGTAATATCTTGGACTATGGGTCGGGGTGGTGGGGGTGGGTTGGTGGAAAAGCATACTAAAACTTAGGCTTTTTGTTGAGCAAAGTAATTTCCTAAGCTCTGTTCGTCTACCAATGACTTGGAATTCTTTGATAACCTTAATACACCTGCTCTAAGAGGTCAGGTCCCGAAGCAGTTGCAGGACAAGAAACAAGGTAGAGCGCTTAGCACTGGATTTATTTTTTGTAGTTTCCACATCTTGCTCTTCACGTTCCCTCCCTCTCAGCAGGAAGTAGGGGTGCCAAGAAGGGTAATTCCTTGTCGTTATCAATGCAGCCTTCATTGCTTAATTTGTGCAGTGTTTTCCGGGGCTTCATACCAACACTTATTTGCAAACACCGGCACATATTTTGTGCTGAGACAGAAAATCGAGTTGTAAATGTCGATTTAAACAAACATTGAGTTGGAAATATCGTGATTCAGAAATACCGCCAGCAAAGAATATCGTGGTCAAGAACAGGGCCGGCTGTAGCGCTGGTGGCGCCCGGTGCTACAATCATTTTTGGTGCTCCAGCGGAAAGGGCAAATTTAAATATCCTCCCTGCGTCATTCATACACACATTCATTGGTGGGGCCCATAACACCAACACTCATACGTCTCACTCGAATCTGCACACAGGAGGAAAGAAATGCTGGACATGGGGGGTACCTTGTTACCTATTGGAGGAAAATTCTTTACATTATATACATTATATACATTAGTATCTATAGAATCCTAACTTTTAACATCAAGGCACTCCACCACTTGGTCGATGGACCAATTATTTGGACTGGTTGATGGTGATTTAGAACCAGCTAAAACACATTTAAAGTTTCGGAACCTTAGGTTCATCAATACCTTATTAAAGAATCACGGACTCATTTTATTAATCATGCTTAGTTTATCTAATTAATTCACCTTCATTAGCATAGTCAAATCTCAATCAAATCAGAATTTTAATGAATATCCTGAACACAAATTGACATGACAAGTATATTTACCTAAATTTGAATATTGGCGACCATTTCCCGAAGAATCCGTCAACCCACAGCGTAATACAATCCGTTCAGATGAAATCGTCCGGTGAAACTCAAATTAAGACCAAAATAAGTCCAGGAAAGTCTCTCTCTCAGCACGACTCAGACCCATGAGTAGCTAAGAGACCAGGCTGTCGTGCCAATAAATTCGATCCCTCACACCAACCGTCACCCACGGAAAATTTGGAACAAACCTTTTCTTCCCCTTCTAAATTTCCCTTTATATATTCTTTTTCCCTTACATCTAGAACAATGTGCAACTATTTTTGAAGTAGAAGTGTTCTGATTGGCTAAATCCCCTGAATTTTGTCATAGGGTCTTGTATTCCCACGTTTTCTCAGTTCCCATGAGATTGAACAAATTGTATTCTTTTGTACCGTTCTCAGGCGAAAAGTTCCGAAGTAACAACATGTAGACCTCTGGGTACAGGTCGCCTTTGTCTTTCAGTCATTCACACTAGCTGGGTCCTGGCAATCCTCCACGTTCTTATCCTTGACAAGGAACACTTAGGTGCCGATCACAATCCTGTAAAAACCGGGTACGAACCGTCGGACGGAGCATATTCTCCGTTCGACGCGTACCCGGTCGTGTAAATATACAAACAAGGAATTACGATTCGTACGGAAATACCTTTTCCGTACGAATCGTAAAAAAGCCCGACCGAACAAAAAAACAACTACCAATGTGATCCGGGAAAGCGCAGACCTGACGTCTGGACGCACGCAGCCAGCCATTCACGAACCAGGAATCACGATTCGCACCGACGTCACCCCGCACGGTGAAGATTCTGCGGCAGCCAAAAACTGCCGGGAAATCAGGACGACGCGAACAAGGACCACCAGTACGCGACGGACAGACGACGACGCGAACAAGGAGGACCCGTACCCGACAGGACGACGCGATCAAGGAGGACCCGTACGCGACGGACACAGGACCACGCGACCAAGGAGGACCCGTACCCGACAGGACGACGCGATCAAGGAGGACCCGTACGCGACAGGACGACGCGAGCAAGGAGTACCAGTACGCGACGGACAGACATGGACCCGAACCTACGAGTCATCCCTGCCCTCATAGCAGTCCACCTGCTCTACAGGCACCGACGCAGACGCCGCAGAAGGTAAGAATAACTAAGGGAGGGGGGAAAGTGGGGTGGGGTGGGGGTGGCACGACCAGGGCAGGCCACAAAACAACCACATAAGTCACACATGGCCTGGACATACCTGACTCCCATGCCCTGGTCACCACGAGGGGGTGGGGGCGTGTCCTGATAAGCCAGCTACCGCCACAACGGAAGTCCGTCACCACGCGAACCGGCAACACAACCAGACAGGTACGTCCCGTACCCACGCCTGAAGAGCGTGGGTACGAGTCGTACCACGCCCACACACACGTCACCCCAACAATGGCGGGACGGATCGTACCCACGTGGCAAAGGCCTGGGTACGGCCCGCACAAGCATCACATAGCGTGGGGATGGATATGTACGGACCCTACCCCCACCCTATATGCATGGAGCGTACCCCCCATGCCAACAGTGTAGTACGACTCGAACCCTCACCCGCGGACCTACGGACTGTACCCCCACCAGTGTAAGTACGACTCCGACCCCCAACAGCGGACTCAGGGACCATACCCCCACCCCAACAGTGTAAGTACGACCCGTACCCTCACCCGCGTATGCATGGAGCGTACCCCCACCCCAACAGTGTAAGTACGACTCGAACCCTCACCCGCGTATGCAAGGAGCGTACCCCCACCCCAACAGTGTAAGTACGACCCGTACCCTCACCCGCGTATGCATGGAGCGTACCCCCACCCCAACAGTGTAAGTACGACTCGAACCCTCACCCGCGTATGCAAGGAGCGTACCCCCACCCCAACAGTGTAAGTACGACTCGAACCCTCACCCGCGTATGCAAGGAGCGTACCCCCACCCCAACAGTGAAAGTACGACCCGTACCCCCACCCGCGTATGCAAGGAGCGTACCCCCCATGCCAACAGTGTAAGTACGACCCGTAGCCACACCCTATATGCATGGAGCGTACCCCCCATGCCAACAGTGTAAGTACGACTCGAACCCTCACCCGCGGACGTACGGACCGTACCCCCACCCCCACCAGTGTAAGTACGACTCCTGGACTCACGGACCGTACCACCACCACACCAGTGTAAGTACGACTCGAACGCACACCCGCGTATGCAAGGAGCGCACCCCCCACCCCAACAGTGTAAGTACGACCCGTACCCCCACCCGCGTATGCAAGGAGCGCACCCCCCACCCCAACAGTGTAAGTACGACTCGAACCCTCACCCGCGGACGTACGGACCGTACCCCCACCCCCACCAGTGTAAGTACGACTCCTGGACTCACGGACCGTACCACCACCACACCAGTGTAAGTACGACTCGAACCCTCACCTCGAATGCATGGAGCGCACCCACACCGTGTATGTCCCAAGCGTACATATCCAGAAATTGGAGGTGTGTGTGCAGAGTCCTCCCAGCAGTGTCCAGACCCAGGAGGGGTGGGCGCAGAGTCCTCCCAGCAGTGTCCAGACCCAGGAGGGGTGGGTGGTGAGTCCTCCCAGCAGTGCCCTGAGACAGGAGGGGTGTGTGCAGAGTCCTCCCAGCAGTGTCCAGACCCAGGAGGGGTGGGCGCAGAGTCCTCCCAGCAGTGTCCAGACCCAGGAGGGGTGGGTGGTGAGTCCTCCCAGCAGTGTCCAGACCCAGGAGGGGTGTGTGCAGAGACCTCCCAGCAGTGCCCAGAGACAGGAGGGGTGGGTGGTGAGTCCTCCCAGCAGTGCCCTGAGACAGGAGGGGTGTGTGCAGAGACCTCCCAGCAGTGCCCTGAGACAGGAGGGGTGTGTGCAGAGTCCTCCCAGCAGTGTCCAGACCCAGGAGGGGTGGGTGGTGAGTCCTCCCAGCAGTGCCCTGAGACAGGAGGGGTGTGTGCAGAGACCTCCCAGCAGTGCCCAGAGACAGGAGGGGTGTGTGCAGAGTCCTCCCAGCAGTGCCCAGAGACAGGAGGGGTGGGTGGTGAGTCCTCCCAGCAGTGCCCTGAGACAGGAGGGGTGGGTGCAGAGTCCTTCCAGCAGTGCCCTGAGACAGGAGGGGTGTGTGCAGAGACCTCCCAGCAGTGCCCAGAGACAGGAGGGGTGTGTGCAGAGTCCTCCCAGCAGTGCCCTGAGACAGGAGGGGTGGGTGCAGAGTCCTCCCAGCAGTGTCCACACCCAGGAGGGGTGTAACACATGTGTGTGATGCCACTATTACCCACATCCATACTGCCTACAAGGGAACATGTCCCCATGAACTCATGTCAACTGACTCCACACACAAGTACAGTGATCACCAAGGATGCCACGATTGTTGCAGGTGGAGACATGGCCATGCATGCATGGACAAAGTAGAAGGGCTCCGTCACACACACAGCTCATGTACACACAGCTCTGCGCTAAACATTGGGAACACCCTGCAGGGAAGAAACTGGGTACACAGAGGAAGGAATACACCCTGGGACAATTGAACCATGCAGTAACTGCTGACATGACCTAAGGAAGTTAGCCAACACCTTGTGATGGCACACAGATCCTAGGGTGGCCCCAAAGAGCAGAACACCACTACAAATCCCACACACCCAAAGCCTTAAACACCACCCAAAACAATGTAGCAGCCCCACCAACACCAATACCACCATAGCAGGAGTGTGATAATGAAAAAAAAAATAAGCTTTATTCAGCATGAGCACAATGTCCGTGGATCAAAGGCAGTTCAAAGTCAACAAAGGCCATAGGGCAGTCAATGATTCCCAGCTGCATGGGGGACACAGTGGGATGTGTGTCCCCTACCTTGCCTGCACAGTCAAATGCCATCGTCTTCCATACTGGTGAGGGCATCAGGGGGGGGGGAAGCAACAGGCACCGCAGGGACATCAGGGCAAAGGGGCGGCGTTGTGGGTGCAGGGATGGAGGACTCAACCACAGGGGGTGTGTCATGGCCAAAGGCGGAGGCCAGGATGGCACTACACACCTTAGCAAGGTCCTCCAGGGAGTCCCCTGCACCCGAAGTGACCTCAGGCCCCAAGGAGGGGGGGGTTCAGAGGGATGGGTTGCAGCGCCACCTGGGGAGGGTGGAGACAGGGGGGGAGACTCAACCACCCTGACCGAGGACTTCCTTGACCGCTTGCGTGGTGGCGTAACTGTGGGGCTCAGGGACAGAGCGGCCATGAAGGAGTCCTTGGGGGAGATGTGGCCAGGAGAGCTGAGGGGAGGGGATTTGGAGGGAGTGGATTGTGTGGAATGCGGACTCCCACTCTGGCTGCGTGTCACACGTTTGCCCCCCGACCCAGTGGGTGTGCCTATCTCACCCTGTGTGTGCGTGTCAGGAGGAGTGCGGTGGACCTTCCCTGCTGGTGTGGTGCCTGTGTCTGTTGTGGTGGGTGCATGCCGACGTCTGGGTGTACGTGGGACAGGCATGGAAGTGGGAAGTGTGGATGGGGCAGGGGTAGGTGGGGGGAGGTCGCGCTGCAGGAGACCCACTGCTGCAGTCAGTGTGGAGTCTAGGGACCTCAGCAAGTTGCGTTGGTCAGCCTGCAAAGAATGAATGCCCTCCAAGAATGCCTCGATGTTGGTGAGGGTTTTCCCGTGGGAATGGAGGACATTCAGGATCGCAGCCTGACCAACCTGCATTTGCCGCTGGATGTCCATAGACTCAGCATTGGCGGCAGCAGTGGAGACAGGGGCAGGGGGTGCGGTGCCTGGCAGGAAGGAGACATGCGGTGACCGGGCACGCTGGGAAGGGACACGAGCAAGTGGGAGGCGGTTGGTGGGAACTGAGGGGGCGGTGGCAGGTGTTGTCCCACTGTCAGCTGCTGGTGCAGCCTCCGCCAACTCTGAGACATCCTCCTCGGACCTGTCAGCTTCGTAGTCTGATGTGCCAGTCGACAGGTCCTCGGCCACACTATCCTCCGCCTCTGTCCCACTCGATGTGCCAGCCCCGATGTCACGGCTGCCACTGGTGCTCGGTCCCTCCGCCTGGTCCGTGTCCATGTCTCCCTCTGTGTCCCCCGACGATGCTGTGGGCAGGGTGGAGAGACAGAAATTAATCAGACACCTGTACACATCTGTCACATGAGTCCAATCTACATAGTCAACATTGCATAGCCTGAAGAGGCAGATCCCTAACATCTGCAAAACAAGGTACCGATGTAGGGCATGAAACACAGTTGGTTGAGCCACCATGCCACAGAAATACCATGGAGAGCATGAGACAATAGCTGAAGACAGGAAACGGAGTCTGACATAGCACCCAGGCCCTGGGGACAATCCTGCACTGCCTCTGCACCACACAGCGTTTGTGAAAATACCTATGACCAGGGACAATAACCATGAACTTGAGACACATGCTGCATAGGTAATGCTGCAAACATGCCCAACATAACTCGGTCACTGCACCTTGCGTGTGTGTCCAGTAACATCACACACTCTCCAGACCCAGCAATTAGGAATCAGGATTTGACACATAGGCATTGCCCGCCCCAAGCAACCCCCACACGATGCTAATTGCTGAGACACAGGTGGCACCAACATCTCATAGTCTGGGTGATAAACACAGTGGCAGGCAAAAGGCAAGATTGGACGCAAAACAGCAAAGGTGCGCCTGTACAAAGAATGAGGTACCAGTGCCCATCCTCAGATGAGTATAACAAGACACACAGGCACTGGCAACTGTGAGTATGAAGAAGGACAATCAGGTCAGGCTGCACAGTGGACACCTGTACATAATAGCACGTCTATATACATGGTGACAGGGGACAATGGCACAGAGCACAACCTACGCTGTAGACAGTGAGAGTGTCCACGTTGATGATGACACAAACAACACTGAGGATAAGGTGCCCCAGGGGACATTATTGGGCACGCAACTACATGCTACTGAATGGGAATGACTGCTACACACGTCACCATCCCTGCACTATGCGTAGCGCACACTCATGCACATCATGTCACAGGCCACTACATAGGACATGCGCGCTGTAAGGCATGACACATGAGAGACCAACTCCCATGTCTGGAGCCAGCATCAGTGCCAACTGACATGGAACCCACATGCAGTGAACTTAACAGTTCACAGGCAAGGTCCCACAACCTGTTACCCACCACCACCACCCATGATGCTACAGTCATTGTTCTCGTGGACAAAGCGCCAGCCTACATTACCTTGTGAAGGAGTGACTACACACAGACCAGGGAACACATTGCAAGGAGGGGAAGGGTGGCAGGGGCGCAGCGCTACACTGGGGCAAACTGGATGGGCACAGCACCTTTAAACCCTGCCAGTGAATTAATGCCACTGTGCCCTTACAAATGCCGGTGACACACAACAAACGCACATGTACCTACCCCCTTCCGCCTGCTGCATCGCCTGTAAGCGCCTCTCCAGGTCTGGAAAGACCACCGGCAGCACACGCCTGTGGAGGTGGGTCAGACGGCGGCGGCCGCGGTTCTTGTGGCTCTCAGGTGAGTCCCCCAGCAGGAGCCGTGCAATCCTCCGCGTCCAGCACCGGATATCCTGCCAGCGTTTCCTCACCTGGGACAGGCTCCGCCTCCGACCATCCACACGCCTCACGGCACTGACGGCGGTCAGCCAGATCTGCTCCTTGGCAGTGGCGCCTACCTGTGAGGAAGTACAAGTGACACCACATCAATACACCAGCCACATGTCACAGAGAGACATATGTGAACATAATAGCTGGTTACTACATGGCATGTAATGCAGCCAACGCATTGCACCTCTGTCATAGGGACATCATCCTCTGGTGAGGGAAAAGGCAGTACGTGCCATAGTGGGTACACAGGTGGAATGATGGCAATGTCACAATCAATGATCAAGGCTCACACTGTGCATCACACCCACCCCTCCTGTCTCAGGGCACTGCTGGGAGGACTCCACACCCACCCCTCCTGTCTCAGGGCACTGCTGGGAGGACTCCACACCCACCCCTCCTGTCTCAGGGCACTGCTGGGAGGACTCTGCACACACCCCTCCTGTCTCAGGGCACTGCTGGGAGGACTCCACACCCACCCCTCCTGTCTCAGGGCACTGCTGGGAGGACTCTGCACACACCCCTCCTGTCTCAGGGCACTGCTGGGAGGACTCCACACCCACCCCTCCTGTCTCAGGGCACTGCTGGGAGACATCAGGCACCCCCCCCCTGGTACCCCCCCGACAGTACATGGCATGTGTGTCACACCGGGACACAATGCCTGAAGACACAGTCACAACATAGGGACAGTCTGTGGCAGTGGCCTATGCACTCACCTGATACCCTGGTCGCCCATACAGCATGGGGTACTGTGGGAGGATCACATCCAGCAGAGCCATGTTCTCCTCCAGGGTGAATGGCTGTGTCCTCTCCACAGCCCTTGACATGGTTCCAGGGAATCAGTAGCAGCAGCTTGGTCGACAAATGCAAAGATGTGCAGGCAAGTAATCCCTCATGGGACCTGGCTGCCTTATATGTGGCCTTCTGCCCAGTCTCATGCACAGGAGTACAGAGTGATTGGTCACTCACATTTGCATCCTATGTTTCCACCAATCCCTTCAAACCTAGCAGTCTGTGGGTTCTCTATCGGTTTCATTCTCCTGCATGATGTCAGCCCCACAAACACATTGCAACAAAGTAGAAGAATTCCAACTGACTTCTGCTGTGCACCTTCCAGAACAAAATCGAAATTTGAACCTGGTCGCCATGACAACCAGCATGCATGTAGGCCTTAATACTTGTCCCCTATGTAATTAGGAGAATCACACACAGGTACGGTGCGTTTCCGGGCCCTAGGGCACCCCAAATGCATGGCAACGGCCCGTACATGCATGCCTACGTTCAAAATCACTATGGGTCTGCACGCGTATGCGTACTCGTAGTGGTACGGACCGTACTCACGCATGTACGCTCACTATCACTATGGGTCTGCACGCGTATGCGTACTCGTAGTGGTACGGACCGTACTCACGCATGTACGCTCACTATCACTATGGGTCTGCACGCGTATGCGTACACGTAGTGGTACGGACCGTACACTCGCATGTACGCTCACTATCACTATGGGTCTGTGTACCCGTAGTGATAGTGAGCGTACATGCGAGTGTACGGTCCGTACCACTACGAGTACGCATACGCGTGCAGACCCATAGTGATAGTGAGCGTACATGCGTGAGTACGGTCCGTACCACTACGATTACGCATACGCGTGCAGACCCATAGTGATAGTGAGCGTACATGCGAGTGTACGGCCCTCTCACTATGGTTCTGCACGCGTATGCGTACTCGTTGTGGTACGGACCGTACAAATGCCTGTACGCTCGCCATCACGATGGGTACACATACGGCAGCACTCCCACAGTGATTGGGGAACATACTCTGGCCCTCTTAGCAGCAGTACGGCGGTTTGTACACATCACTGTGGTGATAGTCGACACACAGGTAGGAATAGGGCGGACATACTTGTCCATGGATGGACATACTTGTCCAGGAATGGACATCAAGGCATCGTCTGTGCATTACTACATGTGTGGGGCACAGGTGTCACAGGCTGTGATGTGGAACATGCCTCCTGAGTGGAGGAGGCACCAGATGTATGATGAGATGTGTACAGGTGTACTGTGTGAGGGTGCCATGTGTGCCAGGCATGCCCTTGACTCCTTTGACATGTGTGCATGTCGTACTGCGCACTTGGGGTGAGCGTCACTGGCATGGCACGGACACCAACACACAGAAGTGTCCCATGATGCCCGGTACAGGGGTCATGACACATGACTTGTCACTACCCACAGTGCACAATGTGACTATGTCATTTATGTGTCCGGGATTTACATCAGGTTGATGTTGTAGCACCCTCAAAAGCTGCAGCCGTTGCAGCAACCAACATGTGTCTGTGTGTAGATTGTCATTGCACACTGTTCCGCACACCATGCCACATGTGTTATCGGATGTGAGGTGCACATGTATGCATGGGACACGGAGTAGCGTGACAAGGCCATGTCAGCATCCTCACAAGGAATGTGTGGTGAGTCATGACATGTGCACCTTCATGGCAAGGTGTGTGGGCAGGCCTAGTGTAATGTCATGTGACCTGTGGCTCCGGTGTTCCGCTACCAGTCTCTACAATCGGCATCCTACTTCTGCTGATGTGTGGGTGTATGTCACTCCTGTCTTGCGTCGGGCTGTTCACTTGCACTGGGACACAGCTATTCCCATGGCGTGGCATGGGGAGGTTCTCAATCTCCGTGTGTAGCTGGGTCTTGGAAGGAGTGTCACCTTGCATCCATACGTGTCCTGGGCATGTAGCACATATCTGACTCCCTATGTAGCATGTGTGTATTGCCAGATTTACATGTGCTCAGTAGACATGAGTTGTTGTCGTAGTGCACTCACTCTTCCTTGTCACTTCCAAATTACTGCAGAGCGCCGCCTGTTGCCCGAATAATTCCAGACTTGGCTGCCATGCAGGAGAATGACAGGATCCGGCTCTACCGCTTCACCCAACCGTTGATTCTGGAGCTGACCGCGAGACTGGCACCACACCTGCAACCGCAGCACAGGTATCCTACGGCACTGACACCCCAGCTGAAGGTAATGGCTGCCCTACATTTTCTTGCCACGGGTACCTTCCAAAATACCATAGCTCATGTTGGTGGCATGTCCCAGAGCATGTTCAGCGGTGTGCTGCATGATTTCTTGGAGGCCATGTTGATTCACCTGGATGACTTCATCAAGTTCCCAACCCCTGAACAGATGACAGAGGTCAAGCGTGGATTCTATGCCCTGGGAGGGATGCCCCATGTCATTGGGTCCATAGATGGTACACATGTAGGTTTGGTACCACCACACGCACGGGAGGTGGCGTACCGAAATCGGAAGCACTACCACTCCATCAATGCCCTTGTGGTGTGTCTGTCCAACATGGTGATTTCACATGTCTGTGCTCGCTTTCCAGGATCAGCACACGATGCCTACATCATGAGGCGTAGCGGGATGCCTGATATGATGATGCAGCTGCGCAACGAACGGGCATGTGTTGTTGGTGGGTACAGTCTGTCTGTCCTGTATTCTGTATAGCCGAGCAGCACGACCGCTTCGCCAGTTCTAACGATATCCATGTGCTTTCCATGTAGGGGACGCTGGCTATCCCAACATGCCTTGGCTGCTGACACCTCTCCGCAACCCCATCACGCCGGCCCAGCTCCGCTACAACACCGCCCATGGCCGGACAAGGCGTGTGATAGAGAGGACGTTTGGCATGCTGAAGAGCCGATTCCGGTGCCTCCACAAGACCGGCGGCGCACTCCCATATGCCCCGGCGAAGGTTTGCAAGATCTTCATGGTCTGCTGCATGCTGCACAACATGGCAGTTGAAAGAGCTGTGCCACTCATCCTGAATCAACATGACGAGGACCATCCACCCGTGGAGGACGAAGGGCTTGGCAATGGGGCTAGTGATGTGGAGGATGTGGAGCCGCAAGAGGACATCCGGACTCGGCTCATACGCGACTTCTTTGCTTAGTGGTGAGTACCAGTGTCTTGAGTGTGCACGCCTTGGTCCCCGTGTGGCATGCGTTGTGATGTGTGTCTCCACCTGCATGTATGGCACGTGAGTCAGAGGTGTGTGTGGGTGTGTCACTGGAGTGATGGTGGCAGTGATGGTAGTATTTCCCCAGTCATAATTATGACCTAGCATGTTGTCATCCATACATGTGTCGAGTAAATGCACATGCAAGTGGCTGTGCTTTTTGTGGCTGACTTCTTGTGTGTCTCTCTTCCCCAGGTACCTGCGCATGCCATCTGCTGGTTGCATTGTTGTGGCACTGCTATTCCTCATGGACATGGCATCGTGGGCTGACTCAGCGTTACAGGCACGGACACGTTTAAAAGTCTCCATGGGGTAAGGGATGCATCAGGGGTGTATTGGGTGTGGCAGTTGTTCACGATGTGTGCACACTGCCCCGGTCGGGGTTTGGTTCCTCTGCAGACATGGGGCATCCCCATGGGACACGACATGCAGCTGGGTTCACCAGAATAGATGGGCTGCCTGGTTGTCAGTCATCAGTGATGGGATAGTGGATTGTGATGATGCCATCAATGTGTGTGACACTGCCCTCGGACACATACGGTTAACAATTGCTTGACATGGCGTGGGACTTCCACATCAGCGGATCTGTGGTGTATGTTAGGCTCTCCGTGTGCAGCTGTGGGTATTTAGCTGTTGGCCGACGCTTGTGTGCCAGTACCATGGCTATCACGCATTTGTGCTGCAGAAGGGGGGTGCCAGTGTTGGACCCACATGTTACTCCACATGAAGTGTTCATGTGTACTTCAAGTTGCCTCTGCAATCCCGAATACATGACTAATAAAGGTGTCCCTATGCCTCCAAGGTGCCTCTTCTCAGTCAATGCTGGTGTGTTGGCACGGTGCATCCAGCATGTCTGGCATGGTATCCCCTGATTGTGGCTATGTGTCAATGTGTCGACTGGCGAGATGCAAGCTGTGTGTGTTGGCTGACACTGTGTATTGGGCATGATGTCCATGACTGCGTGGGTATTGTGACATGTGCCATCCCCATGCATCCAACGTTGGCCAGGCCCCCATTATCTGCATCCACCGGACTCAAGCTTGCAGGACATGGTTCTGCCACCTGTCTACACATACCTGGGTGCCCCCCAGGACACTGGCCAGGATCCCTGACCTCTGCGCATGACTGTTGCTGTACTGAGTGTGTGTGTCAGCACGGTTGTTCGGCCACCCCCTCAGCTGGTTGTGCCCATCACGGGTGTGTATGGTGCTCCATGTCTGTCTTGCCTAATAGACTGGGACCCATGTGTCCTGTGCCAGACTCAGGCCCCAGGGTGTGGATGGTTGAAGAGAACAGATAACTCAGGCATGTTTCGACTTTACAAGACACATGTTAGGTAATAATGCTACCAGCAGGCATCTACTCTTAGTAGTGTGATTTATTAGGGGGGGGGGGGGACAAAGTGAGGTGCTTTCCGGGATTATGGAATCCAAAGTTCAGTAGGGGAGTTGGTGTCCTTGCCATTGGAAATCCTCAGAGTCCATGCCACAGTCTTTGTCAACATTGGTCAGCCAGTGACCAGCAGGGCCATGTGGCAGAGAATGTCTCTTGATGCTGTGATGCCGTTGCTCCAGTGGGCCAGGTGCCAGGCCAGGTGTCCTGGGAGATGGTGATGTAGCAGCCACCCTCACGGTGCTTTCCGTGGACGACCCGGCCTCCTGCGGGGAACATCACCAGCAGGCCGTGACGACGTCTGGGATGCTCCGTCGGATGTTTCCTCCTCCTCCTCCTGATCCCTCCCTGTGGGTGGTGATGTTCTCCGCCTTCTGGCACAGGGAGGGTCGGCCATGGTGTCGGCCATCCGACGGAGTGTAGCGTGAATCCCCTGGAACGCCGTCACTTGCTCAGCCTGTCTGTCCTCCATCCTCCGTTGGTGTACCAGTAGACAGGCTATTAGCTCCGCATGTTGCTGGGCCTGCTGGGTCTTGATCCCCTCGAGGACGGACACAACCTGGGCCATGCCCGTGGTGTCCTGCCGGTATGAGTCCAGGATGTTACGGACATGGGAATATACCGGATCCCCAGCCAACTGGTCAGGCTCGCGCCTCCGCCGTCCTCCACTCCCACCACCCCTGCCCACTTGCGCCTGGCCTGCACTTGTGGGCACATCGGGTCTCCGGGACCTCTGAGGGGTGGCATTTGCGTTGTCGCCTGCCTCCTCCTGGGTGCCCGGGACACCGTGTCCCTCCTGGCGAGCCTGGCTGCATTGTGGTGTTGGGGCAGGGATCCTGGGTGTCTCCTGGGATGTGGCAGGAGTGGGGGTGGTGGTTGGCACGGTTGTACCTGACGCAGGTGCTGCAGGTGGTTGGACACCAGAGGGGCCAGGTCGGTCGAGGTCGTCTGCAGAGTGGTGAGAGTGGTCGCTGCCGGTGGGATCGGTCTCCTGCAGATCCGGGTCCTGTGAGTGTTCCCCCCCAGTGTTGGGGGGTGCAGCACGACGTTGACCTGTGTGTGAGAGAGACAATGTTAATTTTGGTCCATGAAACATCCATGTTTCATCAGTTTCAAAGTTGGCACTTTTCCTCTTGGAATTAGGATCTGTCTTGCATTCCACTCACAGTGCACTTGTGCATGGGTGTGTCCCTTGGGCACCACTTTGGCCCCTTTCACTATGTGTGGCACAGTCTTACTTGCTGCGTCAAGTGTGACTGCAGTCAGCAGTGGAGTGTGCAGGTGTGGCGAGCCATGCATTTGCGCCTTCCTTGTAGCACTGTACATGTGCACATGGAGTGGATCCACACACTTATACGATGCAGGTGGCTATCCTTGTGCTCGTGTACAGGTTGTGACATGGCCCTGCGTTTGGCCCTGATGAAGAGGGGGGGTTCTTGCACTGGCCACCCATGTCTACATGCACGCGGTCCACCTGCTTACGAGCAGACATTCCCACACACCAAAGGACTAATTTGCTCTCCCTGTGTCTCCCTCCTTCTCTGTCCCCCTCTCCCTCCCTCTCTGTCCCCCTCTCCCTCCCTCTGTGTGTCAGCCTCCTCCCTCTGTCCGTCTCCCTGTGTCTCCCTCCCTCTCTGTCCCCCTCTCCCTCCCTCTCTGTCCCCCTCTCCCTCCCTCTGTGTGTCACCCTCTGTCCCCTCAGCCCAGCTTCCTGGGCACAGACTGTTAGCAGATCTTTGAGTGGCCCTTGGCTTGTTGATGTGAGTTTGTTTCTGGTCTCCAGGCACCCATTTGGTGTGATGTGTGTCTGTGCGCTGCTGCTGTGGTGGTGTGTGCTGCCACTCTTTCACAATGTTGGCTGTTCATTAGCTGCCGTCATGTGCAAACCAGTGCCTTCACCCCCATGTGTTGATGCAAGGCGTCCGGCATTTGCTGGCAAGTCATTCCTGTGTTGGGACACAGTGTTTGTCTGGCTGTGACCTAGGCCATATGGGCAGAGGGCATTGTTGTCTGCTTTGGAGTCGCACTATGTGATTTTCGGTGTCCAGCCTCCCGCCATCAAGGTTACCGTGTCATGTGTTGTTGTCTTCTGTGGCCTGTGACTTGACATTGTCCAGCTGGGTGCATGGGGCATGGTGGCAGCAGTGGCATGTGCCTGCTCATGGAGTGTGGTTGAGTCATGCGATGGCTTGTGGTAGTTGCGTGCCTGTTAGTAGTTTTGGTTGTGGTTGCAGTTCCCCCCATGTGAGGTGCGTTGTTTGTGTACTCACCCGGGTCTCGGAGTCCTTCTAATCCTTCAACTGCCTCCACCGGCAGTATGGCCATCACCCTCTCCTCCCAGGGATGGTACTGTACGGGTCTGCGGGAGGGCCCTCCTCCGGTGGCGTTGGCATGGTCGAGTTCCTCCTGCCTCTTGGCTCTGACCCTCCTCCGCAGATCGTACCACCTGTTCTGGCAATCCTGCTTGGTCCTCCTGGTGTCCGCAACAGCATTCACAGCATCGACGATGGTCTGCCACATGGCTGTTTTGGCAGCCTGGCTGGTGTTTCTGACCAATGTTCCAAAGATCTGTGGCTCGACTCTGAGGATTTGATCCACAAGGACCTCCAACTCTCGGTGACTGAACTTTGGATTCTTGGTAGTGGGCATGGTGAGGGGTGTGGGTGGGGATGGTGTGGGTGCGGGTGGTGTGTGGATGTTCGGGGTGTGTGTGGATGGTTGTGTGTGTGTGTGAATGTGATGAGAGGGTGTTTGTGAGGGTGGTTGTGTAAAGGTGTGCAAGTGTAAGGTGTGGTGTAGCTTGTAGTGTGGTTCTGTGGTGTCTGGCAGCAGTGAGTCTGTTGCAAAGGCTCATGGTTTGTGTGTGTGGGCCCTTTTTATTGGTCCATGGGTGGGTGTGGCAGTGTTTGAAGTTTGGGTGGGTGTGTTATAAGGAGTGGTGGTGTATTGGGCCTCTGTTTGTTTTTGGCAGTTGCAGGTCAGTGATTGTGTTATTTTAGTGGTTGGTGGCCATGTTTCGTGGCTTTGTGCCTTTCGAATGGTGTATTCTTGTGTAGTTTTGTTTTGTCCTGGTTGTGTACGTGCGTTTTGAGCATGTGTACGGTGTGTACATGGGCCATTTGGTTGTAGGGTGCTGTCCTTGTGTGTGGCTTGGTACGAGTCGTACATGCGGTGGTGATGTTGGGGCCTGGGGTGCGCTCCGTACTTAGGAGGTTGTGTTGGAGGTAGGACCGGAACGTACTGGGGTGTACATAGACGGTGGTACGACACGTACTGGGGTGGGGGTACACGGGGGTGCGACACGTACTGGGGTGGGGGGGTGTACATTGACGGTGGTACGACACGTACTGGGGTGTGGGGGTGTACATTGACGGTGGTACGACACGTACTGGGGTGTGGGGGTGTACATTGACGGTGGTACGACACGTACTGGGGTGTGGGGGTGTACATTGACGGTGGTACGACACGTACTGGGGTGTGGGGGTGTACATTGACGGTGGTACGACACGTACTGGGGTGTGGGGGTGTACATTGACGGTGGTACGACACGTACTGGGGTGTGGGGGTGTACATTGACGGTGGTACGACACGTACTGGGGTGGGGGGGTGTACATTGACGGTGGTACGACACGTACTGGGGTGGGGGTACGACTCGAACGTACTGGGGTGGGGGTACACGGGGGGTACGACACGTACTGGGGTGGGGGTACGACTGGAACGTACTGGGGTATCGGTAGACGGGGGGTACGACACGTACTGGGGTGGGGGTACACGGGGGTGCGACACGTACTGGGGTGTGGGGGTGTACATTGACGGTGGTACGACACGTACTGGGGTGTGGGGGTGTACATTGACGGTGGTACGACACGTACTGGGGTGGGGGGGTGTACATTGACGGTGGTACGACACGTACTGGGGTGGGGGGGTGTACATTGACGGTGGTACGACACGTACTGGGGTGGGGGGGTGTACATTGACGGTGGTACGACACGTACTGGGGTGTGGGGGTGTACATTGACGGTGGTACGACACGTACTGGGGTGGGGGGGTGTACATTGACGGTGGTACGACACGTACTGGGGTGTGGGGGTGTACATTGACGGTGGTACGACACGTACTGGGGTGTGGGGGTGTACATTGACGGTGGTACGACACGTACTGGGGTGTGGGGGTGTACATTGACGGTGGTACGACACGTACTGGGGTGGGGGGGTGTACATTGACGGTGGTACGACACGTACTGGGGTGGGGGTACGACTCGAACGTACTGGGGTGGGGGTACACGGGGGGTACGACACGTACTGGGGTGGGGGTACGACTGGAACGTACTGGGGTATCGGTAGACGGGGGGTACGACACGTACTGGGGTGGGGGGTGTACATTGACGGTGGTACGACACGTACTGGGGTGGGGGGGTGTACATTGACGGTGGTACGACACGTACTGGGGTGGGGGGGTGTACATTGACGGTGGTACGACACGTACTGGGGTGTGGGGGTGTACATTGACGGTGGTACGACACGTACTGGGGTGTGGGGGTGTACATTGACGGTGGTACGACACGTACTGGGGTGTGGGGGTGTACATTGACGGTGGTACGACACGTACTGGGGTGTGGGGGTGTACATTGACGGTGGTACGACACGTACTGGGGTGTGGGGGTGTACATTGACGGTGGTACGACACGTACTGGGGTGGGGGGGTGTACATTGACGGTGGTACGACACGTACTGGGGTGGGGGTACGACTCGAACGTACTGGGGTGGGGGTACACGGGGGGTACGACACGTACTGGGGTGGGGGTACGACTGGAACGTACTGGGGTATCGGTAGACGGGGGGTACGACACGTACTGGGGTGGGGGGTGTACATTGACGGTGGTACGACACGTACTGGGGTGGGGGGGTGTACATTGACGGTGGTACGACACGTACTGGGGTGGGGGGGTGTACATTGACGGTGGTACGACACGTACTGGGGTGGGGGGGTGTACATTGACGGTGGTACGACACGTACTGGGGTGTGGGGGTGTACATTGACGGTGGTACGACACGTACTGGGGTGTGGGGGTGTACATTGACGGTGGTACGACACGTACTGGGGTGGGGGGGTGTACATTGACGGTGGTACGACACGTACTGGGGTGGGGGTTGGACTGGAACGTACTGGGGTGTACCTAGACGGGTGGGGGTATACATACACGGGGGGTACGTGTCGGACGTACGGGGGCTGGGGGGTGTGTTGGGCGCGTATGCGGGCACATGTCTCCATGGTTGCTATGGATGTTCGGTGCGGACGGTGTTTTTTTCCATACGGTTGTACGCTCGGACGCACGGGATGGATCGTGATTCCTCGGTCGGACTTGGCTTTTCACGTTTGTAAGGTAATTCGTCCGAGGACGTGTCGGACACATTTTCCGACCCGAGGACGTGTGGGGAATGATTCCCAGTGCGGTTCGTATGGACTTTTTACCATGCGAATCGTGATTGCGAGTTCGTACGGCACTTGTACGATTCGTACGGTAAAAAGACCCGATACGAGTCGCACGGGGATATTTTTTGCCGGATCGTGATCGGCACCTTAGTCTTGTTGTTAGAGGTCGCCTGGAGATCTTCAGAGCCATCCGAGTCTGCGCAGTAGGCATTGCGCTCAAATGACGGTGGCCACTTCCGAACTCCATTTTGAATATTGCGACCTAGTAGACCCGAATTCCAATTTAAGCAAAACAAACATAAAGGTAATTAATATATGGAAATAAAGATTTTAATGTTTAAATCCACACTAATTCCAATATATATTAGTATTTGCCTAGCTCGTAGCAACATTTAAATCAATAATACTCACCACTCCGCAACACTGGAAGCACATACCATCACAAAAGCACATAAATCATGCAATCCTCTGTATCAACACATCCTACAGTTAATTTGCGTACCATAGTTAATCATTAGATTTATTAGCCATGCAATTAGCATTTTAGTCCCTCGTGTATCTTGTGTTTATCAAGGTGTAAATGTTGGTTAATCATAACACTCCAAACAATTAATACAGGTTAATATTTAGAATGATTAAGTAATTAGTATTTTCATGCAAATAGAGAAGGTATACAAAATTTTGCTTTACCTGCTCCACCATTGGCGCCCCCACACCCCATGACCGCCTCCTCGGATTCTCTCACTACCACCGGACAGAAGTATCTCTCATCTCTCCAATCGTAAGCTATTGCTAAACATAGCACCCCCCCATCCCCCCCGAGGTCGGCGCCCCCTCCACAGGTCAGCACCCAGTGCGGCCGCACCAGTTGCACTGCCCTAAAGCCGGTCAAGAATATCGAATTCAAGGTAAGAAATATCAGTGAAAAAAAATAATAGTCATTAATATTATTTGCAAAAATGTAGATGTTTGAAATATCGATTTTTTAATTAGTGTTATGTATTTTAGTTTATATTTTAAATGTCTGTGATGTATGCTTTTTTTCTATAAGTATTGGGTATGTTTTGTGAATATATGTGTTACATTTTTAGTAGTTATGAATTTTATTTTAATTACATTTTGCATTTTTTATTTCCGTTGCGGGTTGTGGGTTTATATGGGAATAGGGTGGGAAATAATTGAATTATAATAAATGAATGAATATATTTTATTTATTTAATTTAGATTTTATACTGTTAATTGTGGGAGGTAATTTAATTGTAATGAATTAGTAATTGGTTGTTAATTAATACCAATTAATTAATTGATAATTATTTTTTGGTAATTGTGTTATTAATTTTAGGTGCGTGTTGTGGGGTTTATAGGGGTAAACGGTAGGAAGTAATTTATGATTAAAAACGATTTGTAAATTTATATTAACTAATTAATTGATAATTAATCATGGTAATTGTGTGATTTTCTTTGGGTGTGGGTTGTGGAGGTTATGGGGTAAAGGGTGGGAAGCAATGTATTTTTAATTAATTGATAATTAGTCCTTAATTAAAATTAATTAATTGCTAGAAATTTAAGTACGGAAACTGTGTAATTAGTTTTAGGGGCAGGTCGTGGGGTTTATAGGGGTAAAGGGTGGGAAGTAATTTATGTTTAATTAATTGATAATTAGTTGTTAATTTATATTAACTAATTAATTGATAATGAATTATGTTAATTGTGTGATAGCATTTAAGTGTGGGTTGTGGGGTTTATGGGGTAAAGGGTGGGAAGTAATTTCTGTTTAATACATTAATAATTAGTTGTTAATTAATATTAATTAATTGAAAATTAAATATGGATTTTTAGTAATTAATTTTAGGTGTGGGTTGTAGGGTTTATAGAGGTAAAGGGTGGGAAGTAATTTTTGTTTATCTTAAAAAAAGTTGATCACTAATATTAATTAATTAATTTATATTTAATTAGGGTATTTGTTTATATTTTGTGTGTGTGCGTTTTATTGTTATAGGAGTACGGTGTGGGGAGTAAATAAATTTTACTTACTTTACAATTAGTTGCTAAATACTAATAGTTTTTTATTGAAAATAAGTTTTAATTTTGTAATTATTTTTTTTATAGTTTAATTTTAAATGTGGTTTGTGGGGATTATAAGGGTAAAGTGTGGGAAGTGAAAAAAAATGATGAGTGTTTTTTAAATTAATATTTCTTTAATTGTTAATTAATTATGTTAGTTGAGGAAGTACATTTACTTTTTAATTAAATGTGTGTTGTGAATTGGGTGGTGTTATACAGTATGAAATAAAAAAAGTACATTTATCTAATAATTAATGTTTTTGTTTCTGAATAATGTTTAATTAAAATATTTATTTGTTTGGAAATTGTTTTTTATTTTATTTAATATAAGATGTGTAGGTATTTGTTATATGTGTTTATAATTATTATTATTTATATTAAATATAGTTGAAGTTTTAACATATATATTTTATTTCTTTATTTTGTTTTTTAAAATATTTTTATTGTTGTTACAATTTAGTTTGTTTTTAATTTTGAACTGACTGGAGTGAGAATATCAATTTTTACCCAACACTTTCCCTACTGTTGCACTCACTGTAGTGGGAATATACATTTTTATCCCTCCGCTATCCAACATTTTCCCTACTTTTACAATTATTGGAGTGGGAATAGTAATTTTTATCCTGCCACTATCCAACACTTTCCATACTGTTGCACTCACTGGAGTGGGAATAGTAATTGTTACCCCTCTGCTATCCAACACTTTCCCTACTGTTGCACTCACTAGAGTGGGAATAGTAATTTCTGCCCCTCCCCTATCCAACACTTTCCCTACTGTTGCACTCACTGGAGTGGGAATAGTAATTTCTACCCCTCCGCTATTCACCACTTTCCTTCCTGTTGCACTTACTGGAGTGGAAATAGTAATTTTTACCCCTCCGCTATCCAACATTTTCCCTACTTTTGCATTCACTGTAGTGGGAATATACATTTTTATCCATCCGCTATCCAACACTTTCCCTACTGTTGCACTCACTGGAGTGGGAATAGTAATTGTTACCCCTCTGCTATCCAACACTTTCCCTACTGTTGCACTCACTGGAGCGGGAATAGTAATTTCTGCCCCTCCCCTATCCAACACTTTCCCTACTGTTGCACTCACTGGAGTGGGAATAGTAAGTGTTACCCCTCTGCTATCCAACACTTTCCCTACTGTTGCACTCACTGAAGCGGGAATAGTAATTTCTGCCCCTCCCCTATCCAACACTTTCCCTACTGTTGCACTGTTCAGATAACTATAACTCGCGCGCCCGCAATCCACTACTCATGACGTCACATATTACATCACTCATGACATGGTCAGTGGCATCACTCATGACATCACTGATGACATCATCCTTGTGATAGAGTGGCGGTCGCGCGAGTTATAGTTATCTGAACTAACTATAACGGGGGAATTTCATTGGTTTTTTACGAGTGAAATGTCCACCTAACTATAACATGTGTGAAACCTATGGTTTTTTAAGTGAATTTGCAAGGTTTTTTAAATGCTAATTCCTAACTATAACGTGTGTGAAACCTATGGTTTTTTAAGTGAATTTATACGTTTTTTTAAATGCTAAGTTATGTATGTATTATTATATATTTTTTTTAAGGTTTTAAAATCGCGCACCCCGCGATGAAAAAATTTTTTTTTAAAAAAAGTCACCCTTCGGGGTCCTTCAGGAACCCCCTGACAAAGGCTAGGGGGTCAGGAACTTTCTACCCTGCCCCCTTTTCACGTTCGCCACCTCTCTTTTTCAGTGTCGCACCCAAAACAAACAAAATGGCGGACAACACTTCCTGATTTCGACCGATTCGAATGTTGACTGACATGTAACCACCAATCAGAATTACGCTCGCGCACGGCACGGTGCGCGCACGGTGCGCGCATATAGATATTTATGTACTTTTAACTGCAATTTTGTCAGGAACTACTGTACAGATTGACTCCATATATGCAAAAGGCACATGCCTGACCTGAGGACTACCTCTCTGCCAAATTTCAAGTAATTCTGTTCAGCCGTTCGGGCTGTACCTTCGACTAAAGGTGCTATGGAAAATAACATGGGGAAAACGCGTTTTGGGACCCCCTTTTTTCTCGGCCCCCGCTTGACGAATCACCCCGAGACGTTCGGGGTAGGAGCTGAGCGGAGTGCCCCATTAGTTTTTGAAAATTTCACGAGGATTCATCAACCGGCGCCAAAGTTATTCAAAATAGAATTTTCTGATTTCCTATGGAAACACGGTCCTAACTATAACTATCTACTGGCGACCGCCAGTAGATCATTTATATATATATATATGTAAATTTTTATCTAATTTTAAAATAATAAAATAAGTTAAGATTAATAGTTTATTAATTGTTTTAAAGGAAATATATATGAATTATTATGTATGTGTGTTTAACTTTTTTTATTACGTTTATTTATTATATTTTTTTAATTTATATTAAATCTACTTTGTTTTTATATTAATTTTATTATTTAACATATTTAATATTTATTGTTTTTATTTTTTATATAAATGAGTTTGCAGTCACTTTTCATTATGAAAATAAACGAATGGTTTTTCATCCGGAATCAGGCTCTGCACTTCTTTTGTTATATATATATCTATATATATATATATATATATATACACAATTCAATATTTTGTTCAACTATATTTTTTACATCAATATTTTTGGGCCGATATTTTTGTACTTACCTGTTTAACTATAGGGAGTCGATATTTCTGCATTCTAGATTTTTACATCAATATTTTTTACTTCTATATTTTTAACTTCGATATTTTGCCAGTGAACCCACATATTCATGAGAATCCACCACATGGTGGCACTGTGTGTGTATTTTTTAATAAATCCGGAATTTGCAAAGCGCAAACTACTCACCCCTAAGGGTCTCAAGGCACAGGGGGCCGTCGGGCAGATTAAGTGAGCTATTGTCCAGAGTGAAATGGTGCTGAGCTGAACTGCCTCCGGAGATCAAACCGTGAGCCCTGCGCTCTGGGAGTCAGCCGCCCGGGCCGCTGCGCCACACCTCTACCTTAAATGATGCTCATCAGTCTAGCATTCAATTTCAATATATAGTAAAAAGGGATAACATTCGGACTTAAACTTGAAGTTTAAAGTGATATGTGGGTTGTGTCAGCTACAGTGGACCCGAGTGAAATACCTTGGGCCCTGGCCCTTACTTTTTCCAAATTAATGCTTGCTGATCTTAAAACCCACACTTCTGGTATAACAAATTCAGGGTTTTAAACAATTAAAAAACCGCAGTAACATTACCCAAGAGGATGCAGCTTTCAAGCACATTAATCAATGATAGTTAAGAATAGTTTTAGATGAAAAACATCCCTCCAAATGTTTAAGACCCTACATCATTTGCTGAACGTCTCTAAGTAATGTCAATGATGAAGCTAAACTGGACCACAACGTTTCATAAATATATCAGGAGGAGAATTTAGCAAGAAAGTTCTTTGTCCTTTTGGAAATTGCCTGCTCTGGATCAACAAAAGACAAAAGGGCAGATTTATGTTCCCTGGCGCATCCCTGCAAATCAGCATGGATGCGCCAGGGAAGATGCGTCACGCAAGTTTACCCTTGCGCCACAATAGATGCGCCGCATTTACAATGCAGCGTATCGTGGCGCAAGGATAAACAGATGCGTGACGCATCTGATGGCGGAACGGCGGCGCATTGCTGGAGTTGCGCCGTAAGCGCGACGCAGCTCCAGCAAGGCTCGGGGGTGCCCTATCGGTACAATGCTGCGTCAATCCTTACGCCTGCTTCAAGCAGGCGCAGGGATTTGACGCAGCATGGCCGGAAAAGTGACTGAGTGAAATCTTGTAGATTTCACTCAGCCACTTTTCGGAGGCGTTCCTGCACCGGAACGCCCCCCCCCCCCTGTGAAGGTAAGCCCACATGTGGCGCAAGCTTTACAACGTGACGCATCTCCCTAGATGGGTCACGTTGTAAATCTGCCGCAGCATGGCGCTGGCTTTGCGCCGCCGCTGCATCACAAAAGTGACGCAACGGCGGCGCAAAAGTGACGCACAGGGCTTATAAATCTGCCCCAAAGTATATGTCTGATGAGAATGCGGCTGTTAGACTTGGAATCTTTGGCATGGTTTCCCTTGACTTTTTACCTCTACCTTCTGCATTTTTGATGCTGTGCTGGATTTTGTTTTTGCTGGCTAAGAGCATTTGGGCACTTTGCCACTGCTGATCAGTGTCAAAGTGCAAATGCTCCCTGTGTAAATTGTTGTTACAATTGGTTCTCCATGATTGGCCTATTTGACGTACTGGTGCACTGAGTGTGCCAGGGCCCATAAATCAAATGTTACTAGTGGGCCTGCAGCACTGATTGTGCCACCCACATCAGTAGCCCAGAAAAGATATTTCAGTCCTGCCACTGCAGTGTCTGTGCGCAATTTGTTAACTGCCATGTCGACCTGGCAAGTGCATCCATTTGCCAGGCCCTAACCTTCCCTTTTCGTACATGTAAAGCACCCGGATTTCCACACATAGCACCTGTGTGGCAAGTTTTCCTGACACATTACCCATGGACCAGAACCGTCTTGGAGTCAACTCATCACTTCCCCCTACAGACCGGATCCGACGCATCACTTCTCCTGCATGCAGCAGAACTGCCGCTTCACCTCCCATGGCCTCAAAAACAGACGTATCTCTTTGTTTCTCGACTCTTCCCATCTCCCCGGCTGTTTGGCCTTCTGAATTTTGATGCATCTACAGGTACTATTCTTATTAGATGAATGTACCGTGACTATCCTGCAGGAGCTCTATGTAATTTTTACCGTACAAGCTGTTTTTACCCTTTTGCCTAAATTTTATTTTGTTTTTTTTAAATTTCAGTATATTTTTATTAAGAATTTTGTTTTTTCTCCCCAAAACCCATGACATATAACATATAGCATAACACATACATAAAACAATTAACAATTAACATTCACTCTGCATCGCTTGTTGTTACAGGGTCGCCCACTTTGGCTATGTAGGTTAAGTTACAATTAGCCTATTTTGGTTATCTTCCACCCACTGCACTCTTATGGTTCATAGAAAGCACAGAGAGGGACAGGGGCCAGCTCAAGAGAGAGAGGATGGCATAGAGTGAGAGTTAGCGTATTCGCTATTGTCTAATGTGGGTTGCTATCCGGATAGTTCTACTGGTCCTATTCAGGGCGGATCATACGGGTCTAGGTATTTGTCCAGGGTTGCCCACATTTTCCTGTCGGGCTGTCTCCATGGTGAATCGCGTAGGGCCAATGTATCCGCTCCCCTAAGGTATGTCACCCAGTTGAGCCATCCTTTAAACTTTGCTTTGGAGGTGTCTTTCCAGTTATTGAGTACCATTTTTATTCCTGCTGCCAGAAGAAGGTCGAGTAGGTCTCTGTCTTGTTGGGTGTCTACATCTGTCCTAATGAAAGCAGTTACTAGGGTGGCAAACTCAGTTTTAAGGGTACAACCTAGCATATTGTTTAAAAAGGCAAAGATCTTCTCCCAGAATGCCTTGACTTTTGGGCAGTAGTATATGAGATGGGCCAGGTCCCCTTTTCCATTGTTACAGTTCCAGCACTGGTTGTTGAGGTTCAGTCCCAAGGACGCCAAACGTGCTGGGGTCCAGTAGATTTTGTGTAGTGTCCGGAACGTTGTCTGTGCTAGTACCGGGGATATTTTGCTTTGTGTGGGGGAGGACCATAGCGTCTGGATCTCATTTTCGCTAAGTGAGTCCCCAAGCTGGAACTCCCAGTATTTGCGTGTCTCTTCATTGATTTTGGTTGGGCTGGACCGTAGGAGTCTGTAGAGATGTGAAACCTAGTGGCCTAATTTATTAAGGTTAGACATATACTGGAAGATTGATGGCTTGGTAGTGGAAAGTTTCGCTTTGGTCAGTGCTGTTTTGATTTTTAGAAAAGTATATAGTTCTATGTCTGGTAGATTATGTTTGTTTTTTAGCATATTGAAAGTGATGGGATTCCCTCCCTCTTCAAGTTGTATAGGGTGGGAGATCCCTGTTTTCCCCCACGAGTTGATCGAGAGCGGCTTGCCCCTGTATTTTATTCTAGCATTTGCCCACAGAGATTCCCATTTGGAGTTTTTTATGCTGTGTTCCATATTCTGGTCCACCTTCAGCAGAGCGTTTCTGGTATTTTTGAGTATTGGGTTTGTTGTTAGTGAATGTTTGTTGGTTGTTAATAGGGCTAAGGGCGCAAGGTTATTTAGTATGGCTCTCTCCAATCTCAGCCATACTGGAGTGTACTCCTGGTCGGGCAGGATCCAGTAGCTCCCCTGTTTTGCCAAGAAGGCTGTTTGGAAGGTTTTAAAGTCCGCTAGGTTTAACCCCCCTAGAGTTTTCCCCAGTCTTAGTTTTTTAAGGCTTATCCTTGCTTTTTTGTCTCGCCAGATGAAGTTATTCAGCAGTTTGTCTATTTTGCGATGGAAATCGTCTGTGAGTACTAGAGGGAGCATATTTGCCAGGTAGTTGACCATAGGGGTGACCATGATCTTTACTGTCTCTATCCTTCCCCACCAAGTAATGAATTTGGGTGACCAGCCCTCCAGCAGCACCTTTATCTTGTCCAACATTAGTTTTTAATTTTGTTCTAGTGTGCTTTTAAGATCAGTCCCAAAGTATATACCCAGGTATTTTATGAAATTGGTTTGCCAGGCAAGGCCTGAGTCCCCCAGTATGTCTTTTGTGGTGTGTATGTTGAGTGGTTTGCATTCTGACTTGTTTTTATTGAGTTTATAGCCTGAGAGGACCGAGTACCTGTCTATGGAGTCCATGAGGGCCGTGATAGAGGATTTAGGGCTCTCTGTGACAATGAGAATGTCATCCGCGTATGCGGCTAATTTGATTGTGGCCTCGTTGATGGTGACCCCTTTAATCGCTTCATTGGCCTCTATATCCTTAATCAGAGGGTCAAGAGCTAGCAGGAACAGTGAGGGGGACAGGGGGCAGCCTTGCCTTGTACCTCGCTGTAGGGTGAAGGGCTCAGAGACCGCCCCATTGACTACGATACGGGCACTGGACTTTACGTATAGTGCCATTACTTTCCGCATGAAGGAATTCACCATGTTGAAGGCCCGCATGCACTGTTCTAGGAAATGCCACGATACCCTATCAAATGCCTTCTCTGCGTCTAGTGTGATGGTCACAGCTGGTTTTTCGGACTTGGCGGCATTATCAACTATATGGCATAGGAGTCTGGTGTTATCGTGTGACATGCGTGTCTTGAGGAAGCCAACTTGTGAGTTACCTATCAATTGAGGCAGTACCTTATTAAGTCTTGATGCCAGGATTTTTGCGTATATCTTGCAATCAACGTTAATCAGAGAGATAGGCCTGGAATTTTGGGGCAACTGAGGGTTTTTGCCTTCTTTGGGGATAACTATAATATTAGCTTCGGACATGGTCTGTGAGACCATCCCAGCCCCTTCGCAGTAGTTAAAAACTTTTTTCATAGTGGGTTGTAAGTGAGTTGAGAATGTCTTCTAAAATGTGGCTGTGTATCCATCTGGCCCGGGTGCCTTGTTAGCTTTAAGGGACTTGACTGCCATCTCGATTTCAGTGGAGCTTACCTCCCTCCCTAGGGTGTGTGTCTCTTCTGGTGTTAACTTTGGGAGATTTAGTCTGTTTAGGTACTCAGTACAGCCATTTTCTTCTAGCTTTAGATCTTTTTTATAGAGGTCTTGATAAAATTCACTAAATGTCCTTAGTATTTCTGTGTGTCTTGTGTGTGAGATATGTTGTGAGTCTGTGATTGATGAGATGGTATGCTGTCTCTGTTTGTGTTTTAGATAAGAGGCCAGGAGCTTCCCCGCTTTTTTATCTTCGCATAGGTTTATTGCTTTAAATTTGTTTATCCACATCCCAGCTCTTTCGCTCAAAATTCTGTCGAATTCATATTTCTTCTTTGTGATTTCTGTAAGTGCACCTACGTTCTTTGGGTCTGAGATATGGATTGCCTCTAATTTTTGTATATCCTTCTCTAGTTGACGCAACTGTGCCTTCGCATTTCTGTTCATCTTGGCTTTAATGTCCATAATTGTCCCCCTAATTGTGGCTTTTAATGCGTCCCACATGGTTTTAGGATCGGTGTCTACAGTGTCATTAAAGCTAATATATTCCTTAATGGCCTCCTCTATTTTCATTCTATTGGTTTGGTCTGACAAGACATCAGTGTTAAATCTCCATCTACGTGGGTGGTCCTCATTGTGCTGCCCACACAACAGTAGACTAATGCAGGAATGGTCTGAGACAGTTCTCGTGGCTATGTCCGTGTGTTCTATTCAATGGGTGTGTGTTCCTGTGATCAGAATGTAATCTATTCTGCTGTATGAATTGTGTGGGTTGGAGTAAAACGTGTAGTCTCTTGTGTCCAGGTGTTGTAGCCACCATGTGTCTTTAAGATTAAATCTGGTACATACATTTCGTAGTATGTTGTGTGCGCTTGGGGGGAGTGAGTGGCACTGAGACTGTCTGTCTAAAGTGTAGTCTTTTGCCAAATTGAAGTCACCTGCCATCACTGTTAGGTCGTTTTGTGGGATTGCCTCCAACTTTTTAGAGATGCCCACCCAGGATTCGGAGTCATCAGCCTTTGGACCGTAGATGTTGAGTACATGGATGTTTTCTTCCCCCCTTTTCAAATGTGTCAACAGTATTCTCCCCTCAACGTCGCTATATTGGACTTCCATATTTATTTTGGAGTTCCTATTTAACAGAGTGATCACACCCCGTTTCTTCCCTACTGCTGGAGAGCAGGCCATCTGTCCAGCCCATCTCGCCCTAATCCGTTCTGCATTGTCAAGGGATAATCTGGTCTCCTGCAGGAGGAAGATATCTGCTTTAGTTTTAGCTAGGTAGTCTAGTATTTTTTTCCTTTTAACTGGGTGGTTGAGCCCTTTAACATTTAAGGAGACTATCTTTAGGTTGGGCATTAGTGGTTTTGTTAGGTACCGGTTGTTTGATCATGTCCTTCCCCCTTTTTCGATCGGTATAGTCCCCCTCCCTTCGAGACCTCGGGTGTGTGAGACCTGTGCCATCCTCCATTGGTCCCTCCTCAAAGTACCCTCCCAATTACTGGTGTCGTTCTCTCCCTTGAATGAAAGTGTGTAGATGGGGATGTTTAAAAAGAAAGAGTGCAGCGGGTAGAAAAAGAAACATGAGTGCCTCCCGTACAATACTAACATTACTAACATTACATAAAAAAACATTTAAAAAACCCTTTTTTTTTTTTATTCTGTTTTTAGTTCTGAATACATCATTGTCATAAATCTGTTCCTTAACTGAATCTGAATTGGGGAATCGGTTAACATAGGATGATATTGCTTAGCATTTTACTGATATAAAGTTCATTACCCACCTCTTCCACTCACGCGCTACTTGTTTCTGGCCAGCATTCCGAACCCCCGCCCCCTCATTCTCTAGAAAGAAGGCGCGAGTGTGCTTCTTCCAGAAATGCGGCCATTTTTCCCTCAGTACTGCGCTATAGCTGTTGACGAGGCACACTCTATTTAATGTGCCCACCATCACGCCAAAGGCAAACCCGTCTGCGCCCGTTCGTTTCCGGATCACAGCCAGCACTAGAAATGCTGGCCACATTGGCTCAGGTCAGTTATACACAAGAGAAAAACTTATAGAGCTTAACTCCCACCATCAAACATGCGATAATCAGTTTGAGTCGATTACTTGGAGGGGCCCAGTCACCTGTAGGGGATGAAAACATGAATTTTGATCTTCCCTTGATCAACTTACCGAAGTGATTGTACTTCTAACCATCTATTAGGAGGGCTAATTAATGCTAGATCTCTATGTAAAAATGCACAACATATCTTTGACCTGATTCACGATCAGAATCTAGACTGCCTTTTTGTTACTGAAACCTGGCTTATATAATGGTGCAATCCAGACATTGTCCAAGCCCTTCCCCCACGGTATCAAATATACACAAAGGGGTGGAGGTCTGGTTATAATATACCATAACATATTCAAATGTTCTACGTTCGAACTTATAGAGATCAAAGGCGCATAAAGTCTTTGAATCTGCTTTCATGTTGATAGCTCTGTTTCCTTTTGTGGAGCTTTGATCTACTGCCCTCCAGGGACGAGTCGTAGCTTCCTAGACACCCTTGGTGACACATTAACTACCTTAATTATTAGATTGTCTAGTTTTACACTACTTGGAGATTTTAATCTCCATTTAGACTCACAGAATGCCCCAGGTGTCAACAAATTTTTAGAAATCTTAGAAAGATAACTAGCTTCACTCATTTGGCCGGTCATATTATTGATGGGATTTGCTCAAATTTTACCACCTAAAATGTAGACTCCCCAGTCATGCTAACCTGGTCTGACCACAAATGTATTCCTTTTGTTATTGGACACCATTGCACTGATTCCATGAATTTGTCAACCTTTCAAAAAACCGTACGACAATGGAATAAAATGTTAGACAATCCAAAATTCCATACAGAAGCTGATGTCAGCAAAACCGACCTGACAGGTAATCCCGTATTAGATACCCATCATTTCATTCTTGGATGACTTCACTTTGCAATATCTTTGCCCTACCGGTCCCTTTGAAAAAGAATTTCCCACAGAAAGCTTCCGCTTCCTGATTGTCCCAAAAGCTAAGAAAACACCAAAAACTTTCTAGGAAGCTTGAACGTAGATGGCGGAGAAACTACAAACAAGAAGATCTTACCTCGTTTAAAACCGCTCTCAAATTTTATCATCAACAAATTATATCAGAAAAGAAATATCACTTTACCAACCTACTCAGACTGGCAGACTCCAATCAAAAAACTATTTTTGAAATAGTGAAGTCTTTCACACATCCCAAAGTACTTGATAATGAAATTCCACCCTCACAGATTTTGTGTGACCAAATTGCAGATTATTTTGAAGAGAAAATTCTAATTTCAAAAGTTGACTTTACGATCCCTTCCTCTGGCACCTATTCACATATAGAGGGCCTGGACAACATACCAATCCTCCTGTCTTTTCAAGACATTAGTATGGAACAGTCACGCCCAACCATTCTCACCTGTAAGTCAGGATCTCCATTTGACCCATGCCCCCCAGAGGTATTGCATGCTATTATCGACATCATCAACCCGACTATCAATAGGGTAATAAACTCTTCACTTGCACAAGCAGAAGTATCGTCATCCTGGAGAATCGCAGCATTTAAACCCCTCCAAAAAAAGTCATTATCGGATACTAAGACCCTTTCAAACCTCCATCCTATCTCTCTTTCACCCTGTCTCAGCAAAATTACTGAGAAATTAGTTCATACGCAACTGATCTACTTCTTGGAAATAGCGAATATCTTGCATCCAAGCAAATCAGGCTTCAGGCCTATGCCCTCCACAGAATCCGCATTATTACGTACCACTGAAACTCTCAAATTTACATTAGACCAGCGGAAGAATGTGGTGCTAATTTTATTAGACCTCTCACCCGCATTTGATACGATATCCCATGATATCCTGGAGGACTAGCTTAAAAACTATGGCATCTCCCACTTACCCCAATTATGGCTGAAATCCTTCCTTTCCAATCGAAGACAAATAGTTACTCTTGGCCACTATCAATCAGCAGAAGAACTCATAAACTCCGGGGTCCCACAGGGCTCAGCTCTGAGCCTTTCAGTTTTTAATATATACATGGCCTCCCTGTTAAACTTGATATCCTCTTTCAATATTGAAATTATTTCCTATGGAGATGATACTCAGTTAGTTCTAGTATTGGATAAAAGCTCTACCGCAGCGGAAGAAAATCTGCAGCGCTGTTTTGTGGCGGTAATCCATTGGATGAAATCCAACCACCTGAAGTGTAACACCCAAAAAACAGAGATCATGTTGCTTGGAAATAACAATATTTTTCACCCAGCATTTAGTGACCTAAAGACATCCCCCTTCCTCCCAGTACAGTAGATGTAGTTAAGAATCTGGAAATAAATTTCGACACTTCATTAACCTTTCGTCAACAAGTGCTCTAGGGGGCCGGCACTTGCCACCACCTCATAAAATTGCTTAAAAAGTTCTTTGACCTCCTACCCTGTGTGGCGAGAATGTCAGTTGCAGTGGCATTTATTACATCTAGATTGGACTACTGAAACAGCAATTATGCAGGGTCCAATAAGTCAATCCTAAAGAAACTACAGATAGTCCAAAACACTGCTGCTCATCTAGTCCTTCAGTGGCCGCAATGCTCTTCAGTCTCAGCTGCATTAAAATCCTTACATTGGCTACCCATTCAAAAAATAATTATTTTTAAGACTCTAATAATCACCTACAGAGCCTTTAGATCAGATGGACAAAGGTATCTTAGGACCAGAATCAAACCTTATGAGACGCAGCATAGCTTAAGATCTTCATCAGCCAACATTCTCTCACCCCCATGCTTCAAATACATCTCTAAAGGTGGCAAATCTGTAGCAGTACTAGGGACTAAAGCTTGGAACTCTTTACCCACCCATCTTTGAATCTTTCAAACTGAACTAACTATTAAGAAATCCCTGAAAACCTGGATCTTCGAAGCCCCAGATGCTCTAGTCTTATCACTCATCTGATCCCCTAGTTCTCCTGCTGTATGGCTTGGTACCGGCCCGTTCACAACGACATGATGCTCCTCGGAGTGACAGGTGCGCACTACAAAAACTAGTATACATACATACATTCATTGAGTTTATATAAAGATACTTTATTTTTCTAAACTGGTGTGGTGTCCATTTGTGGTGTTATCACTGATTTACTATGTGTTTGTGTACAAATACCTTACACATTACCTTTGGGATAAGTCTGTCTGCTCATGCCAAGTTTCCCAGGGTGGGAGCCGCAGGGGCGTAACGAAAGCTCCAGACTCTATCGGGTGCTCTTCGACCGAAGTGCTGTGCTGAGGGGACCCCTGGAGTTTTGGGACCCCCGCACAGAGGGGGCTGCAAGGGCCTGAGTTATGCCCCTGCTGCGAGCCTACTTTACCGCCACCAGAAAAAAACACCTGCAAAGTTTGAAAGCGCAGTCCTACAGATGATGGAGATACAAACTGGGCATACTGAAGAGCCTGCAGAATCAGACGTACAGTACAGTAGGGGCACACATCCTGAGGGAATGGACGTAGAATGATCACCCTCTCTAAGAACCTGGAGACAGTCCAGGAACAACCACCAGACCCCCTTCAAGGCGACCGGAAAGTCTGAAAAGCCCATCCTGGAGGAATGAGGTAGAGAAACAGAAAATGGAACCACATGCGTTCGAACACACCAAACCCCAAACAACTTCCAGTGCCAAACAGAAGAATACCTGGCAGACACACTCTGGACGCCTGTACAAAAGAGGAGATAGAAGCCGATAGACACTGCAACATGATGCCACCCCAATCAATCCCCAAGACACCAGAGAGGGCACCAAGAGGCTTTGAAACCACAGGGCAGAGCAAACCAGTAGAACCCGCCACTCCAGACACACCACCATCTACATCAACTGAGGAAATCAAACAGAACTGGCCACGCTGGAGCCACCAGAACAACCTGAGCCTTCCCCCTCCCAACCTGAAACAGAAACCTCAGGAGCAAGGAAACAGAGGAAAGCAAACATTAGTCTCGCAGGCGAAGGACCCATCAGGCCATCCAATCTCAAAACCAATTCTGGAAACAAAACCAGGGAAGAAGTGCAATGCCAGGGCATGTAAACCAGCCCATTCAGGGGCGACACCACAACCAAAACACCTTGGCAAACATGTGAGGAGAAGGGCAAAAGTCCAGAGAGGATGAAACCCCCTGCACAGGTGAACAGACTGACAGTCCAGAACTTGCTGAGCAAGAAGGCCCAGAAGAACTTAACGACGACTGAGTCCATAGCAACAACTGCCCTGCAAAGACTAAAAAGTCATGAGACAGAAGAACAGTCATCAGTGGAGCCAACATTATGGCAAAAATCAGTAGATCAGCCTACAACCCGAACGGCAGGACCAGGAACTGGAAAAGCATCGACCCCCCTCCCCTCCCAGCCACACACAGAGCAAACCCCAGAAACCACTGAAAACACGGACATACGGGAATATGTAGGAACACAACCTGCAAAACGATCGCAGCCATGAGGACTCCAGGAGACCTTGGGGGAAGTAGCTGCTGTAAGGATACAAGTTGAATAGAATGGGCGCCAGCCATTAGATGAAGCACCATAAACCTAACACCGGCTAAAATACCCCTGGCTGAAATCTCCCCGTCAACCAGGAAAAAGGACAGGATATACCCCAGACCGATGAAAACCAGAGAAACTGGGATGACCCACCTTGGAACAAGAGCAGGGAGGTACCCCGTAACTGGAGGAAGGAAGGTGAAGTCAAAAAGATGGCAGCTCCAAGCGAAGCTCCACACTCACTAGACGGAAGATCAAGCACCCATGCAGGAAGAAATGCAGCATTTTATCTTCCACAGATCATGTGCTGACTGTACTGCCCAAGGCCCCAAGCCAGGAGCACTGCCCGAGGGACGCCCATCGGGAAACATATCCTGCCCCCTACCCACCTGGACAGAGACAGCCCATATAAAAAAAGATATTGAAATGGGGGTCCACTCGTGGGAAACTCCTGGGCACCCCTGCAGCCAAACGAGAAGAAACACTCGAAGAGGACCAGGTGTGCAACCAATCCAAGGACAGCCAGGCAGACCACCCAACCATTCACCGAACAACCAGACACTCCCAATGGCAGCCTAAGAAATGAAGAAGTTGCAGCCACATCCGCCTACCAGTCCTACAACCGGAGAAACCTCCAGGCCATGATAGCAGAGGAGGACGCCACAGACGCCATTAACAGGAACTGCCGGCGCAAGAGCCAGGAATGCAATTTGTCGATCCATGTGAACCCGAATATCAAACACACTCCCCCCTCTGTAATAGCCCCTGCCATAGGCACAAAATCCCTCCATAAGGATTTCGCTGTCAATGCCCCCTATGAGGCTGCCCTTAGCACCCAACCAGAGACCGTGAAAGACTCCGTCAGGCCACCATCCTCAATGTGACCCACATGAACCAAAGGCCCTAACCCCATTGAATTAATGAAGCTATGCCAACATGAGGCAACCAACCAGTTGGAATGTAGCAACAGCATCACCTGTACCTCTAAGGCACAGGTTAATCACGAGACAGAGACCATCTTCTCACTAAGCGGCAGAATATGCTTTAAGTCCAAACTAAACCAAAGAAGGCCAGGAAACATAGTACAACAGAGTAAAAGGAGATCATCACAATAGATGGGCGTAGTTGGAGGCTCATTCACAATAAGATGGAACATAATCAGTTGTTATGTTGATTTGTATAGCAAACTAATAACCTGGGAGGGCATCCAGGTGCTTGTAAGCCCTGAAAAGTGTAATGCGGAAAAAACTGATACTGTTTTTTGGTACTTTAAGTCTCAAATTAGGTCAGTGGTGGGCACTTGTTTTGGGGCCCTATGTTCTCTGAGGAAATTTCGACATTTCGTATCTTTCCCAACTGTAATTCAGGCCCTAATAACATCAAGACTACACTATGGCAATGCGTTATACTTTGGATTACCAGAGCGGCTGGTGGGTAAGCTGCAAGTTGTTCAAAACGCCCCTGCTCGTCTGCTTCTGAATCTACCAATCAGAATCTGCCAGATAACCACTGGCTCCCCATTCAGTAAAGGATTTTGTTCAAAGCACTAGTTTTAGTGCATATAGGGGCATATTATCAAGGACGGCGTTAAAATTATCGCCGGTTTAGCGGCAGAATACTGCCGCTAAAGCGGCGATAATGGGCTTGATATTATGCCGCAGAGAATTCCAATAGAAGCCCATGTTCACACCAGAACATGGGCTTCTATGGGAATTCACAAGGGCATATTATCAAGCCCGTTATCGCCGCTTTAACAGCAGTTTTCTGCCGCTAAACCGGCGATAATTTTTAACGCCGTCCTTGATAATATGCTCCATAGTTTTAGTGCATGGGGCTTTATATCAAGCGGGAGCAGCTTACCTTATAGTAAGATTTAGATTTTACTGTCCACAAAAAACCTGAGATCGGTTAATAAACTGTTGGCGGCGGTGCCCGAAATAAAGGCTCGAACAGGAGGAAGGTCAGTGACCTACCTAGGAGCGGCAGCATGGAATAAGACCCCTCTGGAGCTTCGAGCCACAAGGAACAGTACAACATTTAAAAAGAAAGTTGAAAACGTGACTTTTTGTGCAGGATTAGTGATGGTTTTAGATCTTCAGACGTTTTGCCACATGCGGGGACACTCTTAGGAGTAGCTGTTGTGCAAAACAAATTATCATTATCAACCTTTTTTTTAATGATACTGAGCTAAAGCACCAGGATATCAGAAGGCAGCCACAGCATCCCAAACATATGGTCTGGGACTTCCGAATTTCCCCCTCCCCCCTGCGCATAACCACATTTCTAATGATGGACATGAGAAGGGAATTACTTTTGGAGGCGGGGGTCGTACAACCCCCGGCCGTATTTATTAAAATATGAAGAAAAAAAAAAAATTTGAAATAAACAATATTTACACAATTATACGCAGAAACATAACACGACATTTGATTACAATTCATATGCACTGATTTCAGATGGCTAACCTTAACATATCTCTAATACAGAATTTTCCTATGTGAATCTAACAAAAGGATCATAATCATACATTAATTACTTTCTGCGTATCCTATTTGGGCCTACGGCAAGGTCGCTAACTGGTGTCAGATCCTTATCAATTTACCACGCCCTCCCGTAGGAGTTGCGCATGCGCAGAGGGCCCGCTTACCGAGAGGGTACTTCCCCCCCCGGTTACCCCCATACGTTCCCTGAACTCCATTCAAATTTGGGGGGTCTTGCACTCTGCGCCATTTAGTGACGTCCATACCAGTGCAGGGTGGCCAACCAGCCTAAAAGAAAGCGTGACTCCCCCGTTTCCCCGCACCCATCCAGCCAACCGGAGGTACCGCCCCTGGAGTTATAGGAGAGACCCCTTGTCCTTCCCCCTCGGCGACCCCATCTGAGAATGACGCTGCCCCCTAAGGACCTTAAATTTACTGCTCACCAGTCATGACCTTACCGCTTGACCAAGGAATAGCAATAAATACGACGATAGATGACCTGTAAATGGGAAAAACGCATAAGGAAGAAAACCACACCGTCAACTTCATTCTCCAATAACCATATTGCTACAGGGGATGGAGGGTGGGTAACAAAGAGTTAGCAGCCTCCCAGAGGCTGCGTGCGGATGCCTGAGAGCGCGTGACAAAGAGTCCGAGTCCCGCGCTCCCCAGCCTTTTATCCTTGTACTGGGGGCAGGCCAGTTCTAACTGGCCTGTCCCCTGCCCCCCCCTTGACCCGGAAGCGCCTTAATCGCTTCCGGGCCAAGGGTTCGCCATCACCAGCCAAACCTCGCCGCTGCGCGCCCACCGCGGGCCTGGCAAACAGGCGAGGGAGGGGGTCGGTGCCCCCCCATATCTGCGGCAGGGCCGATCCCGGCCCCTGCCTTTCTCTATGGTCTGGGACTACCGAATTTCCCCCTCCACCCGGGCGCATAACCACATTTCTAATGATGGACATGAGAAGGGAATTACTTTTGGAGGCGGGGGTCATACAACCCCCGGGAGTATTTAATAAAATATGAAAACAAAATTAAATTTTTTGAAATAAACAATATTTACACAATTATACGCATAAACATAACACGACATTTGATTACAATTCATATGCACAGATTTCAGATGGCTAACCTTAACATATCTCTAATACATAGTTTTCCTATCCGAATCTAACATAAGGATCATAATCATACATTAATTACTTTCTACGTATCCTATTTGGGCCTACGGCAAGGTCGCTAACTGGTGTAAGATCCTTATCAATTTACCATGCCCTCCCGTAGGAGTTGTGCATGCGCAGAGGGCCCGCTTACTGAGAGGGTACTTCCCCCCCCTGTAACCCCCATACCTTCCCTGAACTCCATTCAAATTTGGGGGGTCTTGCACTCTGCGCCATTTAGTGACGTCCATGACAGGGCGGGGTGGCCAACCAGCCTAAAAGAAAGCGTGACTCCCCCCTTTCCCCGCACCCATCCAGCCAACCGGATGTACCGCCCCTGGAGTTATAGGAGAGACCCCTTGTCCCTCCCCCTGGGTGACCCCATCCGAGAATGACGCCGCCCCCTAAGGACCTTAAATTTACTGGTCACCAGTCATGACCTTACCGCCACAGGCCAGCATAGTTGCCCGACTATCTGCCCCCCCCAAACCTGTCCCTCAGAAAGGTCATGCCCCCTCTTTTAAACCATCTAGCCAGGCTATGAAATTCTCTAACATTATTTCATTACCTGACCTAGTCAAGTGGACCCCGTCTTTTAAGAAGCACGGTTCTCCCCTGACACACCCATGTGCAATGCTCTGTAATTTAGGAGATCTGAACAGTTTCCCTATTTTATTGTTGACCCTCTTTACCGAGTGATCCAACGCTCTCACAGAGTTCCCCCCCCTCCATTTCAATCTAGGTATCATGTGCGACCAAACTATGTTGCAGCCCTGGCACGCCTTGGCTAACCAGCCAATCTCGGAGATTATGTCCTCAAACAAGACCCTCCTGCCTAACGCCACCAAGTGGTTGCCCCCCAAATGCAAAATAACGATTGTGGGAGGAGGACTGTGTCTCTTCAAAAGATCAATCATAAAACCCCTAAACTGTCTAAGGCAAAGGCCCCCTTTTCCATGAAAAGATACTGTGAAACCACCCTGCTCTGCTCTTTGCCTGTAGTTACCTGAAAGGAAAACAGATTTCATACGCCGTACATACGAATGACCCACAACCCACACATTTCGTGTTCCTGTGCCCTGTAGTTTTGACCGTCGTTGAGGAGAGTCTTGCTGTTGTGGCGATGGCAGTTCCCCTCCTGGGTGACAGGTTTGAGAAACTGTGAAGGAAACCAACAAACAAGACAGGCATCAGTCCACAATTGTATTGTGTATTCACAACATGTGCAGCCGCACATAACGCTTATAACTATTGGAAGCCCATCGTCCAATCCTCTGTACACTACTGCAATGCAACCCCCTAGCCGTTGCCTCAGTGGCAGCCCCTATCCTGAATGAATGCGTCCCAAAAACCTTTGGATTCAGACCTGCTTTGCTGATAGCCATTGCCAATACCTTTTTAAACTGGTAAGTGGGGTACCGTCCGCGTGTAGTAACAATATCCCACCTAACGCGCTGTTCCTCTGTCTGAGGTAAGTTTCAAGGTGCATTACCGGGCAACATGGGTTATTTTGCGCCCTATGAAGTACCACCCCTTCTCCCCGAGCTTCTTGATCGTTTTTTTGATTTGTTGATGCTTAAAAGCAAAATGTCACCTTGTATCTTCACGTGCTCCATTAGAAGCCAACCCTGGCCATCTAACTTGTTGCGTGCCACCAATTCATCTACCCTGAATGCCCCATAAAAGGCCAATCCAAAGGCAGCTCTGAATAATAATGTCTCCCCAATTGAACTGCAGATGACGCCCAATGCCATCAGCAACGCACTCAGCCGCTCCAACCCTATCGGCTGCCTGGTGTCAGGAGCCACTCCCTGGATGCGTCGCCACCCCTTCAATGCCTTCCTCACAATGAAACTGTTCGTGGGATCTTTTGTATCTCTGATCTGCGCAAAGAAAGAAACTGCCGCTACATGTCGCCTGGCCGCCGCCACAGAGCGCCCCTCCCTATGTATATTTTGTCTAAAAACAAGAGGAATGCACCCGACGTATCCCATCTATCCTCCCAGTCCTGCCCCAAAAAAGTACAGTAAGACCAAAACGCCCCTTCATAAGCTTTCCTGGTCCTGGGAGCTAGGCTAGCAGCCACGAGGTTCTGTAGTTGGGGGCACCAATCTGCCAAAGTACTTCTGGGAAGTGTGCTGATGCTGTCTCTGTGGATGGTAGATGTTCCCTGAAAACCTGCATCTTAAAGCGAGAGAGTGCGTCAGCAGCATTATTCCGCACCCCCGGGACATGTTTAGCCTTAAACTGTATGTTCAGCTTCATACATAGCAGCACTATCTCTTTCAACAGGCGGAGAATCATCTTACACCTTGCCGCCTTTTGATTGATGGATTCCACCACTGTCATGTTATCTGACCAGAAGATTACAGACTGATTCTGCAGATAATGGGGCCACACCGTCAATGCCACCCAAATGAGGAATAGTTCCAAGAAACCTATGTTGGCTGTTAAACCACTCTTGAGCCACCAAGCCGGCCACCGCTGGGCCACCCACTGGTTCCCGAGTATGGCACCAAATCCCACACTACCTGCTGCGTCAGTCCATAAACCCAACTCAGCAGAAGTAGTGGGGAGACCGGGCCACACTACACTGCCATTGAAACCCTCCAGAAATGCGATCCAAATCCGCATGTCCTGGCGAACCTCAGATGACAGTCGTGTGTGATGATGTTTTTAGTGCAGGCCTGTCATGGCCTGTGAGATGGAACGGGAGAATGGTCGAACCATAGGTATCACCCGTAGCGCAAAGTTCAACTGTCCTACTGCCTGCTGCAACTGGTGTAAGGTTACTTTGTCTTTTGACAAACACTTTTGCAAAGCTGCACGAAATTTCATTATTTTTTGCTCAGGTAACCTAAAACACCCTTGTACTGAATCCACTTCAATGCCTAAAAATTCAATTGTGGTTGTTGGCCCTACTGTCTTCCACGGAGCCATGGGGACCCCAAATATACGCATGAGCACACCGAATTCCTCCAATGCCCCATAACATTCCTGGGAGCCCGCCAATCCCAGAAGGAGAAAGTCATCAAGATAATGCATGACAAATTGGTGTCCTGTCACCTGCCTGAAAACCCATTCCAAAAATGAACTACATTTTTCAAAGTAAGCACAGGAAACCGAACAACCCATGGGCATGCACCTATCCATGTAGAATTTCCCTTGAAATGAAACACATAGCACGTGATTATTTAAAGGATGAACCGGCAGCAGCCGGAATGCAGATTCAATATCCGATTTTGCCAGCAAGGCCCCTGGTCCCAAAACCCTCAACATCTCTACTGCCTGATCAAAGGAAGCATATTTCACACTGCAGAGTTCCTCATTGATGGCGTCATTCAATGACTTGCCCCTAGGGGCTGATAGATTATGAATCAACCTGAACTCCCCTTCTTCCTTTTTTGGGACCACCCCCAGGGCGGAGCAGACAAAGTTTGACACAGGGGCGAAGTCAAATTGACCCGCTATTCTCCCTAAGCCCAATTCCTTATTAATTTTTTGTGCTGCCACCCCTGGGTTTGATCTTACAGACAACTGATTTTTGCACTCAGATGTCCCTGTGTAATTCCCAACTGGTATGCTGAAACCATCCAAAAACCCTTCTTGCAACATCCTAGCTGTGGCATGATCTGGATACCTATTGAACCAGGGAGTCATAGCAAATACGTCAATGGGTGAATGCATTACCTTTTCTCCTTTTCCTTTATTCTTGCTTCTTCCCCCCTCTATTCCCTGAAAAGGCATTTCCTTTTTGTAAGGCATTTTGACTCTGGGTGAGAGGGATGGTTACATATAGAGCATGCATGCCTGAATTTACAGGTGCCTTTCGCTCTGGTACATGATTTTCTATTAAAATCCCAGCATACTCCTTTTCGCCTTCCCCCCTTCCCAGTGCCCGGTGCCGAGCCCCCGGTTTGCACTGGCCGAAAGGGCTGATGTGGCTGAGAAGTGTGTCCCTTGCCCCAATTTTGGCCTGCATAGCCCGGCTGCCCTGGGCCAAACTGGTCAAACCATGAGATAGAATCCACCCGGTCCCATGTGAGTAAAGGGTCAAACTCTTTCGCCTTCCTGAAATTCATGTCGTATTCCTTCCAACCCAAGCCACCATATTTATCATGTGTCATCGTTACCCTGCTCTGGTAACATGCCATTTCTGCTTGCAGATTAGGTGAACGTTCAGCTACTATGGCCATAAACACTGAAAACGCCCTTATCCGATTTAACAATGTCTCCTCTACCCTGAATCTTGATATTTCTACCCACCACTCACTGGGAAGCATCCAATCTTTCTGCCTCTTAGCATGTTGTCAAGCAGTAAAGAAAACATGTTTACATACGGACCAGACGAAATCAATTCCTTCACATCGTACGCTACATGCCGTGCTAAATATTCCTTCCTGGAGGGTAACACCCCCGCGCCCAACAATGGCAAAGCCAGCTCCTTACCCGTTGCCCCAACTCCCGCTGGCTCCGCTGTCTTGCCTTTTCCGCTGTCGCTCTCCTGGAGCACTGGTTGTGATTGCCTGGCCTTATCCGCACCCAGGCTCGGCTCCCCGCTCGGGGCCGCCATAATCCTTGCCACCATTCGTTGTGCCTCCGCCAGTGGGTCCTCCCCTACTTCTTTGGCGCCCACAGACAGTGGTAACATCCCCCCCTTTCCTAACCAAGGAAGAACTGCCGCAATTTGAGAAGCTAATTCCAGCGGCACCTGCCCACCCCCCGCTGGTGCTAATACAGGGACCGTGGCAACAGGGTTCAAGACCGGGACATTTGTGCATGGTGGGGGCAAAACTGGTATGACACTTGGTACTACCGGTTCGGCCGCTGGAGGCACCGGAACTGGTGCAGATACTGGCACAATTGTCCCTGGAACATTGGGCGCTAAATCAGGAGTTCCTTGTGGGATCTCTGGCACTACAGGAAGCCTAGAAGGACTGCCCCCCTCAGGTGTCTCTAAAGGTTGCGCTATTTTTGGGTCCTGATTCTTCCCCTTCTTGTTTCTAACCCACTTGGGGGGAGCTTCCAATTCCCCCCTAGGCTTTGGGGGCACTATTGTCCGCTTGGGCCTACCTGACGGCCCTCCCTGGTCCTCCACTTTCTGCCTGAGCTCCGCTAAGCTGTGCCCCATTTGTTCTACCTTACCCCATCTCCTATCCATTGTCGCCATCCTACGCATCATGGCCTCCAGCATATGCTCCATACGGGAACGCTTGGCTCCCCGTTTACCAGACATGACAAAATATCAGATAACCAACGCACTGACCACTAAATATCCTGCAACTACACTGCTACTTGCTCCTTTACTGGGACCCAACGGGCCCTTACCTGACGTACACAAGCTGGCCACAAGCACCACGCAACTGGGACTGCACCACACCAGCTAACCTGGGCGGTAAGGCGAGCGAACTCTCAGCCCCGCAGCCCACAGAAGCAGTGAAGTGCAGGCCTGCCTGTGCACCCTTGCTGCGACACCGTCAGTCACACCCCCTTCGTCTAGCATGATGCACCTCTCGCAGTCTTCCTACGTTGAAAAACAAGTTAGCATAGGCTTTGCTGGAATATGAAACCACAATGTTATTCCCAGAACTTTCAACCTTTCCTCTTAGACTGAATCAATGGTGACAACCTGGAAGCCTGTGAATAAAAGGTCAACCTACACAGAATCACTGCAAAATTGAAAAAATTCTAATCGTAGCCTTTGCTTACAAGTGTAAAAGGCCTGTAAAAAAGAAGTGTACTTTTATTTAGCACATTATCTGCAACTCCATATTACATTTCCTTATAGGTGATATGAACACGCCATCAGGGTGAGGCGCACTACCGTTGCATCACTAGATCAGCCCTTATAAGTGCCTGCGCCCCAACTGATGTATAAACCGTCTCTCAAAAACCACACCCACTTTTGAATCAATAATACCCACACCGACTGCCACAATACTCATTGAGCAATCCGCTAATTTACTAACAGAGGCAGTGAGAATGGTATGCTTAAGAAACAGAATCTGTTCACAATCATTAGGCCACCGTCGCTTTGTATACCTTATCGGCGTGTGTGCGCGCCTTACACGAGACCAAACGAGCCTCTCTGGCTGACACTCGACTCACGCCGCGATGCCTCGCAGCTGTAGGGATTCCTCCACCTATGATACGATCCGGATTGCTTCACGCCGGTACCCGCTAGGGAGTCCTCGCCGCACTCGATCACCGTCGTTGGATGGGGGATTAAAGGATCGTCCCTTCGTAACTGCTGCAACCGCTGCAACCACGAATGTGCCGCTAAAAAACCTGCAGCAAAACAAAATAACAAAAAGTTAGCAGCCTCCCAGAGACTGCGTGCGGATGCCTGAGAGCGCGGGACAAAGAGTCCGAGTCCCGTGCTCCCCGGCCTTTTATCCTTGTACTGGGGGCAGGCCAGTTCTAACTGGCCTGTCCCCTGCCCCCCCCCTTGACCCGGAAGCGCCTTAATCGCTTCCGGGCCAAGGGTTCACCGTCACCAGCCAATCCCCGCCGCAGCGCGCCCACCGCGTCATGCTGACGTGGTGAAACGCGCCGGGCCGGGCGAACAGGCGAGGGGGGGGGAGGGGGTCGGTGCCCCACCATATCTGCGGCGGGGCCGATCCCGGCCCCCGCCTTTCTCTACTCACCCCGGTCCGAGAGAGGCGTTTCAGACCACCAGATGGGCGAAAAGAATAGTGGAGCAAGACTGCCGCACTGCGTGCAGCGCCACTTCACTCACTGGCCCCAGGAACAGCAACACTAAATGTACCATAATGCCGGCACCCACACCAGCGTGGTGGACTCCCAACCAAAATTTCCCATGGCCAGCAATATAGCTACACAGGCTGCTGTCAATAGACCAGTTTGGCTCAACACAGAGAGCCCTGTGGGCCAATCACCTGGTAGCCGAGGAGACACCGCCACTCTGTCCACCCCGATATTCCCACCCGGGCCAGAGAAATGCACCGCAGACCTCCGGCCATACGCAAGCAGCGCGAACATAACCGAGTGAGACCGTAATACCATTCCACTAGGCCCTAATTAACTCACAAACCCACAACACAATAACACAGAAAAGGGAGTCACCCGGCCAATTTCTAACAGGCATGCCCAGTATCAGTATGTGCCTGCTGGCAAAAACAGGAGAAGAGTTAGACACACCACTGTTCCGCCGTAACAGTACATACCACAAACAGCAAATAGAAGAAGAATGCAGTTAAACATGTGTACCAAAGCCATAAAAAGGAATACACTTGGCATAATATCGAATGTCAGGTAAGCCTGCCAATCCACCTATATTTGATGCAGAAACCACTGGCCAAAATCCACCACAGGCCCAGTTTGAAGTTAATCAAAAGTAAAAAGTGAAAATGCTGACATACTAGTTCATTATTAAGGTTACCTTGACCCCCGTGGCATGACTTGAACCCCTGGCCTGAATGCGATGATGAAACATTAGACAAGTGTCTGCAGCATTGTGCCCCCTGCTGCTTGGTAGCCCTCATTTGACATACACAATATTACATCACCATAAAAGTGCCACCAGCCCTCACAGTCTGATAATGATGCCTACATCAGTGTCCAATACAGGTGCCTAGCCGCACTTGGGGACACCCACCACTTGCCTCCTACCCCATCACACTCGCCAGGCAGAAAAATATGGAAGCGTGGCAACGCAAGGGAGGCCAGACCCTCTCATTTTCATATACATCCTTACGTCCTCCACAGGTGCCTAGCAACCCAAAGGGATGCCACAGGAAAAGCAGCTCCTGGACTACATGCACAGCAATGCACACGCTGAGCCATGTTGCTAAAACTTAAAAAACAACTGGCAAGGGTCGCATGCCAACTGAACAAGCAGATCTAAAAACATTCCAAATTCTCGCAATGCTCAGATGAAGAATGCCGAGCAGCTGGCTGCCCCGGCAACACAGCCATGCACACCCTGGCCAGAGGAAGACAAAGCAGACCTCCGGACGGGTGAACTCCACGGCAAATGCGTGCAGATGCTGCTCTCCCGATGGCCCCTGGACTTACCACGTTTGACTTGCCCAGAACCAATGCCATTATGCTGCCCCCAGGCTTCACTGGCATCGGGCTGTGAGGACCTGACCCACGTGGAGCATGCGCCCATTTACTGACATGCAGAAATCTTCCAGTCGCTTTCTGCACTGGGCTGTGCAAAATGGCAAAAAATACAACCTTCGCTGGGGCGAGCGCGCTGCACCCACCCCATTGTATCTACTGGCACAAAAGGACAGGTGGTGTGGTTGGCGCTTTTTATATTGGTAGGGGGTGTCTACGATGCACAAGGGCCTCACTTTGTAATGGAGACTAGCGAGAGAAACAAGGACGTAATGTGCTGCAACCCTTGAAATGACCTGAGAGCTAAAGAACTCTTGCCACCTGCAACAAAGAATTGGACTCTCAGGCGAGACCAGTTCCGACATTCTGGTTGCCATGGGGCTCAGGCTTCAGCAGAGGAGATTGGGCTTTCTTTCTTTGTACTTCGCTGCATGGCGTGCCATTGAGTAAGTGGCTATTATATTATTATTATTATTATTATGAAGTAGCTGCCATATAAATACAAAATGGAGTCGAAGCCTAGTTTAGCATAGGTCAGAAAAACAGTTTTGTCCATCACACCATTCTTTTCAATTGCAATGGATTCATGAATATGGGCAAACTTGTCACCACGGACCATTCCTGCCTCGGCTCGGACAGACTGACTCTGAGGCCTGGCCTGCAGCTTCAGTGGCAGGCATGAGCAGGCAGCAGAAGAAGGCAAGGGCAAGGGTATTCAGGCAGGGGCTAGTAATAATTAAATTATGACCCGGGGCGCCGCAAGTCTTTCTCAGTAGTCTGGCTGGGTCCTGGGATGCCTCACCTCACTTGTCACAAGCACTTTTATTTGCGCTGCTGCGCAATGTGCATGACTGTATGGCATTAGTCACCAGCTCCACCCTATGCCCCATCCTGAAGACGCGCAGACGCGGAGACATCTGCGAACCGTGGACCATAATTCATAAAAACCTCAGGGGCCCGGCTGGGGCCCGGTGGACATGCGCACCATTTAATTCACAAAGAGGCTTGCTGGCTCCGCCTCCGCTGAGTAAGGGGGAACCCCTAGAGCACTCACTTCCCCCCCTGCAACGCGGCCCGGGGCTGCGGGGGCCTGTGTTATGCCCCTGACCCCAGGGCTTCATGTCTTTTGTCTCTCTGGAGCTTCAGTGCTTCGGATCGGGCCTGCGTTCCTTTCATTCCGTTGTTATGTTTTATGCCAGAGTTGCTAGCAATGGTTGTTGCCTTTCTCGTGAATTACTGCCTAAAAAGTGAAATAAGAAATAGCTTTGTTTGTTTACACAGACAAGAGGAATGCGGGTAGTTCATCCAGCACACCGGCCCTGCCGAGTCCAGACTTGTGTGACATCCATGCTAACCCGTGTGGGCTCGTGCGCGTGCCGCACAGCTCCGTGCGCGTGCGGCGCACCATTTAATGAATGAGGAGGCTGTGCTTGCACACCATTTAATTCATGTAGAGGCTTGCTTGCTCCCCAGAGTGAGGGGGCCCATGAAGCACGGGGGCCCCCCACAATGCGGGGGCCTGTGTTATGCCCCTGGGGAGCCGGTGTTAGATAAAGTGTGTATACCCCTTACCCTGACTAGAAGCAAGAGTCCCTATTTGGACAACAGTACCTACCTCTGCCAACTAGAGAAGCCCATTTCTAACATTGGTGGTCAGCGGTGAGGATTTGAACCTGTATTTGTATTTAACCCACAGTGATTGGTGTTCATCACTAGTTTAGTGCAGACCACTAAGCAACTACATACTGTGTTTATTTTTGGTTCTATTTTTGATCTGACCCTTGAAGTATTCGAAAACCATGTCTCGGAGTGAACTGATAAACCAGAAAGTGAGGCTGCAAAATTGGAGTTTGACATTGAAATATTATGTAGTTATAAAGTAGAGCAACTCAAGCAATTCTGCAAGAGCTTTGGATGTCCCATGAAGAGCAACTCTAGGAAAGAGGAGCTCCAGAAGGCCTTAAGGTCCTGGTGGGAGACCAGACAAGCTGAAGAGACATATGATGCAGATGTGGATTGGGGTGCGCCAGAAAGTGGTTTCAGATCCCAGGATTTCCCTTTTAGGAGAGCAGACTCCAGGGCTGGCATCAATCATTGTTCCAGGAATTTGTCTCCAGAGGAAATAGAGGTGAACAAAAGGGCCAGAGAGCATGAGTTGGAAATCCTGAGTCTCAAGATGAAGCTGAGCGAGATGGAAATCCAGAACAAGGTAGAAGAGGGCCAGAGTGCTCATGCCTTGGAAGAAAAGAAGTTGTTTTTTGCACATTAATTGAGCATGAGAGATCCGGACCTCAAGGCCAAAGAGGCAGAGTCCAGTACAAATGGTGGCTGCGTAAAGCCAGTGCAAGTGTGTAAGGTTTACATTTCTAAGAACCTAGTACAACATTTCCAGAAGAGGAAGGATATTTATGCATGGTTTGCATCTTATGAGGCAGTACTGCGTATGAATGAAGTTTCTGAGAAGAATTGGGGGCGGGCCTGTAAATACACTTTGAGTTCAATGCGAGAAGCACCCGGACACATTTGGAGGAGGCGGGTATTCTGACCTACCCCAACATGAAGGAGGCTTTATGCCTCAGATATGGGCTCACACCGGAGCAGTACCGGGAAAAGTTTAGGTCTTTCAAGAAGCTTGAATCCAACACGTGGGTTGAGTGTGTGAACCTTTATTGCAGAGCACTGGATGGTTGGCTAAAGGACAGCAAGGTAACTGATTACCAGGGGTTATACAACTTGATTGGTTGGGAGCACTTGAGTAGTCTTTGTATTCCAGAGCTGCATCAGCATCTGATGGATAGTAAGCTGACTGACTACAGGAAGCTTGCTCAGGAGGTGGACTGCTGGAAAAGTACTGGGATCCACAAGGTATATGTGGGAAACCCAGCCAAGGGTGGGCAGGGTCCCCAGCAGAAGAGTGGTGGGCACAAGGGTAACCAGAAAGAGTTCTCTAAAGGGCCCCAAAATAGTTCCCAGGGTAAAGATTCCCAGCCCCCCAGTGCCAAGAAGCCATGGCCCCCTAAGCGTAGGCCAGACAACCTGGGTCCCCGCAAGTGTTATACATGTGGTCAGGAGGGTCACATGCAGAATGATCTCAAGTGCCCCAAGGGACCACCAGCACTCACTGGTGTACCACAACCGGGGTTAGTTAGTGTAGTGCTGGGAGAGGAGTTGGTTCCAAGTGAGGGTGGGGAGCCAGCTGTGATGACCCTAATCTCATTAGGAGACAGAGAGATGGTCCAGGAAACTTGCCTGCCAGATAACACTAAAAATACGTGCAGTTGGTAGGAGGTGGAGGCTCTGAGTGACACAGGAGCCAGTGTGACATTTGTCAGGTGTCAACGGGTGTCCGAAGAGCAGGTCATCCCTAGTGTGCTTCACCCTGCATTGCTGCAGACAACTTTGAGCGCCTTTGTAAGGTGGCACAGGTTCCCTTTGAGTAGGGGGGTCTCACGTTCCTTGAAGGTCATTGTAAGTTCATCCATGCCTGTTGACTGTTTGCTTGGCTATGACCTGGAGAGCTCACCTTGGAAGGATGGGGAGCGCCAGGCTCACCTAAATATGTTGGGACTGCCTGAGTGGGTCTGTGTGACCACTCGGTCAATGGCAGCCAGTAGGATTACTCAAGAAGAACTGGAGCTTCAAACAGTGGCCCAGGTGCCTGACAGAAAGAGAAGGGGCAGGGGGCATGGGAAACCCGCCCCAAAGTTCCCACAGTCCAGGAGGAGGCAGAATCTGAAGGGGATGCCCTGGAACCTACACAGGAGCAAGTGGCTGAACTTGGAGACTTGCCTGTGATGACCCATTGGCAGCAGGAAGGAGGTCCCTACAGGGAGGAATTCTGCAAGGCGCAGATAGATCCCTACTCTTATTGGTTTGTGGTAGCAGGCTGCAGACCAGGCAGCAGGTGGTCTGACTGGATCACATTCGATTTATTGTGAGAATGGTCTCCTCTACAGCGAACCTAAGGTTGCTGAGCCCGGGGTCGCCCGTGTGCTGGTGGTACCTGCGTGCTACAGAACCTTCCTACTGGGTCTGGCTCATGAAGTGCCTTTTGCAGGACATTTGGGGTGCGACAAGACCAATCACAGGCTTGTCACCCACTTTTACTAGTCCCAAATGCCAGGGGCACATTTGCAAACATTGTAGGTCTTGTCGAACTTGCCAGGCAAGTGGCTAGACTGGAGTGAAGAGTAAGGCTCCTCTCCAACCCTTTCCTGTGGTGAACACCCCTTTCGAGAAGGTTGGCATCGACATGGTGGGGCCACTTGAACCCAAGACAGCCTTAGGCAACAAGTTTATCTTGGTCTAGGTGGGCCATGCCACCCGGTGCCCAGAAGCTGTCCCTCTCAGGACAATCACAGCCCCTGTGGTTAGCCGTGCATTGATTGTGATATTTTCCTGTGTGGGGTTCCCCAGAGAGGTGGTCTCCGACCATGGAACCAATTTCATATCTTTGATATGAAGTAATTGTTCGAGGAGTGCGGTGTAATGTACAAATTCACCACTCCTTACCATTCCCAAAGAAATGGGTTGGTTGAGAGATTTAACCAAACCCCGAAAGGCATGATAAAGGGTCTTGAAGAACCCATGAGATGTAAGTGGGATGTCTTCCTACCATGTCTGTTATTTGCCTACATGGAGGTACCACAGAAATCCTTAGGGTTCAGTCCCTTTGAATTGCTGTATGGGCACCCTGTGAGAGGACCTCTGAGTCTAGTAAAGGAGGGCTAGGAGAAAATGTCTGGTGAGACCCCCCGTTAAGATGTGTTCCGCTATATGCTGGCCTTCAGAAACCAGACTCTGCTCTTTAGGAAAATTGCTCAGGCGGACCTGGAAGCCAGCCAGGAAGAGATAATGCATTGGTATGACCAGAATACCACTCTGGTTGTTTCAGCTTGGCAACAAAAGTGTGGGTGATGGCACCAATGGAGCCTTGTGCACTCCAAGAGAGGTGGTGGAGAACAAGAGTGACGTGACCTACTTGGTCAACTTGCGGACTCGCAGGAACTCTTTGAGGGTCCTACATGTGAACCGCCTTTACATTTACAGAGTAACTGACAAAGTCAGGGCCAGCATTAAGGAAGATGTTTCAAGAATGTTGGTGTTAGAGTTGATTAGGCCCTCCAGCAGCCCCTGGGCTAACCCAGTGGTCTTGGTCCCAAAAGCTGGTGCACCCAGTGTCACTCCTGAACTCCGGTTCTGTGCAGACTACCGTGGGCTCAATACCCTCACCATGACTGATGCGCACCCCATCTCCAGTGCTGATGAGCTCATTGATCAGCTGGGAGCTGCCCGGTACCTTAGTACGTTTGATCTAACATCTGACTACTGGCAGATTGCCTTGACTGAAGGGGCAAGAGAGAGGTATGCGTTTTCAACATCAGAGGGGCACTACCAGTTCTGTGTCATGCCCTTTGGGTTGAAGAACGCCACTGCCACATTCCAGAGACTGTTCAACCAGTAACAGTCTGGGCTGGAGGAATTCAGCACCACCTAACTGGATGACATTGCTTTGTTCATCTCCAGCTGGGAGGAAGCCTTGCAACACCTCTGTGAAGTGTTGAAGGCTCTGCAGAAGGCAGGCCTCACTATCAAGGTCAGTAAGTTCCAGATAGGGCAGGGATCTGTGGTGTACTTAGAGCACCAGGTAGGAAGTGGCCAGGCAGCACCCCTACCGCCTAAGATCGACACCATTCTGGCTTGGGAGCCCCCCAAGACCTAGACAGAGGTGAGAGCCAATTAAGACTCACCAGGTACTAAAGACAGTTTGTCAAGGAGTATGGCACCATTGTTGTCCCCTTGACAGGGCTGACTTCAAGGAAGCCGCCAAGAAAAGTTATCTGGACCTATGCCTGTCAGACCGCTTTTGATGCCCTGAAATCTGCCATGTGCATGGTGCCCGTGCTCAAGGCACCCATTTTCTCCCAAGAATTTGTTGTGCAGACAGATAATTCAGAGCATGGTGTGGGAGCAGTATTACGACAATTGAACAACAAGGGCTTGGACCAGCCAGTAGCTTTCATTAGAAGGAGGCTACTTCCCAGGGAACAGAGGTTGAGTGAAATTGAGAGAGAAGCTTTTGCTGTGGTCTGAGCACTGAAGAAGCTAAGACCCTACTTGTTTCGGACTCACTTCTGGGTGCAGCCAGACCACAGGCCCCCCAGATGGTTGATGCAGATCAGGGGTGAAAATCCAAAACTGTTGAGGTGGTCCACCTCCCTACAGGGAATGGACTTTACGGTGGAACACTGCGATGGTATAGAACACACCAATGCTGATCGTCTGTCCAGATTCTTCTGCCTTAGTGATGAGAACTCCCAAGAGGGTGGGTAGTTCTCCTCATCTATCAGCTGGAGGGGACAGGATTTAGACTTTGCGTCCTTGGTGTAGTTTCCCCATAAGTTTTGCCTCTACCTCCTGTATTTTTGATGCTGCGCTGGATTTTGTGTTCTCTTGCTTAGATGCTTTGGGCACTTTGCCACTGCTGATCAGTGTCAAAGTGCAAGTGCTTCCTGTGCAAATTGTTGTTACAATTGGTTCTACCTGATTAGCCTACATCACTCACTGGTAAGTCCCTAGTAAAGTACACTGAGTGTGCCAAGGCCCGTAAATCAAATGCTACTAGTTGGCCTGCATCACTGATTGTGCCACCCACATGAGTAGTCCTAAAAAGGTATCTCAGATCTGCCACCACACTGTCTGTGCGCAGTATGTTAACTACCATGTCGACCTGGCAAGAGCACCCACTTGCCAGGCTCTAACCTTCCCTTTTCTTACATGCAAGGCACCCCTATGGTAGGCCCAAGGTACCCCCTGGGCAGCGTGCAGTGTGTGTGAAAGGTAGGACATGTACGGGTGTGTGTGAAATGTGCTGATAGTGAAATACTACCAATTTCATTTTTCACTATTGAAAGGCTATCTGTCCCATTGGATAAAATGGTAAATGCTTTGTAACATCTTACAAGTATGACTTCACATTGGAACAAGATGAAGAAATAAAGTTTAGGCTCTCTAAACTCAGATTTTAATAACACATCTTTTAGTAAAGATGGTTTTTAAATTGTGTGTTTGAAAATGCCACCTTTTCAAAGGAGGCATTTTCTTGTTTAACCATTCTGTGTGCCTCTGCCTGTATGTGTATTGACTATCTGGTTTTGGAGTGACAGGGGCTGGAGATGTGCCTTCACTGTAGACAACCACTGGGGGGTTGAGGTGTGCCTGGCCCTTCCTGGATGACTCGGAGCAGAGCTGAATAGGGCTTGGCTGCATTTAGAGTAGTGGGAGGAGATTTCTTTGCACCTGAATACAATGCTGCACAATGCTGTCTCTACCCCCTGTGGTTACACTGCACCAGTGAGGACAGAACTGGTTTGGACTGGGCTCAGAGACCCTTGCACAAAGAGAACAAAGACATTTTGGGGTATAAGTACTAGACCTAAAACCCCAAAACTTTAGATTACTACTGGACTCAAGTGGAACCTTTGCCAAGGAGAAGAGCTGTGAGGAGCTGCGAGTAGGAGTCAGGGCTGGACTGGCTGTTTCGGGCACCCAGTGTTTCCCCGGTGTGCTGCCAGGTTGAGAGCTGGTTTTGGGCCTCTGGGGGGTCGTTTTTGTTACCAGGGGCCAGCAATATCGGCCCCCTGTATCAAAATCGGCTGAAACAGGCCCTAGCCAGCAGCTCGGCCACAACCCCCTCCCCCTCTCCCTGGGGAGCCAGTGGAGCAGTTTGCAAGGGCCGGTTTTGGTTCCCAGTCCGGCCCTGGTAGGAGTACTGCCCTTTGCTGTGTGCTGTGTGGGTTGGCCTGCAGTTGCTGTGTCTACCAAGGAGAGGACCAAGACTGGAAATTTGCTTTGAACCTGCTTGAAGAAGATCTCCATGATCCTGTGTGTGCTGGCCTCCTGTTCGGAAGTGTTGGGGACACAAAGTCTTCACCCCAGCTCACCTGAACTCTGCTGCTGAGAGTTCTGACCTGCCAGGAGGTGCCTGTTCCAGTTCTGGATGTTGTGCTTGCTGCTGGGAGCTGGAAGAAACCTTAAGAACTGAAGAAATCAATGCATCACTCTTCTTGCAGCTTTTTTTCCGACTCAGCACCGCTGTTCGAGAAGAATCCCGATGCACCGCTGACGAACAGATGCAGTGCCTGTTGCCGCTGCAAGAACCGAGGGATCGCGGCTGAAGAAACTGACGCAGCAACGCTCGACACCGCTGCATCGATCATTGACACATCCCGGATTTCCATGCATCGCACCTGTGCGGCAAGTTTTCCCAATGCATCACCCGTAGACCAGAACCATCTTCCCCCACAGACCGGATTCGATGCATCACTTCTGTGTGCAGCAGAACTGTTGCATTGCCTTGCCATGTTCTCCTGACGCATCTCTTTGTTTCTTGATGCTTCCCATCTCTGCGGCTGTGTAGCCCTGTGAATTTTGACGCATCTACAGGTACTTTGTGAGAAATTATGCATCCATAGTTTTCTTTGGACCGAGTTGTTGGAAACCTTTTTAAAGTCATATTCCTAATTCATGAATGTTGGATTTGTGTTGTATTGGTCTTTTGGAGTTTAGATAAAGATACTTTATTTTTCTAAACTGGTGAGGTGTCCATTTGTGGTTTTATCACTGTATTACTGTGGGTTTTGAGTACAAATGCTTTACACGTTGCCTTTGGGATAAGCCTGTCTGCTCGTGCCAAGCTATTCAAGGAGTGAGCAGGGGTTATCTAAAGTGTATATTCCCCTTACCCTCACTAGAAGCAAGGGTCCCTATTTGGAAAAAGGTACCTACCTCTGTCAACTACAGAGCCCCATTTCTAACAGCTGCAGAGACTGTTTTTCCTGTGTGAGAGGAGGAACTACGTTAAATACACCTATAGCTGCAGATTCCCACCAGGAGGCGGGCAGGCAGCACTGATAGCTTTCTTAAGGGCAGTGTTTTCCTGACCGCACAGGACGCTGCACAGACTGTCTTGCATATGTGAGAGGTGGACTATGTTAACCTGCACCTGCCGCTGCAGATTCCCGCCAGGAGGCGGCCAGGCAGCACTGATTGGCCCTGGTAGCCCTCTTAAGGCCCGTGTTTTCCACGGGACACGGCAGAGGCTGTTTTGCCTGTGTGGGAGGTGGACTATGTTAACCAGCACCTACCACTACAGAGTCATGCCTGGAGGCCGCCATGCAACACTGATTTTCCCTGCTAGCCCTCCTAAGAGCAGTGTTTTCCCCACAGGGCAGGGCGCGCGCACCTTGGCCAAGGGCGGGCACGCCGGTGCCCAGCAGTGGCTGGAGGAGGCTGAGGCTCTTGGTGAGATTATTTGAAATTCACCGCCATTGCCATTGAGTCATCTTGAATGCATGGGTAAGACTAAAGCAAGCACCTTTGTATCTCCAGCAACTGATCAACCAGGGCAGGGACGATTAATAATCATCTAACTACCACAATGTCATCAATTAATTCTGAAATGGAAAGCATGGAAGAGAGGCTGGGGGCAGCTAGGAGATCTTTGCTATCCATAAAAAATAGGGAGCAAATCACTGTCTTCTCAGAAGCAGTTGCAGGTAGTGACACTCAATACAATGGGGGAGGCACTAATGTTTCCCTTCCAGGGACAAGAAGCTCCTGTGTATCAGTGGGGGCATCCTGTTGTTGCAACAGTCATCCATGAGCATCACCCTGGTACCGGAAGTCATTCTACTGTTGATGTTACAGACTCCCCACCTCACAAAAGAAAGAAAGGCAATGTGATCCTGGAGCATGTGCATGTGCTTCGTTCTCCAGCGGTGCGTGCCCCTGCGGCGGAGCCCAGCCTATCTGGATCCAAATAACTTTTCAATGAAAAGAACTGGGTCGCACTCACGGAAGGTTTTATAGTTCTTGTTTACTTTCAAAAATCCAAAGTTATCCGGACCCAAAGCATTACAAATAATTTTTATTTTTATTCCGAGCACTTCTATTAGTGAAGTACACTTGGCTACTTCTATTCATCTGTATTTAATATAACACTGTATTTTATATGTTATGGATTTTATACAAAAAAAATATTTTTAATGCACTGTGTCACATTAATCTTCGACTATTCAAAATGTCAGTGGGGTGTATTGTATGATTTTGATATTTTTATTTGTCAGAATCATTGCATTGCTTTTTAACTGTCCGTATTTATATGTCTGCGTTTATGGTAGGCCTGGGCGGTAAATTCCGTTCCGCTCGCGGAATTTGCGGAATTTCGGTAATTTCGCGTTCCGCGAAGAACGCAAAATTGCCCAAAATTCTGCTTTCCGCGACTTCGCAAAATTTTTTCTTGTTCGCGTTCTCAAAATGCGTGTTCGCGAGATATTTCTCCCCGAGCACGCAAACAGCAACTGTGAACAGGAAAAAAGCATCGCGAACAAGCAATTCCGCGTGTTCGCGGAATTTCTGCATGTTCGCGGAGATTTTTTACAGTTTCGCGGAGATTTGCGTAACGCGATTACGCAAATTCCGCCCACCCCTAGTTTATGGTTTGTGTAAACGGAATAAAGTTTTCTTGAACGTCTGATGAAATGTAGAATCTCTACATTTTAAAGTTTCACCGCCGTTTATTGTGGATACATGCATGCTCTCCCATTTAGAATACAAACCAAAGAGCTCATGAGCTCCACAGCCCATAGTTTTATACATTTTGGGGCAGATTTACAAGCCCCTTGCGCCACTTTTGCGTCAGTGGCGCAAGGGGCTTGTAAATCGGCCCCTTTGTATTGACGGAGACTTGTGATGCACATGGCAAAGTATAACTTCCTTCTGTTGTCAGATGCCATTTCCTGACATCAAGCCCTGATACCTGGCTATAGATCACTTTATGCTCATTCGTGAAAAAGGGTTAGAAAGTGAATGGAGCAAAAAGTGCTCTTCGTGTGTAAGATTCTTTCTGGGTTCAAAAGGCTGGTTCATAATCAGATAAAAGAGGTAAAGAAGGTGTCAAGGAATAGTGTGCAAAGTGTGGTCCCAGTTTTAACTTTTTCTGACCTTGCATCTGACAAAATGTTTTCATGAATAACATAGTTGTTGACTGCGGCAACAACTTCCTATTCTATTAAAATATTCTCCTGACATTTGCGTCAACATGCGTCATTAGATATTTTTACTTTGAAAGCCTTTCTTTAGGTATGTTAATTGAGCGTCTATCTCTTTTGACAGCAAATGAATGCATGCAATTTGAATTCTCCAGATGAATACATTTGTTAATTCTTCTTTTAATTAAATTATTCGTCCATTCTTAATGTCCTATTATAATTGGTCTATCTTGCAATGAGTTATTGGCATTAATGAATAAAATTAAGGTAATTTATATAAAAAAAATACACTCCTGTCATTTACCCTGTCTCCTTGCAGCAATAATAATGCTTTTCTTTACTAAAATTGAAGCATTGGTCACAGAATCAGAGAAAAGATCATGAACCGGCTTCTTCCCAAATTAGTTCTGCAACATTTTCTGCTTAGGTATTTATCTGGAAAAATAAACACTATTCAGGAGGAATGTTTTTTATTCAGGCAGGTTCTGTATGTTTCAATATTTGCAAAGAGAGAGAGAAGGAGAAATTATTTGGGGTGATTTTCATGTAAATTCCCATACTTAGACTTCCAGAATACTTTCTTCTGGTATCCTTTACTCAGCTTCTCTTGGTTATTAACCCATTGGTTCGGTTACTTTACGGTATTGTCAAAGTAGGAAGAGGTTGCCACAAGGAGCAGAGGCTTGACACTGCCAAGAGCAGGCTGTAGTCCACATTGCAGGCAGATGGAAATGCTCTGCTGAGGATGCAGTTGTATCTACCTTGCTGGAGTATGAATACAAAGCATGTGCTATTTTATTACTGATGTTCCTTACTCACAAATGCACACATATTTTTTCAATGTTAATGGGCCATATCTATGAAGCAGTTTTGCGATCGCATACACTGCGGATCGCAAAAAAACAGTGTATGTGATTGCAAAACAAAGCTTTGCTATGTAAGAGACATATTCTGTACGCAAAATTTCTAATCGCAAAATCTGCGATAGGCAAATTTGCGAATAATAAGCCTTTGCGATTTATTTGCGAATTCGCAAGTTGTGACTCAACAATAGCAAATTTCACAATTGCTGAGCTTGCAAGTTGGGAAATCGCAAAACGGAATGCATGAAAATATAGCTAATTGCGATTTTCCGAAATTCGCAATTTTGGGAATCGCAATTACCACCAAGTCTGAGAAGGCGGTAACCAGGTGCAAACTATTTAAGGAAGCCCACAATGCAACAGATCTTTTCAACAATGGCTGGGTTGTATGTGATAGCCAGGAGGCTGTGACTCAGAGCTGTTGCACAGAGAAGGAGATGCCAGGAAAGGATCTTTCATGTGCGCATAACCCTGTTCGTAGCGGACTGAGGAGGAGATCCATACAAACTACAGGCTGGATGAAGAGAGCATCCTGGATTTAATAGCGAAGCTCAAACCTGTACATGAACACCCCACATGCAGGACACACACCATCCCCACCCATATCCAAGTTCTGTGCTCACTGCACCTCTTGGCATCAGGTAGCTTCCAGAGGGTGATAGCCACAGCAGGAGGGTTCTCACAGAGTGCATTGTCCCGCTTTTTCCACGCATTCCTTGATGCCATGGTACAGAGGCTGCATCACCACATCCACTTCCCCACAGGCACTAGACAAGACGAAGCAGGAGTTCTATCAAATTGCCCCACGTCATTGGATGCATAGATGGGACACATGTCGCCATATACCCCCCTCCCAGAACGAGTATCTGTTCAGGAATCACAAATCCTACCATTCCCTGAACATACAGGTGGTGTGTAATGCCAAGCACATCATCACCGACATTGTCGCAAAATATCCAGGCAGCACACACGACGCTTTCATCTTCCGCCACAGTGGGATACACCGCTGACTCACAAGTGGGGAGTTTGGTGAGGGATCCCTACTAGGTAATAGCATTTGTACAAAGGACACACTAGTAAAGGACAGCATTGGCAGGACAGTGTTTAACCATATTCCTCCCACCCCACAGGTGGCAGTGCGTATGCGGTCCGTGATTTTATACTGACTCCTTACCTGAATCCTGCCAACGCTGGGGAGCGGAGGTACAACAGTGCCCACATAGCAACCAGATGTCCCATTGAGCGGACCTTCGGGATTCTCAAGAGCAGATTCAGATCCCTACATAAGAGAGGAGGGGCACTACAATACAGCCCCCAGACCTGTTGCAAGATAGTGGTTGCATGTGTCATGCTGCACAACATCGCCACCAGGAAAGGCACACCAGTGGAGCTCAGGGAATCGGATTCATCCAATGAGGAGGGACCTGCGCCAGGACACATGCCAGCTGGTGTAATTGGTGCAGCTGCTGGGCGCCAGAGGCGAGATGAGATCACACAGAACTATTTCTAGGTAAGAAAATATGACACAATGCTAACTATTAATTATGAGACTGTGTTTTATTTCCTTTACTACAGGATTAATATTGGCACACAGCCTGTGTAGCACACAATGTATTGTTCAATGCCCAGCACATGTTAGGATCACAGTGCGAATTAACAATCTGGAGCAAGTGTCCATGTACACTGGGTTGATGCACCCATCTCCTTGTCCAAGTCTGAGCACCTCAAATGTGGCGCTGTCGGCCCGTAGCCCCTGGCTGTGGGTGCACAGTGCCCTGCTCACCTGTCCCAGAAGCCATTCTGTGATGCACACTGCGGAGCCTATCCGGGGGGGCGAGTGTGTAATGCTGCTCCTGCAGATTGGGCATCCTCGTCTGTCGGAGTGAGGACTCCTGGGCCAGTAGTGCGAGCTGCCCGCAGCTCATCCACAGCACATGTCACCTGTACCAGGGCCCTTGCCACGTCCTGGCTGTTGTGTGCCACCTCATGCTGCATACTGATGCTGCGCCTTGACAGCACATTGGTTGCTGAGGAAAGGCGGTTGACCGCCCTGGTTTAGAGGTCTAGGCGCTGCATCTCCCTGCGCCTGGCAGTTTGATCCGCCCTCAGTTCAGCACAGAGTGCCTCCAGGGCACCCGTCATGCCCATGAAGCCAACCCTGATTTGCCGCTGTATTGACCTGATGTTTTTGGCCTGCAGGCGCTGGACTTCCAACATGTGCCCCTCCAGCCCTGAAGACTGTGTCCTCTCCTGGGACTGCTGCACTGGTGGATGCATGTGCCCTGCGCCTGGATGGGATTGGCGGGATAGGATCAACACGTGCTCGATAACGGTGTTGTGGCTCTGGCTGTTCCGGGACTAGTTGGACATCGCCATCGGAGTCCGGGGCTTCCTCCTCCAGTGGGGACAATGGTGGCACTGCATTCAGCCTGCTGTGTTTTGGGGGGATGACTGGGCTGCCCTCCTCCTCTATTCCCTCCTCCTCCTCTTGCCCTATTTCCTCTGGGTTAGGGGATGCATCCTCGCCTACACTGCCTGTTCAACGTGTTTCTGATGGTGTGTAAATGCACACATTAATTTTCTGTCCTGACTTGCATCTGTCATGCATTAAAATTCACTGTTTGGAGTTACATGGGTCCTGTCTGTCTGTATTTTGCCTTTCCTGATGTGCACATGCTGTTTGGGACTGGCGTCAATGCTCCACTGTTATGTTCATGTGACTACATCACCCATAATGCATGGCTGTGTGTGCTTGATTACCTGCACTAGACTTTTAGTTTTGTGGTGCCCCTGGGACTCTCATGGGTGTGTGGGGGAAGTAGGGGGTATCAGGTGTGTGATGGCATGCTTCTTACCTTGTCTTGGTTCCGGGGTGTCGGTGCTGTTCAGGTCTGCCATGCCCATTACACTCTCCAGAAGCATGGTCCCCTCAACCATTTCCTCAAGTGGTGTTGAGGCGGTGGCAGTAGAGGTCCCACCACTGGTCTTCTTCGCCTGCTCCAACCTGCAGCGACCTTCTCCTTGGAGCGCTGGCGCATGTCGTATGAGTGCTTCCTGAGGTCTTCCACGCTTCGGTGGGTGGCGCGAATTGCGTTTACTTTACGCTGGGTATCAGCCCAAATCCTCCTCTTGCGTGTTTCAGGAGCACACAGGGACTTCTTTCCAAAGAGGTTCATCGTGACTAACGACCATTTCCTGGATCAGGTCCTCCAGCTCACTTTCAGAAAACTTTTCTTTTCTTTTCCTTGGTGTTTCCCCCTGCTGCTGATTGTCCTTGCTGGCCATGTCTCCAGCCTCTGCCATTGTTTGTTGCACTGCAGTGATCCCTCACCTCCACTCCTACCCTCTCACTGTGCTTCTGAGACTCAGGTGCAGCATGGGTAGTCACACTTCCTGGTTGTGATGTCATCATGCTGCACCTGAGTTTCTGATTCTCTAATTTGCGAATTTCGCTATTTTGTGATTTTTTGGTATAAGGAATAACTATTTTACATATCGCAATGGAAATAGTGATTTTTTCCGAATTGCAAATCTTTTGCGATTCTTTATCTACATACCGTTTTGCGATTCTCAATTTGCGATTCGCGAAAAAGCGCTTTTTGGGAATCGCAAAAAGGGAGTTTGATACATATGGCCCAAAATGTCAAGCAGCAGCTGCAATCCTTGGCAAGGTGAACCACAAAGTCACAAAATTAACCTGTGCTTTATCCTCTGGTAGCTTGGCAGAAAAGTAGTAAGGCTTAACTTACAGGCAATGCAAAAAGTATTTATGGGGCACTCATACAGCAATTAAGTGAAAGCACAACACTAGATAAACCTCATACCAATTTAGAAAAATTGAGTAGAATTCAATAAATTGGTTGACAACAAAATAACAAAAATCCAATCAGCAGTACCGACATCCACAATTTCAAAGATTTAATGCCTAAAATGCACAAATCGCCACTCGCGGTTAACTACTCATGAGAGATTGGGTGAAAGTCACAAGATCAGGCTGACCGCGATAGACTGCAGGCCGGATACAGGGACCATGTTAGTCCCGCTGAAAAAGTTACCTTTAACGTCCACAACGATAAGTTCCATTCATGATGGAGGAGGCTGTGAGGTGCAAGGAGAGTATCGCCAGTGATCGTCTCTGTAGTACAAAGAGCAGGCTGGGCATTGTGGATAGTCATGGCAGTGCACGAAGATCCTGCCAGGTGTCGCGGACAATTGTTGATGGAGATTTTCGTTGGCAGTCACAGTGGGCTGTCAATTCTGTTGTGCAATGCAGATCCAATGTTGACAGTCTTTGATGGAGGTAGTGTAGTGCAAAGAGTCAGTTTCACTGAGGTTTTGCATTGGTGGTTGGCACAGACAGCAACTTGCTGGTGAAAATGGTCTTGTTTGCAGTTGCAAAAAGTCCAAACCTCAATATTTTTCATTGTCTTTTAGGAGGAGCTCAAAAGTCTAATGATGCCACACCGAGGGTCCAGGGCATGGAAGGCACCTCTTGGGAATTAGGAATACCCTCCAGCAGAGGCTAGTCGAGCTCAGGCAGGTCCAGTTGCAGATCCAGTGCACCAGGTCATCTCATCTGGGGAGTTGCAGGGAGATCTCTGGAGCTTGTTGTGCCCCTGTAGCTCAGAACAGGAGCTCAGTCAGCTGACCCTTGGGTTCACTTCAGCCTGGGATAAAGGGTACAGGTCCAGTCTTCCTTCTCAGACAGCAGAGCAGGCCTCATGCAGCAGGGTAGTCCTTTGTCATCAGGGCAGTCCTTCTGTAGGTTCAACAAGTCTAGGAGTGTACTGAAGAGTGGATCTGAGTGCCCTTCTTTATACCTGGTGCCCACTTTGAAGTGGAAGAAACTTCTGAAGTCTTCCCCTAACAGAAGTGTCTGGAATTTCCTGCCTCCCTTTCCTGGTACCAGACTGTCTGCAGGCACAATAGGCTAGTGTGAAGTCCTTTGAGTGTGAGCTTAGGCTGTGTCTTTGAAGTGCAAGTGTGATAGGTGGCAGCTCCAAACCCCTCATCAAGTCAGGATAGCCCTTCCTGTCAACACCCAGTCCCTTTATTGTGTGGTTGTCTGGGAGGAATACGTACAGCCCACTTGCCATCTACACCTAGTAATGTGACCCAGGAACAGGCTGCAGACACCAAATGGGTAGGACAAGAAAACGCCAATTTCTAAAAGTGGAATTTTTAGATTTGTGACTTAGAATCTAATGTTACCACTGAAGGGAGTTTTAAATTTCAATTCCTCAGACAGCAAACATGGCATTCCTACTTGTTTCCAATCAAAAATTATCATTTATTAAATGTAATAGAGTAGCCCAATGTTATCCTATGGGAGAGGTAGGCCTTAAAATAGTGAAAATCAAATTGGAGAGTTTTTCAATACCAGGACATGCAAAACTCAAAAGTACATTTCCAATTATTTTAATAGAATGCACTCTGCCATATGTATGGGCTATTTAGGGCAGACCCTAGAGGTGAATGTTTTGTATTAAAGAGACAGGGTTAGGCCTGGCAAAATGTTTATTTTGCCATGTCAAAATTGCAGCTGAAACTGCACACAAAGTCTGCAATGGCAGGTCTGAGACAAAAGGCTACGTAAGTGGGTGGCATAATAACTGCTGCGGGCCCACTGGTGATATATAATTTACATGGCCTTGGGTTCATGTAATACCACTTTAAATAGGACTTACAAGTAAATTAAGTATGCCAGTTGGGTGTGACCCACAAGCACTTTAGCTCTGGTTAACAGTGGTGAAGTGTGCAGATTCGTAAAGCCAACAAAATAGAATTTAGAAAAACAAGAGTAGTGAAGAGGAAAAGTTTGGGGATGACCCTACCGAGAGACCAAGGTCCAACAACCTTCATAAAATTAAACTTGTTTTAAAATGAAGCAGCTATCAATTAATTAATGCCTTGATCAGAACTAAGTAGTTATCATCAATATAAGCACTAAGCCTGGGCGAAGCACTACGCTACGCTCGCGTAGTTTGCGAAGTTCGCGCTACTTCGCACTACGCGAACTGCACGTAGCACAGTGTGAACACGCATAGCGTAGTGTTGCGTAGTGCTGCGGTCATTTTTTGCTTGCTCGCGGTCCTCAACGTCAAGTTGGCGACCGCGAGCAAGCAAAATGACATCCCGGCGAGACTTTTTCCTTGTTCGCGATCAGCAACATTAAGTTGGCGATCGCGAGCATGGAAAATAAACCTCCCGGCGAGATTCCCAATGCGAGGAGGTCAGGTTTCTCATTGCGACGGGTCGCGTATGCTCGCGACCGCTCGAGATGAGAAACTACCAGTTCGCGTTGAGAAAGCTGCCGCTCTAGTAAAAATCTACTCGAGCAGCAGAAAACTACAGCTCGCACTGTGCAAGATGCCATTTTCAATGATTGCACAGTGCCGGTTGCTTGTCCGCACTGTGCAATCATTGAAAACAACATCTTGCACAGTGCGAACATGTTACTACGCAGTTCGCGAAGTGCTACGCGTAGCTCGCGTAGTGCGAACTTCACTTTGCGTAGCTTCGCCAAGTGCTACTTCGCGAACTACGCCCACCCTTAATAAGCACACATCACATTTTTATTAGGCCTGGGAGAAATGTTGATAATGCCTGCATATATTAACATAGTTTCTGGCATTTCAAATTTGCATGTTATGTGAAATGGCCAAGATTATTCCATTATGTCATGTCACATAATTGAGATTCTGTTTGGGTAAAAATCCTTTCTTAGGAGCACAAGGGAACCGCGAAGGAACAGAACGTGCCCACCAGTTATTCAAGTAGATGTGATGTTGTGCTTTTTTTGTGCAAAATGCATCTTTGCATCTAAAATGGACACAAGGATGCATTTTGAGTACAAAATAGTGCAAAATTCCAGAGTGACATTTTAATTAATGAAGCATAATTTTGGGGCCTTTTTTCAGGAATTTCAACAGTGGAAATTTAGCAAATTTCACCTAGGCCTTATTTCTATGTTGACCAGAATGCTCCTCTTTGTGATTACACTATTTCCACCCCAAATCTTTCAACATTGGGTGATTTTTCAAAGTGTGTACAGTGTTATAAGGTGGCTTCTTATCATTTCAGTGAAAACAAATCCTGGAAGATAACTTCTCTTACCGACTGAGAATGTGCTTACTACACAGGGGAGAGGAGAGAGGAGGGCTACACAGCCCCATATCCCTAAGGGCACTTGGCCAGGAAACACCAGGGATCTAAAGGCGGTAGTACTCAACACACGCTCCCTTCAGAAGCAAAGTCTTCAAGGGATCTAAAGGCGGTAGTACTCAACACACGCTCCCTTCAGAAGCAAAGTCTTCAACCTCCTTAAGGAGGAGGCCCCTGACATCCTAGCAGTCACAGAAACCTGGCTTGATGACAGCTCAGGTCCAGACATTGTAGCAGCACTACCACTAGATTACGATGCCCTATGGCATAATAGGCAGGATGGGAAAAGAGGGGGGATAGCGCTACTCTATAACAAACAGCTAGCAATAGAAAAATTTGCCGGAGAGAACCTAGAGGGTGCCGAAATCTTAGTGGCAAAAGTATGTTCCAACCCCTCATGCCTGGCAATAATGGTGGTGTATTGTCCCCCTCAATCGACCCCCCGGTTCAACGACATTCTCACTGAAATAGTCACAGACCTACTCTCTCGGTACCAACAACTCCTGGTGGTGGGTGACTTCAACTACCACTGGGACAATATACTCAGGGAGTCACAGGCCAGGCAGTTAGAGGAAACCATGGCCACTCTAGGGCTGCAGCAGCTCATGGATTCTACCTCCCATGAGAAGGGACACACCCTAGACCTCATTTGGTCCACTCAGCCACCGGCCAAATTGACGGATATGAGACCATATAGCTGGTCGGACCACTACCTAATCAGGTTCCAGATACCCCAAGATAGGAACCCCACGCAACCCCCTCCGGAATGGAGAATAATACCAAGATGGAGCAAAATTGAGGCAGGCAGCCTAGGGACGGTCTGCAAGGCAACTCGCCGAGGAGATTACAGCAGGAGAATTTCTGGGAGAAGAGTGAATCCATCACCAACCAGTTGAGACCAGCCATCAATAGGGTGGCACCGGCTCGTAGAGAAAGAGTGACCACTGCCCGCACCACATCTTCAACAAAGCAAGCTCCACCATCTCACCCCATCTCTGCAAGATCATCAACAGCTCCTTCGAGACCGCCACCTTCCCGGGGAGATGGAAGCACGCAGAGATCAACGACCTACTCAAGAAACCCAAGGCAGACCCCAAGGACGTCAAGAACTTCCAGCCCATCTCCCTCCTCCCGTTCCCAGCAAAAGTCATTGAGAAGATTGTCAACAGGCAACTGACCTCCTTCCTCGAAAAGAACAACATCCTGGACCCGTCCCAGTCTGGATTCCGCAGCAACCACAGCACCGAAACAGCCCTCATTGCCGCCACCGACGATATCAGGGCCATGTTGGACAACGGAGATACCACGGCCCTCATCCTCCTGGACCTCTTGGCTGCCTTCGACATCGTCTGCCACCACACCCTCCGCACACACCACCACAACGCAGGGATCTACAACAAAGCACTGGACTGGACAACCTCCTTCCTCACCGGCAGAACCCAAAGTGTCCGCCTCCCCCATTCCACTCTAAAGACACCAAGATCATCAGCGACGTACCCCAAGGATCATCCCTCAGCCAACACTCTTCAACATCTACATGGCACCGCTCTCAAACATCGTTCGATCGCATGACCTCAACATCATCTCATACGCCGACGACACCCAGCTGATCCTCTCCCTCACCAAGGCCCCCACCACCGCCAAATCCAACCTGCACGATGGAATGAAGGCCATCGCCGAATGGATGATGAACAGCCACCTGAAACTGAACTCCAACAAGACGGAGGTCCTCATCATCGGATCCAGCTCCTCCGCCTGGGACGACTCATGGTGGCCCACTGACCATGCACGCAACCTAGGAGTCATCCTGGACTCCGCGTTGTCAATGACCCAGCAAGTAAACGCCATCTCCTCCTCCTGCTTCAACACCCTCCGCATGCTCTGCAAGATCTACAGATGGATCCCCACCGGAACCAGAAGGACGGTCACCCAGGCCCTCATCAGCAGCAGACTGGACTACGGCAACGCTCTCTATGCAGGAACCTCAGCCAAATTCCAGAAACGACTACAACGTATACAGAACACCTCTGCACGCCTCATCCTCGACATCCCCCGCCACAGCCACATCACAGCCCACCTGAAAGACCTGCACTGGCTCCCCGTCAACAAGAGGATCACCTTCAAGCTCCTCACCCATGCTCACAAAGCACTCCACAACACCGGACCAGTGTACCCCAACAAACAACTCACCTTCTACACCCCAAACCACCAGCTCCGCTCCGCTGACCTCGCCCTCGCCACTGTCCCCCGCATCCATTGAGCTACCGCCGGCGGCAGATCGTTCTCCCACCTCAGAGCAAAAACCTGGAACACCCTCCCCATCCGCCTACGAAAGACCCAGGACTGCTGGCCTTCAGGAGCCTCCTCAAGACCTGGCTGTTCGAGCAGGAGCAGCACCTCCACCCCCCCCACCCTCCCAGCACCTTGAGACCCTCACGGGTAAGTAGTGCGCTCTACAAATTAACTGATTGATTGATTGATTGAGGGCAAGGGAGCCCCCTGGTTCTCAGAGGAACTAAAGGGGCAGACATGGACACTACGCCAACACAAAAGGCAGTGGCGTAAGTCATATGACCCTGAGGCGCTCAAGGAATACAGGGCCAGGCTAGCCACGTACAAAAAAGCCATTTTGGCAAGAAAGGCCGAGTACTATGAGGCCAGGATCATGGAGGTAGATAACAAACAAAAAGAAACCTTTAGAATTCTGAATGAACTCAGTCAAAAGCAGGCGCAGTAAACAGTCGCTAGCCCTGGACACTGCAACAGGTTCCTGATCTTTTTCCTAGATAAAGTAGAGGACATCCTAACCGATATACCTAACACGCTCTGCAGCCAGAGCCCCCTGGTTATGTATGAGCCACAATGTGACTTCATGGAGCCTCTCACCTCATTTCCGAGGCTAGACCATGACTCCTTGTCCCACATTGCGGCTCGATTAAGTCAGGCTCCCCAGTGGACCCATGCCCACCAAGGGTATTCAAGATGGCTCTACCAGTGATTGAGGCAAAGATCCTCGCTCTGATCAATCTATCGCTGGAAACTGGGAGGGTTCCCAGCAACTTTAAGGAATCCAGAGTAACCCCCCTATTGAAAAAAGCGGGCGCAGACGTCACTAACCTGAAGAATTATAGGCCTATTTCCCAACTCCCTTTCGTGGCAAAAATAGTGGAACAGCATGTTCCTAAAACCCTGTCCCTATTTATGGAGAAACATCAGCTACTCAAGGTTTGGCAAGCAGAATTCGGGGCCCACCAGAGCACATAGCTGGTGATGCTGTCGGTGTTGGATGAACTCAGGCTCGTGGCCGACAGCAAGAAGCTGTGTGCCTTGGTTCTATTAGACCTCTCGGCTGCGTTCGACACGGTCAACCACAGCCAACTCCTGGCATGAATCAGGGACAGAGGCGTCAGTGGGATGGTATATCAATGGATCACCTCCTTCCTGACAGATCGGACTCAATGCATCCAGATGGGTGACTGCATGTCGAAAAAAGGGACATTAACCTGTGGAGTCCCACAAGGTTCGGCACTATCTTGTCTTCTGTTTAATATCTATCTCAGTCCTTTGGTGGGGGCCCTGGTCTGTATGGACTGCCAAGTCTTCAACTATGCCGATGACGCACAATTAATTCTTCAAATTGACAATACCTCACAAGCCCATGCACACGTAGAACATATATAGTTTCAGGTGCCTTCTCATACTTTGTTGGGGACCATAAGCATGTGATTACAATACATTATTTTGCTCATTGTAGCACACATAGAACACATTGGTAAATTAAATTTAAGATAGGGGGATACGAAGTTATGTTTCTCGCTTCAAATGAGGTGTACTCATGCGATTCTTCAGGACCTAAAATGTAATCTATCTACATATATATACAGACTGCATTGTTTGGTTAACAGAAAGCATTCTCATATACAGCTGGTATTTTACCTGCGACTCGGTCTACCTGTATGGGAGAAGGGAGACCAAGATAATTATAGAATGCTTAAATACAATCTTTGTTTCATTACATGGTGCGTTTATTAGGTGCAGCTAGAGTGATGGTGCACATACTGTGTTGGGAGAAGGAAATCTATTTTAAAACCACACAAAAGCCACGTGAAGTGATCACTCAAAGGGTGTTTAAAAACAGAGACAAAGGATATTAGTGGACTTACCCTATATACTCCATAGGATAGTACACTGCAGTTCCTGGTAGGCTACGCAAGGAGTTCCTTGCGTTCTGTAATAGCACATGGAGGGAGCTCATTGGAAAAGGGGTTTGATGAACAAACACAGTACTCCGGTGTCATTACAACCCCTTCTCTTATGTTATTTATGATGGTGCTCACAAATAATATTGTTGTGCTTATTGAAGCTCTAAAGAGGGTCAATGATAGATGTGGGGTTATAAAATGCAAACTCAGGACACCCTTTAGTAACAGTCAGTCATTGAAAATGTAGTATATACAGGTGGCATCAAAGGAGATGTGTTCGCAAAAGTGAAATAAAATAAAGGGAACTAGCAGAGGAAATTAGCATCGATTCCCCGCGTTCTAGTGGTTCCCTTGTTTCTTTCATGCGGTCGGGAACTCAAGCACTGTCCCGTGTGCATCTATGTGATCACAATTAGCTACAGAAAGCAGGGGCGTAGACTGGAAGACCCTGATAAGAGGACAATTCCTGTTTGGAAAAGTAGGCTGGACGCCAGCAAATGGTGATGGTATGTTGTTATGAAGAACCATCCAAATGGTTAAATATGACGGTACTTAAAAATGCTATCGTTTAAGAAAAGGAAGGATTACGAATATGAAGTCATACTCACAGACACGCCGAGTCCGTGTCGCCCGTAGACCTACCCCGCACTACCAGGACTGGGAGGTAGGGCTAGGAAATATCGCGTGGGTGTAAAAAGGACTCACGTCACCATAGAGGCGGAAGTGAAAGCGCTGGTATTGCTTGCTTTGTGTGAAGCGCGGTAATGGTTCAACGTGGCCGCCATATTGGGAGAGGATTAATACGCGGAGTAACAGAGGTTGAACCATATGGCAAGTGTATATACGCTGTTATTACCATTAACACGTGGGTGTAGACAGGACTCATGTCACCAAAGAGGCGGTAGTGAAAGCACTGGTGTTGTTTGCTTTGTGTGAAGCACTGTAATGGTTCAACATGGCCGCCATATTGGGAGAGGATTAATACGCGGAATAACAGGGGTTGAACCATATGGCAGGTGTATATACACTGTTATTACCACGTGCACGGCTATAGTTTGACATTGTGAATATGTGTTTGATAAACCATATGTAATCGGTCATTGTATTCAATTTCTTTGATTTCAGAGTATCCGTTTGAACGGGTCATGACCAGAACATTCAAGGAGTTTGGATACATGTTTGTGGAAGGTATATACAGATCAAGTTGGCCCAGTGTATGTAGAAGATATCATGCTGAAGTTAGGTGACTCGAGAGCTAGTATTCACAACGTAGGATACTTCTTAATGTGGTTTGAGAGAGGACCAAGGAATGGCGTCATTGAGTCCTGTGATGTGTGTGCCTCGTTTGTACACCCACCGTTGTTCTTTAATTAATAAGGCTTCTTTCGTAATATTTGGGAATGTTTCCAAAATTAGCCATCTAAGAGATTCAGGTGGGTGTCCCTTTTCTAGAAAATGTGCGCACATTTTGGTGTTAATTCATTGCAGCGAAAGCTACTGCGATGTTCAATGATGCGCGTCTTAACTGGACGGGTTGTCATGCCTATGTATTGTAGCTTGCAGGGGCATGTGATCATGCAGTTGGTCGTTTTACAGTTAGTGTGGCGGCGTATTTCCCACTTGAAATTGTCACTGAATTCAACTGTCTTGTGTATGTCAGTAAGATGGCACACTGAGCAAGAGCCACAAGGGTGGTGCCCAGTCACAGGGGGCAAGTCCCATAGTGGTCTCTGGGTTGTAGGTCTCTGTGGACGTGGGCGGGTGTGAATCAAAGTGTCCCTCAGATTTCTGGTACGTTTAAACGAAAACCTGGGGGCTTCAAGAGTCATAGAGCCTGTATTCAAGATCTTCCAATGTTTTTTGATTACCTTGGTAATCTGATTAGATACAGGGGTGAATGAAGTAACACATGTGAGGGTCTCCGTATGTGTTTTAGTTTTTGGTTCCAACAGAGCCTCTCCCAATATGGCGGCCACGTTGAACCATTACCGCGCTTCACACAAAGCAAGCAATACCAGCGCTTTCACTTCCGCCTCTATGGTGACGTGAGTCCTTTTTATACCCACGCGATATTTCCTAGCCCTACCTCCCAGTCCTGGTAGTGCGGCGTAGGTCTATGGGCGACACGGACTCGGCGTGTCTGTGAGTATGACTTCATATTCGTAATCCTTCCTTTTCTTAAACGATAGCATTTTTAAGTACCGTCATATTTAACCATTTGGATGGTTCTTAATAACAACATACCATCACCATTTGCTGGCGTCCAGCCTACTTTTCCAAACAGGAATTGTCCTCTTATCAGGGTCCTCCAGTCTACGCCCCTGCTTTCTGTAGCTAATTGTGATCACATAGATCCACACGGGACAGTGCTTGAGTTCCCGACCGCATGAAAGAAACGAGGGAACCACTAGAACGCGGGGAATCGATGCTAATTTCCTCTGCTAGTTCCCTTTATTTTATTTCACTTTTGCGAACACATCTCCTTTGATGCCACCTGTATATACTACATTTTCAATGACTGACTGTTACTAAAGGGTGTCCTGAGTTTGCATTTTATAACCCCACATCTATCATTGACCCTCTTTAGAGCTTCAATAAGCACAACAATATTATTTGTGAGTACCATAATAAATAACATAAGAGAAGGGGTTGTAATGACCCCGGAGTACTGTGTTTGTTCATCAAACCCCTTTTCCAATGAGCTCCCTCCATGTGCTATTACAGAACGCAAGGAACTCCTTGCGTAGCCTACCAGGAACTGCAGTGTACTATCCTATGGAGTATATAGGGTAAGTCCACTAATATCCTTTGTCTCTGTTTTTAAACACCCTTTGAGTGATCACTTCACGTGGCTTTTGTGTGGTTTTAAAATAGATTTCCTTCTCCCAACACAGTATGTGCACCATCACTCTAGCTGCACCTAATAAACGCACCATGTAATGAAACAAAGATTGTATTTAAGCATTCTATAATTATTTTGGTCTCCCTTCTCCCATACAGGTAGACCGAGTCGCAGGTAAAATACCAGCTGTATATGAGAATGCTTTCTGTTAACCAAACAATGCAGTCTGTATATATATATGTAGATAGATTACATTTTAGGTCCTGAAGAATCGCATGAGTACACCTCATTTGAAGCGAGAAACATGTTGACCCCGATTGTTGTAAATTGCAACTTCGATGTGATTAAGCATTTACTAAAGACATTAATTCTCCTCCCTTACACATGTTCCTTTTGTTATGTTGACTGAAGTCTGGACTCCATTTTGTATTGTCATGTCTCCACGTGCTCAACACGAGGAGAGTCTTATCTTTGTGTTAGTTGCTCTTGTAATCTGCCTAGTAACAGTCTATAAATAGTTCCTTTGTCCGTCTGGCGCATGCCCAGACTTGACCACATCTGTTATCAGTTAGTCCTTGCTTGACCATGTTTTCGCGGGCTCAAGGAGTATGTCAGCTCCGCCCACATATCGATCTTGTATTGCAAATGTCCATAAAAGGTAACATTCCTCGTCTCATGTCGTACCCTCCCACTTATGAGCCCCTCTGTTGTGTATAAAAGGGGACCGTGTATGCAAGTTCTGTGTGCTACTCTATGCAATACTGAAGGGTATTGTATGGATTGTAGGACCACCCTTAAGGGTTAATAAACCTTGTCTTTGTACTTTGCAGTTTCCGTGCCAACTTCCTTATAGATTCCATTGCAGGAGAGCGAACCCTTGTGTCCTGCGGGCCTAGCTGGGGCCTGTACTCATCAATTGGCGCCCGTCACGTGGGGCTCATCGGCGACTTGGATGCTCGAAGGATTGGTCGCGACGAAGGTGAGGAATTTGGCCGGGAATGTGATCACTGCCAGAGGCACTTTAGTCCTGGCATCCCGAGGTTTTTCTTCCTTCCCTTCCGAGCTGACCATCTGGGTGGCGCCGGTCCTCAACTGAGACCTCTTCTGTCGGTTCTGCCGTGACAGCCGTTTGGGCGAATTTCGGAGCTTGGCAGTTGGAATCTGGACTCTTGATTGGTAAGAACCGTTGTACGGTACTTGCTCCGAGTTTTTGAGGCCTGGGTTGGCTATTTGAGTTTGATTTGTGATGACCGGTCATATCTTGTATTGATTATTGTGAGAATATATGCGTTGCAACACATATAGGCAGGTAATGTGGAGATATTTCTCCGGAACTGTGTAACTTTGACCAGCACAATGTTTAAGTGCCATTTTTTTGATAATACTGCATATTCTGCATTATTTTTGAGCATGCCTGCTTTTAGCGCACTCCGTAAGTGGTGCTGCTGTTTTGGAAACCGGTTAAACCTCGAGGAATCTGCTCCAGCTCCCCCAGAGGGGACTCCTAATAGGGATATGTATGTGAAGCATGGTCTTTCCTCCATAATGTACAGCACAGTATGGAGGAAATATACCAAGAAGGATCCTGAGTTACGGTGGCCGTTGTATGGGTCGTTTGATATACGTAAGATTGAGTATGTGGAACAGTGTATGTGTAAACGGCGTGCGCGGCAAGACATGTTTGAATGTGTGCGACTATGGGTGAAGGAAGTGCGTGAGCGAGAGAAACGCGAGAAAGCGCTGTTTGATAAAGAGCAACGAAAGAATGATCATGTGAGAGCGCAGGAAGCAAAGCGTCGGGAGGAAAGAGAACAGACGGAGAAACAAGAGAAAGAACATAGGTTACAAGTCTCGGGTCAATATGCTGTTCGTCAGCCACTCTATCCTGTCCTTAATAATCATGACGATGATTTTTATTTATTAGATCGTTCTCCGCCTCCTTATGTCGGCGCGTCTGCCCCGAGGCCACAAGATTCTGGATCGGGTTCGAGTAAGGTAGACACGCGGTCCATGTTATCGGCTGAGCGAATGGGTGAGCTTCGGCAGGTTTCTTATCGTGCATGTAAGGGCAAGTTATCCCTTGATGAACTGTTGGCTTCTTGGAAGTCGTGGCAGGATAGAGAAAGGTTGTATTTTTTGGGACACTTTTCTGATGAAGTGATTGGTGCCTTTCGGAAATATTCCAGCGTCTTTGAACCTGACGATGTGGTATTGGATGCTAAAGCATTGCGTAATGGTGTTTTCTCTCCCTCTAAGGCGCCTGAAGCAGTTCGGCGACTGTTTGCGTTGCGGGATGCGGCAGCAAACCTTAAAGAGAAAGCGCGCCAACATCTTGAGGAGGAAAGGCGGTCGGATTCGCGTACTGGAGGCGGCCATTCATCCATCTCTCAATCAGATAAGAGCGATCCAGTGCATGCTAAACCAATGCGCGAGGCGGCGCCTTTGTATGTTCCTCCTAAAGGAGCGGGGACTAGCTCGGATATTACCTCCGCCGATGCTAAGGGATATTTTGTGTATAATTGGGTTTATACTCCCTGGCACAGGGCTGACGTCATGGCATTAAAGAATGCGTTGCCTGATCCCCGCAAGAATCCAGCGGCCTTTTACGAAGAAGTCGAGGGGGCCTTGAATTCTTGAATTATGACCTTAGCGGATATAGATTTGTTCTTTGGGCTTATTCTACCACCAGATATGTGGCGATCCGTGCGGAAGGTAGATGATGTTGCCACTTTTAAGGCTCGATGGTCTGAACTTGAGGATGAGGATAGGGAGAGAAAGCCCGCGCAGAAACCACCTCAGATTATTTTAGATCTCCCCGCTGCTATTTTGACTAAGTTGAAGACCATCATTCCCCCTAAAAAGATTGACTGGAATATGCTAGCCTCGTGTAAGCAGAAAGCCGATGAATCAGTTGCAGATTTCTTTACGCGCTTTGAGGAGACATTCCATGATTTTAGTGGTCAGTCTCTTACGGATGATACGGGTCGGCACCTTTTTGCTGACAAATATGTGGCGAATTTATTACCGGCAATTGCAGCTCGCCTCAAAGCGAGTGAAAGTTCTTGGTCCACTACGACCCCGACAGCCCTTCTGACTATAGCTCAGTACTATGAGCGCCAGGAGCTAGAAGCGAAGGGGCAGGAGGAAAAGAAATCGAAGGATTTAAAAACGAAGGTGATGTTAGCACAAGTATATGGTCCGCCCCGACGGGGTGTAAATAGAGGTAGGGGAGGATTTTATGGTCCTCCCTCGGGCCGATCTGATCTGAATAGGAATCAATGTGCGTATTGTAAGCAATCGGGGCACTGGGCCAGAGAATGCCCAGCGTTGCATGCTTCACGGCAGGGGCCCGGTCAGGGACACACTCAGAGTGGCCCCAGAGGTAGAGGGGGTTTCTCGAATTTTAGAGGGAATTCTACTGATCACGCTCGTTTTGACCTTGCTGGGCAGCAACGAGATAGGTCTAATGTTTTTGATCGACAAAATCAGTATCAAGTGTCGGGAATTGACCGGTCTGGGTATCATGATTCTCAGCATGCATAGGAATGCGTTGGATGGGGGTTAGAATCAGTTGAGGTGCCAGTTGATCAGAGGGGTCCTTACGTATCAGCTGAGGTTTTGGGCTCCACTGATCAGTTTCTAGTGGACACAGGAGCGACTCGTAGTGCGCTGTCTAAACAATTGGTTCCGAGGGCTCCCCCATCTGGCTTAATGGTTACATCGGTAGGGTTTGATGGAACACTCTCCCGAAGCCCTCTTTCGCAGCCCCTTGCATTTCGGGTTAATTCCTTTTCTGCACCCTGTCCGTTTTTGTTAGCTCCGAGCACGCCAGATAATATTATGGGCCTTGATATGCTGAAGCACTTCAGAGCTACGATCCGGTGTTCCCCTGCTGGAGTGCGGGTGATATTGAATGACAATTACCCCCTGTCTGAACGGATGTGTGTGGCTACAGAAGATGCTGTGTTAGCTGCCCTCCCCCGTGCTCTGTGGGCCACTTCGGATACTGATGTGGGACAGATGGTGATTCCGCGTGTTCACATTAGTGTCCAGGAGGGGGCGGTGTTACCACGCCTTCCACAGTATCGTATTTCGCAGGAGGGGGAAGAGGCTCTTATACAGATTGTGCAGGATTTGATTAAGGTGGGAGTGGTGGAAGAAGTTCCCTATAATGTTTGTAATAGCCCGATTCTACTCATTCTGAAAAAGGATACGGATGCTAAAGTCTACCGGTTTATCATTGATTTGAGAGAAGTAAACAAGATCGTGATGCCCCAGTACCCAGTGGTTTCGGATATCACGACGTTGCTTACTTTGGTCCCGCCTACGGCGACCACGTTTTCTGTTATTGATTTGAAAAATGCCTTCTTTTCAATTCCCATTCATCCCGATAGTCGATACCTTTTTGGTTTCACTCTCAATAATAGGTCTTACCGATTTTGTAGAATTCCCCAGGGCTATACGGAAAGCCCTAGCATCTACAGTCAAGCCTTGAAAAGACAATTGGACTCCTTTGTTCTGCCCGAGGGTGTCGCCCTCATTCAATATGTCGATGACATCTTGCTGGCGGCTGACACCCCGGAGTTGTGTGAAACGAGTACGTTGTCTTTGCTTTCCTTTTTGGCATCCCACAATCACAAGGTCTCTCGGAAAAAGTTGCAATTTTGTAGACCAAAGGTGACTTATCTAGGTCACCTTTTGTCTAAGGAGGGACGTGCACTCACACCAGACCGTGTTCAAGTGATTCTGGATACACCGACGCCGTCCACGCAGAAGGACGTGCGCGCATTTTTGGGTCTTGTTTCGTTTTGTAGGCAGTGGATATTAGGGTTTTCGTATATAGCCAAGCCATTGTTAGCCCTTTTGACAAAAGATACACCTATCCCGCTCCCCTGGACGAATGAGTGTGACACTGCCTTTCAGAAACTGCGACAGGCCCTCTGTTCAGCACCAGTATTAGGGACACCTGATTATACCAAGCCTTTTTCGTTGTATGTGCATGAGAAAGATGGATGTGCATTATCAGTTTTAGTGCAGATGCACGGCGATAAGCAGCGCCCTTGTGCATATTTTTTCGGCTGTACTTGATCCTGTTGCCCGGGCATTGCCTGGTTGTTTTCGCTCGGTTGCGGCGACAGCTGTGTCAATACGCCAGAGCGAGGGAATTGTGTTATCTCATAAGCTGTTGGTATTAGTCCCCCATGCTGTTGATGCCCTGCTTAATCAGACAAAGACGCAGCATTTGACCAGTGCCCGTTTAACGGGATATGAGCTGACGCTTTTGGCTCCTCATATCACGTTGAAGAGGTGCGTGACGTTAAATCCTGCCACATTGTTGCCATACCCCGAGACTCGGTCTGAGGCACGAGAAGCACATGATTGTATCCTCATGACCGAGGAACAAACAAAGGGTCGTATTGATCTCCAGGATACGCCCTTTTCAGATGTAGATGGAGAACTGTGGGTGGATGGGTCATGCCTGAAGCTACCAGATGGTACGACTTCAGCAGCGTATGCGATTACCACATTGCAAACAATAGTGGAGACAGCACGCATACCACAGAAATCAGCTCAAGCAGCGGAACTGATAGCATTAACACGAGCATGTGAGCTCAGTACAGGATTGTGTGTGAATGTTTATACAGATAGCCGCTATGCCTTCGGAGTAGCGCACGATTTCGGCCTGCTCTGGAAGGAAAGAGGGTTCTTAACGTCGCATGGAGTACAAATAATGCATGGGGAGTTAGTTCATAATCTTTTAACTGCATTGACATATCCGAAGAAAATTGCTATCATTAAATGTAGCGCCCATAGGAAAGTAGTCGATAAAGTTGGAGAAGGGAATGCGTTAGCAGACCGAGTGGCGCGGGAGACTGCGATGCAGCCCGGTGCTACTGCCATGTATGTAGTAAAGTCGCAAGTAGAAAGATGGCATGATGCGAAGGAAGAAGTGCGAGAAATACAGAGGACCGCTTCTGATAAAGAACGGGAGCAATGGTCCAGTGAGGGAGAATTGGATGATGAGGGTTGTTGGAGAAATAAGCAGATGGATCGATGGAAATTACCCACAGCTTTTGTACAACCTATGGTTCAGATGGCACATGGGCTAGCACATGTTGGAGCTTCCGCAATTGTAAAATTGCTTACCCAAGTCTGGGAGCATCCAGAGATTGCTAGCACGGCAAAGAGGGTGGTACAGACCTGTATGATCTGCCTGAGGTACAACCCAGGAAAGGGGACTCGGACCCCAGCAGGAGGGTTCGTAACGCCCACTGCACCCTTTGAGGTTTTACAGATGGATTACATTCAGCTCGAGCGTTGTAACAATTTGAAGTATGTTCTAGTAGTGGTGTGTGCCTTTAGCAAATGGGTTGAGGCCTACCCTACGAAAGACAATACTGCAATGACTACCGCTAAGATGCTGTTGAAGGAGTTCTTCCCTCGATATGGCATTTGTAGACTTCTGTGGAGTGATAACGGGCCCCACTTTATAGCGGACGTTATAAAGTATGTTCTGAAGGGTCTAGGCATCACCCAGAAGTTCCATGCAGTATTCCACCCTCAATCTGCAGGACTAGTCGAGAAGTATAATGGTACACTGAAGCTCAAGATCGCTAAAATTCAAGCTTCAACGTCTTTGACTTGGCCAGACGCTTTACCGCTGGCATTGTTGTCAATTAGGTCGGTACCACACTCTCGAATCGGTCTTACACCATATGAGATTGTCTTTGGACGTCCAATGAATGTTTGGGGTCCGCCAAAACCTAAGACTGTGTATGATGTACCTTGCGTAATGATGAATGATTATTTGGCACAGTTAACGGATAACTTGGTTTCCATTCATCAACAGGTCCGGGAGGCGCTCCCTGATCGGTCCACCGGCGAAGGACATAGTCTCCGGCCTGGAGACTATGTCATGTTGAAAATCTTCGACAGGACGAACAGCCTGGAGCCGAGATGGGTTGGCCCTGAGCAAGTCTTACTGGCAACGAGGACGGCTGTGCGAGTTTCCAACAGAAAGAATTGGATCCATTCCCTGCACTGCCGCAAAGTACCGCCCGGATTGGTGGAGCCCGCTGTATTGACCGATCAACGAGAGATTCTGACCACAGAGAAAGGCCGTGCTGGGGAATCGAACGACGCTGAGGAGCTCTTTCCGGACCACGCGACTCCTGGAGGAAGGCGATATCATCTGAGGCCAAGAAAGTGAATCCTTCAGTATCGGGACATGTTGTCAGAACGGCCCTTGGGTTAGTGAAACGGAGAGCCAGTGAGGCAAGGGGGGGGGATCAGCCCTGCATTAGTGTAGTGACACCCGTCTTGGCCCGTTGGTGAAGAAATCGACCGCTGCCCAAGGGGAAGAGTTCTGACAAACCTTTAGTTTCAGGAAGATATTGATTTTCTATTTTGACATGGAGAAAAAGAAGATCCTTTGTGCAACAGGTTTTATGCTCACAGTAGCTATTGTTGGGATAACCACATGGTTTGTGGAGGATGTGACTCCTGCCCGAGAGTTGCTTGTGTTGACCACTCCAGTGCCTGCGGAGCACTATTTCTATACCCTTCCGTATCAAGAATTGAAGCATCGTCAGTCCTATTTGAATAACACTTTCATCCAGATGTTACATCATACCCATGTTGCCACCAATGCTACGAACTGTTGGATATGTGGTATGATGCCAGCTCATCAGAAGAAGGGAGGAACGCCATTCATACCTCTTCCTTTCTCTCATAATGGCTCTTGTAGAGCATGGTACACTTTGCTTTTTGCCACTCGGAAACCCACAGTGGGACGATTACTCTTCAGACTCAATAAAGAATGTCATCAGGATAAAGATGGATATCCGCAAGCGAATGGGACAATATGGGAATGGGAAGAGTATCGACCAGACAATGAATCGATTCCATATGTTTTTACGAACACCAGAGACACTGTGGGAAGAGATAAATTTGTGATTCAAGTGGCACAAGCTCAAGCGGACCTGTGTGTCCAAAGTGTGGGTTATATTCCCGTCGGTGTTAGCGATTGTATTACCATATTAAACATCGATGGATTGAATAACAGTACTTTTTTAGCATCCCATAATACGTACTTCGTGTGTGGAACTAAGGGTTATTATCGTTTGCCAGCCGGTTGGTCTGGAGTATGTTATGTATCATTTTTGTTACCTCCTGTATTTCTGGCACCTGCATCCTATCATAAGGATTTAAAGTTGTTGAATAATGTGACTGTAAATAGGTATAAACGTACTTTATCAATTGATGATGTGGATCAAACTGACACCAGTTTACAGCAGTATATCGACTTCAATCTAGGATTGTTTTTCTTCGTTGGAGCTGCCCTAAATAGTAGGAAAATTCGAAGATTAACACGAGTGGTAGAGGCTGTGACAAACCAAACCGCTGCTGCTCTTGGGAATCTTACGGAAGAATTACAGATTACCAGAATTGTTGCATTGCAGAATCGTATGGTGTTAGACGTTATGTTAGCTGATCGAGGTGGAGCTTGTAAAATTATCGGAAGTAGTTGCTGTGTGTTTATTCCTGACCACACACCTTCAATCTACAATGCAATTAACAGGTTGCATAAAATTGCAGCTGAAATCCATACAGAAAATGGCACTTGGTCCTTTTCTGGATGGTTTTGGGCATTGATCACTGCTTGGGGTTGGAAGGTTTTGACTGGTCTCTGCATAATTATAGCAGTTCTGTTTTCTTGCTGTATCTGTATTCAATGTGGTCCTTTGCTCTGTTCCGTATGTGTATCATTTTGTATCCCCGATAAGAAAGCTATTGCCAATGTCACTTATCAGAAACGTTTGGCTAAGGAAGTAGAAGAGATGATGATAATTGATATATATGATGATTATTCTAACAAGCCGGATGTCTTCAGTAAATGCTGAAAGGGTCGTCTGTTGTAAATTGCAACTTCGATGTGATTAAGCATTTACTAAAGACATGAATTCTCCTCCCTTACACATGTTCCTTTTGTTATGTTGACTGAAGTCTGGACTCCATTTTGTATTGTCATGTCTCCACGTGCTCAACACGAGGAGAGTCTTATCTTTGTGTTAGTTGCTCTTGTAATCTGCCTAGTAACAGTCTATAAATAGTTCCTTTGTCCGTCTGGCGCATGCCCAGACTTGACCACATCTGTTATCAGTTAGTCCTTGCTTGACCATGTTTTCGCGGGCTCAAGGAGTATGTCAGCTCCGCCCACATATCGATCTTGTATTGCAAATGTCCATAAAAGGTAACATTCCTCGTCTCATGTCGTACCCTCCCACTTATGAGCCCCTCTGTTGTGTATAAAAGGGGACCGTGTATGCAAGTTCTGTGTGCTACTCTATGCAATACTGAAGGGTATTGTATGGATTGTAGGACCACCCTTAAGGGTTAATAAACCTTGTCTTTGTACTTTGCAGTTTCCGTGCCAACTTCCTTATAGATTCCATTGCAGGAGAGCAAACCCTTGTGTCCTGCGGGCCTAGCTGGGGCCTGTACTCATCACGATGAGGCAGTGTAGACAACCCAGAACATTAACCTGAGTTTCTAACACTCTACCTCACAATTTTAATTAGGTGAGGAGGAATCATAATAAAATTGTTGAGATAGCACTCCCTCCCCTATTTTATTTTACAACTACTGTCTATTCATCTACATTATTGAAGAACCCCATACTCCCACTTCACCTATCGGCTGTCTTGGATATAAAGATCTCCACAAGAGTGCTCTCTAAACAAGAGCCCGTCGGGTATTGCACCAGCCGACTCGACGTAGGAGCAGCCCGATGATGTTACATTACATCCTGAAGGGTACGTGATTCACGATATCCTGATGGCTGTGTGAGGGTTCCAATATCCAAAAATACACTCCTCTTTACATGGTACGTCCCCTTTTCCTTTAGGAACAGCTTTGTTACTTTCATGTTGTATATTTCGGGCATACTTAGCTGGACCTTTCTCTCAAAAGCCCATTTGCCCCCCCCTCTTTGTTTATTTGTCTCATGCACGGATGTATGTCCGTGGGGCCCCTAACGGTGGGTTAACCTGTGTATATCCCCCTTTTTAGACGTCCTCTATCCTCATATTTTAATTGCTAAATATTGTTTGCAATCTTACAAGAGCCACAGTTTTGTTCACGCCATTCACACTTCATTTACAAGTTCCTCAGTATATACCAAATACTATCCCCCACTACAATGGAAAGTCAAGGTCTCAGTTTCGGTGAAGAGTTAGCCGATTAAATACTCAACGCCCCTTCCATTTTGGGTGCCGACGGTGGGGCAGCCACAGGGAGCCAGTCAGAAGACTGGCAGTCCTTATCCTCAATGAAAAGAGATTGGGTTAAGATCACCCTGCATGGCGCCCTTATGACTGAATATCTGAGGGCAAACATTGCCCCTAACGGCTTGATAGTCAAAATCTTTTCCCGGATTTTTTTAGAGGATGGCACTTTCAAAGTTGATTGGTCCCAGGTCTCCTGGAAATGTACCAGAGACCTCCTCATCTTGATTATCAGTACTGCTAAGAGACTAGCAGAGACTCTTCTGGCAAGGATCCAACTGGCGGAAAGCACGTTGAAAAGCGCAACTACATCAACACTCTTTAAGACCAGATTGACAGAAATCAACAATGAGATGGCTGAACACCGCGAATACCTTATGAAACAAAAAGTTAAGAAATTACAAAAAGATGTTAACAACTTTGATAAAGAAAAAGTTTACCCCTATTTGAAGGAAGATTTCATACCTCCCAGCTCCAATAACTCTGGAGACTCCGGGTCTAACTCCTCCAGAAGAGGATCTTCTAGCAATAGTAACTCCAGTACTGATTCAACCAATTATGGCACATCCCGCAGAGGGAACCGCCAAGCCTACCCTGACTTCCAGATGGCCACTTTTCAACATCCAGCATTTTGGCAATACCCTATACACCCACAGGGTCCACCACAATACTCCATGCCACCACAAGGCCCTCCTCAATTTTACCCACCGGTGTACAACCAACCTTTTTTAGGGAGAGGTATGGGCAGAGGGCGCGGGCAAAGAAGAAGAAACAATCAGCCGAACCCACAAGGAACAAGGATCCAGTGGGAAGACACTCCGAGAACTATGGAAACTCGGAGCCACACGACCAACAGAAAGAAGACTTAGTAGTCAATCTTTCCCAGAGGAACCTTAGTGAAATGGAGCAGAGAGTACTACAGAGGGGTTTGGGTTTTGTACCTACACCTAAGATTGACCCATTTAAACAACAGTGCGAGATTCAACAATTTTTTCGGAAAATTAGACTAAAAGCATTTTTTCAAAATACTGAGACTATACAACAGACAGACAGTGGATTACATAATGCATCCACTTTTACTCCTAACATAAGTATGATTCCACCCGAAGTCATTACCTTTGAACAGGCTGTTCTTAAAGATCTAGCCAACATGACAAATCCTAGACATTACAACAACATGTCCAAAGCTGAAACCGAGACAATCACGAATTTTTCCAACGATGCTTCAATTACCATAAAACAAGCAGATAAAGGTGGAGCCACAGTAATAATGGATACTGCTGACTACGAATTGGAATGTAGGCGACAACTGAGTGACCGAGCTTATTACACTCCAGTCCCTACTGACCCAACACAACGTCTCCTAACCACTATCACAGCCCTAGTCTTCTCGGCTGAGAGTCAAGGCTGGATAAGCAAAAAGGAAGCCAGTTTCTTGGTCAAAAAGAACCCACGTACTCCTTATTTTTATACCCTCCCTAAAATCCACAAAGGGACATTCTCTATTCCAGGAAGGCCAATCGTATCAGGCATCGATTCAGTGCTTGAACCCTTGTCACAATTTTGTGACTATTTTCTTCAACCCCTTGTAAAAAAGACAACATCTTACATACAAGATACCTCAGATCTACTTAGACTTCTAATCGGCCTACCTCCTACAGATGAGATTACAATCCTTGTGACTCTAGATGTGCAGGCCCTATACACGAACATACCCCAGAGGGCCACCCTCGAAGTGGTGGAAAATATCCTCCATCATGAACCATGGGAACACAACACTCCCACAAGTTTTGTCATGGACTGTGCAACTTTAGCTCTCACAGAAAATTTCTTTGAATTTAAAGGACAGATCTACCAGCAAACACAAGGCACATGTATGGGCAGTACATTTGCGCCTAGTCTAGCTTGCCTGTACATGTCCGATTTTGAGACTCGCTATATCTTTCACCGTGCGAAACCCTTCAATGCTGACATATACCTCTGGAAGAGGTTCATAGATGATATTCTGATACTATGGAAAGGAGAAATGTCAGCATGCATGGAGTTCTGCAAATGGATTAACACTCTTGATCCACATCTCAAATTCACTCTTACAGTGTCAAAAAACAGCATCCCTTTTCTAGACCTCAACATCAATCTTAATGGAGGTACACTCTCTACTACACTGTATAAAAAACCAACAGACCGCAATAGCCTGTTACTCTACTCCAGCCATCATCCGCGGAGTTTGAGAGACAACTTACCGATAGGACAATTCCTGAGGGTGAGACGTAATTGCAGTAATCTAACTGATTATAAGGTTGAAGCTGAAAAATTGGCCGGGCATCTTAAATCACGTGAATATCCAGCCAAACAGATCGCCCTAGCCAACAAAAGAGCTCGCAATAATCATCGAGAGGCTCTGTTGGAACCAAAAACTAAAACACATACGGAGACCCTCACATGTGTTACTTCATTCACCCCTGTATCTAATCAGATTACCAAGGTAATCAAAAAACATTGGAAGATCTTGAATACAGGCTCTATGATTCTTGAAGCCCCCAGGTTTTCGTTTAAACGTACCAGAAATCTGAGGGACACTGTGATTCACACCCGCCCACGTCCACAGAGACCTACAACCCAGAGACCACTATGGGACTTGCCCCCTGTGACTGGGCACCACCCTTGTGGTTCTTGCTCAGTGTGCCATCTTACTGACATACACAAGACAGTTGAATTCAGTGACAATTTCAAGTGGGAAATACGCCGCCACACTAACTGTAACACGACCAACTGCGTGTACATGATCACATGCCCCTGCAAGCTACAATACATAGGCATGACAACCCGTCCAGTTAAGACGCGCATCATTGAACATCGCAGTAGCTTTCGCTGCAAAAGAATTAACACCAAAATGTGCGCACATTTTCTAGAAAAGGGACACCCACCTGAATCTCTTAGATGGCTAATTTTGGAAACATTCCCAAATATTACGAAAGAAGCCTTATTAATTAAAGAACAACGGTGGGTGTACAAACGAGGCACACACATCACAGGACTCAATGACGCCATTCCTTGGTCCTCTCTCAAACCACATTAAGAAGTATCCTACGTTGTGAATACTAGCTCTCGAGTCACCTAACTTCAGCATGATATCTTCTACATACACTGGGCCAACTTGACCTGTATATACCTTCCACAAACATTTATCCAAACTCCTTGAATGTTCTGGTCATGACCCGTTCAAACGGATACTCTGAAATCAAAGAAATTGAATACAATGACCGATTACATATGGTTTATCAAACACATATTCACAATGTCAAACTATAGCCGTGCACGTGGTAATCACAGTGTATATACACCTGCCATATGGTTCAACCCCTGTTATTCCGCGTATTAATCCTCTCCCAATATGGCGGCCACGTTGAACCATTACAGTGCTTCACACAAAGCAAACAATACCAGTGCTTTCACTACCGCCTCTTTGGTGACGTGAGTCCTGTCTACACCCACGTGTTCATGGTAATAACAGCGTATATACACTTGCCATATGGTTCAACCTCTGTTACTCCGCGTATTAATCCTCTCCCAATATGGCGGCCACGTTGAACCATTACCGCGCTTCACACAAAGCAAGCAATACCAGCGCTTTCACTTCCGCCTCTATGGTGACGTGAGTCCTTTTTACACCCACGCGATATTTCCTAGCCCTACCTCCCAGTCCTGGTAGTGCGGGGTAGGTCTACGGGCGACATGGACCCGGCGTGTCTGTGAGTATGACTTCATACTCGTAATCCTTCCTTTTCTTAAACGATAGCATTTTTAAGTACCGTCATATTTAACCATTTGGATGGTTCTTAATAACAACATACCATCACCATTTGCTGGCGTCCAGTCTACTTTTCCAAACAGGAATTGTCCTCTTATCAGGGTCCTCCAGTCTACGCCCCTGCTTTCTGTAGCTAATTGTGATCACATAGATCCACACGGGACAGTGCTTGAGTTCCCGACCGCATGAAAGAAACGAGGGAACCACTAGAACGCTGGGAATCGATGCTAATTTGCTCTGCTAGTTCCCTTTATTTTATTTCACTTTTGCGAACACATCTCCTTTGATGCCACCTGTATATACTACATTTTCAATGACTGACTGTTACTAAAGGGTGTCCTGGGTTTGCATTTTATAACCCCACATCTATCATTGACCCTCTTTAGAGCTTCAATAAGCACAACAATATTATTTGTGAGTACCATAATAAATAACATAAGAGAAGGGGTTGTAATGACCCCGGAGTACTGTGTTTGTTCATCAAACCCCTTTTCCAATGAGCTCCCTCCATGTGCTATTACAGAACGCAAGGAACTCCTTGCGTAGCCTACCAGGAACTGCAGTGTACTATCCTATGGAGTATATAGGGTAAGTCCACTAATATCCTTTGTCTCTGTTTTTAAACACCCTTTGAGTGATCACTTCACGTGGCTTTTGTGTGGTTTTAAAATAGATTTCCTTCTCCCAACACAGTATGTGCACCATCACTCTAGCTGCACCTAATAAACGCACCATGTAATGAAACAAAGATTGTATTTAAGCATTCTATAATTATCTTGTTCTCCCTTCTCCCATACAGGTAGACCGAGTCGCAGGTAAAATACCAGCTGTATATGAGAATGCTTTCTGTTAACCAAACAATGCAGTCTGTATATATATGTAGATAGATTACATTTTAGGTCCTGAAAAATCGCATGAGTACACCTCATTTGAAGCGAGAAACATGTTGACCCCGATGAGGCAGTGTAGACAACCCAGAACATTAACCTGAGTTTCTAACACTCTACCTCACAACTTTAATTAGGTGAGGAGGCATCATAATAAAATTGTTGAGATAGCACTCCCTCCCCTATTTTATTTTATAACTACTGTCTATTCATCTACATTATTGAAGAGCCCCATACTCCCACTTCACCTATCGGCTGTCTTGGATATAAAGATCTCCACAAGAGTGCTCTCTAAACAAGAGCCCGTCAGGTATTGCACCAGCCGACTCGACGTAGGAGCAGCCCGATGATGTTACATTACATCCTGAAGGGTACGTGATTCACGATATCCTGATGGCTGTGTGAGGGTTCCAATATCCAAAAATTTACTCCTCTTTACATGGTACGTCCCCTTTTCCTTTAGGAACAGCTTTGTTACTTTCATGTTGTATATTTCGGGCATACTTAGCTGGACCTTTCTCTCAAAAGCCCATTTGGCCCCCCCCTCTTTGTTTATTTGTCTCATGCACGGATGTATGTCCGTGGGGCCCCTAACGGTGGGTTAACCTGTGTATATCCCCCTTTTTAGACGTCCTCTATCCTCATATTTTAATTGCAAAATATTGTTTGCAATCTTACAAGAGCCACAGTTTTGTTCACGCCATTCACACTTCATTTACAAGTTCCTCAGTATATACCAAATACTATCCCCCACTACAATGGAAGGTCAAGGTCTCAGTTTCGGTGAAGAGTTAGCCGATGAAATACTCAACGCCCCTTCCATTTTGGGTGCCGACGGTGGGGCAGCCACAGGGAGCCAGTCAGAAGACTGGCAGTCCTTATCCTCAATGAAAAGAGATTGGGTTAAGATCACCCTGCATGGCGCCCTTATGACTGAATATCTGAGGGCAAACATTGCCCCTAACGGCTTGATAGTCAAAATCTTTTCCCGGATTTTTTTAGAGGATGGCACTTTCAAAGTTGATTGGTCCCAGGTCTCCTGGAAATGTACCAGAGACCTCCTCATCTTGATTATCAGTACTGCTAAGAGACTAGCAGAGACCCTTCTGGCAAGGATCCAACTGGCGGAAAGCACGTTGAAAAGCGCAACTACATCGACACTCTTTAAGACCAGATTGACAGAAATCAACAATGAGATGGCTGAACACCGCGAATACCTTATGAAACAAAAAGTTAAGAAATCACAAAAAGATGTTAACAACTTTGATAAACAAAAAGTTTACCCCTATTTGAAGGAAGATTTCATACCTCCAAGCTCCAATAACTCTGGAGACTCCGGGTCTAACTCCTCCAGAAGAGGATCTTCTAGCAATAGTAACTCCAGTACTGATTCAACCAATTATGGCACATCCCGCAGAGGGAACCGCCAAGCCTACCCTGACTTCCAGATGGCCACTTTTCAACATCCAGCATTTTGGCAATACCCTATACACCCACAGGGTCCACCACAATACTCCATGCCACCACAAGGCCCTCCTCAATTTTACCCCCCGGTGTACAACCAACCTTTTTTAGGCAGAGGTTGGGGCAGAGGGCGCGGGCAAAGAAGAAGAAACAATCAGCCGAACCCACAAGGAACAAGGATCCAGTGGGAAGACACTCCGAGAACTATGGAAACTCGGAGCCACACGACCAACAGAAAGAAGACTTAGTAGTCAATCTTTCCCAGAGGAACCTTAGTGAAATGGAGCAGAGAGTACTACAGAGGGGTTTGGGTTTTGTACCTACACCTAAGATTGACCCATTTAAACAACAATGCGGGATTCAACAATTTTTTCGGAAAATTAGACTAAAAGCATTTTTTCAAAATACTGAGACTATACAACAGACAGACAGTGGATTACATAATGCGTCCACTTTTACTCCTAACATAAGTATGATTCCACCCGAAGTCATTACCTTTGAACAGGTTGTTCTTAAAGATCTAGCCAACATGACAAATCCTAGACATTACAACAACATGTCCAAAGCTGAAACCGAGACAATCACAAATTTGTCCAACGATGCTTCAATTACCATAAAACAAGCAGATAAAGGTGGAGCCACAGTAATAATGGATACTACTGACTACGAATTGGAATGTAGGCGACAACTGAGTGACCGAGCTTATTACACTCCAGTCCCTACTGACCCAACACAACGTCTCCTAACCACTATCACAGCCCTAGTCTTCTCGGCTGAGAGTCAAGGCTGGATAAGCAAAAAGGAAGCCAGTTTCTTGGTCAAAAAGAACCCACGTACTCCTTATTTTTATACCCTCCCTAAAATCCACAAAGGGACATTCCCTATTCCAGGAAGGCCAATCGTATCAGGCATCGATTCAGTGCTTGAACCCTTGTCACAATTTTGTGACTATTTTCTTCAACCCCTTGTAAAAAAGACAACATCTTACATACAAGATACCTCAGATCTACTTAGACTTCTAATCGGCCTACCTCCTACAGATGAGATTACACTCCTTGTGACTCTAGATGTGCAGGCCCTATACACGAACATACCCCAGAGGGCCACCCTCGAAGTGGTGGAAAATATCCTCCATCATGAACCATGGGAACACAACACTCCCACAAGTTTTGTCATGGACTGTGCAACTTTAGCTCTCACAGAAAATTTCTTTGAATTTAAAGGACAGATCTACCAGCAAACACAAGGCACATGTATGGGCAGTACATTTGCGCCTAGTCTAGCTTGCCTGTACATGTCCGATTTTGAGACTCGCTATATCTTTCACCATGCGAACCCCTTCAATGCTGACATATACCTCTGGAAGAGGTTCATAGATGATATTCTGATACTATGGAAAGGAGAAATGTCAGCATGCATGGAGTTCTGCAAATGGATTAACACTCTTGATCCACATCTCAAATTCACTCATACAGTGTCAAAAAACAGCATTCCTTTTCCAGAACTCAACATCAATCTTAATGGAGGTACACTCTCTACTACACTGTATAAAAAACCAACAGACCGCAATAGCCTGTTACTCTACTCCAGCCATCATCCGCGGAGTTTGAGAGACAACTTACCGATAGGACAATTCCTGAGGGTGAGACGTAATTGCAGTAATCTAACTGATTATAAGGTTGAAGCTGAAAAATTGGCCGGGCATCTTAAATCACGTGAATATCCAGCCAAACAGATCGCCCTAGCCAACAAAAGAGCTCGCAATAATCATCGAGAGGCTCTGTTGGAACCAAAAACTAAAACACATACGGAGACCCTCACATGTGTTACTTCATTCACCCCTGTATCTAATCAGATTACCAAGGTAATCAAAAAACATTGGAAGATCTTGAATACAGTCTCTATGACTCTTGAAGCCCCCAGGTTTTCGTTTAAACGTACCAGAAATCTGAGGGACACTGTGATTCACACCCGCCCACGTCCACAGAGACCTACAACCCAGAGACCACTATGTTACTTGCCCCCTGTGACTGGGCACCACCCTTGTGGCTCTTGCTCAGTGTGCCATCTTACTGACATACACAAGACAGTTGAATTCAGTGACAATTTCAAGTGGGAAATACGCCGCCACACTAACTGTAACACGACCAACTGCGTGTACATGATCACATGCCCCTGCAAGCTACAATACATAGGCATGACAACCCGTCCAGTTAAGACGCGCATCATTGAACATCGCAGTAGCTTTCGCTGCAAAAGAATTAACACCAAAATGTGCGCACATTTTCTAGAAAAGGGACACCCACCTGAATCTCTTAGATGGCTAATTTTGGAAACATTCCCAAATATTACGAAAGAAGCCTTATTAATTAAAGAACAACGGTGGGTGTACAAACGAGGCACACACATCACAGGACTCAATGACGCCATTCCTTGGTCCTCTCTCAAACCACATTAAGAAGTATCCTACGTTGTGAATACTAGCTCTCGAGTCACCTAACTTCAGCATGATATCTTCTACATACACTGGGCCAACTTGACCTGTATATACCTTCCACAAACATTTATCCAAACTCCTTGAATGTTCTGGTCATGACCCGTTCAAACGGATACTCTGAAATCAAAGAAATTGAATACAATGACCGATTACATATGGTTTATCAAACACATATTCACAATGTCAAACTATAGCCGTGCACGTGGTAATCACAGTGTATATACACCTGCCATATGGTTCAACCCCTGTTATTCCGCGTATTAATCCTCTCCCAATATGGCGGCCACGTTGAACCATTACAGTGCTTCACACAAAGCAAACAATACCAGTGCTTTCACTACCGCCTCTTTGGTGACGTGAGTCCTGTCTACACCCACGTGTTCATGGTAATAACAGCGTATATACACTTGCCATATGGTTCAACCTCTGTTACTCCGCGTATTAATCCTCTCCCAATATGGCGGCCACGTTGAACCATTACCGCGCTTCACACAAAGCAAGCAATACCAGCGCTTTCACTTCCGCCTCTATGGTGACGTGAGTCCTTTTTATACCCACGCGATATTTCCTAGCCCTACCTCCCAGTCCTGGTAGTGCGGGGTAGGTCTACGGGCGACACGGACTCGGCGTGTCTGTGAGTATGACTTCATACTCGTAATCCTTCCTTTTCTTAAATGATAGCATTTTTAAGTACCGTCATATTTAACCATTTGGATGGTTCTTAATAACAACATACCATCACCATTTGCTGGCGTCCAGTCTACTTTTCCAAACAGGAATTGTCCTCTTATCAGGGTCCTCCAGTCTACGCCCCTGCTTTCTGTAGCTAATTGTGATCACATAGATCCACACGGGACAGTGCTTGAGTTCCCGACCGCATGAAAGAAACGAGGGAACCACTAGAACGCGGGGAATCGATGCTAATTTCCTCTGCTAGTTCCCTTTATAGTTCCCAGTGCTGCTGTTGTCTCCTGAGGCGGAAGCCGGGAGTTTTACTCTGTAATTCTTGTTTTTAAACCTGTTACTCTGTTTTAAAAACTCACTGTCATTCCTGTTTCACACCGGTATCCCCGCACACCGCACAGCTGAACGAAGAGCTGCCTCGGTGTTTGCCGCCATCCTGACAAGCCCTCGAGCCTGGCCACGCCCCCTGACGCTCGGCCACGCCCACCATCACACTACTTAAAGCGCGACTCCGCCCCTACGCGCATTAGTGCTGCTGTTGTCTCCTGAGGCGGAAGCCGGGAGTTTTACTCTGTAATTCTTGTTTTTAAACCTGTTACTCTGTTTTAAAAACTCACTGTCATTCCTGTTTCACATCGGTATCCCCGCACACCGCACAGCTAAACGAAGAGCTGCCTCGGTGTTTGCCGCCATCCTGACAAGCCCTCGAGCCTGGCCACGCCCCCTGACGCTCGGCCACGCCCACCATCACACTACTTAAAGCGCGACTCCGCCCCTACGCGCATTAGTGCTGCTGTTGTCTCCTGAGGCGGAAGCCAGGAGTTTTACTCTGTATTTCTTGTTTTTAAACCTGTTACTCTGTTTTAAAAACTCACTGTCATTCCTGTTTCACACCGGTATCCCCGCACACCGCACAGCTGAACAAAGAGCTGCCTCGGTGTTTGCCGCCATCCTGACAAGCCCTCGAGCCTGGCCACGCCCCCTGACGCTCGGCCACGCCCACCATCACACTACTTAAAGCGCGACTCCGCCCCTACGCGCATTAGTGCTGCTGTTGTCTCCTGAGGCGGAAGCCGGGAGTTTTACTCTGTAATTCTTGTTTTTAAACCTGTTACTCTGTTTTAAAAACTCACTGTCATTCCTGTTTCACACCGGTATCCCCGCACACCGCACAGCTGAACGAAGAGCTGCCTCTGTGTTTGCCGCCATCCTGACAAGCCCTCGAGCCTGGCCACGCCTCCTGATGCTCGGCCACGCCCACCACCACCCCTTTATCATGGGACGGTCTCTTTGGCCGCGCAGCGGACGCGCGCAGCGGGCGCGCCGAAGGCGCGCCAAAGGCAAGCCCGTCTGCGCCCGTCCGCGCACGGCCGGGCCTAGGGCCAGAACCCCTGCTGGATAAAGCTGCCCCGAAGGTAAGCTACTCTCGTCGGGACCTCCTAAGTCTCAGACCCCCCATCGCCTCCTCCTGTGAGTATGTTCACGACCTGAATGGACCATTCATCAGCTGTACTTACTGCCATCCAGTCCAGCTTACTCTCCCTACTCGAGCCCCCAAGCTCTCAGCCCTCAAACTCGCTTCGCTGAATTGTCGCTCTCTCCCCAAACACGCGACGCTGATTAACCACCTCGTAGAAGACCATGACATAGACGTCCTTTTCCTGACGGAAACGTGGCTCTCTGCCCACTCAGAGTCAGATATGGTGCTAGCAACCCCACCGGGCTTCCTCATCCAGTCCCTACCTCGTCCCCTAGGTAGGGGTGGTGGTGTCGCCATTATTCATCGGGACCATTTCCTCTGCAATACTAATGACGCGCTTATTCCCGATTCTGAAAGCCTGCAGTTTACAATTAAGTTAGACCCGACTAACTCTCTCTCAGGGATCCTAGTGTACCGCCCCCCTGGTCATCCAGGTCCTTTTGCTAGTACTCTCCTGGACACAGTAGCTACACAGGCCCACTCCATCACTAATTTTATGATAATAGGAGACCTGAATATTCATTTCGATGACCCCTTAGATTCTGGGGCTGTCGACCTGATCACTGATCTGGCGGCCCTTGACATCCGCCTTCTAAACTCTGGAGCTACTCACAATAAGGGTCACTTGCTGGACCCCGTGTTCACAAGTTCCCTCACTATGCTAGCTAGTGAGTCCCTTCCCCTCCCTTGGACGGACCACTTTCTAGTCTCCTTCCAACTACCAGGAACTTTTAGGAAACCTCAAAAACTGCCCACTTATACCAGGGACAGGGCCTGGTCCAGGCTCCCCACCGAAGAATGGGCCAGGACCCTAAAGTCAACTACCCCTGCTTACGCAGAAGACCCGGAAGTCGCCGATAGTAAATATAGAGAATGGATTACTACCTCCCTGGATCTCGTACTCCCATTTAGGACTCGGGAGGACAAAAATGGGAAACTAGGTTCCGCCCCGTGGTATACACCGGAACTTCGTCTATTACGCAAAAATTGTAAGAGAGCCGAACGACTTTGGAGGAAAGACTGGCAGCATGCCAGCAAGGAAGCCTACCAAAATTCAGTTACATTATATAAAACTGCTATTAGGTGTTCTAAAGCTTCCCATTATGATACTCGGATAAAAGAATCCACTAATTCAGCCAGGGAATCTTTCCTAATTGTAAAAGAGCTTCTGAAAGTACCAACCACTCCGTCCTCCAATATCCCCCCTGTGGACCGAAGCAACGAACTAGCCACTTATTTTAACGACAAAATTGCCCGCATCCTAGCATCCCTTCCCCCTTCCTGTCCCTCTAGCTACATGGACAATGGTTCACCCCCCAACCAGTCTGGAAGCAGCTTACGCCCTCAACTTGCGACATTTAGGCCAGTAACCTGCAACGAGGTAGAAGCAACCTTGACCAAAATGAAAAGCGGATCACCTTTGGACCCTGTACCCATTAGATTCCTTAAAACTGTAGCCCCCGTCATCATTCCCACGATCACGGAGCTTATTAACAGCTCACTTGCCCGGGGATCGGTTCCCGCTAGCTGGAAGAGTGCAGTGGTGAAGGCACTCCTTAAAAAACCCCAGCTAGACCCAGCAGATATGGCCAACTACCGGCCAATCTCACTCCTCCCTGGTATCAGCAAGGTAGCCGAGAAATTGGTCAATGGACAATTGTCTCAGTTTCTCGAGGTAAATAACATCCTACGGCAATCCCAAACTGGGTTCCGCCCGGGCCATGGCACAGATACTGTCCTTCTTGCCGTCATCGAGGAGGCAAGGCGCATTCTAGATTCAGGAGGGTCAGTGGCAGTGATCCTCCTGGATCTTAGTGCAGCCTTCGACACAGTCAACCATCGTGTCCTCCTCAATCGGTTGACGGCAGCAGGGCTCACCGGGACGGCACTCAGATGGATAGAATCCTTCCTTGCTGGGTGCACGTTCCAGGTTTGGGACGGCAACCATCGCTCGTCCACTCTTCCCCTCATGAGCGGGGTTCCTCAGGGATCTTCCCTGAGCCCAACGCTTTTTAATGCTAACATGGCCCCCCTTGAAGACGTGGTGATACCATTCGGTATAAATATAGTGAGCTACGCTGATGATACACAGCTGGTCGTCTCCCTATCCCAACTAGACGACCACCCAGACAAGCTGGCAAACTGCCTTACAGAAATCCACGGTTGGATGTGTGAGTCATCACTAAAACTAAATGGGTCAAAGACCGAAGTGATGCTCATGGGAAAGCAATGGGTGACCATCCCCCCAGCGGTCTGGCCAGACGTGTTCGGAGAAATTCCTACCCCGAAACATGAAATTAAGACCCTAGGAGTATGGTTAGAACCCGAGCTCTCCATGAAAACGCAAGCGGCCAAAACTGCAGGAACCTGTTTTGGGCTTATGCGTACTACCCGCAGGATTCTCCCCCTACTCCCCCCCGCAGCCAGGAAACTACTGGTCCAAGGGCTCATACTATCACGTTTGGACTATAGTAACATGATCTACCTGGGAGCCCCTGAGGCCACCCTGGCGAAACTGCAACGAACACAGAATGCAGCTGCCCGTCTACTCATGAACCTTCCCTCCAGAGTGTCAGCGAAACCTGCTATCAAGGCCCTGCACTGGCTCCCTGTGCGCCAAAGAGTGGAATTCAAAGCCATGTGCACGGCATACAAATTGATCAATGGAGGTGGTCCTTCGATCCTCAGCGACCTGGTTACTCCATATAAAACGTCCAGATCCCTGAGGTCCGAGAGTGAGCACCTAGCCAACATCCCGAAATTTAAAAAGACACGCACTGGAGGTCGACGCTTCTCAGTGAAAGCTTCCACTGGATGGAACTCCCTCCCACGTACCCTTAGACTGGAATCCAATTATCTGATTTTTAGAAAAAAATTGAAAACACTTTTATTCCCTAAATAATGTCATCCCCCTTCTTTCCTCCCTCTCATCTGGACAGCAAATTTTTATAGCGCGGGGATGCCCTTGGGTCACCAGGCGCTTTACAAGTCGCTAAATAAATAAATAAATAAATACATTTTATTTCACTTTTGCGAACACATCTCCTTTGATGCCACCTGTATATACTACATTTTCAATGACTGACTGTTACTAAAGGGTGTCCTGAGTTTGCATTTTATAACCCCACATCTATCATTGACCCTCTTTAGAGCTTCAATAAGCACAACAATATTATTTGTGAGTACCATAATAAATAACATAAGAGAAGGGGTTGTAATGACCCCGGAGTACTGTGTTTGTTCATCAAACCCCTTTTCCAATGAGCTCCCTCCATGTGCTATTACAGAACGCAAGGAACTCCTTGCGTAGCCTACCAGGAACTGCAGTGTACTATCCTATGGAGTATATAGGGTAAGTCCACTAATATCCTTTGTCTCTGTTTTTAAACACCCTTTGAGTGATCACTTCACGTGGCTTTTGTGTGGTTTTAAAATAGATTTCCTTCTCCCAACACAGTATGTGCACCATAACTCTAGCTGCACCTAATAAACGCACCATGTAATGAAACAAAGATTGTATTTAAGCATTCTATAATTATCTTGGTCTCCCTTCTCCCATACAGGTAGACCGAGTCGCAGGTAAAATACCAGCTGTATATGAGAATGCTTTCTGTTAACCAAACAATGCAGTCTGTATATATATGTAGATAGATTACATTTTAGGTCCTGAAGAATCGCATGAGTACACCTCATTTGAAGCGAGAAACATGTTGAACCCGATGAGGCAGTGTAGACAACCCAGAACATTAACCTGAGTTTCTAACACTCTACCTCACAATTTTAATTAGGTGAGGAGGCATCATAATAAAATTGTTGAGATAGCACTCCCTCCCCTATTTTATTTTACAACTACTGTCTATTCATCTACATTATTGAAGAGCCCCATACTCCCACTTCACCTATCGGCTGTCTTGGATATAAAGATCTCCACAAGAGTGCTCTCTAAACAAGAGCCCGTCAGGTATTGCACCAGCCGACTCGACGTAGGAGCAGCCCGATGATGTTACATTACATCCTGAAGGGTACGTGATTCACGATATCCTGATGGCTGTGTGAGGGTTCCAATATCCAAAAATTTACTCCTCTTTACATGATACGTCCCCTTTTCCTTTAGGAACAGCTTTGTTACTTTCATGTTGTATATTTCGGGCATACTTAGCTGGACCTTTCTCTCAAAAGCCCATTTGCCCCCCCCCTCTTTGTTTATTTGTTTAATGAATGTAAGCAACATAATAAAACCGTGGAGCTGATTCACAAAGAAAGTAGTAAAATTACAGTCTCAGATTTACATTTGTGTCATCTATGTGCGAGTTTTTAACCTGTGCATGTTTTAACCTTTGCTTTATTTTAAATTTTGCGCTACTCTTACCTGCTTTCCGCCCCGTTCTACCATGGCTGAATGCCGTTTGTGTGGAGGGTGTGGTAGTTATTTTCTTGGCCACTCCCAGCCATTTTTCCACTTCCGGGTGACGAAGGGTGTGGTTTAGCTTTGCCGCTCTTTCCGCTATTTAATTGCAAGCCCGTATGCGCCCAGCCAGGACCAGCGGCCAGAAATTTTGGCAATTTTAAGTCAGCTTCTTGATGTTACTCTTCTGCAATGCTGCGTAATCTTCTACCTCCTTTGAACGAGTCCTGCCAGGCTCTTATCCCTGATCTTTCCCTCCTTCAGTGCTCATGCTGCCACTTTGAGCTCACTCCTAAAATTCAGCCGGTGACTATTCATGACCTCCAGGCTCAGAGTGGAGCTCCCTGTTCTTTTCCAAATATTTTAACTGCTTCTTTGCCTTGTAGTTAATTCCATTGTTTTGGCTTAAATTGTCGCTCCTTACCAAAACATCAGCTCTACTAGTTTACCTTTGTCATTGATATGGATCCTGATGTAGTCTTTCTAACTGAGATTTGGCTCCATGATGGCTCTCTTGCTGATGTCATCTCGGGCCTTCCTAATAATTTTTCGCTGTTGGGAATTAATAGGCCCCTCAAAGTTGGAGGAGGTATCGCCATTATTTGTTTTAAAATAATTTAACTGTAAGATTGTGGACCTCCAGATTCCTAACTGTGAAGCCCTTGCCTTCTCTATACCTTTTAAACATAAGTTTACTTTCTCGGATGCTCTTATCTATCGCCCTCCTGGGCCTTCTCATAACTGGAGTTCAGATCTACTGGTGCACCACTTTCTCCGAGCTGCTAATTTCTCGGTGCTTGGAGATCTTAACCTACATTTGGAAAATCCTGAAGACAAATCTGCTTCCACATAGAGGATATGAATATTCCTAATCTCTCATTGCTAAATTCACTTCTTACCCACATTGCTGGTCATCTACTGGACCCTATTTTTTCTAATCTTGCTAGCTTATTTGTAGCATCACCTGTCCAGCTTTGCTGGACTGATCATTTTGAAGTCCCTTTTACCATCAAGCTTCCTTGTGCCGCTTCTAGGAGGCCAATTTTACTACCTAAAACTCGGAACTGGTCCAAACTTAATATAAAGACACTCACCAAAGCCCTTCAGGACAATATTTCATCTCTTGACTCCTCTCCTGACCTAGCCCAGCCTACCATACACCGATGGCTCACAGTGGCCACTGACTCTATTTTACCCCTGTCTATAAAGCCACAGTGTAGGACCCATCTTCCTTCCCCATGGTTTACTGACTCTCTTAAACAAGAGAAAAAACTCTGCAAAGCCTTTGAAAGGCACTGGAGGAAACACCATTTGCCTGCTGCTAAGCTGGAGTATTTGGGAGCATTAAAGAGACATCATGCTCTTTGCAGATCGTCTCTTGCAGCCTTTTATGTTGATAAGATATCTAGCTCCCAACTCTGCCAGAAAAATTTGTTTAAGGTAGTTACTAAACACTCAGCCGCCAGTACATTCCTGGCTCCTCCCTCGCTCTCCCAACCTCAATGTGATGAGTTAGCATCCTTCTTCTACAATAAAGTTAAGTCCATTCATGACCAACTTGCTGTGGATGCCATCCGACAAGGAATTCTAATGTTTCCTATTAGCGTCTTGACAGGGTCTCCTGAATTTTCCTCCCAGGCTTCTGCCTCTGTGTATCCTTCACAGATTAGTTCATGGCCTCTTTTGGATTTGCCTTTCTTGAAGCTGTTACTAAGATCCATCAAGTCTGGATCACCTCTTGATCTTCTCCCCCATCTAAACTCACTCTCCTGGATGACATGGTTTTTTCTGTGATTCTTAACCTCCTCAATACCTCTCTTAGTACAGGTTTGGTCCTTCAGGAGTGGAAACATGCACTCGTCCTCCCTCTTTTAAAAATGGAAGGTCATTACCTCCTTTGTTGGTCTAATTTTCATCCTATCTCTCTTTTGTCTGTGTTTTCAAAAAATTTGGAATGTCACATTAATACTCTACTCTCTTCCTATGTCACTACTCACAATTTGTTGCATTCTTCTCAGTCTGGCTTCAGACCTAGCCATAGTACCGAGTCTGCTCTTCTCGGGGTCACTGAGCACCTCAGGCTACATCTAGACTCCGGAGGTACCTCCGCCCTCATCCTGTTGGATTTGAGCACGGCTTTCGATACTGTGTCTCATTCCATTCTGTGAGACTGTCTCAAAGCATCTGGTATCATGGGTCTGGCTCTGAGGTGGTTGATCTCCTTTTTAAAGGACCATACCTTTCAGGTCTTTTTGAACGAAGTGAGACCTAACACTTTAGCTTTAACGTCCGGCGTTCCTCAGGGCTCTATTTTGAGCCCGCTACTTTTCTATATAGATGTCCGCCCTTTGGCAGACATTGCTGAGAAGTCAGGTTTGACTATTTTTTCCTATGCCGACAATACCCAATTAGTTTTCTGTCCAGTTCCAAGATCCTTCTCTGCTGCAGCTTGATTTGAGGAATGTTTCTTCGTGGCTGACCAGTAATGCTCTGAAGCTAAATAGCACCAAAACCGAGGTTCTTGTTCTGGGTAACAACCAGGAGCTTTGGAAATCAAACCATGGCCTGAAAATCTGGGCCCTGTACCTGCCTCTGTCCCTAAAGTCAAAAACCTAGGTTTTATTATTGATAAAAAGCTTTCCCTTAAGCCTCAGGTCTCCAGTGTAGAGGCATCTCACTTTGCTGCTCTTAGATGGTTCAAAAAAATCCTCTGGCTAATCCCACCCCAGCTCAGAGAACAGTTCTACAGGCTTTGGTGATATCCAGGCTGGACTACGGCAATGTGCTGTACCTGGGTGCTGACAAAGTCTCAATACACTGGCTGCAGGTCATTCAAAATGCTGCTGCTCGTCTTCATTTCCATCGGCCCAGATATGCTACTGCGTCTCCTCTGCTTTATCAACTCCACTGGCTTGGTGTTAATAAGCGTATTAAGTTCAAGGCCCTCTGTTACATGTTTTGTGCCAAATGTGGCCTTGCCCCTTCTTATATTCAAAGTCTGGTTACACCTTATGTTCCGGCTCGACAGTTGAGATCTTCCAGCCTCTCGCTGTTTTCAGTTCCCAGATTTCGACTTGTCCGTATGAGGGGTGGTTACTTTGCCTGTCTTGGCCCCAGGCTTTGCAATTCTCTTCCAATTGCCCTTACGAGCTGTCATTCCCCACTATCCTTCTGTAAAAGCTTAAGGACGCTTCTGTTTGGTTACTCGCCTTGATCTCTGTTCTCCCTTTTTTTGCCTGCTGTTTAATTTGGTCCTGCCTCCACACGCTTCTATGCCGGGAGACCCTGTTGGGTAGCTGCGCGCTTTACAAGTGCAATAAATAAATAAATAAATAAATTACCTTCTGGAATTGTCTAAACTTACCAGAAGCCAGCGCAGAAAGGTGTGCCTGAATTCCTGAAAAGTCACGTGAGTTTCCAATCATGATCCCATTTACACTGTAGAGGGTAGGGTTCTCCATGGTAGAGACACATACAGAAGTCGAATAAAATCTCCGGTGCAAATGCACATTATAAAAAATGGTTTTTGCTCCACACGGAAAATATTTTCCCTATGGAGAAATAGCACTGCGCTGGAGTAATAAATTGACGCTTTTTAGGCTGAGAAGAGAAATATAAACAATGAGCGAATGGCCACCATGTTTGTATCTACCTTGGACTGTCTCAGAATGCCCATATTCCCTCCTCTTGAGTAGATTTTAAATGTCTGTCGATGTCCACAACCACAAATCGCCGTACACCTGCCAGCAAAGCCTTTGTAAATTTCTGAAAGCCACAAGTAAGATAAATGTGGCTGTCGTTTGCTGTTTACAACACACTTTACTGTTGTGAAGGAGCCCCTGGGCCTTTGTGAGTTGGGGAGCTATGGTGGCATAAGTGGTTGCAGCAACTAAATGTGAACTGTGTGATATCAAATTATTGCCTTGATCTACAAATGGATTGGATCACTCAGAAGATGCGTACAGCCGGTACTTTAGATTGAATTGTTTACAACCAATAATTACTAATTTTTGAGTGTGGCAAGTAAAATACAATATAAAACCTTGAATAGGACCAAGGACCACAACCACGACCAAGAATATCTCTGATAACCCAACACATCCTTCCCGTTCTATCCCCCACTCGACGGGCATCATACATCATACATCCACACACACAAAAACATCTCACCTTGTATTATCTTCATAGGTCTGCAGCATTTCTCTTGTGGTTCTCAAACTTGCTCCCTTTAAAATGAGAACATAGATGTTTACAACTAGTCTGATTCTATAAAATATTCAACTTCTAAGGTGAGGACTTTGGACTTTACCCCATATTGCTTCACAATCCGATGAAAATATTTGCAGTGCAGACAAAAATACAGACCAAAAGCAACCAACTTTCCAATAAAATATTTCCTGGTACTCCGGTCGAGAGGAGTGGTTCAGTTTCCCACTTGGCACCAACTGTAGTGCGTGATGAGGGGCGGACATGCCCTTTTCTTCCATTCATTTGAAATCTAGAATATAAATGGATAAAGAGCTAAAGAATGGAGGACTTGTTGGTAATTCTTTAGCTCTTTGATGGATCATTTCAGGAAGACTTATATCCGGAATGAAGGTTGAAACAGATAAAATTAACAGTTTCTTGTGAGACTGGATTAGCCAAAAGAATCTTCCACTATTTTTGTTCCATGAAGAAGTTCATTTGTATATGAACGGAATACATTGGCTTGGCTTGCTGTGTACATATAAAACAACAATAAAGAGATTTCATATCGATTTTTTTAACTTTGTGGGAACATTTCTCAATCCTTGTAAATTTTGTAATTTTGGTTCTCATGTTTATTGATTCTCCCTAGTTTAGAGTGACACTTTTGGCAGAGGGTGTCTACAGGGAGTGCACACAGTGAAATATAGGGGCAGATTTACAAGAAAGTGATGCATCTATAGAGATGCGTCACTTTCCTTGCGCCACCCTAAAAAATGCTTGCGCCACAATGGGTGCTGTACGGCGCACCATGGCGGAAGGATTGACAGATGCGTCAGAAATTCTGACGCATCTGTTGGGGCAAAAGTCACACATTGCTGGAGTCGTGTCGTAGGCACGATGCAACTCCCGCAATACATTTTGTGGCCTATTCCCACTACACTGCGTCACTCCTTACGCCTGCTTCAAGCAGGCGTAAGGTTTTGACGCAGTGGCGTCCTAAAAGTGAAGCAGTGAAATCTTGTAGATTTCACTGCGTCACTATTACGAGGCTATCCTGCGTAGGAACGCCCACCCTGCATACATTATACCTGACCCAGGTATAATGTGACGCAGGGCTTTACAATGTGACGCATCTCCTTTGATGCGTCACGTTGTAAATTGGGCGCATTGTTTGCGCTGCCGTTGAGTCAAAAAAAGTGATGCAATGGCGGCGCAAAGAGGCGCAAGGGGCTTGTAAATCTGCCCCATTCATTTTTTGCAAATATTTTTGGAGATAACGGTTTAGCTGCAGCAGTCTCCTTGGTCCACTGCCATTCGTCTTTTTATATTGCTCTGGAGAACTGTTGATATGTAAAACCAGAAATAACTCTTTATGCATTTCCCCTTTTAAATTCCAATTCATTAACTTTAACATGACATAGGATAAACCTTGCATGTCTAACTCTCTGCAAGAAGTTACCACCTCTGGAACACCCTATGGCTGAAACATAAATGGAATCACTTTTATAGGTGCAGGTGAATGCTTGAACTAAAACACTTGTTTCTAAATCAATACCTGCCTTGTGTGTTTTTCAAATTAAGTTAGTACTCTGAATGATTCCTAATTTAACATGCTATTCTGTGAAATAAGGAATACACATTAATACTGACCCTTCTCTTCTCACAACAGGCAATCACTTCCTCACCACTGTCAATAACTGAATATCATGACTTAACTAATGAAAACAAAAAACGAATCTGTACAAATGAGGATCCTTCTTTCTTTAATGAAAAAACAGTGCAGATTAGAGCTCATGTTCTTCGGAACGGATGACTCCTGTAAACAATATTCAAATATCAAATTATGAATCCTTAAACCCAGTGCTACCCCAGAATACTTGTTTGAATAGAACGGGAAAACCTACAAGCATTGCGTTATTTTCCAATTCTGGCAACAGGAATCCAGCTGTAGCAGCTAAGTAACTTGTAAGGAACCTATACTCCACAATTTCAACATGGCCTCCACCATTGCAAGTTGTTTTTTGACAACTTAAGTACCTTCTGATAGCAGCACATAATAACGAGGCTTTGCCCTGTTGAACTTTTCTGCCATTACTACAGTGTATGGCTCCTGAGAATGTCATTGTGCACTAGCTGGGCTACAGTTTCAAAACCACTGCTGTGACACATGGCAAGGAAAGGAACTTTGCCATGCAGGAAACCTCTTTTACATGTTAGCTAAGTCACACCAAAGTGTGCTGTGAAAGCTCACAGGCTCACTGCTTTACAAAGAATAGTAGTACATTTTAAACATTAGGGAAATGTATGTTTCACCGTGTAGCCACAACTAGACATTCTATGGACAGACCTGAATACAAATCTAATTTCATAACTTAGAGGGGGAAAAGGCAGAAAATTGTTTCTGCTTTTTATTAAAAATCCAATTCAATGATGAAAGTGGTTTTCGAAGAAGTGTAGTGGAAAAGAGGCTTTACAAAATGTGTATGCTGGCCAAGTACACTAGTTTGCTTGGTTTCCCTTCTTAGATTCTGGAATACACTTTGCAAAAATTGTATCAACAGGTGGCCTGCTGATGGACAGTGGAGCTTTCTCTGTGAGCAAGAAGGCTGAAGTAGTGTCAACAGTGATGACGTAGCAGGCATGAGCTACATGGTAGGAGGCAGTAACTGATGACAATCCTTAGGCTTCCATAATTGTTAATCCACTGAAGTGCAGGTCCCAAAATAGAGGTATCAGGAACTGAAATCCTCAATTCCTAGAGTAAACTTAAACCTTCTGTCTGTTCTCCCAGTTGGAAGGAAGTAGAGTGTGTCCAGCGTAGACATAAAGGATGATATCTCTTTTCAAAAGAGGTGTCTGAAAATGAACATCAAGGGCTGCATAGAAGAAAGGTGGTAGGACCATCATACATGTGGTACTCTGGGAAGGGGAGCAGAAACTAGAAATTTCTGTAAAAATAGATGTTCCCCATAAACAAGATGCTTGGGTTGGAAAAAAAGCAATTTTTGCTAGTGCACAGAAGCTGATAGGCACCTTACAGTTTTCTCCTTAGTATAATCCTTGCTAGGGAGAATATCGGGAAGGAAAATAATATTTGACCTTACTGCTTGGAAAAGAAGACTGATGGACTTCTAACTCTTGCTGACACCTTGGGCCTGAAACTACTCTGAAGGGGTGACCTGGCTGGCAGAATCATTGGAACCCTTGGCTGCAGTAAGAAGCAGGGGAAGACAGGCATAGCTCATCCTTAGAGCTGTGACTGGAGTACACTACAAAAATACAAAGAAGAGTGAAAATATTAGAGTGGCCAAACACAGAAGATTATTGACCCTGAAAAGTATGCTGGTAATTTTGCCTTGTTTTCGTTTCTGGTACAAGAGTAGACTCTAGTGGTTTTTATTGGTGTTATGCACACAGACTGAACATGACTTTTAAATCTCTATTGTTCCTCTGGGCTTTTTCCCATCCCCCTTATCCTATTATAATATGTTCGTGCATTATTTTGGTGTGAATTGTGACCATACCAAAGTCGAATTATTAGGTTGGTAGGGTATTCCAATCCCAAACAAAAAAACACTTTCTGGCATTGTTGTTCTGTCATAGCAGAGAATCTTTGTCAAGCAGTTACCATTCAGTTTCAACAGTTGAGAATTAAAAATTGCTCCCTAGATTTGGAGGCAAATATCTCTGTTATACCTGGCACCTTTGGCATGGTATTCCCCCAGACGTTTTGCCTACATTTCCCTGCTTTGCTGTACTCCTTGTTGGCATAAGGACTCTGTGCACTTTACCCCTGCTAACCAGGTGTAAAGTGCTTGTGCTCTCTCCCTTAAGCATGGCACATTTGGCCTACACCTAATTGGTACATTTAATTTACATATAAGTCCCTAGTAAATGGTACTACATGCACCCAGGGCCTGTAAATTAATTGCTACTAGTAGGCTGCTGCACTTATTGTGCTACCCATTAAAGTAGCTCTGTAAAACATGCCTCAGGTCTGCCACTGCAGCCTGTAGTGCAGTTTTAATCTGCCATTTCTACCTGGCAATAAAAAAAACCTTTGCCAAGCCTAAACACCTGTATTTAAGTTATTCAGGTTCCGACAGTGAACACCTTCCAAACTTATTTTTCACTTTTGTAAGGCTATCTCTCCCATGGACTACCACTGAGTTAACTTATTACACGTAATAAGTGATATCCTCAGTTTGGGAACAGATAGAGAAATGCTTATTCCATACAAATGAAATGTGATTTTAAATCATGTTTATTGCTTAAGTCAGTTACTGTTCTGATAATACCACTTGAAGAAAGTTGGCATTTTTCTTCCGAAATGAAATGTGCCTTTCTGCAAGTGTTCAGGGTCACATGACTGTGTATCCATTTGCAAGGAGAAAGTGTGATAAATAATATTCATTTCACCGGTACTCAGGTTTAATGTTTATTCTTGGATCAGCATATGAAACAGAATTGTGTATACTGTCCATTAGGGTGCTGCCATTTGATATCAGGGGTTCATGTTGTGCCTCATGTGTTTTTATATTAAGACTTTTTAATGCACAGTATTGTCTATTGTGGGGGGGGATTAACAGTAGGATTTTTTTTAATTGATAACCATAACAATTATATTTCCCTTTTTATGCATTAAGAAAATGTGTTTTAATAGTTGCACCTTCGTTGAGGGGGTTGGGTTTAGTGGATTGACTGGTGGAATATACCCATTGAATGATAGTCTTGGCTCCGAGGGGAGTTTTTTATTCTGTACTGATCTGTAGTGCCCTGTTCCCTTGGTGTTAGGGGCCACCTCTCTCTTTTTAAGAAATTAAAATCAAGCCACGTAATTCACCTATTTTTGAGAATTTCGCTTTACGCTTCTTACACGAAATTCGCAAAGTTATACCATTCCTCATTATTCTCCTTTAGGGGTAAAGGAATAACACGAACAGCTAGAAAATGAGCAGCTGTTACTTGCGCCACTTTTGTTTTAGCAAAAAACCTTTTACTTCAAAATTTGCTCTCACTAAAATTGACACGTCTATGCTCTTTGCACTAACATATAGCACTAAATGTTGGATTTGCATTTCATGTAATTACACACAATTTTTCATAATTTTCCCGAACCAATTACAGCATAATTGTGCACTGAGTGCTCTGTGTAAATACTCATGAAAAATTGGAGGAAAAGGTTTTAAGTGGAACCTCATGGTGTAAAGTATTAACACATGAGCTAGAAACAGGGTAGACTGGGACAGAACATAGACCAGGGCACCAAAATAAAAGTGGCCCCATTAGTGAATTAGATGGTTAAAAAAGTGGCCCATGTTTGCAAATTGGGGCAGTTTTGAACTTGTAAAGACACAGCGCCACGATACCCTTCCACGTGAGATGTGTGTTATTACAAATTCACATAACATAACAGTGCTTAGGTGTTTTGCAAGGAATGAGAGACTACATACATGTCGGCTTGCTCCAGACAATGCTTGTGGAAATAGGGTGAATCAACAGTAAAAACTTGTACCACCAGACCATAAAACATGTCCACAAACAGCCCAAAAAATGGCCAACCCTTCAATCACTACCTGGTCCACTTTTAGATCACCCCAACCCTGGTTGGAAACCACTTCTGTCAGAGTTCAGAGTTCAACATGTGGTGGTGCCTCTGCGGTGGTGCTTCTCCGCGAGGTTGCGATGTGATGAGGTGTGAAACTGCGTGCCATGCGGTGGCAGAGTGCAATTTGGCAGCCCTGCCACTACTCACTAGGAGCACTCTCCCACCCTTACGATGTGCACTAAAATGCCTGTTACACATTTTGCACTACAAACCAACCCTCTACTAACCTGGTAGCGCAATGAGCGATACCTGTTACCAAGTGCGTCACACCACACCAACTTTACTATATCACAATACTAAGAAGTGCATTTAATCCCCATGTGATAATATAACTCACTTTGTTTTGTTATTATCAGTATTTATCCATTTTGAATTAGTATGGCAGCTCATTCCTCGATTTTCACAAAACTCGACTTCAATCAGACTTCCATTTTAGCACACAAAAAACTGGAGGACGGTGTGAAGATTTGGCGCTGCTCGCAGTCCTTGGACTGTTTCCTTGAAAGGAGGTACATTTACCGTAGCAGCCAGTAGGGGGTGGGAGCAGTGCTGTGAAATATAATTGCTGCTTGTGTGTGAAGGGAGATAACCTTGAAACCGCCTGCTGTCTCTCTTCCATAATCCAGTTGCTGCGCCTCAGAACTGTACTCACTTCCTGCCATCCGGTGTTAACACCCAGCAGTACATGCTTGGCTTCCGTTCTCTCCTTTGTACCCAGGGTGCAGCGGGACAAAAAGTAATTACACACAAGTCCACAAACGCTGGGATTCTTCTCAGAGAGCGAAGGCAACACTAATTGTGGTAAAGGCAGATAAGAAATGCTCAGTTCTTTTCGTGAGTTTTTCTACCGGATTCAATGGACTTCTGTGTCTCACTGCAGTAAACCAAACATAGGAATGCAATTTGCTTCAGTTATCAAATGTGTAGGACGTGTTTACCATTAATTGAGCTGTCAGGGAATGTTCACGTACTGAAGGAAGGAAACCTGAAAGGGAAAAAAATACTGCAGAAAGTTCTTAATGTTAAAAAAATAAAAAGGACAGCATGTTCATTTGCACTGATTTTGCTACTCGTGGTCCAGTGCTTACCTGCGAACAACTTTCGAAAAACGGGCAAAAACGGATTGGCCAATTTATGTAACAAATCATTTTAAGTGAGTCAGTTAGATTTTAACATATTATTATGGGGCATATTATCAAGACAGGCGATAAAATTATCGCCGCTTCACATCTAACTTGGGCTTCAATTGGAATTCCACAGAGCATATTATCAAGCCCATTATCGCCGTTTTAAAGCGGCGATAATTTTATCGCCTGTCTTGATAATATGCCCCACAGTACTTTAAAAAATATTGTGCAGTGTTTATGTAACAAAAACCAAACAAAACTATTTTGCCCCAAACACATACAGGACAGCAGCATCCCTCCTGTCCTCAATCATGATAACAAAGCACTTACCACATGACAATGTATTTGATCAACATGTTACTTTGAAAGCAGCAAAAACAGTTTGGAAGGAATTTGCTCCGTTTTTTGTCCTTTATTACAGACAGTGATTGGCTCATTTGTCAGCTTTGTGACGCAGTACAGCGCAGCAGGTCACCTTGTTGCTCTGCTCTGCGTGACAGGGAAAGGGCAGTAATACACCTTATTTAATGGGATATGGCCTATTCCTGTCCTTTCCGAAACACTGGTGCACAATGGGATGCCTAGCACCATGCAGGCACCCTTAAACCATGGTGTAAGGGTGCCTGCGTTGTATGCTGGATTGTTTTTGTGCAGGAATGTACACTTTCCTGCACAAAAATAATCCTGGAAGGCATATTCCTATTTCTATGTGTGCTGCAGAAACAAGGAGAAATAGAGATATTTACACTCGTTACACCTACCCTGGGAAAGTGTAAGATTTCAACACATCCCCAGGTCTACAAGTTCTTATAAAAATGGAGATGCATCAAAATCCATGGGAGTTGCTTGGGAACACCAAGGCAATGCCCATGGAATTCCCACCCAGGGCATGGTAACGCAACGCAGCGATGTGCTGCGTTACACCAGATTTACATGCCTTCAAAAATCAGTCTTAGGGTTTGCGGCACTCTTGAACCACGCATCCAAACGGACTCATAAATGAGGCCCTGAATGTTTCAGTGTTGTAGTTCATGACAGGGTAATAAAAAAAAAGAAACTACAGATGGTGGCATTCATTTAGAATCCAATTTATGGAGGAAACACCCAATACAAAGCACAACGTTCGAATTTCCTCTCCATCGTGATATTCTAGTAATTCTGCTAGTGGGTTCTATTCATTACTTAGCAATGAGGTTGCTTTGAAGCTAGATACTCCTGGCTATCCTGATGAAACCTTGGATTTCCACAAAATATCAGAGCATGCTGCACCACATCCAGTGATCACAGTACAAATCACTCTTGACAAAATGTACTTTCAAAAGGAAGGTAAGGTATAAAATATCAATATTCCTTAACTAGATCTTTCTGTTGTTGCAGTGAAAGTGTCGTAATAATTGTCTGTACTCTTACTCTCCTTACTACTCCAACCGTACTGGGCCGTCACGATTAGACAATCGGCAGCATTTCCATTTACCACAGAGGCAATGACCCTCTGATGAATCTTTCTCCGCAGATAAGAAGAGTGGAAATTAGGGTGACGAAAACACCACATTAGCTATCGAATGAGGACCATGAATTGACAGCTAACTTAAAAATTTGAAATCAGGTTTAAGTACCCCACTCTCAAGATCATGCTGTAGAAATAAAGACTTGCAATATGAAGACCCAACCACCTAAAGAAGGTAAGTCAGACTAGAAATATGCAGAGCAACAGTTCTGCTATGGCTGACAGAATTAAAGAAGCAGAAATTGACATTCCGAAAAAGTTTGTTGATTTTTCCTACATTACATTTAAATCATTGGAGAAACAGCACAGTTTCAATGGAAGAATCAACAAGACTCAATAGTGCCCTCAGACAGATATTAAATTAATGTAGTTATTCAAAATTCATGGTAATAAGCAGTCTTTGAAGTAATCCTGTTAGAAATATCACAGCTTGCAATATAATACCAAACATTTGGGCCAGGTTTCAAAGGATGATTATTACATAAATCAATTTACAGAGCTATAGAGTTCTACTACCATCAAATGCAGAATGATAATTAATTTATCTAACAGCTCACAATCCTAATGAAAAAGGGAAAAGGATTCAGATTTAAAGTCCACTTATACTGATTCCATTACCATGGAGCAAAGAGGGAAATAAAGAATATGAAAAGGGTTCTGCAAAGAAGGGTTTCAGTCCATCTACTACCGACTGTAGCATCACCAAAGGCAGTCCAAAAGTAAAATGCAAAATAGGTAAGGTTTCAAAATCATCAAAAATCGATCCACTTAGCGTTCTGGTCTCAAAGTTGTGAAGAGCGGAATGGCGTTGCCCCTCCTTTGAGGTTCTTCTTATAATGTTTCTGTTTACAGTCCTAGTGATGCACCACCACACCACTGGCATACGATTTACATGTGCTTCGATTCACATAATGTCACCTAGGACATTAGTAACTATAAGATGGCTTCCCATGGTAGTCATGAGAAACAAGAAATGTAAAATGAAAAAGAATACAAAGTATCAGTCTACAGTAACAGCTGAAAACCACATTTCACTGCGAACATTAAAGAAACATTTATGAATGTTCAACATTTCACATGTACTGAAACAAATAAAGTAACATTAACTAAACTCCAACAGACTAGTGTACTAGGCTTAGGAGTAAGGCAAATTTAAAGAAAGAGCACATTGGGAAAAGGTCTTACGTTTACATCTAATTACAAATAAAATAAACTCTAAATCTATATCAAATATAATGCACTAAAATCATTTCATAGAGGAAATAAAGTAGAACTTACGACAAGTATTATCATGTACAATAACTAATGTCAAAAATTGTATAATACCATAATTTTTCTCAACTTCCACGAGTCTATAATATTCTAAGTTCATATAACATATAACGTTTTATAAACTATAGAATCTCTAGTATTATCAGTTTAAATTTAAATTTCATTTATAGTATTTTCACAGTTTTACGCCCACTTTTCTACATGATGCATTCTAATGGAAAGCAATAGAAACACTAGGGCATTTTATTAATAGCATATTATTTCATCTGTAAGTGTCAATAAACAACATTTTCAAAAGTCATCTCATTAGTATTAGCATTGTTATGTATATATGTTTCTTCATCTTTCTTTTCAAAGCACCCTTTTACTGTGTTTCAGCTACACTTGTCTCAGTTTCATGTGTTACTATCAATTGACCCTGTCCAATTGGGAAACTCTTGTTGGTGTACTCCTCACCAGATTCACAGTCTACAGTTTGAGTTCACTCCACACAACACAGAGGTATATTCACAAGAACGTGTGCTAAACACCACCAAAAAATGCTAACGCAACTTTACACATCGCAGCCCACCGCGGGAAAATAACCCCGTGTCAACGTGGAATTCACAACACGGCGGTAGCATGCGATAGTCCGCCGAAAGCGCGGCCAATGTCTGCGATACAACCACCCCGACGGAGATAAAAACACAAACCACAACACCAGAGAACGTGCGATGAGCCCATTCGCGATGAGGAAAGCAGGAATAAGCACTGCCAGCACCGCAAAACACACAGCAGGCATGAATAAGCACAGCAAAAGCCTGAAAAAGTAAGACAGACCAAACAGAAAACAACAGCCAATCACTATGGAGGCAACCCGAGCCAACAGACAACCCATTGGCAACAAAACATTGTACATGGCAGGCCATCTTGGACAAGATGAATGCAGCCTGAGAGCAGACAATGGCAGAAAATCAGAACTCCAGCAAAGATGCGAAAGGCACAAACAAGCAGTAACACGCCAACAACAAGAAGGCAGCAATGTATACCAGAGGTGGGAGTCCAGCGCCATACCAGGAGCTGGATGACATGGATGAAATGGTTTCCACCACATCAGTCTGGAGATGGTGGCAGGACTCAGGGACCGGAAACTGCATCAAACAACAGACACAACAGCAACAGGGAGAGGAACCAGCAGGGGCGAAGGACTGGGAGATGGGCAAAATGGCACACATGCACAACTAAGCACAGCACAACTGCAGACAAACCATGCCCAAGAGTAACAACACCAACCTGGAGCATAAGTCACACAACCCGGCAATGTCACACCACTGAACAAACACAGAAGTGAAGACAACACCGCCTGAACGGGAGAAGGATGAGCCAAATCAGAGCTGAAGGGACATCTCACACACAATGCAGCACACCCACATAGGAAGCAGAGCACCCCAACATCGAACACAATGTGGTACAAATACCAACTTGTGCACAACCAAACACAGGACACAAGTGCACCCGCCTGTGGCAGGTAAACAGCCATACGCATCTGGCAAAGCACGAAACAGGGACATGATAATGCACAAGTACAAACACACAGTCCTGATGGAGTAGCAATGCACGTATGGCAGGGAGCCAGAGAGTCCGTGACACTCATATTGGCATACAAATCAAGACACAACACAGTTAGAGACAAGTGAAAGTGTGGAAACTTTGTCAACAAGTGCGAGTCAGTACGGCCAAGAGAAGTGCCAAGATATGCAGACAAATGCAGCAGCATGTCTGAATGAGGAACGTAGGAAAGCGCCCATGTCCACCTCGAGGGAGTCCCTCACCAACACAAGTCAGTGCCAATCCGCGCCTGGAACATGTCGTCCTGGCCAATGCAGCCATGTCCACTGTCTTCTTGGGACATGTGACCATATCCACAACATGCAACCAAGTGTCGGGACACGTGCAATGGCTCACATCCGGTTGTGGCTGCAGGTACCTTGTCACTCGTCCATGAATGCGAGTGCAGCTGCGTAGGCCAACATCTCCAATGAGCGATCGTCATTCACCACATCTGACATGTCGTCGATGTAATCCATCAGCTGACCTGTACAGATGTGCTGACTCCAACCACTGGACCCAATGTGCTCCAAAGCCCAATCGGGTAGTGGCTCAATGTGTTCACTGCACACGACGACTCGTGCAATCTCCCAGGTCCAGTTTCCAGCCTACATCAATGATTGCCGTAAGCGGACATCCTGGTGACACTCCTGGTCATGGGCCAACAGGGGGCACACACACACATCATAATCCAGGTCAGCTACCGTTACGTAGGAGAGGCAGAAATCCATTGACCACTCGAATATGCACGAGCGACAATGCAACACAGGCTGCACACAGGTGACGTGCGCAAGGCTGAAGCACAGCCGGTAACTGATCCGCAGCGCTGCCAACGGCAGTGCCCCCAGTACATGCAGAAGACGTGCATGGTACAGCTCCACGTGACTGGAGTCGAGCATGTGTCCTGGATGGTCTGCCACTGCGTCAGTGGCTCTGCTTGAAGTGGCATTGGCTTGCCCTGAGACAGTCTTGTGGATGAAATGACACAGCTCGGTGCAATGAGCGGTGTCTGTGTGCAACGGGTGCAGGCCTTGGGTGGGGTGGGATTATGTGTGAAGGCCATTTCACGCATGCCAACTACAACCAAGGACTACTGCATGTGGGATGTGTACACGTTAGTCTCACGTCGGGCAGTGCGTAGTGTGGGAGTCACAAGCAGCAGGCCGGGGTACGGCAGGCGTACAGGATCGCAGGCGACTCCGCTCACGAGGACAGCGTCGGCCTCGTGGCGTGGTGAGAGACGCCACCCTGGCAGAGACGTTGGGCTTTCCAGAAGAGGACCACGCCCAGGGCTACATGCTTTTAATTCACAAACCTACACTGGCCTGGCGTACGCCGGGCCATCCTACTCTGTTCACACTTACGGGGGACATACAGGCAACATTTCTGCGAACTCCCCCACTGGCCAGGGTGACATGGTTGCGTCCACTGTCCACTGTCCACTACACTCCATACACCAGTGGTGTATGTCGCCATGGATATGGGTGTGTTCTGCATACTGTGGTCAGTCCAGCACATCTCTGCCACTCTTGGCATTGTGTACTTTCCCAATCATGGTTCTCCGGCCTCCTTCACACATGCCTGGTTGCCACCTCTCCCCACATTTGGCTAGTGTGTGGCTGAGGTGCCATGCCATTGATGGCTCATGTTCATGGCTTGCCCAGGTTACCATTGGGAGTTGTTCTGTCATGTCTGGTGGGTGGGTACGTTGTTTTGCATGTTGGTTTTGATTTTGTTGACAGAGTTGTGAGTTGCATGGTTGTGGAGTTGAGGTGAGTGGGGTGTTCATTTGGAACGTGCCAAGGGGCTGTGCATTTCCCTTATTGCCATCCTGGGAATGCTAGTTGCTGATGGACTGTTGGAGGATGGAGGAATCATGCACACTGGCTGGGTGTTTGGAGGCGACATTGGTGGAGGTTCCATGGTGTTCGGTTGTTGCCTGCACATTGATGTGAGACGTGTGCTTTCTGTCGCAGTGATTGTGTGCTGTGTCAACAGTGGGCACAGGTATGACATGTGTGCTGTGGATTGCCCCCAACACATGCGTGCATCCAGCTATGGCATATGGTATTTGCTTGGTGTCCAGCGGATCCTGCGCATTGTGTTGGACGTATAGGGACTGGGGTACCAGGCTGATGGTGATGTCCAGGACAGGTGTGAGGGACTTGGATGTGGCTGGCTGTGTGACTCCTCCGACTCTGGCGGGTGTTGGTTGGGGCCAAAAGGTGCAGCACTGCCAGCAGCTTTGTGTGGGGTGGGATCTTGGTTGTCCGCTGTGTTAGTGCCGTCAGCCTGTTGGGCGTTGTTGGTCAGGATGCGTACAATGGTTGTCCTTTTGAGCCTGTAGTGGGTTATGACATTGTCAGGTGTTGGGTCTGTGTGGCTGGTGCGTTTCCTAGGTGTCCACTGTCTTTGTCTGCGCCGCCTCTGTGGTGGTCCGGGGGGGGGGTGTTCCGGGTGGGGATTTGGGGTCCTGGGGTGGTGACGGTGGGTGTTGCGGCCCTCTTGGGTGTCCAGGCCGCATGACCAGTGGCTCCATGGCATCTGTTGCCCTTCCGATGTAGTTGTGGGCTGTGCTCCCTTTTGTAGTGCAGGCTGTGGTCCGACTTTGCACCAGGTCAGAGCAGGTGTTATTTTCCTGCTGCTAACGCGCCTTATCGCCTGTTTTGTGTTCTTATTGCAGTTCTGGCTGGTCGTTGTGAATATTGTGGAGTGGTGTTGTCGTGGCTTTTGGCACAGGAACGCCTACTCTGTATCTCATTAGCGATAGTTGCGGGGGTCTTCTGTGGCGATGTTTTTTCGGCTGCTATCGTGGGTAAACTGGTGCTGTGGCTGTTAACACCTGCTTGTGAATGGGTCGATAAATTTATCGCAACTTTGGCCGCGATAAAGTGCAGTTAACTCGGCGATAGCTCCTTGAGAATATGCCCCATAGTCTGTTCCCCACTAGTTTTGCTGAAGTATTTAAAGCAAATTGCAACTGTGTAATTAGAGCAAAAGTATATTGCCAAACCTGAAATATTTTCCACACCTAAACATCCACTTTGACAGCACACCGATGACCTAGAATTCTTGTCATATTTAGATTCAAGGGACTCAAATCTCACCGACAATTGTGGGAAAAAATAAGTGTAGAGCAGCTCCTCCATGAAAGGAAACAGTCTGCTGTATGTAATGTTACAAAAACACCCATGCAAAGCAAAATAGTCACTTCAGAAAAAGGGTTTATAAAAAGGATAGGAAAGCCATCCTCCAGAATTTGGTGGTCAGAGAGTATAGGAGATCGCATGCAGTATAAAGGAACTGAACAAAAACGGTCATTCACGCTTTCACGTAAGAGAAAGTCCCAATGTATGAAGCAAGCTGCAGTCGAAAAGCCTGCGTTTGAAAAAATTGCATGATATTCAACTTAATAAAATGACTCACAGCATGCCAATAGTACATTCGAAAATATATTTGGAACCTGAAACATAAAAATTGCCACTCCCTTTAAACCATGAGGAAATGGCACCATAAAATAGTCAGCCTTCCTTTCTAGGGATTCACATTGGGGGTATCTGCTGTTGTTTGTGACTGCAACTGAAGACTGCCTAAGACTTCCTTCTTCTCAAAACTATTTTATACCAGACCATGAACCAATAGAATATTATATGGTACAGCCAGGCATATCACCTACCAGTAGTTTTGTTAGGGATTGCACTGAGTGAGCAGACAACCATATGGTTTAATGCAAATGGGGCACACAGGTTAAGGTCCCACCATGGGCCTTCTGACTACCAATTGTAAGGCAAAGGCAGTAATACCGATAAACAGATGGTGGAATCCCATCACCGACAAAGATTATTAGAATGGTGTTTCGGGAAGTGCGTAATAAATATCGGTCAAAATATCAATACTACGAAAGATTGAAGACAAAATATAAAAAGAAAAAAAGTAATGACAGGTAAGTACCTACAGGGTACATATAGTTTCAAAATATGTAGATGTGGAGTTAGGAATAGTAAATCTCTACTTTCCTACATCTACTTACCTTTCAATATTTTGTCCCTCAGTATTCTGTCCTCTATATTCTTGTATGTCAATATTCTTTATGTCAATATTCAACAGTACAATTGTGTTACAGTGCTTGCCACCCGATTCTAACATTGTGCAACTAAACAAATCGTGGTGGTGAGGGCTGTCGATTCTGAGCTGGCAGTAGTTACCCATGTTCTATTTACTTGAGCTCAAGAATTCCTACAGATTTCCCCCAGCTTAATGTGCCTAAGTGGCAGGCTGAGTGAAATCCACTGTAACACTTTGAGCCACCTATTAGTCTTACATTCGGAAATCCTGGAAATCCTAAGGATTAGCTTCTTCAAGGTGTATAAATAATTATCATTATCCGCTGCACTGGGGAAACCTTGCACTCTTCCTACCTGAGTGCACCACTGACAGGAAGTGGATTAATAAGAGGGACATTCACAAACTGACCAAGCAAACATTGATTAGGTTTCAATATTAGGTTAAAACTATTCTGAAGTCCAGGAAGATGTGTAACAAGCAGCAGACACTTCCTCAGCCAAATGTGTGCTATGTTCAAGTGGTAGTAACAATTTAAATTTCAAGAAAACAACACAACAAAGTTCTTTAACCAATTTATGAAACTAGAGAAAATGTAATTAGCAAAGGATATTTAACAACTAAATCCGGGTAGTGGAAGTCGGAAATATGTATTTTTAAAATGTAAGGCAAAAAGCACCAAAAATGTAAAGCAACCATGAAAATTATCGGTTTGTGAGGAACCGGTACGTCTTCATACCAGCCACTATGGAGCAGAGTTCGAATCAGGTCAACTTGGTCAGTTTTTACCTTGGGACTCAAAGTCTTTCAGTGGGTCATGGTCCAGGATGAAGTCAGCAGGGCTTTATTGATGTTCTTGTTGATTTCCCGTTGAAGTCACTGGGTTAGTGCTAAAAGCCCTTTGGGGGACACACCTAGATTTCTAGATTCCAAGGTTGCCTTGGCACTTGGATAGATCTACTTTCTCATCCCAGTGTAAGGTCTTACCTTTGAACATAATCACGTTTTTGTTTTGTAAAAGCCTTCAGTGGGGCTGTAGCTGGGAAGGGCTTCAAGAGGCCAGATACGCGCTATATTGCGATTCAAAGCTAACTCTAGAATTACAAAGACCATCGTTGATCCATTCAAAAGGAATCAAATTCAACAGACTGCAATACATGCATTCTACATTAAAAATCTATTTAGAACTCCAGGCTCACTCGATGAGTTGGCTGCAGCGTATTGTAGTAATAGCACCTTCTCGGTCCTAACATATTCTAAGGATTCTCAATTAGCAGTGGAGCACTGTAGCCAATGCAATGAATACTTTTGAGGAGGTCACATCTCCTGATTCTGGTCTCTGCCTCCCTCAATTTATTGAAGCTGCCTCTATAGTAACATTGAGTTGCTGATCATATCTTGGCAAACATGCTGAGCTGCTTCTACACCTATAGGGGATGGAAGGGGTGCAAACTTCAGTACATCGTATTCAGTGACAGGTCCATACTTCTTTAATTCTCTGCTGAACCAACGGTGAACCATGGGCCTATTCAGTGGCTGTGCTGGGAGGGCACCAATTCTTCTGTCTCTGTATGTGTTCCATGTCACATCTTTCAGTTTCTGAGGGTCTGGTGTTCTATTGCAGTCTCTCTTTTAATAAAAGTGTTTTAGGGTGTTTAAGAGATGATGTCCACTTGTTAGGGGGCCATCCTCATTGCTTAATTTAAGTATGTGGTTTCTGGTGTCCGCCATCAACACTAAGGACCCTATTATGATGTAAGTAGGAGGCTTTCTGACTTACACTGTTGGTTTCAAATCCAACAGCCTCATTGCGATGAAGGCTGCCAGATTTGAAACCGGACGGTCGGACGGACTGGATTCCGATAGGCTCAAGGAGCCTGTTGGCCAGTTGGAGGCCGCTTATAATCCCCTATGCATGGCGTTTACGCCGTGGGCATTAAGATGTCGATTTCAGACAGGCTTTTCATGCCGGGAATTCTGAAAGTGTCTTTGGGGGACCCTAGCAGGCCCCCCCATGCAACAGTGGCCTCCTGTTGCCACGCGGTGCAGTGATTAGCAAAAACACCCATTTCTCTATGGGAGCTTTTGCTACCACCGGTTTACGACCGCAGCACAACCTCCCATAGAGAAATGGGAGTGTCTGACCGCACCATGTGCGGTCGCATCCTAATTATGCAGTTCCGATTACGCAACGGTGTCACCGACACCGTAATAAGGTCCTTAATTGTCACCGTCAGCACTTATAACAGTCTGCCACTTGGCAGCACTGTCTTTTAAATTTAGAGATAAGCAAAACAACAGGTGTTTATTAATTTAATATACATTAAAGGTGACTCATACCTGCTGCCCCAGTCATACTTACGGCTTTGGAGGCTGGGAATAGTCTGAATTGTCACACTTGTAAGAGTGTGATGGTTAGTAGTTGTATCGCTACTGTCATTGGCAGTGCTGGCAGTGGGTGGTGCAATCTGCCGTGGCCTCCCGACAGGGCTCTGTAAATGTATGTTTTTTAAAAATTAAGCACTGCCAGTCCTCACAGCCATATGACCAGTCACTGTGGAGCAGATCATATGGTGGCCTGCCACACTCATTCCAGGCCTTTCTTACTCTCCACAAAGGCTAATTCTCACTAGCTCTTTTCTGCATTGATGCACAGTGTAGACTGGTAGGGCCTGATTCACAGAACTAACTTAAGACAAAATCCTAAACTTACTACTTTTGGTATTCACAGAAGTTAGGATTTTGTCCTAAGTTTGTCTTAAGACAAACTTAAGACAGATTTAAGACAGTCTGTCTTAAGTTTAAATCCTAACTTCTGTGAATACCAAAAGTAGTAAGTTTAGGATGTTGTCTTAAGTTAGTTCTGTGAATCGGCCCCCCAGTCAATTGTCTTCACAACTATTCTGATTTAGATGCAGTTGATCCACTGCTTTCAATGTCAGTGTGGCAGGGTCAGGAAAACCTCAATGGGATTCAGCCATTTTGATTACAGTCTCCGCAGGTACAATTTTCTGTACAATGGCAACTTACTGTGTACTCACACCGCATGATTTTTTTATCTGTCTATCCCGAAGATATTTCATCATGGCCATGAACACACTTGCTTTATCAGGGCCACACAAAATGTAAACCATCTAGAACATTTGTCAATGTATTTTTAATATAGGATCAAGTTATGAAGACCGCGCTTTTACTTTTTCTTTCATTTTCGGTACTGAGGCAGATTTGTGTGATCCTAGTCAAATATGTACCCATTTTTATTATGGATTTAATACATGGGACTCTAATGTACCCAGTTGACAATGTCAGAATTTGACTGGAGCTGAGGAGAAAGGTAGGTCCATACGCTGCTTTTCTTTCTTATGCTCTATTTTTTAGCTTAAAATGACAATATGCTTATTTGTTGCACTCATTAGATAGATAGAGAAAAGCTGGAATCTTTCTGCATGTTACTACTCATCCCGAACTAGTGCAGATTGTTTTAAAAGACTAACTTCTATTGAACTGTTTCTCATATCTGCTTGCAACAAATAACTAACAGGATTTTGTTAAATTTTGCTCTAGAGGCTCTATTTTTATTCTTCATGTTTACAAACATGCTCGCTCTTTCATTAGAAAGAGCCAAGCACCATGGTTTTATGTGGTTTGTGGGAAAGGTGATGGTGTGACCATGTAATATATGGGATAAAAGTATTCTCTGGCACACATGATAAGGATACTGCAAGTCAACTTGGAGTGCCATAACCTTATAAATGAACTCCTTCGTGATTTGCACTATCCTTATAATTTATGGTGGGGGTACTTTATCTCTTATAATGTACATAGATTTTATTACCTTCTATTTTATATTGTGCTTCCACAGCCTTTTGCAAGCTCATGAGCATGTTGCTCAAGCAAAATGTGTTGGTTGGCATTTGTTGTTTCATTTTTCAAGAAGAAACTCCCAACCCTAAAATACAACACTTTAAAAACAAGCATTTGCAATGCAATAGGTCTTGCATTTGCGAGAGTTTAAGCTACTGGCATTGTAAATGATAATGCCTTTTATTTATCTGTGTTTATAATTAACATAAACACAAGGCATTGCCTTTTACAATGCCAATCGCTCAAACTCTTGCAAATGCGAGACATATTTCATTTCAAAGAAGCAGCCGCCATTGTCCCAAGCGCTTAGAAAGTGAAAGCATGCATGGTGCGCTGAATGTTGCAGTAGGAGAAACTCATTAAAGAAAATATGCTTACAGACTAAATAAGACATACCGTGTAACAACAGAAGTAAAAGGGCCAGTCCTCATGGGAGGCTACAAATGAAGACAAGGCGGTATTAAGGAGGGCCTAACAAGCATATTAACAAATCAAAAACGAGCATTTCCAAAAGACAATGACACAAGCCAATGAAAAATATGGGCGGAGAGTGGGCGGTGGTTCAAGGCCATACTCTAATAAACCATTCCCCACAGACCAGTGTATGCGCTGCCCAGGCTCCACCTAAAAAAGGACTGGGAGAATGGATGAGGGAAAGAAAAAGCAGCACTGACTGATGGGGTTCAAAGGAGCATCATTGGAGATAGATACGAAGGTCATAACTCATAGCTACAAAGGGCATACCTTGCAGAGACAACGGAATATCTCGTAGAGACAAAGGCACACCTCACAGAGACAAAAGGCACACCTCGCAGAGACAAAGGGCACACCTCGCAGAGATGAAGGGCACACCTCGCAGAGATGAATGGCACACCTCGTAGTTACGAAGGGCACACCTTGTAGATATGAAGGGCACACCTTGTAGATATGAAGGTAACGACTCGCAGATATGAAGGGCATGTGAGAAGTTGGCCTGGTATATGCTGTCCACTAGTTATAGTGGGCACCTTGCACCAGTCAAAACAACCCCTTATTGATGATAGGTTAAAACAACCTTATTTGAAATCTATCCTAGTGGTAGCTGCAGAGAGCAGCCTTCAGGCTAAGTCTTGAAGGAATGTAAAGCAGCTTGTTTTACCAGTCTGTAATCTCTTGAATGGCTAAATGAAAGTGAACCACACCAGGTATATATATAAAATATATGTATTTATTTCTAAACACACCTTACTAGTCTCTTTATGAGGCTAGGGATCAAAGCACATATGTTACACTTCAAATATCACAGTAAATTAGCACAATATACGATAGGCCCTAGGTGCGAACCAAACCATAATTAAGAAAGTGGTATAAGAACCACAACTTGACTAGACACAGGGCCTAGAGCCTGTAGAATCGCTGGACCCCAAGGAACCACCCAAGGTAGTGACATAGGGGACCCACGGGGGACATGTGCAGTGTGAGAACACAGCCGCGAGCTCCCGTTAACTTCTATGGGAAAAGTCGCGGTTAGAATTTTTAAGTTTAAGGACACTTAGGAGTGGACTAGGAACAAACCCTTTTGGACTTAGATGGTTCTCGGGCGAACACCCACGGGAGCACCGTAGTACTCGTTTTACCTCACCCAGGGAAGCCAGGTGCATAGGTGTCAAATGGTGTCGGGTCGCGTCATCGTTTTCAACGGCAGGAGACTTAAAAGTGCTGATGCCGGGAAGAGGAGAAGTGTCCGAAGGGATCCAAGCCTGGATCGAAGATGTGAAGAACCTGAAAGCAGAGGGGACAGAGTCTGAGTCACTTGCCAGTGACCAGGGGCATGATAGACGAATGCCCACCGATGTCGGGTGCTTCAGGTGCGAAGAGGGAAAGCTTGACTCTTCAGCCATGAGGACCAGGAGGCGTCAAGGACAACCAGGAGCTGGATTGGAGCTGTCCCACAAAGGATGTCGAGTGCTGCAGCGTCGGTGCCCGGATTGGACACAACAAGCCATGGTAACAGCAACCCACGCTGGAAGAGGAAATATGCTTCGGTGCAGACCAGCAAGGTCCTGGGGACTCCCCAAGCAATTGAGAGTCAGGGCACATCTGGTGCATCTGGTGCAACTAGGGAAGCCCAATTAAAGTTAAAGTTTCCTTCACAGGGACCCACCAGTCTCCCCGTGTCTACCAAAAATGAATGTGCCCTTGTGTAACATAACCGGTGCTCATGTAAAGTGCTTCAATACCTTCGGGTCAAGTTCGCGCTATATAAAACCGCAAAAAGAGTTAGTGAATGTGTGTGTCACACATGCGCCCGACTGAAGCAGCGCAGCTGGCTTGGCTCTTGTGGGTAGGGTGGCCAACTGGCATGGGAGCAAATTCAGGAAGGTGAGTGTAAAAATTCAGGACAATGGGTAAAAATTCAGGACAAGGGGTCAAAATTCAGGACAAAAATTCAGGACAAGAGGTCAAAATTCAGGACAAACATTTTGGGACAAACGGTATGCCATGCAATAGTGGATGTCATGCAATAGTATATAAATAAATAGGCAAAGAACATAAGTACAAGTCACTTCTCCTGCCCGGTCACTTTCTCCTGCCCGCTCACTGCTCCTGCCCAGTCACTGCTCCTGTTCATGCCTAATCACAGCACCTGCCACATCAGTTCTCCTGAGCCGCCTCTTCTCCTGCCCCGTCACTTCTCCTGCCCATTACCGCTCTTGCCACGTCACTTTTCCTGACCCGTCACCACTCCTGACCAATCACCGCTCCTGCCTGTTGATTGCTCCTGCCCATTCACTGCTTCTGCCCGTTCACTGCTCATGCCCGTTCACCGCTCCTGCCCCGTCACTTCTCCTGCCCTATCACCGCTTCTGCCACGTCACTTCTCCTGCCCCATCATCGCTCCTGCCCAGTCACCGCTCCTGCCTGTTCAATGCTCTTGCCCGTTCACTACTCCTGCCTGTTCACTGCTCATGCGCGATCACAGATCCTGCACTGCAGGGCACAAGTCCTAAAAAAAGAAGTGGGGGGACGCTGTCACCGGAAGTGACGTCACAACAGGAATCTCATGAAAAGAAGTGGGGGGACGCTGTCACCGGAAGTGACGTCACAACAGGAATCTCATGAGTATTCATATGCCTTTAGATGACGGGGCATTTCACAGCACTGCTACCCCTGGTCTGTTCCTCGATGTCCTTTGCAACCCCCCCTCCCCCCCACTCCCCCAACGAAGTGCTCAAAAGTGCACAAGATACAGAAGGACACACATTCCAAGCGTTAACCGGCAACGCCTGCTCGCTCCACCTCCCAATCACTCCAGCCTGCACACACCACCGGTGCCTCTTAAAGTCTCCAATTACAAATATTAGCATATCTTTGGTAATTTACGGGAAACTTCCCTCCCACCCGGGCTCTCTGCTCACACAATGCTGTCCAGCTTTTGGGCAGGGGGGACGGCATCCACCCGGAAAAACCTGGTAAAATAAGTGGGGGGACGCCGTCCACCCGCGTGGTACCCCGACTCGAGCCCTGCTGCACTGTCATTTCTCCTGCCCCGTCACTTCCCCTGCCCCGTCACTTCCCCTGCCCCGTCACTTCTCCTGCCCCGTTCACTGCTCCTGTCCGTTCACCGCTACAGCCCGGTCACCGCTCCTGCTCATCCCGAATCACCACTCCTGGCCCATCACCTCTCCTGCCCCATCATCTGTCCTGTCGCCTCTCCTGTCCCATCACTGCTCCCGCCCCGTCATTGCTCCTGCCCCGTCACTCTCAGTGAACAACACTGGCAAATTAAACAAGGCCCCAAGTTCCCCACAGTACTCTGTTTGGGGTAGCTCCTCTGCAATCGCTAACTACGATTTACTGGCTCCAAGTGAGTCACTGGCCTCCAAGTCACTCACTCGCACATGACATGCTAAAGGCAGACAGCGCATTGTCATTCAAAAGGGGATAATCGGCCTCAGTAAGAATGACAATGGGCCTGCCCACAGTGAGGGGCTGCTGCAGCCTTTGGAGTTCAGCAGAGAAGTGCGAGCTGGCCCCTGAGAACTTTCAATCTCTTGGGGCTTCTCGCAGGGGAACAGCACAGCTCACTGTAATTAGTCTCTAAAATTAGGGACAAAAGGCGTCTGTAAAAGAAATGATTACGGACAACGGACGTGACACCAAAATGACGGACGGTCCGTGAAATTTACGGACGGTTGGTCAACCCTACCTGTTAGCTGTTGACTGCACTCGCCTGCTCCCCAGCCCGCTCCATGAACTGGGAGGACATTTCACCCCTGAGGGGAGGGCGCTGTCCCTCAGCGATACTTCAGACGGCACGCGTGCAGACCGAGAAACAGCACACTGCCAGCCAGATTATGAGGCAGAAACTCCACTGAGCCTGTGAGGACCTTCTTCCAACAGCTGTGGTGAAAGGGTGCAAGCTGCTGCCACTGTATGAATGAAAGGTTCATGGAGGGAAAAAATAACCGTCAATAAAATAAAAGGAAAATCCCTTGGATGGGTCTAGGATCACAAACTGGGATTGGGCTGCCATGGGACGAACATTACCATTTTATTTTCAATTCCAGTAAAAAAAAAAGGAAAGGTGAAAGGATGAAATGGAAATGGAACAGGCATGGGAGGGGACAGGAACAAACCGAGACAAACAGGAGCAGAGGGAGTGGCGACAGGAAGAAAGCCAGGCAGATAGAGCCCGTGGAATGGGAGATGGGCACAAAGCGAGACAGTAAGTGATAGAGGCGGGGGACACAGTGAGGAACAAGTAAATAGGAGTGAGGTAAGGGGTAAGTGGGAGAGCAGAAGGTGACTACAGAAAAAAAGAAATGCGCACCCCCATTACAGAAGATACAGCTCACCATGCTGGGCTGCAACAATTGTAAAAAAGAGTTAGAGAGACCCAGGTGGAAGTGGCACGAAAGATGAAGATTTCCAAAGACAGACGGATAATGTTAATGTCTGCTCTGTCTCTCGCAGCACTCCCAGTTCTTCTCCCACCCTCTCCTATTCCAGGGTGAGGTCACAGACGAAGTGCCTGGAACAAGTCTGGTTTACGGGGGAAAGCAGCGGCACCAGTAGTGCTGCTTAAAGAATGTGTGAAATGTGCTGGAAGGAGTGAAGTGAAGCAGACATCACGCTGAAAACATTGCTGGGGAAAGTTGCTATTTATAGTGCAGCGTAGAACAAAAGAAATGCCCAGCCCCATAATAGAAGATAGAGCTCGCCACGGTGGGCTGCAACAATTGTAAACAAAAAGAACATAAAAGCACTCAACCAACGTGTGCGTCCCAGCTTGTTCCCGTGGCAATACTCCATGGTAGGTAACTTGCATGGAAAGGTGGGATATGCACAAAGCAGCAGCCAATTAGCACACTTTCATTTTTAAATGACACACACAGAAGCCAATCAAAGCCAATCCTAAGAAAAGGAGGAGTCAGACCCTACAAAGTAGATACAGCAGATCGCCTACAGCGCAAGCACTGTTTAGGCTCAACCTAAACATGACAATTCGAATTCCGAAGACCAACGCAATACTGAGAGCCTCTTATATCGAGTTTAAGGTGTGAGTGTGGAATTGTTGAGGGCATGTAAAAACATTTCAAGAGATCTTGAGTCAAATCAGATTGTAAGGGAAATTAAGCTGCAATAATTGACTGTACTGATTCTGTAGTAACTCTGTGATCTGCATCCTTTACCAGTTTTTGCTCCATTTGTGCTCTATGAAACCTTGCCTTCAAGGAGATAGCATCATCATTAGTGTTCTCACATTCTCGTTCAGGATTCTGAAAATTCTTATTTCAATTAATTTCATGGTTTTCTAAAATTGTTTCATTTTTTACTCAGTGACGGTTGGTGGCAAATCACATCCGAAGGGTGCAAAAAATATACACATAAAAATACACACAATGCACAATAATATAAACATACACACAAAAAACTCACTCATCTTACACTGCTGCTCGATGTTCTGCAGCACGTCCTTGTTGTTCTGCAGTCCTCAGAGCACGAACCCCACAGCCAACTCTCTCATCCAATCAAGAAGCTGTTCTCATGTTGTTAGGCAGCATAAGTGAAGCATTTTGATTGACCGGAGTGGGCATCCTCTATTCTCCTAAAGGCACTATAGGCCTGTGTCTGCTCTCCAACTCATCTGTCCAAGACACCCAGGTTGAAGAGTTTGGAATTGCGCATGTTGGTTTGGCCACAGCAATGTAGCTGACCAAACCAACATGCGCACTTCAAACTTAAGTGGCCGCGAGTGAGCTGTGCTAAGCAGTCGCTAGGACCTCTCTCCCATCTCAGATGAAGTCGCCGGGTTCTCTACTATCCCCCTCTCGGCTTTAACATGGTTAGAGTAACTGGATTCTAGGAAACTCTACTGATGCCGATACTCATCACGGGGTCAAATACTACATATTGGCAGAACTAGGCTGGCTGAAAGAAAGCTGGGGAAGATTCACCAGGGTCGTGGACTGTATAAAGGCAAGATATATACAGCTAACCAGAATGCCGCCCCGACCTCCTAAAGTTGATAAAATGAAAGAAACGAAAGAAAAAATGAAGACGAAGGAACAAACAGAAACCTGTACCTACTCCTTAAAGGATCAAACTGAAGCGGCCACCCTGGATGCTGGAGTGAAGGAACAAGGGGCTATACGAAAGGTGGTGTTGCAGTCTAACAAAAAAACGATGGAGACACGAAGAGGGGAAAAAACTGACATCGTCGGAATTACTGGAGCGGGCTGTCATTCAGGCGATGCTAAGAATAAGCCACCTTTGAAACATACCGCAAGCACAGATAAGATGGACAAAACGAAAATCAAAACTAATTATAGAGAGACCCCTCTGAGGCAACCTACCTTGACAGAAGCGTTCTCCGGACCAGCAAGCAATCGAGCGCCAAGCGAAATCGGCCGCAACAGAGTCAGATCCAGCGTTCCTGGGAGCGTCCTCGAGGACGCGGGATACGCGGGAGGCACGTCAGCTGCAGACGCTTCGGCTGCTAAGCAACAGCAACAACTCCAGCAGGAGCAGCAGTTCGGGGGAGAATGCGAGAACGAGGCATTGCAGATTAACCTGGACTCTCCTGTAAATCCTCCCTGCACTGAGCCTGGACTGACAATACCTGGTGAGAGGGGGAATAGGGGGAACAGGGGGAGTAAGGATGAGGACACTGATATGTTGGGTGCCATTATGGTACTTGAAGCAGAAATACTGGCCTCCAAAAACACCGAAAGCTCCCAAACCCCATCCAATAAGACCCTCACTACCTGGGGAAGCTCCGCTAGCTTGGGGGAAAAAAAGGAGATAACTAAACAGAGACTACAAGATTCTAGAGAGGCGACAACTGAAAAAGCGGAGGTGGTCTCAGGTGAAGGAGAGACATTTTTTTCTGTTAACGAAGACTCGGACTCTGCGCAGATAAGTGAGGAGTTCTCAGAGGATCAAGATGACGACGAGGCATCACTTTCTGACACCAATTCCTCTGAAGAGGATATAGGTACAGGGAAAGACTCGACCTTGCGAAAGAGACAGCGAAAGCCAAAATTAAATAACTTACAAATTAGCGGAATGGGAGACACCGAAAGGGGGCTGCTCTGGGATTATTCGGGCACCTCTCAGGTGTACCAGGCTGAAGACAGTATTGGGCCACTGAAACAGTCCGCTTCTCTTGACATTCTGTTTAGTACACTGAAACAGATGCAAACGGAGGCTAGAACTGCGAGTCGGAAGGCAAGGCAGGATGCCAAAAAAATACAATCTTCATTAAGAAAGACAAACAAATCCCTATCACAAGGGCTAAAATTTTGGTTCGCTCAGAATAGGATAAAGCACATTATTTCATTACCTTTCAGATGGAGGACATGGTATGTACAAGTTAGATGGTGTAGACTATCCCAGAAGAACGTAGACTGTTATACTCTCACTATTTGGCCGACTTGGAGTAAGAATCTTTTGATACTTCTCAATGCCCTGTAAAATAGCCTCGATTAACGTATGTGGGCTTAATGACTATAGGAAAAGAGCGAAGGTAGCAGGGCTGTTGAGATTCTTACAGTTAGATTTAGTATGTCTCCAGGAGACGCATATTGAAGCATCGCAGTTATATCTGCTGGAACAACTGGGATTTGATGTAATTGCAGCAAGTAGACAACACACTAGAACCAGGGGGGTAGCAATATTAGGAAGACTTAGGGATCTTGTGGTGCATAGGAAAAAGGAGGATCAATGGGGAAGATGGGTCATGGTCGATCTATGTTTTAAAGGGACACGGTTCACATTAGTCACTATATATGGATCTACTGAAGATGACCCGGCTGTTTGGCAGTATATGGATATGGAAATGCCACAGTGGCCAGAACCTGTTGTATGCTGTGGGGACTTCAATATCCATGACCCGAGAAGCTCTTTTATAGAACCTAGTGGGAGGTACTTAGGGAGAAAGAAAAAATCACATAGAGCCCTTGCCGCCATGACCCAGCACAACTCTTTAGGGGATCCATGGATGAAGTACCACCCCTTTATAGATGGCAGTACATTTTATTCCTCACCACATAAAGTATTAGTCAGATTGGATTATTTCTTGATTTCCAACTCTTTAATTTGTAATTCAAAAATAGAGAAACAACCTAGGCTTATATCCGACCATAATCCGCTTGTTTTAACCTTAAACACCACTCAGATAAATACTATAAAAACACAGTGGACTTTTGAGCGTAGCTTATTAAAAGATGAGGCATACCAGAAACATATGAAGAACTGGATAACAAATTATTGGGAAGATAATAGAGGTACGGCGTCCCCTGTCTCAGTTTGGGATTGCTTTAAGGCTGGGGTTTGGGGGGAAACGATGAGTTTTGTAATGGCAAGGTGGAAAAGGGAAAAAAGACATTTGGAAGGTATAAGGCTCAAGCTATATGTAGCAGAAGAAAATTTAGCTATAGCCATAATGCAGGGAATACCACTCGACCCTTATATACTCAGCTTGGTTACTCTCAAAGGGGATGCTACGGAGGGCATTATTGCAAAAGCCACTGAAAAATATCTTGTACATAAACGGGATACGTACGAGCTAAGTGAGAGGGTCGGGCATATTTTGGCTGTTAGAACCAGACAACGGGCAGCAAAGGTTGACATTAAGGAGATACAAGACTCTCAGGGAAATCTGGGTACTGACTCAGATTTTATTAGAGAAGTGTTTCACAAGTTTTATACCGACTTGTACTCTTTAGAAGAAATAAGGGACCTAACCGATATAGAAAGATATCTCACTGACATCTCTGCCTCTGCTCTTTTGTCAGAGGATAGAGAGATGCTAGACGCCCCTTTACAATTAGAAGAGATTAGAGGGGCACTGGAGAATCTCCCCTCGGGGAAAGCTGCTGGGCCGGATCAAATCCCAGTGGAATTTTATAAAATTTTTCAGGATATCCTGCTTGTCGAGATGATTCATATAATGCTCTATACACAGCAAGGAGGTACCCCCCCGGAGTCTTGGGGGGGGGCGGATATTGTTGTTATTCCAAAAAAAGGGAAATCCCCTATTTTCCCTGCCTCATACAGACCGATTACCCTCATGAACTCTGACGTTAAAATTTACTCTAAAATTCTCGCGACAAGGCTTGCGCGGAACATAGAGCAGCTTGTAAGCCAGTCACAACACGGATTTATCCCAGGCAAGGGAACCGCCCAACATGTGAGGACAGTTATTACAATGTTTGATGCAGCAGGAACCCTGGGCGACTCTATTGCAGCATTGTTTTTAGATGCAGAAAAAGCCTTCGATAGGGTCGCCTGGGAGTACCTTTGGGCAGTCCTGAGATGGTGTGGTATAGGGGAAGGCTACATAACAGCTATACAAGCTTTATATAAAGGACCCACAGCCAGAGTTAGAGTCAATAGAGGGTAGTCAGATGTAGTTAAGATCTGTAGGGGGACAAGACAGGGTTGTCCCTCGTCCCCACTTCTCTTTGCTGCTTTATTTCTTGAACCATTATTACGACACCTGGAGAGAAATGGTGGAATCCCCCCAATGGTCTTGAATGGTAGAATAGTTAAAATTCTAGCATACGCTGATGACGTGGCTATACTAACACCCGACCCTGCTATGGCTATAATGGAGGTGGAACGAGAAGCCACCAAGTTTGGGCACTTGTCGGGTTACAGCTTAAATAAATCAAAGACCATGATAGTCAAGAATAAACACACCGTCTGCACGGACCCTAGGGTGGTTATGTCAGCCACTTATTTGGGTATTGTAATTGCAGCTAACATCGATGCTATTGTCGAGGCAAATATGACCCCTGTCATGGCTAAAGTAAAACTAGACTTAGATAGAGTGAATAATTTACATCTCTCCTTAGTCGGAGTCACTAATGTGGTGAAAATGACAATCTTGCCAAAATTTCTCTACTTATTCAGAGCAATTCCTTTATTCTTTGAATCTAAATGGTTTAACATGTTGGAGGGTATACTTAATAGGTTGATATGGGCACACGGAAAAACCCGTAGAGCGTATAGATTCATGTCTCTACCTAGAGAAAGAGGAGGATGGGGTGCTCCGGATTTTAGATTATATTATTTGGCATCTGCCCTGCAATACATGCAGGGTTTAATCGGAGGAGGGGGGATTCTACAGAAAGTTAACTCTTCATCGACGGAGGTCTATGCAATTTTATTGGGTCAGGAGACAGAAAATCGTCTATTAGAACATACAGATTTTGCTTGTCTCAGAAGAAAACAATTCAAAACTCTAGATGCGGCTATTAAAGTATGGAATGCCTTTTTGAAAAAAATGGGGATGGGAAGATTTCATAGATATGTCAGACTGTATAACAATAGATCCTTTCCCTCCAAAAAATTTTCGGACTCAGTCATGGCTGTATGGGACCAAAAGGGAATTAAGAAACTTGGGGATTTAAGAGATTTAAGGGGAATAGCGCAGTTCAGTACACTTGTAAGCACATTTGATTTAAGTAATAGGGACTTCTTCAAGTATTTACAGATTAGGAGTTTTCTGGGTAAAAAGCAGGGCGGCTCAGCAGGGTATCAAACCAATGATTTTTTGGAGATCTTAATTTCTGGCGGGGAACATACGATTAGATCAGCGTATGCTATTCTAGTTAAAACTAAAGTGGATGATCTAGATAAACATAAACATAAGTGGGTGGAGAAACTTCAAGGAGGAATAGATGATTTCCAGGAGTCGCTGGAACTGGGATGTACTATACTGTGCTCGGCCTCCCTGCAATCGCAGCATTATAAAACATTATTTTCGTTATACCACACCCCAGATAGAATTGCTAAATGGGGTGGTACTAGTGGGACTACCTGCCCTCGCTGTAGCTCATCAGAAGCAGATATTATTCACATGTTTGCTACCTGTCCTCAATTATACACGCTAATAAGGGATATTGAGAGCTTTTTTGCCCTGGCATTAGGGTTACAGGTATCTCTAAACCCCTTGTTGATTTTATTGGGAATTGGAAATATTGAGCTAGATAAAGAATTTTTATTTATGTCTATGGCGGTGTATAGATTAACTCTAGCTAGGGCATGGTTAGATGAAACCCCCCCCCCCATGCAAACATGGTTGGCAAATTTAATTTCCACATTTAATTTAGAAAAACCTATATATGCCAGGAAGGGAAGAACCGGGAGAGCCTTAGGCTTAAGAATATGGAAGCCATTAGCACGGTGGAGGGATGGGATAGGGTAGAGAGTAGAAGACCGAGGGGGTTTTGTTTGTTAGTTTTCTTCTCTTGATTAAGTCAAATTATGATATGATTGTTTAAATTTAAACTTGCTGGATAAGTCTCAATGTTGTGTATGATACCTCTATCGGGGGAAATATGTATTAATGAATATAAATGTGCAATGTTGAAAGTAAAATAAAAAAATTATTAAAAAAAAAAAATCAAACTTAAGTGGCCACTCCTGACTGCTGCCATTCATTGGCAACAGTGATGAACTGTCCCTGCCCGCCCTCGCACTCCATTTACTGACAAGAGCAAAAAATAAAATGGTAATAATATTATTTTATTACCATTTTATTTTTCACGCTTTCTGCGCAGCAGTGTGGGGGCAACGTTCCTCCGCTCCCATGGAGGAACCGCCACTGTTTGTACTCATATATTTCTCGCTGCTTTACAGGTTCTGAAGCAATATATTTGTTTGTTCTTTCACGGTGGTAGAGTTTAGAATTTACCACTTTGCTGGTCAGAGTAAAGATTGTGTTATGAAGGTCCTCAAAGCTCGTGCCATGGTCTGCCATAGGCAAATGTACACTTTGAAGAAGATCCAAAACCCGGAACACCGGCCTGACCACTCCATTTTGTTAAACTTCAAAAATGAGCCAACCCAATTTCCTTAGAAAAATATAAGTCAACAAAAAAGTGAAAAGGTCAATGCAGTACAGGAAAATGTAAAAAGTGAACAAGTAGAGAAAAGGGTACATGATTAATAGAATGGGGAAGTGAGGTTCTGGACTTTTAAGAGTCCAGAGGTGTCAGGGAAACAACACCCGAAGACCCCTGAGTTCCTCCTGTCTCGGTGCACAAATAACAGAGACACGGGCTTCTCGATGGCGGCGTCAAAGACCAAGGTTTATTTACTGCAGGGATACAGAAATCATAGGAACCACACAGAGGCAGAATCTACGAGACTGTTCAAATTGCATTAAGTGGGTTGCTTCTTAAATACAAGAAAAATGTCTTGGGGCAACATTACAAGAATATTTCTCATGCCTAACCCGGTATCCCAAACAGACAATAAATAAATATCAAACAATGATTAGTTGTGGGTTTTCGGTATTCAATCAGGTCCTCTCGACAGTTTTTCATTCTCTACTTGATCCTCCCCATCATAAAAATCGTAACCTCCCCATTGTAAAAGCCCAGAAGGAAAGGAGCAGAGCCAGGTGCAAAGGATTGAAATGTAGGATAAGAGGTGTTTATGGATCATAAACGGGCAGGGCAATCGTCTTCGGCCTTTCAGTCAGGACAACGGACACGAGAACCAGTATAGCAGGACTGGCCTCAGGCAAGGGAGGCAGCTTGATTCTGCCTAGTCATGTAGCGTTAGCCTTTCTCGGGGCTCGAGCTTACGTGTCCTTAACAAGGTGACTCTGCCGGGGTCAACGTCCGTTCATTGACTATGTGAGGGCAAGAAACAAGATGGATGCCGTAACTAAAATGGATGCCGTGACTTTTAGAGAGAATGCCCTAGTTTCCAGTGAATTCGTGCTAGTTGCGCAGCGATAACACTGTCACGTATACAATGGATCGTTTGCGGTTCATTGGTACCAAAATCGTGTCAGTACTATGATACCGAATTTACGGGTTCGGATCGCTACAGAACCTCAGACCGTCCTTTTGCCCTTACATAGGCAACAACTCACTCTATGTCAGAGTCCAGTTCTATATTCATCAGGTCACTGATATGTTGTTGTAGCATTACTCTATCCCGTGGCGTATCTCTGAAAACAGGTGGTCTTCTTACGCATGATGAAACACAAACGCTACATAAGGCAGGGCCACACTGAATAATGAGACAGCACGAGAATAAAAATACTAACGTAACACCAATGACCATTAGAACCTTCCACCCCCATGCAGATAACAGGTTCCAGAACCATCCCATTAGTGACCAGTCACCTTCCTCTACGTGAATGGAGTCGGAGATTTTGTGTAACTTAGAGATGGCCTTGTATACTGTTGGCGCATTATCTGGGATAAAAATGCAGCAACTTGATTGGATCATTTTGCATACCCCACCTCGATCTGCAAGTAACACGTCAAGAACCATACGGTTCTGTAACGTCATGAGGCGATCCGCTTGAAGCTCAGCTGTCAGGTTACTAAGGGCACCTGTAGTTTCAATAATGGTGGATTCAACTACTCGTGTTAGTTGACGCAGGTTTCTACTGTTGACCATAGGCCCCAGAACGGGAGGAAACCTTTGAAAAAGTCTCCTGCTTCTTGGCCAGCAGTATCCTCTTTACTGAATACACCTCTCACAACTCTCGTTTTGTGATAATCCGGTGCAGCAGTGTATGTCGGAGGTAACAGTTGAGCGATATAACATGAGCCTGAGAAGTCAGCGGGCAGCCATGTATATGCTCTGTCTTGACAAACAAAATAGGTACCCTTAGCGGCTAAAAATGCAGGGGAAGATTGTGACGGGAACACGTATGTTTCAATGCAGTCACTCTTCCCCAGTCGAGCCTTCGGATTCCTCCCATTCCCTTGCAAACAGACCTGACCTTGGTGGGGTACGACCCAGATCGGAGGTGAGCTCTTACGTTTGTTCTCACCCAGAGTAATGCCATATTCTGTAATGTTCCACCCCATGTAAACTCCCAACTCATCCTTGGGAATGTACGGAGTATTAGTGACATCTCTCACCATATCAGTGATTCCTTTTACCAAGGCTCTATTAGCAGAGTTATACCGGGTGGAACGCGGAGGTCGTGGAGGGTAGGTCTCTAGAGCAGAGGCGAACATGGTCTGAAATGCCCAGAATGATCCATTATAACTGAAAGGCAGAACCAAATAAGGGATGCCCTTGTCCATGGTATGTGGTATCAGGCCACATACCCAGCAGTTTGTTGTGTTAACCACTAGTTGATGTTGATGCAAGAGCTGAATGAAAGTGTTATTTATAAACTCAGAGCGTCGAGCTTGCTCGTGAGCAGGAAAAGGGTGGAAAGAGTGAATAGTACCAATAGTTGGGGAAACAGAAATATGGGGAGATACTGTGGACGTAACAGGTGCAAAGATCAATTGAATACCAAAAATAATTCCGCCCACTAGAGTTATAAAAACAATCAGAAGTGTTAGGGCACATTGCATTAGGAAACATTTACTATACAATATGTCATATAATTTTGTCTTGTGCACATTTATGACTTTAACCCGTCGTAATTCAGGAAGCTCCATCTTCTACAACCGTTTTTTTTTTTTTTTTTTTTTTAATTTCTTATAAAGCGCACGTATACCTGCGGTTTCTTGGCGCTGTTACTAACCGGATCCTAAATTAAAAAGCTGGGGGGACAGGGAAGTTATTATTCGAAATATTTTGTGAACAGGTAGGTTTTAAGTTGGTTACGGAATTGTGGGTAGAGAGAAATGGTACGGAGTTCAAGGGGAAGGGAGTTCCAGAGGGTAGGGGCGAGAGTAGCAAATTTGGAGCCTCCCCACTTCTTTCTCCGGAAGCGTGGGATGGTGAGGAGGGACTGGGAGGATGAACGAAGTTCCCTGGTGGGAACATAGGAAACAATCTCGGAGGAGATGAACGCAGGTGCGAGTCCGTGTCGGGCCCGGAAAGTGATGGAAGCAAGCTTGAATTGAATTCTGGCTCGCACAGGGAGCCAGTGAAGTGATTTTAGGAGCGGGGTAGAGTGGTGAAATTTGGGGAGTTTGAAAACCAGGCGGGCCGCCTGGTTTTGGATCTGTTGTAGGCGACGCAAACCGTAGGCGGGGATGCCGGCATACAGGGCGTTGCCATAATCCAGGCGGGATACCACCATGGCCAAGATGATGAGCTTTAGAGCAGAGAAAGTGAAGAAACGGGACACCCTGCGTATAGTGCGCAGTGAAAGAAAAGAAGAAGACACCACAGAGCTAACCTGGGAGTGAAGAGTGAGTTGAGAATTGAGTTTTATACCAAGTGTTTTGACTGAGGAAGCGGGGGTAGGAGGGGGGCCAAGAGAAGGGGGCCAGAAAAGAGGGGACCAGGGGCTGGATGAACCACCCGTCAACACCAACTCGGTTTTGTCGGGGTTGAGTTTAAGGTGATTGTGGTTCATCCAGTCCCTGATGTGAAGCATAACAGATTGAAAGTTTAGAACAGAGGAAGGAGAAGATAGATTGAAGACAAGCTGGAGGTCGTCCGCATAATTAAATACGCCGACCTCCATCTGTTGAAGCGAGAAGATTAGGGGAGCAATATACAGATTAAACAAGAGGGGAGAAAGAGAGGAACCCTGGGGGACCCCGCACTGAACTTTCCGGACGTCCGCCGTGAAGTCACCCAGGCGAACAGCCTGGGTGCGGTCACTCAGGAAGGAGGACAACCAGACCAGGGCAGTCCCCCCGATCCCCGCCGCTCTGATACGGGAGAGGAGGATGGTGTGATCCACCGTATCGAAGGCGGCTGAGAGATCGAGGAGTACAAGGGCCTGGTGCTGATTAGTGTCCATGCCCTCCCTGAGGGTGTCCAAGACCGACAGGACAACGGACTCCGTAGAGTGTGCAGGGCGGAAACCGGCTTGACGGGGGGCAAGAGCACCGTGATTCTCCACAAAAGAGCTCAGAGCACAGGTGACGTGGCGCTCGAGCACCTTGGCTAGGAATGGTAGGAGGGAAATAGGACGGAAATTGGCGGGGACAGAAGGGTCTGCCCCGGGTTTTTTTAGGATGGGCACAATTACCGCCGATTTCAAGGGTTTAGGAACGATGCCTTGGGCAAGAGAGCTGTTAAGAAGGTGAAGGGGGGGGTCAGGGCAGGAAACAAAGATATGGCGGAGAATGTGAGCGGGACAGGGGTCTAGAGGAGAGCCGGATTTGACCAGGGGAACCAAGGTGATCAGGCTCTCCCGAGTGATAGGGGGAAGTGAGGTAAGCACGCCCTTGGGGGGGGACATTGGGGGTCGACAAAAGAGGGGGAGGGTGGCGGGATATTAGCCTTGATGGTGATGATTTTGTGAATGAAATAGTTGTTGAGAGAAGAACAGAGTTCTTCGGACGGGGCTGGCTTAAGAGTAGTTCTGTCCGAGAACGCTAGGTTGTGGATGATGGTGAATATCTCCTTGGACTGGTTTTCCGCGGCTAAAATTTTGGAGGAGAAGTAAGAAGTTTTTGCCTCCAAGATGTCTTTTTTATACTGGCTTAGGATGTTAGTATAATCCAGTTTTAGAGTGGGGCAGTAATTTCTTCTCCATGCCCGCTCCGCGCGGCGTACTGTTAATTTGGTGGTCTTAAGCTCTTCGGTGAACCACCGATTAGCGTCCTTGTCGCATTTGGAGGTAATGCGCTTGAGCGGGGCAAAAGCGTCGCGTCCGTGGGAGAGCCACTGATCTATGGCATCGACCTGGGAAAGTGTGGGAAGACCCTGAAGGGGGGGGAGGGATGAGGTAAGAAGGGAAGAGAGATTCTCCAGGTTGACACGACCCCATGATCGGACCCAGGTGTTTATAGGCCGGGGGGGCTTGGCTGGAGGGAGGATGGGAAGAAGGAAGGAGATCAAGTGGTGATCAGACCAGGAGCAAGGGGTAATAGAGAGTGAATCCACAGGGCAGTTCAGGGACCAGATCTGATCGAGTATATGACCTTTGATGTGGGTGGGGGAATGGACATGGGAAATGAAGTTGAGGGAGTGAAGGGTTTCGGAGAATTCCTTGGAGGATGGGCACTCAGCGGAGTCGGAGGGCCAGAAATTAAAATCGCCAAGGAGCAGAATGGAGGAGTTGTTGACTGTGATGGTGGCCAAGACCTCCAAAAAGTCGGGGAGAAACTGTGAGGGGGACTGAGGGGGACGGTAGGTAAGGAAGCAGGTCAGGGGGGGAGAGGTGGAGACTGTGCGGATCACCAGAAATTCAGTGGTCGTAATGTCAGGTAAAGATAAAATTTGGAAGGGGAGATTGGTGCGTGCGATGACCGCCACGCCACCCCCGGCCCTGCCAGAAGGGCGGTCCGCCCTGAGGGCATAGTAGGTGGCCGGTAGGGTGGATAGTAGGGCAGGGAGGGAGTCATCGCAGAACCATGTCTCGGTTAAAAAAAGAAGGTCGGGAGCATGGAGATCCAATAAGACTGAAAGTTCATGTGCATGGGCAACAGCAGACCGGGTGTTGAGATAATAGGCTGTGAAGGCTTTGGGGGTTGATGAGGGAGCGGTGCTACAAGACACGGGAGGGGTGTCAACTGTGGGGAAGGGACAGAGGAAGGGAGTAGCAGGAGAGAGACCAAGGGAGTAGATGCGAGAGCAGATAGAGGCCGGGATAGGCCAGGGGCCCTGGCAGCAGCGAAGTTGGTCCGGGGTATAGGTGATAGGCGGAGCAGAGTGACGAGCCCCTAGTCGCGGACGGGCGCAGACGGGCTTGACTTAGGCGCGCCTTCGGCGCGCAATCGTCGCGCCCGCTGCGCTCGTCCGCTGCGCTTCCTGCCAAGGCACATGATTTATGGTGAAAGAACAGGAAATTGGAGGGGGTGTGGCCAACCGAGGGGGCGTGTCTCGAGGCGCGCCTCGCCCTCGTGAATGGCGGCCAGAAGGAGGGGGTCGTTGCAGCGTGGAGCGCTGTTTCGAGGATGTCAACAGGAGATAGGTAGGTGAGCAAAGAAGTAAAAACACAATATCACAGCAAGTTTTTTAAAATAACGCAGAATCTATCTCCCGGCTTTCCGCCTCAGGAGTCCATTGTTAGTGCAGCGCCCAGCTTTTGGCGCGCGCTATTTATATGCGTGGTGAGGGGGCGTGGCCAACCGAGGGGGCGTGTCTCGAGGCGCGCCTCGCCCTCGTGAATGGCGGCCAGAAGGAGGGGGTCGTTGCAGCGTGGAGCGCTGTTTCGAGGATGTCAACAGGAGATAGGTAGGTGAGCAAAGAAGTAAAAACACAATATCACAGCAAGTTTTTTAAAATAACACAGAATCTATCTCCCGGCTTTCCGCCTCAGGAGTCCATTGTTAGTGCAGCGCCCAGCTTTTGGCGCGCGCTATTTATATGCGTGGTGAGGGGGCGTGGCCAACCGAGGGGGCGTGTCTCGAGGCGCGCCTCGCCCTCGTGAATGGCGGCCAGAAGGAGGGGGTCGTTGCAGCGTGGAGCGCTGTTTCGAGGATGTCAACAGGAGATAGGTAGGTGAGCAAAGAAGTAAAAACACAATATCACAGCAAGTTTTTTAAAATAACGCAGAATCTATCTCCCGGCTTTCCGCCTCAGGAGTCCATTGTTAGTGCAGCGCCCAGCTTTTGGCGCGCGCTATTTATATGCGTGGTGAGGGGGCGTGGCCAACCGAGGGGGCGTGTCTCGAGGCGCGCCTCGCCCTCGTGAATGGCGGCCAGAAGGAGGGGGTCGTTGCAGCGTGGAGCGCTGTTTCGAGGATGTCAACAGGAGATAGGTAGGTGAGCAAAGAAGTAAAAACACAATATCACACCAAGTTTTTTAAAATAACGCAGAATCTATCTCCCGGCTTTCCGCCTCAGGAGTCCATTGTTAGTGCAGCGCCCAGCTTTTGGCGCGCGCTATTTATATGCGTGGTGAGGGGGCGTGGCCAACCGAGGGGGCGTGTCTCGAGGCGCGCCTCGCCCTCGTGAATGGCGGCCAGAAGGAGGGGGTCGTTGCAGCGTGGAGCGCTGTTTCGAGGATGTCAACAGGAGATAGGTAGGTGAGCAAAGAAGTAAAAACACAATATCACAGCAAGTTTTTTAAAATAACGCAGAATCTATCTCCCGGCTTTCCGCCTCAGGAGTCCATTGTTAGTGCCGTTCGCAACGGATGGTTTGTACCTGTTAAAAAACTTACCTCTGTTTATCCTGGGAGTTCCCAAGACAAACAGAAGAAACCAACCTAATGTCTGATTCCCTGTAAATTAAAACAAGGCACACGTTACGATCCTACGGTAACCCAGATGGCAAGGTGAAAGAAACAAGAATAAAAAAAATAAAAATTCTAGCAAACTTCCTGATTGACTGGAATGCAGTATGATCAAAACAGTTTTACAGTCTTTAAACAGAAGGGCAATAACGCAATGTCATTAGTTCATAACATGGGAACGTAGATTATATCTGTACTTTCCGGGTCTTGTTTGGTCTTGAAATAGCTGGTCCACAGGTGCAGAAATGTTCGATTCCACAGGAGACAAGTGTTCACTTTGTGCAATATTTGGTTCAGGATTCAAAGGAGCGGTTTCTGCTGAGGTGCCAAAGTTCTGCGTTTCGGTTCGTGGATGGTCCGTTAGGTACTCTGCATCACTGAAAGGGATGTGCCTAGGAACAGGTTCTGTTTCGGACACACCAATTCCTCGTCTAACCCAGTTGTCATAGGGGAGTGGAAGAGGGACACGCTTTGTGTGGCTGGCGTGCACCCAATTCTTCCTTCCAGCTAGCCGTACTGCAGTTCTGGTTACGAGGAGGACCTGAAACGGGCCCACGAATCTTGGCTGAAGGTTTCGAGTGCGTTCAAAGTTCCGCACCACAACCTGGTCGCCGGGTTTCAACGTATGACCTGGACTCTCCGGCAGTTTAGGCAAGGATTCGAATACCTGTTGATGAATAAGGCTTAGTTTAGCAGTCAAGTCATAAAGGTAATCAATCAACATTGGGTATTCGATCTGTTTGAATTCCTTTGGCCTAGGGACTCCCCAAACATTAGCAGGACGACCGAACACAATCTCATATGGGCTAAGCCCTACTCGAGAGTGTACAGTAGCTCTGGTGGACAGTAAAGCTAGAGGCAATGCGTCTGGCCAAGAGAGACCAGTGGAAGCTTGAATTTTCGCAAGTTTCAGTTTCAGGGTACCATTGTACCCTTCCACCAAACCTGCTGACTGTGGATGATTCGCACTGTGGAATTTTTGTACAATTCCTAGACCTGCACACACACTCTTCATAACTTTCCCTACAAACTCACTTCCGTTGTCTGACCAAACAATCCGTGGCATACCATACCTAGGGAAGTATTCTTTGAGGAGGATTTTGGCAGTGGACATGGCAGTGTTATCCTTTAGTGGGTATGCCTCAATCCATCTTGAAAAGGCACATACTACTACTAGGACATACTTAAGATTGTTACACCTGTCCATGTGGCTATAGTCCAATTGAATCACTTCAAAGGGACAAGAAGGGGGAGCAAAATGACCAGTTGGGGTTGGGGTTCCCTTGCCAGGATTATGCATCAGGCATACCATGCAGTTTTTCACCACTCTTTCCGCACACTTAGTAATTCCATCGTTCTTCCATACTGGAGCTAACATTTTACAGATCCCTTTCGAACTGATGTGCGCCGCTCCATGTGCCATCGTGACTACCGCAAGTACATACGCGTCAGGTAACATCCAACGTTGCTGCTCAGACAGATCAATCCAACATCCACTTGGATCCATTTTACCCGTTTTCTCCTTCCATTCATTCTTCTCATTTTCAGTTGCCTCATTTTGGATTGCTTTCACACTGTCAATCGTATTCTCACACATTCCTGATTCAGCAATCCATCTTGCAGACGTTGCAACATACATTCGGCTCGTCATGTTCTTGGCCGTCTCTTTGGCAACCTCATCGGCAAATGCATTCCCTCGGCCAACATCATCCGTAATCTTTCGATGAGCACTGCACTTCACAATCGCAACTTCATTCGGTAGGGTCAGGGATTCCAATAGATCGCTGACTAGTTGTCCATGTTGGATCTTAGTTCCATGAGACGTGAGAAAACCTCTTTCTTTCCAGAGACGCCCAAAATTGTGTGCAACGCCAAAGGCGTACTGGCTATCAGTAAACACATTCACTCTCTTTCCCTCAGCTAAAACACACGCTCTTGTCAATGCAATTAATTCTGCTGCTTGGGCAGAATTCTGACTCACTCTTGCAGCCTCAACAATCGTACTCAAAGTCGTGACTGCATTCGTGGCCGTCACGTCACCATTCTGGAGTTTAAAGCAGGACCCATCGACATATAACGTGCCGTCTGGGTCTGATAACGGAGTATCCTTTAAATCAATTCTACCTTTTGTCTCTTCTTCAGTTCTGAAACAACAATCATGGGGCTCTGAATCACTCGACTCCTGAGTAGTCGGCAACAGTGTTGCTGGATTCAATATGTTGCATCGCTTGATCTGAATATGACTTGCCAATAGTGTCAGCTCGTAGCCTGATAATCTAGCACTGGTGAGGTGCTGAGTTTTTGTTCGATTCATGAGTGTATCCACAGCATGGGAACCATAACTACTAGCATGTTGTTCATGACTAATCCGGCAGACTGTCGAATAGACACTGCGGCTGCTGCCGTGGCTCTCAAACAACTTGGCAATGCTCTGGCTACCGGATCTAACGTGGATGAAAAATATGCACAAGGCCGCTGTTTGTCGCCAAATTGTTGCGTTAATACGCTCAATGCACAACCTTCTCTTTCGTGGACATATAGAGTAAACGGCTTACTGTAGTCAGGAGTACCCAACACAGGAGCTGAACACAGTGCATTACGCAAGTCGGAGAAGCTCTGTTGACATTCATCAGACCATGGCAAAGGGCTTGGGACACCTTTTCCAGTCAGGGCTACCAATGGTTTCGCCATGAGAGAAAAATTTGGGATCCATTGCCTACAGTATGACGTAATACCCAAAAACGCACGCACTTCTCTCTGTGTGCTTGGTACAGTCATCTGTGAAATTGCTTTGATTCTCTCTGGGGTCAACCTTCTTCCCTCCTTTGACAAAAGATGACCTAAGTAGGTCACTTCTTGGCAACAATATTGTAGTTTAGAAGGTGACACCTTGTGATGTAGGTCTGACAAGTGACGCAATAAAGAAATTGTAGCTGCTTTGCAAGTTTTCTTGTCGTCAGCGGCTAATAAAAGATCGTCTACGTATTGGATCAGAGCAACACCATGAGGAAGTACAAGAGCATCTAATTGACTTTTTAATGCTTGGCTATAAATTGAAGGGCTTTCGCAATAACCTTGTGGAGCGCGTTTGAATCTGAAACTGCGTCCTCCTAAGGAGAAACCAAAAATGTCTCTACTTTCTTCTGCTATCGGAATGCTGAAAAATGCATTTTTTAAGTCGATCACCGTAAACCATGATGCCGATGCAGGAATCAACGTTAACAATGCGGTGATATCTGGTACCACTGGGAACTGTGGAATCACAATTTTATTTACCTCTCTGAGGTCAATCACAAATCTGTAGATTGGAGGTTTGGAAGGGTCAGTGCGTTTCAAAATCGGCAGGACAGGACTATTGCAGACGTTTCCTCTAGTTTCCTCAATCACGTCTTTCTGTATCAAGTCTTTCACAATCAGCAAGAGTGCTTGTTCACCTTCATTTGAAATCCGATACTGTGGGATTCGTGGAAATTTAACATTAGCTTTCAGACTTACCACGTAAGGGGGAATTTCCAAGAGGCCTACATCGTTTGGACCAGTCGCCCAAAGAGTATCAGGGAGAGAACGTAGCTCCGGTGGGAGCTTGTCCATCGACATGTACATCAGAGAGATTACTCTTTTTCCTAATGTGAGCTGTACTCCCGAAGGAGAACAGTACAGTGTCGCATGCAGGCGTTTCAACAGGTCTAAACCAAGGAGATTCTCATTACAACCAGTAGTTAGGATAAGGGGTGCTTCTAACTTGCATGGCCCAACAGAGATAGATAAAGGATTGGACACAGGATTGTGAACAGGGGCGCCTGAGAAACCTACTGAAGTGTTCGTTAAGCCGGACAAAGGTGCGCCAGGGAGTTTCGCATGCATGATTGAGCTTTTTGCCGCACCAGTATCCAACAGAAACGGTTCGACCACGCCTGAGGTAACTACTGTGACATAAGGTCCACTCTGATCAACTGGAACTGATACTACTCCCTCTCTCTGCCTGCGGCTGTCCTATTGCTCGCTTCTATGAATCTCTTCATTATGATCATAGTAATCTTCAACATGATACTGCGGAGATCTACCTGGCTGCGTAGGTTGTACATTTCGCTGGTCAAAATAATTCGATTGGCGATCAGCCTGTGGTGTCATTGTACCACGTCCTCTACCTCTAGGAGCTTGCATAAATCCAACATTACCTCTCTGTGCTGGGACACCACTAGTTTGTGAGTGTAGTACTGGACACTCATTCTTATAATGACCCTCCTTTTTACAATAGGCACACTGATTCCATGCTAACTGTTGTCGGGGTAAACTATAATTAAATCTCTGGGCCGTCCCTTGCTGGAATTGTGGCTGCTGTTGAAACTGGGGTCGCTGCTGTGAATCTGACTGATTTGAACGAGGCGGATATGCCTGTTGCAAAAGGACTTTGGTTTTTAAATCTTTCGTTTTCTTTTCTGACTTTTCCTTTTCTTCTTTCTCTCTATTCTCATAATACTGTGCAGTTGCAAGTATCTGTGCTGTCGTCGACACTGCCCATGCACTTTCAGAATCCTTTAACTTGTTACTAAGCTCAGGTAATAAATTAAACACGAACTTGTCAACAAACAACCTCTGACCTCCCTCGGTACTCATATCTTGCCCACTGTGGTCTACGAAAGTCTCTTCAAATCTAGTGAAGAAGTCAGAGACGCTTTCGTCCTTCTTTTGCTTGCATGCTGATAGTTTATCCCAATTTACTCGTAACGCTGGCATCAGCGTTTTCATCAGATTAATTATTCTGCCAGGTAAGTCAGCAATCAGAGGTTCGGGTTTAGCTCCGCCAACCTGCTGTGTGTCTGCCGCTATGATAGCTGGCCAATCACCTCCTAAGGCGACTGGGTGGTTCTCTTGCCGAATCTTAGCCCATATAGGCTGTGGTACTACATTACCAAATAGCATTTCAATGTCTGCCAAATTCATGATACACGCTTGGACTGTCTGCGTTAATTCTTTGTAATAACCAGCAGGATTCTTACGAGGATCTGGTAATGCTTGTTTTACTGCTAGTACTTCAGCCCGTTTCCAAGGAATGTGTATCCACACTCTCTGGAATTGTGCTGGAGCAGCTAAAATACCCTGAGCCGCATCAGCTTGAACTGCATCACGCCATATCGGTGGAACTTCCCTCATCGGATATTGACCTCGTCTTTTCCTAGTTATCGGTGTACCATCAGGGTCTCTTGTCGCCCGAAAAGGGGACTCATCCCTATAAGCTAAAATTAATTCTATCGCTCTCCCTACTTCTGAACCTATCACCATTCCTGCGGCGAATTTCTGCTGAATATTTATTAAATCAGAAGGGACGGAATCTAAGTCATCATCTTCCCATTCTTCACGCACAAGAGAACACATCACGTCAAAAACATAACGTTGAGTCGGTTCATTCCATTGCATAAATGTGTCTAACACTCTTCGTGCATCATACTTCGCAGCTTTCGACATCCACCTAAGAGCTGTCGAATCTAACGTGTCTCGTTCCTCGGGACCAAGAAGCTGGCTACGTCTCTGTATAGAGTCAGAAACGGGGGTCCCAATTAAAGACCTGTAGAGAGGAGTTAAGATATTAGTTACAGAGTCGGTTATCTTCCGACGAACGGAAAGCGGAGTCAGAATGACAGGGCTTGGGGACAGGGCAGCTGAAGCAGATGAAGTAGTAAGGGTAGGAGTAGTAGATAAAGCAGTTTGCGAAACGATAGGCAAAGGCGGAATAGGCGACCCAGGGAGAGGGGGCGCCGTAGGATCATTGATCACGGGAAAGACAGGAGCTGGATTCAAAGGAAGTGGAGCACCTATCCCATGCTGACCAGCAGCTGGCTGTACAACAGGTAGTAACTGTGGTGCTGTAATACCCTGTGCATACGGTGGAGGTGAACTCAACAGATAAGATAACAGAGGATCCTTTTCAGGGTCCTCTATCGGCTTAGCAGGACAAGATGGCAAGGCAGGGTAGCATTTATCAATCGCCAAATTGTGTTTTCTATTCTCTATCTCCATTGCTTTCTCGGTCTCGTTGACATGTAGCTGCCTAGCAGACTCCATCAAGGTCAACCCTTTCTCTTTCTGTTCTTTCTTCGTTTTCCTAATTTCTCTCTGTTTGGCTTCTTTGCGCCATACGCAAAAAGAATCAAACATTGCCGGCCGGGCTTTTCTCTTAAACAACTTCGTTTCTAAATTATCTAGAATTTCTGTTTCGAAACTACCATGCGGTGGCCAACTAAGGACACCATCTTTCTTGGTATAACGGACCCATACTTCATTATACGTAATAGGACCCACACCATGTTTACAATAGAGCTCATATGTAGGAGTCCCAATCGGAGGAACCAAACACGAGTCCTCCAACCGTGAATCCCCGTTGCAACGTAACCAGGACAAAAAACAATTGTTACCCTTAGTCATGACTACAAGGACAAATTCCAACCAAAATGCGCAGAGAACTTTAGGCCTACCAAAATGAACCAATACCAAATACAAAGATTATCTTACCAAGAGCAACCAATGATAATCTACAAATCCAAAACAAACGTATCCAAATAACCAAACTGAGCACAACCCACTTAATACTTAACTGAAATGTGGAAGACGTCACCAAGGAGAACCTGTCTTCGTCTCGCCGTACTAAGGTCTGCACCTCGGGTCCAAGACAGGGCGACAGTCAAGGCAGCGGTCCTCTGTAGCCGTCTGGGAACGGGAATCCTCGTGGAAGAGATCGTCGGGCCACTTTTACGACATGCAGGGATCGATGAAGCGGGGTACCTCCCTCCGGAATCTTCACACGAAACTTCTCGAACTTTTCAGGCTTTGGACCGGTACCGGATGACGTCGCCCCACGTTGGGCGCCAATTTGAGGTTCTGGACTTTTAAGAGTCCAGAGGTGTCAGGGAAACAACACCCGAAGACCCCTGAGTTCCTCCTGTCTCGGTGCACAAATAACAGAGACACGGGCTTCTCGATGGCGGCGTCAAAGACCAAGGTTTATTTACTGCAGGGATACAGAAATCATAGGAACCACACAGAGGCAGAATCTACGAGCCTGTTCAAATTGCATTAAGTGGGTTGCTTCTTAAATACAAGAAAAATGTCTTGGGGCAACATTACAAGAATATTTCTCATGCCTAACCCGGTATCCCAAACAGACAATAAATAAATATCAAACAATGATTAGTTGTGGGTTTTCGGTATTCAATCAGGTCCTCTCGACAGTTTTTCATTCTCTACTTGATCCTCCCCATCATAAAAATCGTAACCTCCCCATTGTAAAAGCCCAGAAGGAAAGGAGCAGAGCCAGGTGCAAAGGATTGAAATGTAGGATAAGAGGTGTTTATGGATCATAAACGGGCAGGGCAATCGTCTTCGGCCTTTCAGTCAGGACAACGGACACGAGAACGAGTATAGCAGGACTGGCCTCAGGCAAGGGAGGCAGCTTGATTCTGCCTAGTCATGTAGCGTCAGCCTTTCTCGGGGCTCGAGCTTACGTGTCCTTAACAAGGTGACTCTGCCGGGGTCATCGTCCGTTCATTGACTATGTGAGGGCAAGAAACAAGATGGATGCCGTAACTAAAATGGATGCCGTGACTTTTAGAGAGAATGCCCTAGTTTCCAGTGAATTCGTGCTAGTTGCGCAGCGAAAACACTGTCACGTATACAATGGATCGTTTGCGGTTCATTGGTACCAAAATCGTGTCAGTACTATGATACCGAATTTACGGGTTCGGATCGCTACAGAACCTCAGAAGGAGGACGCTATATTAATGTATGGATAGGAATTGAAGTGCAAAGCTCAAAATAGGAGGCAAAGTAATAGTGTAATAGCCTATAATTAATAGTAGATGTACTAAGGCATAGGTAGGGGTATCTATATTAAAGTATAATTTAGAGAATAGGTACTTGGGTATACACATGCATAAGAGGTATATGCAGGCATTAAGGTATAGGTATAAGAAGGAGAAGACATACGTGCCCGTAGGCATGGGTAATTGGTTTAGGAAGCCTGTATATGGTATAGGTAACCATAGAGATGCTGCAATATACGTTGGTGTAGAGGTACTAGTATTGCTATGAGGTAAGTGGTACTGGAGCAAAGGTAGCAGTACAGAGAAAAGGGGTATTCTTAGGACTCTAAATACTAGGGTTTTACGAGGGGTAGTAGTGAGGGTGGTAGAGGGAAGTTTATTAGCATTTAATTAGGACTTCATGCGCCATGATACAGAGGTGTAAATGTACTATGCTTAGGTGGGGCAGATGGAGTAGGATATACGTAGGTGTAGAGGTATTAGGGTATAATTAGGTGCAGAGGTATGGGGTTACTAGGAAGGGCAGACATAGTAGGGTACAGACACGGACACAAGTACACACACATAGACATGGAGTAAGAAAGCAAGCATAGAAGTATAAATAGTGCTGCTGTGAAAAAGGTAGGGATAGACGCACTATGAGGTAGAAAGGAGTACTAGGGAATAGGCAGGGTCTGAGGTACCAGTAGGATATGTACTAGGTACAGCTCAGCCAGATATATCCAGATATAAGTAACTGTGTATGTGCTAAGGTATAAATAGGTTAAAAAGTGCAAGTGAATAAGGTAGGGCAGAAGTAGTAGGGTACAGCCAAGCATAGAGGCACAACAATATAGACACAGTTAAAGAAAGCAGTAGGTATGGAAAGTGTTGTAATGGTAAAGGTAAGAGTGCCTAGGGTATGGGAAGATGTACTAGGTAATATGCAGTGCCAGAAATACTAGTTTATAGGTAGGCATAAGGGAAGTGTATAGCTAGAGCTAGAGGTAAGGGACAGGTAGAGGAAGAGGTTGTAGGGTGTAGGTAGGAGGCTAGAATAGTGAGATAAGGGTGATGGTATTTGATAGAGGTAGAGTTAGTAGGGTACAGTCAAATGTAAGGGTATGGTGACGTAGAGACACATATGTATTTGTAGAGATACATGTACTAGGGAATAGGTGGAGGTAGCGGTACACAGGTGTAGGTAGAGGTACTAAGGAAAAGGATCGATAAAGATATTAAGGAATTGGAGCAGTAGAGAACCAAAGGTCTAGATGGGATAAAGGTTCTAAAGTACAGGTAGGGGTAGTGGTACTAAGGTGCTAAGGTACAGGTAGATGTAGGAGTAGGTGTACTAAGGTTACAGGTAGGTGTAAGAGTAGTGGTACTAAGGTATAGGTGGGGGTAGTGGTACTAAGTTACATGTTGGGGTAGAGTTACAAGGATTTAGCATGATAATATTTAGGCAGAGGAGAGGAATAAACAAATTAAATGAATAAAGAAAAGAAGACAATTGACAGGGAGGGGTAAGAGGCAGGGTAGATAGGAAGGTGGCAAAAGGGGATCTTTGTGATTCAGGGAAAAAACTAGACTGTGGGGATTTTTGATGTGAAGGACATTTACAGGACAGGTTTTACTTATGGGAAGCCCATCCATTTGAGAGACATGAAAGAAGCAAGTTCATAAAATATACTCTAAATACCCTCGTTTCAGGGTGTTGTACCAGTAAGAGTAAAGATTGCTCTGTATAGCTGAGGAAATATGAATTTTATGATCAGTTATGTCCCCTATCTTAGACCCCAACGGCTCCATGTGCATGCTACAAGTACATGTATGTTCCCTCCAGTTCCAGTTATGAAGACGCAAATACATGTGCGTCCACCGTCAACATGTCCTCTTTCAGATCCGCCATGAATGGGTCGGATATTCCATTCCTAAGTATGAAAGGCCACCGACTTTATGTGGTTCACTTTCCACGTTACAGTTCAGGCGAGTAGGCCCTGAATTCTGCCATCAAGCCTTTTCCTGCCTTCTGCCTCTGAAAGCTCCAGTCTGAGCCCGCATCTGTATCCATGAACTTTGTCCTACTCCCTGCGCGGCTAACGGTGCCTGATCCGGCCTGTTGCCTGCCAAAAACTGTATTTCACCTTCAAGATTATCTGCTCCACTCCTCATCCGATGCATTCCTGTCTAGTAGTTTAGGTAAACATTCTTCCAGCTACCGAGCAAAGGGCCAGGCCTCACTGTCCTCATGCAAGTAATTCCTAGCCCCTGTTACCATGGAAGATTCCTGCCCCCTCGCATCTCATGTAGACACTTAGACGCTTGTACACGCACTAACAGTCAGTATAGAATAGATTCCGTCCGAGAGACCTTTCCTTTTGGATAATACAGTTCTTTAAACATAAGATATTAGATATGATTTGGGATTAGGTTGACATGACCCCCCAGACTTCTGTCTCCACATGTAGAGCTAAATGTCAAGTCCCCTTCACCCTCTAGTTGCACGTCAATCACACGTCATGCGGCTGCGCACGCATCTCTGCCAAGTATTTCTGCTGACACTGCAGGATTCTCTTATGGATCTACCCACTTGTGACATCATGTTTAATGACGTTTCTAGTCTACGCCTATGTTTACGCCTTTTTTCATTACGTATGTGTATTATTATCTGTATTATCAGCTGTTACGCCTCCTGCATCTGTCTTAATGTAATGCTTTTCATATAAATATCTTTACTTGTCAATAATATATTGCCTTCCCTTCCTGAACCCTCGTGGTGATGGAATTTGATGCCTATGGTTCGAACCATAATTCCTTGTAAGGAATAAAGCCTTTCAGAACCTCTAATACCACGGATTCTGCCTCTTATTTTTACTGAGTTATTCTTACTAGACTTTACCGCATAAAAATAGTACAGGTAATTAAATATTTACCACATAAATTGGCGCCCGAACAGGGACACTTTCTCATCTCACGCGCCGGAGGTGCGTTGCAGGCCCGGTCTCCTGCCACAGCTGGACGGACAACTACGCGTACCCGCAGGATTTCCTGTATCTCCCTCCAGCCAAGCGGGGGTGACTGAGGCTGCGATCAACACCCAGACGAGGCGGTGAGAAGTGCGAAGTATCCCGACCAGAGCCTAGCTGAGAGAGCAAGATCCGAGGTATACAGAGGCCCACCAGGTTCCGAAGTTCCGAGTCGAGTCGAGTCCAGTCCGGTCCAGTTCAGTTCAGTTCCGAGGCCTTCCGTTCCGTGCTACCCGGTGAGTACCGTTGCCGGGGAGGCATTTAGACGTGCACATAGTTTGTGCCGGTCAAGACGGGTTTGGGTACACAAATCCGGTCTGCACTGTTTCAGCAGTGTATCTGTACTGTTTAGCAGTATATCTAGTATGTCTTGCATATAATTCAGTATTATCTAGTGTTAGTATTATGTCAGTAACTAGTTTTCTATTAGTTATCATCGTTCGTTAACTGTTAAATGTTAAATGTTTTAGTACGATCTACATATTGTGGTGTGAATGATTGTTCATTATTGTGTTTATTGTATTAAGTGTGTTCAAGATTAAGTAACAAGGTCTAAAAATGCCGCTCTTTTCAAAAAGCCAACACTCCGATCCTGGACCCCTACCTGACATATTGACAGAATTACTCACGAATAAATGGAGAGGTTCAGGTACTGATTTAATTAAAGAAATTCTAGAATTTCGAAACCAGTATATAGTTTTCGTATGCCCAGAACATGTTCCAGTTCCCACTATGGGAAGAAAAATGTATCACATAGATAGACAGAATCCGTTACGCGAAGTGCACCCAATAAAAGGTGACGACAATAATTTTAAACGCGTGTTTGTGTACACGCCCATAACTAAAATTGAATTATTAGAAATGAAGAAAGTAGTACCCAGCCATGACAAGGATCCAGCAGGTTTCCACCGTGAAATAAAAGACATGTTACTCATGGGAGAGTATACCTACCCCGACATTATGAAAATATTAAAAGTATTAATGCCTGCCGGTATTTACGAGAAACTCAAAGAAAAGAAATGGGAGGTGGGAGACCAAAAGATAGATTGGACAGCATTAGAAAACGAAGAAAAGGCCCGAGCTGCAGGATCAGGGCTTGGGGAAAAGACTACAGCACTACCAGGATTACTAGTGCAGGTACTGCCACGTTTATTAACTATGAAAAAGGAGGACTGGGGTGCAATCTCAGCCTGTAAACAAAAGCAAGATGAAGACACTAGTGATTTCTATTCCCGATTTGAAAAATGTTTTGGTATTAATAGTGGCATAAAAGCAAGTAGCGAGTCATATCCACATCTGTTTGTGACAAAATTAGTTGAAAATTCCCTACCCCAAGTTAAGAATAGAGTATTGAAATTCGAGAGTACCTGGCAAGGTAACACCCCGTCACAGATGTTACAGATGTTACAATATCACCACAATAGAATTAGAGAAGAACAAGAACATGAACAAAGACGTATGAAAGACACGAAAATGAAAATGCTTGTTGCCCAGTCAGTTCCAGCTGACAGTCATAGAAAGGGTACGACACAGTCCAATGATTCAGTAGGTCCTGTAAAAGGGACATGCAACTATTGTAAACAGCCAGGTCATTATATACACGATTGTGCAGTTCTGAAACATAATATCTCCACGGGTAAAACCCAGGAGAGACCACGTCCACCTAGACAGGATCAGAACCAACAACAAATCCCTCAGCATACACAATCTAGGCCAGCTCCGCAACAGGCAGCTCCACAACAGACCGTAGCAACACCACAAGCGCAGCCTATTGCTGCAACACAAGCAACGACACAACAGATGTATCAGTATGCACAAGCAGATTATCCCGATTATCAGCGATACACATGAAATAGCCTAGAGAGGGAAGGTGGCTTACCCCTTATTGAGGTTCCTGTGGATCAAGAGGGACCTTATGTACATAGTGAAGTATTAGGGAAAGACAGAAAGTTTTTACTCGATACAGGGGCAAGCAGAACAACTATAAGTCGCAGCGAAGTTCCAGGGGCACCCCTCTCAGGCTCACAGAATATTTCCCTTGGATTCTCAGGAAAGCCTATCATTAATGCAGTATCGCAACCCCTTCCACTTACGGTTGGTCCATTGACACGAACTACAGATTTATTGCTTACTAAATCATGTCCAGAAAACTTGTTAGGTATAAAAACATTGAAAGCTCTAGGAGCTATAATATGTTGTTCTCCGGAAGGAGTACGATTATTTTTACGTGACTTCAAAGGTCACTACGTGTCCAGAGACATGGATCACCGGCTGCAGAATTTACCTACACATCTATGGGCACAAGGCCCTACTGATGTTGGTTGCATGAACATTACACCATATCGAGTCACACTAAAAACAGGAGTGGTACTACCACGAATGCGACAATACAAGTTACCACCAGATGCTGTTGTGGCTTTGCTGCAAATCATTGACGAGCTCATTGCACAAGGAGTGGTTGTGGAAACCGACTCCAATGTATGTAATTCCCCGATAATTCCGATTCTTAAAAGAACGGATCCAAAAGCACCACCAGTATATCGATTAGTTATTGATCTGCGCGAATTAAATAAATGTATTGTACCACAATACCCTGTGGTCCCAGATATCTCTTCATTATTAACAGCTATTGATTCAGAAGCAACGTTCTTTACTGTAATTGATCTCAAGAATGCCTTCTTTAGCGTCCCAATAGATCCGGAAAGTCAATATTTGTTCGGATTCAGTTTAAATGGACGAAGTTTTAAATTCACACGCGCACCTCAAGGATTCACAGAAAGCCCCAGCATCTATAGCCAAGCACTGAAACGAGAACTTGACAGTATCCACATGCCAGTTAACACTGCCCTGCTTCAATATGTCGATGATCTATTGATCACCGCCCGAAACAAACGTGAATGTGAAGAAGCGTCACTGACGGTTTTACAATTTCTGGCCGACAAGGGGCACAAGGTGTCCCCTTCTAAGCTGCAATTCTGTGTCCAGCAAGTTGTTTACCTTGGGCACTTGCTGTCCAAGGAGGGAAGACAGCTTACACCTGACCGCATCCAGTTAATTGCTAACATGCCACCACCCAAGACACAAAAGGAGGTGCGGGCTTTTATAGGCCTCACTTCATACTGTAGGCAGTGGATCCCTCAATATGCATTTCTAGCAAAACCACTAATTCAGTTGACAACACAGGAGGCAGCCATATCGACTGTCCTCCCTTGGACTCAAGAACATACGCAAACCTTTGAAAGCTTAAAGAAAGCCTTATGCCAAGCACCTGTTTTAGCAACACCATGTTACAGTAAACATTTTACACTCTTTGTTACAGAACGCGAAGGTACTACCTTGTCAGTACTCACTCAGGAACAAGCAGGATCATACAAACCATGTGCTTATTTTTCTAGTACATTAGATCCCGTAGCTCAGGCTCTTCCTGCGTGCCTGAAATCGGTGGCAGCAACAGCTTTAGCAATCAGACAAAGCGATGCTATAGTATTAGGACATCAATTGACAGTACAAGTACCACACGCAGTAGAGGTTCTCTTGAACCGAACGCAAACACAACACTTGACTATAGCAAGACTCACCGGTTATGAATTAACATTGTTCCAGCCACACATAGAAATCAGACGTTGTAATACATTAAATCCTGCCACACTTTTGCCAGTAAACGGAACAGATCCATTAGCACATGATTGTATTGAAGTCATTACTATCACGACGAAACCCAGACAAGACTTGACAGATATCCCTTTATCAGATCCGGACCTGACATTGTATGTAGATGGTTCATGTATGAGAACAAGTACAGGAGAGTTAGTGGCCGCTTACGCAGTCACAACAGAAACTGAAGTGATCGAAACAAATTGTATCAACACTTTGTCAGCTCAAGCAGCAGAGCTCATCGCTCTGACACAAGCCTGTATTCAAGCCAAAAATAAGAAAGTCAACATATACACAGATTCACGTTATGCATTCGGAGTCGTCCATGATTTCGGCGTACTGTGGCGAGAGAGAGGTTATTTAACTTCTCACGGTACCCACATCCAACACGGACCCCTCATTCAAGCTCTATTAGACGCGATTCATCTACCTACTGCAATATCGATTATGAAATGCAAGGCCCATACGAAAGTTACCGATATCATTTCCCAGGGTAACGACCTAGCTGACAGAACAGCTAAACAGACTGCTCAGAATCAGACTCATACAACTGACATGACAAAGACAATAGTTCCGACACCAACACATTGCATGATAGTTAAGGATCCCGCCCTTGATGTAATTGACATACAGACACATGCTACACCAGAAGAAATAAAGAAATGGACTGAATTAGGAGGGATCCAAACGGATCAAGGATGGATGACGAAGGGAAAATCTATATGGTTTCTTCCCGACTCCATGGTTCAAGTCATCATTAACACAATACATAGTCCAGCACACCTAGGAGAAAAAGCTATGCTAGATAGCATTCAACACATTTGGTTCAACAAACACTTGCGAGCAGCAGCCAAACAGAAAGTACGTACCTGTATGATATGTTGTCAGTTTAATCCAGGTAAAAGCATTCCCGTAGAGCAGGGTGGATTTCAACCTCCCGATCACCCTTTTGAAGTCCTCCAGATGGATTATATCCAGATGGAACGATGTCGAGGATTCAAATATGTTCTCGTAGTTGTCTGCGCTCTTTCCCGTTGGACAGAAGCCTACCCGGTTTCAGATTACACTGCCCCGACTACTGCCAAACAGCTAGTTCGAGAATTCTTCCCACGGTACGGTTTGCCCCGTGTCGTGTACTCAGATAACGGCCAGCCATTCTCATCCGAACTAATGAAACACGTTTCACTTCTGTTAGGTTACCAATGGAAATTCCACTGTGTCCGACATCCCGAGGCAGCAGGTCTCGTGGAACGTCATAATCAAACTCTGAAAATTAGATTGTCCAAAGTATGTAGAGAAAAAGGTGTCGATTGGATAGTAGCCTTACCAGTTGCGCTCTTTTACATGAGAATGGTAGCACATTCTCGAACAGGGCTATCCCCGTATGAGGTGATCTTCGGTAGACCACCAAATATGTGGGGGACGCCTATACCTCGTAAAATAACTGATGTTGACTGTAATATGCTGACAGATTACCTGGCTTCCTTGATGTCTGCAGCTTTTCCCGATAACACTGAGGTGAAGCCCCATGACGTGGTTCCAGGTGACTTGGTTCTTGTGAGGAATTTCGACCGGAAGACCCAGCTGGAGCCCAGGTGGCAGTCGCCCAAGCTCGTCTTGCTGACCACAAGGACAGCCGTGAAGATTGAGGGACGTAAAGGGTGGTTGCACTCGAGCCACATAAAGAAATTTTATGGACTACCGTCCGATGTGAACACTCAGCCCTACATTCCCTCACAGACAGACTCAAAGCTCCACTTGGTTGAAAAGACGGAGAATGAACTCTATAAACTGAAACTAAGGTCTAGCAAGTCAGACAATTTGATTGTTTAAGTCCTCTCCAAGGTGAATCGGTTGAATTTGTCTCTGACATGTAACAGCTTAAAAAACATGCGTACTGTAAATCGCTTCGTAGTCACTGCATAGTGACATTATTAATTATGTTTTTCCTAAGTCTTCTGATAATTGCTGTTAGTATATTGCTACACATGTATTACCCTATTTCTAAGCGTGCTTACAATGCTACTGCTGAACATTCTTTTAGCGAACTACCTCCGCATGAGTTGTCTTATAGATTTGCGCTGCGTAACAACACTTTTATTAGTATGTTACATCATTCCCATCAGACCAACAATGCTACCAATTGTTGGATATGTGGCCGACTCCCTCCCTATCAGAACTATAAGGGAGTTTTGCCTCTCTTTCCGTATCCGTTCACACACAATGGCTCCTGTGGAGCATGGTTTAGTTTGATTAATTCCCTAGATTCAAATTCAGTAGTTTATCAAGACAACTGGGTATGGGGAAACCTGAACCTAGTTTTGCTTAAAGTCTGCTACCCTAACAAGGAGGGACTTCCCAAAAGAACAGGAACTGATCTAGAAAATGAAGTATATGGATTAGGTAATTTTACACTTAACCTCATGATTCTGAATGTTGAATCCGAAGCTACACCAATCTTGCCCGCTATGTCAGTATTTCCAGTTAAAGGTGAATTATGTGTAAGAAAGAATGGTTCCATACATATGGGCCATAGTAAATGCACCACTGTAATAAAATTCAGTGATCAAGGCAAGTCTACATTCAGAGCTTCTCGTCATTCCTACTTCATATGTGGCCAGACTGCATATATACGTTTACCTCTAGATTGGGATGGTACCTGTTACATAGCATTCCTTCTGCCACCTGTTTTCCTAGCCCCTCCTGACTATCACAGAAATACTCATTTAGTACACAATAGACAGCAGAGAGATCTCCCGATTGTCGATTACACTGAAACGGCATGGGAGCAATACACAGATTTCAATAAAGGTTTCTTTCCCTATATAGGTACAGTCACTAATAGTAAGCTGATACGTAGATTAACTAGAACCCTTGAAGCAGTAGTGAATGAGACTACTTCCGCCTTAGGCAATTTAACAGAGGAGCAGTCCGCGATGCGGATTGTTGTTCTTCAAAATCGTCTTGTCCTTGACGTCATCCTGGCCGATAGGGGCGGAGCTTGTAGGGTCATCGGATCAAGTTGCTGTGTTTTCATACCAGAAAACTCGCCGTCAGTATATAAAGCCATAACTCGCCTTCATAAGATTATAAGCCAGATGCACCAGAGTCCAGGCACCTGGACTTGGTCCGGTTGGTTCTGGAGCGTGTTGTCAGCCTGGGGATGGAGGATTCTATCCTTCCTAGGTATTGGCTTTCTCATACTATTCAGTTGCTGTTTATGTCTACAATGTGGGCCAGCGATTTGTGGTTTGTGTGCCACATCGTGTATTCCGCATCCAAGTTTTCGTTCAAGATCCCGGAAGAAGAAAGAAGAACAAATGATGCTATATGAACAGATTGATGGATTGATGAAGATCGATATTTCATGAAGGGTCCGTAGGGGACAAGGAGGGAATGAGGAAATATGAATTTTATGATCAGTTATGTCCCCTATCTTAGACCCCAACGGCTCCATGTGCATGCTACAAGTACATGTATGTTCCCTCCAGTTCCAGTTATGAAGACGCAAATACATGTGCGTCCACCGTCAACATGTCCTCTTTCAGATCCGCCATGAATGGGTCAGATATTCCATTCCTAAGTATGAAAGGCCACCGACTTTATGTGGTTCACTTTCCACGTTACAGTTCAGGCGAGTAGGCCCTGAATTCTGCCATCAAGCCTTTTCCTGCCTTCTGCCTCTGAAAGCTCCAGTCTGAGCCCGCATCTGTATCCATGAACTTTGTCCTACTCCCTGCGCGGCTAACGGTGCCTGATCCGGCCTGTTGCCTGCCAAAAACTGTATTTCACCTTCAAGATTATCTGCTCCGCTCCTCATCCGATGCATTCCTGTCTAGTAGTTTAGGTAAACATTCTTCCAGCTACCGAGCAAAGGGCCAGGCCTCACTGTCCTCATGCAAGTAATTCCTAGCCCCTGTTACCATGGAAGATTCCTGCCCCCTCGCATCTCATGTAGACACTTAGACGCTTGTACACGCACTAACAGTCAGTATAGAATAGATTCCGTCCGAGAGACCTTTCCTTTTGGATAATACAGTTCTTTAAACATAAGATATTAGATATGATTTGGGATTAGGTTGACATGACCCCCCAGACTTCTGTCTCCACATGTAGAGCTAAATGTCAAGTCCCCTTCACCCTCTAGTTGCACGTCAATCACACGTCATGCGGCTGCGCACGCATCTCTGCCAAGTATTTCTGCTGACACTGCAGGATTCTCTTATGGATCTACCCACTTGTGACATCATGTTTAATGACGTTTCTAGTCTACGCCTATGTTTACGCCTTTTTTCATTACGTATGTGTATTATTATCTGTATTATCAGCTGTTACGCCTCCTGCATCTGTCTTAATGTAATGCTTTTCATATAAATATCTTTACTTGTCAATAATGTATTGCCTTCCCTTCCTGAACCCTCGTGGTGATGGAATTTGATGCCTATGGTTCGAACCATAATTCCTTGTAAGGAATAAAGCCTTTCAGAACCTCTAATACCACGGATTCTGCCTCTTATTTTTACTGAGTTATTCTTACTAGACTTTACCGCATAAAAATAGTACAGGTAATTAAATATTTACCACATAGCTATCATTCCCATGGGCCATATTGTTGGGTTTTCAGATGAATGCCATAGGCTGAAAATTGAACTATTTAATTTAAAGATTCAGTAGAAAGGCATACGTCTATATTCTCCAAGCAACAGGCCACACACCATTTACTGTGTGAAGTATTTATAGGCCAGTAGCACTACAAAAAATAGCATATAGCTTATGTTATAGAGTCACATAGAACCTACATAGGGTAAATAAATGGGTATATAGTTAAAGATTTGAATAAATGATAAAATATCAAATAAAATAGTCCTTGTTTACAGGTATGTGATAGAAATATTAAGTCTCATGCACATAAAACTTTGCTGCCAGCGCAACTGACTGCAAATGCAAAGTCCACATTTGCAATTGAGAAATGTGATTTGCAATACATAATTTTCATTACCAACCGCAAACACTTCAATCCCTTGCCACTCACAAAGAAAAGGAAGTGTTTCTCTCTGAACAACAACGTCAAAGTTTTACACACAAATGTTTGAGACCTTTTTTGCGTTCAGAAGGCATGAATTAGTTAAAGCCTGCCGTGACCAGGCAGTAACCATTCGCAGAGTGAAGGCTGTCAGTATCTGCTAGCATGTGGCATGGGGACACAGCGTGGAATAGATGTGGTTCAATGGAACAGTCCATGTGCTCTTTGGATTTTCCTGCACTGTGAGGGAGTTGAGAAGCCCTCACTCTGTGTTGGGATCTCCTGTACATTCCTACTTGGAATCTCCCCTTGGTCATGTTCCCTGCGTGGAACACAGAATGTGGGGAGTCTGGCAGTTGCTGGCTGGGAGCTGCCAAGACAGGACACAATTAACGGAGTACTTACAGATCTGGAGGTGTACTTCTTTTCATTGGCGACGAGTGTCCTGTCTTCGGCCTCCACTTCTTCGTGTGTGTCTTCTTCCTTCCAGCCGACGTTTGGTGCCCGGTGTGGTGTTTTCCTGCTCCACAGCGTTTCCTTCCAGTTTCACCATCCTTGGGGACTCCTGCCTTGGTCCCGCTGCAATCCTGTTTATCCTGATGTAATTTGGGCTATTCCTAGCCATTAAAAGGTACTTTTGCCGGACTTTAAGGGCGCGTCGCGCTAACCAAGCAATTTGTCGTTGCTCCTCGCGCTCCTGTGACGTAGTTCTAGCACCGACGTGTTGCGTGTCTCTGCCTGACGTTCTCCATGTGACGTCCCTACATTGCGTGTGGCTATTTTGTGCAAATCTTCATCAATTGCGCATAACCTTTGCAGCGACAATGTTGCTTCCACGCTGACGCGAACAGCTGTTCTTTCCGATTTCAAGTCCCTTTCGTCAGTGCTCCTTCTGGTATTCATTGTGTGCGTGCAGCACTCCAACTCAGCAATCTGTGTATTGCTCTCACCGCTGATGCACACAGCTTTCTGGCATTCATTGTATGCGTGCAGCGCTCCAGCTCAGCAATCAGTGTATTGCTCTCACCGCTGATGCGCACAGCTTTCTGGCATTTATTGTATGTGTGCAGCGCTCCAGTTCAGCAATCAGTGTATTGCTCTCACCGCTGATGTGCACAGCTTCCTAGCATTAATTGTATGCGTGCACTTATGGAATAATCGCTGATGTACACACCATACTTTCTCATCATTGTTAGCTGCTAAAATTTGTGATACATTCACATTGTATTTTTTTAAAGAGTAATATTTTATTCTTGCAATATTTATAATTGTGTGGGCAGCAACCCACCCACGCACAGTCTAGGCATGGATCACGTAGTAGCTCCGCCACCCTTCTTACAATCTCCTGGTTCTCCTCCCATGTTATTGCAACTGTGGAAGGATACATTTGAAAGTTATTCGGAAGACATCGATGGTGACACGTTCACTACTAAAAAGAAGAAGGCACTTCTTATGTATAATCTGGGTGCAGAGGGTAGAAGCATTGTGAAAACTCTAACCCTTGAGGTCGTCAGCACTCGTGTGAGTAGTGGTGATGATGGTGATTCCTTACTCATTGATGACTATGCATCTTTGATTAAAACTTTAGACAAAAGGTTCAACCCTAAGAAGAATGTAGTACTTGAGCACCACAAGTTTCTGCAAAGTGCCCAGATTTCTGGTGAATCTATCGATGATTTTGTTTCTATGCTCAGAACCCTACCTGTCACATGCAATTACAGGGAATTTAGGGAAGAAATCATACGTGATCAACTAATCGAACGCACTTGCAACAAGAAAATTCAAGAGAAACTTTTGTCTTCTGACGACCCTGATCTCGAGACAGCCATCTCGCTTGTGAAGGAAATGAGCAATCCTTCTCAACCCACCGAAGTTAAACTACTGTCATCAAAGCATAATGTTAAGCCCAACAAAGTTCCCAGTGAGAACACAACGCGGAATTCATCTTCTTTACCCTGAACCAAGATCAAATCTGAGAAAGTACAACTCTTTTGTTTTCGCTGTGGGAGCAAAAACCATTTAGGCAACGCTAAGTACTGTTATGCTTTGAACCAGACTTGTATTAAATGCGGAAAAAAAGGTAACTGGGCTCGTTTTTGCAAAGCCAACAAGAAAACACCCAAGTAGTCAAGTACATTGAAGAAGACTTTGTTGACGCTGGTGAAGAGAATGATAATATGTTATTAATGCTGTCTTCGTCATCTGCACAATCTGAGGGTGTTGTTGAAATTGCATCCATGGGTGGTTTACGTAAAAGAAAATCCCCCGCATGTACTATCTGTGTGAATGGGAAGAATGTCAATTTCTTGGCTGATTCCGGTTCTCCGTTTACTCTTATCAATATCAAGGATTTTGGGGCTTTAGAAGACATTCAGTTGCACCAGTCAGACATTAAAATCTTTGCCTATGGGGGTAAAAGAGTGGACATTCTGGGCAAATTCAAGGCAAATTTGGAATTCTGTGGGGGTCTAGCCACTGGACCTCTATTCATTGCAAGGATGTTGCAAATTTGTTGGGGTGGAAAGGGCAGGGGGAACTCGGGATCATCCTTGATCCTAATCATCCTGACATGGTTTTGTCTAGACGTGAAGCTTGCAAATTTTATACTCCCCTTTCATCTTCTAATTCTTCTGATAGTGTGGTAGTGAAACACTTATCAGGTGATGAGTGGATCCAAAGGTATCCTGAGGTTTTTAGTGACAAGCTTGGGAAGCTGAAAGGCTTCCAACACCGCATCATTCTGAAAAGTGGCGCTAAGGCTATTGCACATAAGGTGCACAAGGTACCTTTGAGTTTGCGTGTGGAATTGAAGGAAGAGTTTGAATGCTTATGCCGTATGGATGTGATCGAAGCTATTGAAGGATCTGAATGGTTGGCCCCCATAGTTCTTGCACGCAAGGCTGATAAGTCCCTTAGGATGTGTGTCAACTTGCGCAATCTGAATACCAACATTTGGATCGACCGTAAACCATTGCCCAACATTAATGAAATGCTGGCAAAGCTTGACGGAGCTAAGTATTTTTCGTCATTTGACATTTCTTCAGCTTATCACCAAGTTGAGTTAAGCAAGGAGTCCAGACATCTTACCTCTTTCGTAACACCGGAAGGAGCTTTCCATTACAAACGTATGCTTTTTGGTCTGGCATAGGCTTCCGCTGTGTTTCAACGCCTCATGGGGAATTTCTTCAAAATACAGTGGGAGTCGTGTTTTTCCAGGAGGATATTCTGGTCTATGCACGAACTGAGGTTGAGCATGACAGCAGAGTACTTGATACTGTAAAAACTTCATGGGCTAACCCTAAGGAAGGACAAGTTTACATTTTTTCGGGGGGGTGTCAATTATTTGGGTCACCACATTCCCTGCAAAGGGATTGAAACCAAAATTAAAATTTTAGATTCCATTCAAAATGCATCTTCACCTACCAATAAGGATCAATTGCGCTCCATTTTAGGACTTGTTGAGTACTATGCCAAATTTGTAGGGAATTTTGCAGATAAACCCTCTTGTTTGCGTGAGTTGCTTCAGAAGAATGCTAAATTTGTGTGGTGCAAAAAATGTGTTAATCAATTCAATATCCTAAAAAGGGAAATTGTGCAAGCTCGCCCTTTGAAATTGTTCAACATCAATGACAAGTGTATTGTTTCCTCTGATGCCAGCAATATTAGTTTGGGCGCTGCTCTAATGCAAAGAAGGTGTGACGGTCATGAGGAGATCATTGCGTTTGCTTCTAGGAAACTTTGTGGTGCTGAGAGTCCTTACTCCACCATTGAGAAAGAGACATTAGCTCTATGGTGGGGTGTCCAGTACTTTTGGAATTTCCTGTGGGGAAACAAATTCATCCTCAGGACCGATCACAATCCTTTGGTTGATTTTTTAACCACCAAAGGTGGTGGTCGCGCCTCTCCACGAATTGCCAAATGGCAATATAGATTACAGGAATTCAATTATCGTTTAGAATATGTGCCTGGTGTCAAAAACAACATTGCTGATTGTCTTTCCCGTTTACCTCTTGCCAAAGACATCAGCGTATCTGCCGAGAATGAGCTTGATGTTGTATGTGCTGTTGGTGCTGTTGTTGACGTGGTGAAGGGTGCACTTTCTGAGCAGGAATGGTTGCTGGCCCTATCTGAGGACAAAGATATCAAAATGGTTGTGGACTTTTTGGTTCAGGGGTGGCCTGTAAAGAAGGATTTATCTTCTGCGTTAATTACCTTCAAAAGAGTTTGTGATGAGTTATCTTTGGTAGATGGAATTTTGTGTAGAGGTGGTCTTTTGGTTGTTCCCACATGTATGCAGAAAAAAGTTTTAGATCTTGCCCACGAAGGTCGCCAGGGTATTTGTGCCATGAAACGCAGAATCCGTAGGACTTTTGGTGGCCTGAGGTGGATAGGTCCATTGAGCATTTTGTCAGGGTGTGTCCTCAGTCATAAAACTCAGGTGACTCATCCATCTTCCATTGATCCTGTGATTGTCAGAAATTTACCTTGGTGCAAACTAGTCTTTTATGTTGCTGGTCCATTTGGGATTTCTGGTAGTTCTCCTTTGTATGGTTTGGTCTTGGTAGACTGTATGTCTAAATGGCCAGAAATTAAATTTGTAGAGTTTGTTAACTCTTTGTCATCAGTTTCGTCAAAGAAGTGTTTCTCCGGGAGGGATTTCCTGAGGAACTGGTGACAGATAATGGAACTCAATTGGTGTATCTGGAAATGCTAAGTTTTCTCAAGGAACATGGCATCAAACATGTTTTGACATCACTTTATCATCCCCGCGGCAATGGATTAGTTGAGCGCTTTAATCGTGTTTTAAGGACCAACTGCAATTGGCTTTGATGAATGGTTTATCCTGGTGTGTGGCTGTGGCAGACATGTTGTGGGCAATCAGAACCACTCCTCATATAAGTACTGGGATATCTCATTTTACATTGCTTAGAGGATGAGTTGCTGGTTCCAAGTTGAACAAAGATTGGATGTCTAGGAAGGGGGTTGACCAAACTAGGCTTGGCAAGGTAGCTGATGTGAGAACCGCTGTCCAATCCAACTACACCACTGTTTCCAAGAGAGTTTCCCCTGTGTGTGTTGGAGATTGGGTAAGAATCAAAAAGCCTGGATTCATTCATAAGGGGGCTTCTTAGTTTTCAGCTCCGGCTAAAATGAAGAATGTAAGAGACCGGGTGGTGGTGTTGGAAAATGGCAGGATTTGGAATAAATGTGCCATCTCTATAGTTCCTCAATCCAAAATGGTGTACTTTGGTGAGAAGATGGGTGTTTATTTTGACTCCTCTCATGTAACTCCTGTTCTTCCAGGTTGTTCTTCTTCTAACAGTATTCCTCCCAATAGGAATGATCATCCGAGCTATTCTTCTTACAAAAGATTTTCTTCGAGGATGAGATCTACGCCTGCTAAGTTTCAAGACTATGCTATGTATTGATGTCACACTATGTTTTCTCTAGGTTCTGTTTTTCCGGTTATTGTCAGAAAATATTTGAAATGTTGGTATCTGGTTGTTATAATTGTATATTTTTCCTTATTATTCATCTCTTTGCTTTGTTGCATATTTTCCTCTATCCTTTTTCTTTCATATGTGGGAAGGGAGGTGTGTTGGGATCTCCTGTACATTCCTACATGGAATCTCCCCTTGGTCATGTTCCCTGCGTGGAACACAGAATGTGGGGAGTCTGGCAGTTGCTGCCTGGGAACTGCCAAGAAAAGGACACAATAAACGGAGTATTCACGGATGTACTTTTTACTCTGCAAAGAGGGAGGTTGGTCTTAGCACATTGTAATCGTCTGTGCATTAGGCACAGGAGGACAGATGTACAACCATTTCATTTTGCGAATTTCTAATTGTGATTTTAGGTGACTCACAATTAGAGACTCGCAAAATTAAATGTAGTTATGTGTCTCAAACATATTAGAGATCCCAAATGGGGACGCTATTGACCTGCCTCTTCAATGTTCATGAGGCAGGTTGCAATTTGCGACCCATTGGGTATGGGCAATAACACAGGAATGGGGGCCTGCTGGGGACAGCAGAACACAATGTCTGTGTTTGCTTTTAAATAAAGCTACTTTTTTTTTTAAATGCAGCACATTTTCCTTAAAGGTAAACATGATCCGTATCAAAAAGAAAAGTGAAATATTTCTGTGAGACCACTGCCTCCTCCTAAAAACTGGATTTCGCAGCCAGTCACAAAGGGGAATGGGTCCCTTGGAGACCCCATCCTGTTTGAGACTGGCTTACCACCTACTCGAAGTAGGAAAGAAACTGCGATTGTTTTGCGACCACATTCCGGTCGCAGAAAAATCATACATGCCCTTGCAACTCGCTATTAGGAAGGGATGCCCTTGGCACGCACCTTTCTAATAATGACTCACAAACCCTATTTTTTAAGTCAGTGATAGATTACAGACTCGCAAGATAGGATTTGTACATGTGAACAAGCTATTTAGTGGTCGCAAACAGCACAATTTTCCGTTTGCAACCACTGAAATCCGTCGTACATCTGGCCCCATATGCTTTCAGATTTTTAATAATACGGCATATAAAGTAGAATGAGCTACAAACCCTAGAAAAATGGGCATAATTTATGAAAATGTTCCATGTTGCCTTTTAACTTAATGCAGGGCTAGTGTCTCATGATAGTAAATAAAAAAGCACAATCACTATAAAATACAATGACTGCACCATATGTTTAAGAATTCTGAGAAAAATAATTTCTATTTCTGCTCTCTCTGCATTTGGGTGCACACAGTGTTGGCTGGCATCTACTGAGGCTGGGGGACAGGCAAACAAAAGAAAAAAGAAATGCACTTACCGATCCTGATGACCGTGACAACGTCCTCCTCACTCCGCCCTCATCTGCTGCTCGGTCTGCAGTGCAGGCCCCAGCAAACTCCTTCGACCAATCCAGGACTGTTAACCAGAATGTGAGCAGTGCCCTGATTGGTGGGAGCAGCCTCTGTTGCCGCACCCGAGGGTACTGGATGCCTGCACTTGCTCTCAACCCAGCTGTGTGGCTAGCCATTTCAAGACGGCCAGCCAAAGACACATGCCCACTTTAAACAAGTGTCAAAGGCAGCCCTCTGCCCACCACTCCTCCCTGCTCACTGAGCCAGTCCTGCCCTCTCATCACACTGGGTTCAGGACGGGACTATAAAAAAAAAAATGGAAATTAATTACCAGTTTATTTTTTATGTCTGGGGCTTTGGGGGCACGTAAGTGGGCCGATGCTCCTCTGCTCAAATGGAGGAGCCGTCGCTTGTTGAACATTGGGCAAGGGTCTATGAGACTTCTTTTAAAGAAAAAATTTGGTAACCGCTTTGTTCAATAGGTCACTAAACTCTCATTAAAGTGACTATACGTTCTGTAAATGTATTGAGATAATAGATTACAAGATGCTGATGCTTTAAAGGTAAGTGGTGATTCCCTGGCCTTGAGGTTAGTGTAAACATTGGTTTCAAACACAGGTAAAAATAGGCAAGATCATAAAAATTTCAAGATTTCTATCTAAGAGCATGGTTTTGAGTTTGAAGAGATGGTCAGAAAACAGCTGGGAAGAAATAGGCACTGGCTCCCTTATCCAGTCGTGCTCTGTTTGCCACGTTGTTGTTTTTTTGCCAGAGTGGCACCTGTCTCCAGGGTTGAAGCAACTCTAGGGACTAAAGGAATGGTGGCAAGAACGACATACCATGGTCCTGCCCTTGTGAATATAAATCTTTCACCCTGATGTGCTGTGAGTTATCTGTCTGTACATTAGGGACATATAGTTTTTGTCTCTGGTATTGCAGAGGCAATATCCCAGTCTTGGTCAGTAAAAACCTCAACGGAAATTGCATCCCAAGGCCCGCCCTTAACAGGCTGTTTATCAAAGGAGCTGAAGACAAAATGAGATGGGTCAATGGGATAGCCACCAATTTTTGTCCCCAGGTCTGTTAGTGCCCACCTCTAAATGAGGCTACAAAATGTAAGTTTTTTTAACTGAGCATTCTTCTTCTGCATGTGTGTGTGTGTGTGTGTGTGTGTGTACAGAACGAGTAACACATTCCGGCTGCTTAAGAGAGAACGATATGATATTATTATTCAAAAGCCATGGAGAAAACACTGGGGAGTAGATTTAGTTTGAAAGGAAATGTAAATTGAAAAACCAAGCAGGCGCTGCTGTGCCTGAGCCTAAAGAATGTGCGCAGTGTAGCTGGTCTTTATCTGCTGTTAAATTGTATGAATTATTTCCAGCACCTTGCTTGCATGCAAACTAATAATCGGCAAGACATTTCAGAGCAGGATACTGAAACTACTGACTTTAGGCAAATTGAGCAGGAAAACAAAAAGAACCCTGCAATACCTTGTTAATGGGAATACTATTTTGAATGTGTTGCCTTCACCAGTACCATAACGTTGTCTAATATTTACATATGCGCAGCATCAAATAACGCTGCTTAGAGGCAAAGACTGTATTTTCTCATTGCTAAAGTAGGCACTCATTGTAAAGTACAATTTTGTTTTCACGCAATTCCTCTCATCAGTTGTAACTTTCATGATTGATCTTCTAAAGGCTTTTGCTTTTTTGCTCTTGACAATCTGAAGTTGAGGCAATAGAGTTTACAGATTGCATAAAAAATATACATATGAATTCGCATCATAGTTTTATGAAAGCAGATGTTGTATATATGTGTGATTGCAGTTGTTGGAAAGTGGATTATTAGTAGTGATAAGTAGTGAGCTACCAATAGTAATAAGGCCACAAACACAATAAAAGCTTCAGTTACGGTCTCAATAAATGAATTATTTGCTCAACCCTTGGTAGCTATCAACAAGCAAGCAGGATTAATTTAAGAGACAGCTGTGTAAAGCATTTAAAAAACCCACAAAATCAAACAAATAATACACAACATAAAATAAAAAAACAACACCAATTAAAAAAAAGGATGATATTTTATGAACAAATAGGCACTAAAAGGACAAAAATGCAATGTAGGGAACCAGAGATGTGAATTATTTAAGAATAAACACTTTCTCTTGCTTAAAAACACATAACACGAAATTGGGACATCTGGTCACACTTCACTGAGACAGAGTCGAAGTTTGAGGCCGACCAAAATGGAGCCCTGACAAGATACACTAAGCGGGAGGCATCAGGCAAAATGTTACCTTCGCACTCTGTCGTTTTTCTGCAGGTTTTTCTCTCTCCGTCAAGCAAGGCTCCTCTTCAGGCTACGTTTGCATCCACATCATTGGCTTGGTTTTCTGTGAGGCCCTGGTCAAAACCTAGAAGTCTGGAACTCCAGTGCTTTCAGCAGGACAAACCTAAAATCCAGTCTGGGTCGCAGTTGAAGACAGCCGGCACAACTCTTGATGCAGAGTCGGTTAACTAATGGAGATTATTACCAAAAAAATCCAAAACTTCTGGTTCTTCTTCCAGAAAGTCTCCTTGACGGTTCAAAGTGTCCACAAGACCAATCCAGGCATCTAAAATCTGCGAGATGGTCCTTGTAATGTTGGGACTGTAATTCCCACCATTCACCTGGCCAAATCCTTAAAAGTGCCTAGGACGCACTCCAGGATCGGGACGTCTTGGTGGCGATGATGCAGGTGGGCTCAGTTAGCCTGTAAGTTAACAGAGAGTCCACTCCTTAATTTTTCTTGAAGCAAGACAGAGTCCTTAGGGCTGTAGTCCCAGAATGTGCAGCAGGTGCAGTCCCTCAGAGTGCAAACCTTTGGAGTGCAGATCAGGTTTCCAGCAGGGAAGTCCTTGTTCTTCTTGTAGTTTCAGGCATCAGATCTTAGTTGCTTGGCAACTCTTCCATATTAATGTAGCGTCCCTGGGCATCAAGCAGGGGGGGCACCCCTGGCTAATGAGATGCAGGGTGCCACCCAGGTGGGTGACCACTTCCTCCAAAGTGTGGCAAACTCTTGCTCCACAAAAGCATAATTCTTCCAAAATCTAACATGGATAAAGTCTCTCCTTTGAGGTTAGATCAGGTTAAGCCAACCCACTGCCATGACTAAGATTCTCTAACATTCCCCTTCCAGCCCTGTCAATAATCTAATTACAAGGGCTCCAGTGTGGCTGGGTTGGCAGAATGTGGGGATGAGCCTGTGCTGGCCTAAAGTGTCATTCTCCCCTTGAAGACCAGTTTGGCCACTCCACCCCTTCCTGCCTGTAGACTCTTCAACTGCAGTTCTCCTCCCACAGGAAATACATTGTCTCTCTATCAGGCTACTTCAAACCTCATTAAGACAGCTTGGCACAGCCTGGCAGAGGCTAGTCAATCAGGAGAGAGCATCTGGCAGGCTTGTTTTTAGCTTACAGAAAATAAAGTTTAATAACTTCTTATCTGTGATAGTTATTAGAAATCCAACAGCGGCAAGTTGTTGGATTTATCTTCACTATCATTTTAATTCTTTGAAGGACATTCTTATCTCGCTCCTGTCAATATTTATACTTAAATAACATATTCCAATGTTAGCCTATGGAACAGGTTATCTAGAATGGGGAAAATGAAGTTGGTAGTGTGTCCCTCACCAGGGCACATAACACATATTTTATAATGCCCCTGCGTATAGTTTATATGGCACCCTACACCTGGGGCACATGGGCAGACCTTAAGGGTGAATTATATGTAAACATAAGGTTGATTACTACTTTGCAAGTACATTTAATTCCAAAGTCAAATCTGCATATAATGTAATTTGAAAGACAGTCTGCAAAGCAGGGCTACCTTTAAAATGATAGAAGCCAACCCTAGCAGTGCACACTCCAGTGCAGGAAAACTACAGGACCTCTAAACCTCCTTGCCCTACTACTAGCAAATTTTAGGTAGTTTGATTCCCCCTTGCCTTATTATATACTAGGAACTTACAGGGGTCTGTCATTGCCAATTTAATTATACCTAACCACAATATACTGTAGTAAGGACTCCCTTACTACGTACATACATTGTTAAGTTAGCATAACCACGTTAGAGGTTAGAAAGCCATCTTGCTGCCTTTGCGCACGACACTGCGTTCACATGTTATTGCTTAAACAAACTGCTGACTCGAGTTTTGCCTCACACGAGAGCAATCTGTTGTTACCATCCCGAGCTCTGCGCAGCGACCTTGGTCTGCACATGATGTGACAAACAGTCTGAGTTGTTAGACAATGCATGTTTTCCACTCTAGGTGGATCGACCCACTATTTAGTCATAACACACGAGCAGCTGCAAATACCTGAAAGTTGGTGCTTTTAATATCACAGACATCATGTTTATTATTCAGACCGAAGACGAGCCTTCCTGCGAGAAGACTCCTGATGCTCCTGTGATGTGATTTCACTAAGCTGATCTTTGAGGTATGGGGTCCCCTATTCAAGCCTAAGAGACCTTCTACTAGCCTAATAATAATATTAGCTTCTTAGTAAAGGGAAGGTGGTAGTATCCACTGTCATTATAACATGATCACCCCTTTTATATTCTATGGTATTGTAACGATGTTGATGGTTTTGATTTTAATCATTTGTCTGCTTGTATTAGCCAAAGTACTGCATCTTAGGACACGTGGTCTATAAAAATAAACTCTTTTTATTTACACCGTGTCTCTGTTGATTATTGTTGTGGACTGATGTGAGAATAATATACGAACAGGTATTTCCGATTCCCACCATTACTGAGAGTATACTGAGTCGCTTGTTCTGGGTTGTCTTTTCATTGGGACCGCCGAGCTAAATCTCGGATAACGAATGGGACACTTATGCTAGCCGGATACTGGGTTCTGGGTTCTGAGGTGAGTTTCTGGTACACCACAATTCACTGAGGTCCTGGGGTTCTACGCATAGTTCTGTGTATAAGCAGAATCCCTGCAACATGGCGCACCTAACGTTTGGTCTATGAGTTGAAACGCCTTAGTAGTGCTTATATTAGTCCACAACACCCTCATTCTTGTTTCCGGATAACAAGTCTGACGGATTTAAACCTACCTAGTTCTATTGATATAGGTTCCTTCAAGCTTGATCATTAAAAAGGTTATTGAACCCTTGTGCTACTGATATCTTCGAGTGTATGTTGTCCTAATGTCGGTGGATATTGCGGCGCATAGCCGTGCAGCTCTGAAACGTCATTTGACGCAGTATGGGGTGCCGGACACTGGTATGAACGTCATCTTTGTGGTGGGAGCCGATGCGGCTCATCCCTATGAGTTGTTCTACTCTTGGGTGACGATTCCGGCGGTGAGTGAGGATGATAATACCTTTCATTCTTACACTGCCGCTGCCGTGCCAGCGAACTATACACCATATAGGACACAAGAAATACCAATATCTGCTTGGCAGCATCATATTTAGTTTAATGGCGCCCTTCCCCATGTGGTTATACCGCCAAGAATGGGCCCTTTATCAATTGCAGGGGCCACTTGGCCGGTACTAGCCGGATTTACGCCTCATCCCCTTTACCTCACGGTGACGGTGGCTGAGTTGCGTGTACTACACACTGCCCTTATTACGGTATATAGGGCGTTAGTGCAGTACGTGTCGCGCAATATGCAGGCGGGGGCACCTGCTGTTGCGGGGCAGCCTACTGACCACCACGCGGTGGTCATTAGTCCTGTTATGGTTAATTCTGTTATGGGCAAGCGCCCCCAAACTAGGGATGATTTCCCCTTTTGGCTTGCTGAAAAATTTGACCAAATAGAAGCGGTATACCCGAATACATCTCCTGTGGAGAAACACAGGATCCTCACCATTAGTTTGCCTAAAGACTTGGTCCCCCACATAGATGATTGTGTAAATTGGGGCAAGGTCTTTGCAGCGACGTACGCGCAGTGCTTTGGCACTCCGTCTATGTTGATGCTGCCCTCCGTTATCAAACGTGTTCAAGAGAACCATGGTGCGGAGTCTGCGATAGAGTTAGGGATGAGGCTCCTCAGACAATTTGACCTGGTGGCTACCATGATAATGGGAAACCTTAAGGGTGATGCTTTGCAGTTCCAGGTTCGTAATGAACTGAAGCGAGTTGCTGAAGAAGATAAACCGCAGGAATTTGCGAAAATAATCGCTGAGGCATACCGGGATTTGGGTCGTAGCTCTTTAGGAGTTAAGCCTGTGATCAAAATTCCCGATCTAAAACAGCAGGGTAAGGCAGAAGCCTCTGGTAAGGACGACCGACCAAGTTTTCCAAAACAGAATTGGCGGTTTAAACAACAGGGAAAGCAGCAGCAACAGAAACAGGGCTCTCGGCCTGCCTCTCCCATACAGTCAAGTAGTGAACGCACTTATGATCTGCGCGATCGTGCTACTATTAAGTCTCCTGATAGATTTCAGGTTTTTGAACAGCGTTCTCCTCGTTCTTCACAGGAAACATCGGCTACACAGTCCAGTGGCGGAGGCGGTGGCAAAGGTCGGGGTGCTCCACAACAGCGTGACCAACCCCGACAGACTGAGGGTAAAGGCAAGCAGGACGAATTTGCACGACAAAGACCCCCGTTTCAGAAGAAGAAAGTGGCGGCTCTGACGGCAAGGTATGCCTCAGATAGTGCGGACACAGCTTCGGAACCGGACATGGGCGCTGACGCTACTGGACAGCGCAGCGGAAATTACCATAGTCCGTCAAGCTCTGCGTCCATTTCTGGCGGTGACAGCAACTGATATATTGGTTACTGTTGAAACAGCTGACACCAGAGTGGCTCCCCCTGACAGACTTTATGAAATAGTCTTATTAATTGAGGGTGACATACAACGTACAATAAAAGGGATTTTTTGGTATAATCTGACCACCACCTATGATATCCTCCTAGCGGAGGCAGATTGGCCTCCAGCTTTAATTTTAGAGGCTCCTAGAGGGGAGGAGGTAATCCTCCCGTCCTTTGCGCACACAGTGCCTAAGGACCAAGCTGAAGTGTATGCTGGGGAGGGGGCGCTTGCGCTTGCGCCGGCGGTGTATCGTACTCAGGTGGGATGGGACCGATTGTCCCCCTGCCATGAGATTCCATTGCGGTCTATGCCCCAGCCTCAACCACAATATCCCATGCGTCGTGAAGCTAGACCCCACGTCGCGGCAATCCTTGAACAATTGGAATATCAGGGTGTTATTGAAACTTGTGTGTCCCCTATGAATAACCCTTTATTCACTGTAACGAAGCCTGACGGCTCGTACCGTTTAGTTTTGGATTACCGGCACCTAAATTCCCATTGCCGGACCTGCGCGGTACAAAATACACATAGCTCGGCTGTAGTCGACAGTCTCGTGCGTAAAAGGTTTAAAACGACACTTGACATTTCCAATGGCTTTTTTAGCCACAACCTGTCCACACTGAGTAGCCAGTGGACGGCGTTTACTTCGGGCGGCAAACAAAAACAGTTTACAAGATTAGCCATGGGTTACAAAAATAGCCCTGGCGTCTTTTCTGCTCGCGTGGTTTCTCTCTTAGAAAGAATTGACCCCGATGCATACTCCTATGTTGACGATATCTATCTTACGGATGATGAGCTGATGCCACATCTGTCTCGAGTCGACAATATTATAGTGAGTTTTGCTGACTATGGCTACAAATTCAATTTTGCGAAGTCTCACATCGCAGAATATACGGTGTTGTTTTTGGGCTACGAGCTCAACAATGAAGGTAAGGGGTTAGCCCCCCACTTTCTGGAGAAGTGTGCATGCTTAAGTGCTCCTACGACACTGAAGAAATTACAATCTCTGCTGGGCTTTCTGAATTTCGGCCGTACGTACATTCCTGATTATGCCCAGCGTATCAAGCCGCTTTACGCCTTGGTACAACCTTCGTTTTCGAAGTCTAGCTGGCAGCTAGAACACTCTGCAATTTTACAGTCTTTACAGGCTGACCTTCTTGCTTCACAATACTTGCTGACACGTGATAACCGCACTAACCTGGTAATAAGAATAGTACCAGGCGCCGTGGGGTTCACGTGTTTGACGTTTAATGAGGGCGATACAGTCCCCATTGCGTACAAATCCCACTTGTACACCTCTGCTGAATTACGTTTTTCCACGGTCGAAAAAGTTCTGACTGCTGTGCAGATGGCGATCCTCAAGGAATGCGCACTGTCGCATGGGAAACAGATTCTGGTTGTAACACCATATCCTGCCTTAGAGGCAGTGACTAAGGCAAGTGTACCAAATTCTAAAGCTTTGCATCCACGGTGGATACAATGGGCCACAACACTGACGTCGCCAGATGTCACTTACATCTTTGATGCCTCATTACAGACTCAAGAGTACTTGCAGTATGAATTCGTTCATCCGGCACCTCTGTCTTTGCGTCCGCTCGAAGAATACCATTGTGTCATATACACTGACGGGTCTGCGCAGCCCGCAATTGGATCAAAGCACGCTTATTCAGCGGCGTGCGCAATTGTCGTAGGTACATTCGTAAATGGTGAATTCCAATCTGATGCAGTGCATACGCAGTCATTGGGTGATTGTACCGCGCAATTAGCGGAGCTTCGGGCTCTGGTGCTTGCACTGGAGTTTGCTGATCCCCGAGTCACTACTCTTATAGTGAGTGACTCCTGCTACTGTGTCCAGTCCTACAATGACAATTTACACTTCTGGTCTCAGAATGATTATCGAGACACAAAAGGTAGCACAATTAAGCATAAAACGCTTTGGGTTCGAGTGGCAGACTTTAAAGAACGTCTCCCTCTCGTGAATGTTATTCACACTCTTGGTCACCAACGACTTGGTGTCCATGCTGTCGGCAACAGCTTAGCTGACGAGGCAGCGAAAACAGCAGTGGCTACATACTTAGTGGCAGCAGTTACAAGATCCAAAAGTAAGATTGATGATGACATCTTGGCAGCTATTGCTGCTACAGAGAAGGGAAGTGATTACCCGAAGGGTTTTCCCTCTCGTTATATTTATCATTTAAGTCCTGATAACGTCCCATTAGTGAGGATTAACGACGTTGGTGACAGAATTATTCCCAACGCGGACTGCAGACCAGCACTGATCCTAGCTGCGCACGAGGGGTTGGCGTCAGCCCACGCCGGTGTGTCAGCTACAATATCTCTGCTACAACAACGTTACTGGTGGTTTGGTTTATATAAACAAGCGCGCGCATATGTTCTTGATTGTGACATTTGCCAACAGATTAAACCTTCTACTGTTGCGCGCCCACCACAGACACAGCTGTACATCTCTAATAAGCCATTTGGTTGTGTTTATTTAGATCACTGCGGTCCTTTTTCTTCTGATACTGCGTACAAGTATATCTTGGTTGCAGTGGATTCGTGCACACGTTTTCTTTGGGTATGGCCACAAAGGAGTGCTGACTCGCGGACTGTCATCAGGGATTTGCGTGTCTTTGTGGGAACTTTTGCGTGTGGTACCTTCCATTCTGATCAGGGCCCTGCGTTCGCCTCAAAGGCTTACAAGGAGGCTATGAGAAATTTGGGGGTCCTAGTCAAATTTTCGTCCCCCTACCGACCTGAGGGTAATAGTGTGGTGGAGCGAATGAACCGTGACTTAAAGCAATCATTGACAGCACGTGTTTTAGGACAGGCCGGAACTGGCTAGCCCATTTGTATAACGTCCAACGTGCACTTAATAATCTCCCTAGAAGGTCTCTGGGTGGGCGGACCCCGTACATGATGCTCTTCGGAATCAGAATGTTTGTTCCAGACCTTGATGGTCTAGACATGGCGGCGTCGACCGCACCCTTTGACGTAGATGATCACTGTGCTGTTTTGCAGACTCTACAAGAAGCCAGAGACTCTCTTTCGAAAGAACACTTGCCCTCCACATCTGAAGCTGAGGTTCAGATTCCGGTAGTCGGCTGGCTACCCCGAGTTGGAGACCTGGTCCGTGAGAAGGTGGAGAACAAGAAGGAGTTCGGCCCCTCTTATCGTGCACCAGTTCCAGTGCTTGGAGTGCAGGGTACAAGAACAGTCATTTTACCTCCACTTCCTGGTTGCAAAGAAAACAGGTACATCTCTATTGACAATGTCAAACTTCAGCGAGTGGCCGATACTTCTTAGTATGACTCCGGCAGTTTCATGCCAGACGATGCAAAGAAATTCAATGTTGGTTCCTGCTTCTAACACCTTGTCTGATGTTGCCATCGAGATGCAATCAGTTACTGATCCCTTGTTGATACCACCGGCTGGTGGTTTGCCCGAAGAAACTGAGTATGCTTATCCTACATGTGGACCCTCGCCTGTTTTACAATCTACAGCACTTGGCCAGTCCCGTTTCTCCTTTGACACTAACTCTTTGCCCTCAACTCCCCCATCGAACATTGCTGTTTTTGTAAGCTGGTTTAAGAGACATTTTTTGATAGCCCCTTGGACATGCATCTGGTTGCTGCTTTTCCGTATTTTTTTGTTTATGTCCATTGGATTTGTTATAGTTTTTTTCCGTTTGGTGGATGGCCACTATCTCAAAGAGAGATCGACAATTAGACTTATCAATGGAACTTTGGCCCCCCACTCCTCGTCCCACATCATGAAAAGGGACCAGACTTTTGTGAATATTACTGCCTGGCCCGTCATGGATGGAATCGCATGGGATGCTGTTAAATTTCAAATTCATGGGCCTACAGAGGTCATTAATGTACCTAATGTATTTCGTGTTTCTATGGGTGATGTAGTTAAACAGAACATACGTTCTGATGATTGGGATGTACACGCCATTGAGGCACTGTTTTCAGATTTGAAATATTATGCCGCTTTTGATGCTGAGGGTTTGTCAGTCAGTCAGTCAGTCATAAGCTTTTATTCGATATGCAAGATATCTTGTAAGCACATAAGAAATACAATTATTACAATAAGCACATAAAAACACAAACTACAAGAAGCCAGTAGAAAATTCATAAAAAGATAAAAGGACATAAATTGCCCGTTAATAAATTAACTAAAAAAAAGAATTAAACAGCTACTGACAATCTCTTACAACGAATAAGCCAAGACCACTTTAAAAATTTTGCAATTCCACACACTAAGGGGGGGGGAAGTGTCCGTAGTTAGGATACGTAGGGCTTCAAGGTAGCTGCGTGTGCCCATATTGCGACAAAGGGGTTTCAACCAGACACTCCTAGGTCTTGCATAATCAGGGCAAACAAACAAGACATGTACAATGGTCTCGGCCTTACTTCGGCAACACGCACAGTTGGGAGAAATACGGGCCACAGGTGACCAACTTGATACCAGTGCACCTAGGGGGAGGCATCCAACTCTAAATTTGAAGTAAAGGGCTCGATCAAAAGGGAGAGTTATCAAGTCCAGGTAGGGTTCAAAAGCCACAGTGTCTTTAATTTGCAAAAAGGCGACAGTCGACTTGCAGTGATTAGAGTTAGTAATTAAACGCTCCGCACACCAGTTCCAATAAAGCGCCTTGACAACTTCTTTTGGAGGGGCTGAACGTGATGACCAACAGCTTCCTAGACCGATATTCTCCAAAAGCTTTTTAGTATCTCTTAGCCACTTTATCTTAGCCCAACCCCCCAAGCTCATTATTTCCCCCAGGGCATCCGCATAAGATTTTAGTTCTTCACCCCTCCAGATTCGTGTCCATAACAAAAGGGGGCGAAGCTGGGCCTGGTCTTTAATATTTTTGCAGCCCATGTCCAGCCGAACAGGTACGGATGGAGTGCTCAGGGGCACGGAGATAAGGGATTTCAATAGCTTGCTCTCCGCTGACTCTAGGGCGTTCAAGCAACAGTGGCCCCACATTTCTGCCCCATACAAGGCTGATGACACTACTTTAGCCTTGTAGATATCAACTACTGGGGTGAGTGATCTCCTTGGAGAGGCCCTGAACTCCCTCATTAGAGCACCTCCCACTCTCCTGTGGCTGAGGACCATTTTATCAATATGACTAGCCCAAGACATCCTATCCGTAATCCGAATACCGAGGTAATCGAATTCGGCTACTTTCTCTAGGGGGATCGAGTTAAGTGTCGGTGGGCGGCCCAGTTTCTTAGGAGGATTTAGGACTAGATATTTTGTTTTATCCACATTTATTGTTAATCCTCTTGCACCACAGAACTCCTGAAATCGCGTTAATAATTTCTGGAGACCTTGAGGGGTCTTCGAAATCAGGAGCGTGTCGTCCGCAAAAAGCAGGGTGGGGATACGGACTCCTCCGAGACAAGGGGCGTCGGCTGGTTCTTGTTGAAGATGTTTTACCACCCCATTCACATAAAGTGAAAATAGGGTGGGTGCCAAGACACAGCCCTGTCTTACGCCCCTAGAGACTGGAATCTTCTCAGTAAGTTCACCGTTTTTACCCCAACGGACCTGAGCAAAGGTATGGGCGTGAAGGCTGATGAGAAGTGACAAGATGTAAGGGGGTAAACCCAGCTCATAAAGTACCCTCCATGATGATTGGGATGTACACGCCATTGAGGCACTGTTTTCAGATTTGAAATATTATGCCGCTTTTGATGCTGAGGGTTTGTATGAAAATGCGGCTAATTATGCAGAACAGTATTGTTTTCAACATTATGGCAATCACTTCCTGCATAAAGCGAATACATTTAGAAATTTTGTAAATTTTACCCAATGGGAACACTGTCCCACCCCCTCGTTTGGCAGTTCACATACATTAGTTGATAAGTATACTTATTTTACTGATTTCAGTGTTTCAGCCCCGGCATCCTTTTATTTTAAAGTTAAGCCTGAGTCTGCCTCCAAGGTTAGACTGACACACACCAAATTGCTTTATTCTAAGTCCTTTATGGATGAGTTGTCAATCAAAGGTTATGATCTATGGAAGGCTACTTTTGATCTTAAGTCGGTTTGGGGTTCCAAACCAAGGCAGGTTCAGGGAACTGAAGGTTTACACCGTGCCTGTCTAGTACCAAATCATATGTTGTTTTTAAATTCAACCATCTTCCAAACCACCTGTTTCGGATTGGCCACTTCTAAAAAACTAAATTCGCCTTCTGTGCCGGATCTGGGCGCTTACCCAAATTGGGATAACCACACAGATCTGTCCCTTCCTGCTTTGCAGTCATTAGTTTCTAATTCATCTTTCAATATTTCGAAATTTAGTAGTGAGGGATGGTTAATTTGGCAAAGCAGTTCTGATACCTGTCATCGTCGTTTTCTGGGACTGAAACCGGGGTATACTCAGGAACGCGTAGACCCACGGTTTGAGTCGTCACATACAGTAATTACGTACTCTGTAGGGAAATTATGTCAGTCCTGGCTGCGACATTCCACCTTGGCATCTGTCAAAGTTCATTTATCAAAATTACATGACAGAATAGATTTGAATGATTTTGTTAAAGGTCCTGTGGGTGGCAGATCCAAAAGATGGGCGTATGCTATTTACAACGAAGTATGGAAACTGTCGCAAATTGAGGCAGCTTCACGATTGAGAGCTATTGATCAGGCTAATATGGAAAAAGTATTAGCAGTTATTGATAACAGCATTAGCACTCTTTCTTCTCGAATTTATACATTAGATAATATTGTTTCTTCAATTGTTGATATTGTGCATGATGATATGTCTGTATTGTATCATGGTCAAAACCAGTTGCGTTCTGTTATGCAGTTTGCATGGACATTACAAACATTGAAGGCAGGGAAGGTCCCTTGGGACTATCTGAATACAACATCGTTATTTCTTCCCTTTAACCTTACTGACAAACAGCAGTTCATGTCCATGAAAGATGCTTCATATTCCTTGTTACATATTGAAAAGTTGGAGCCGTTACCTTTCTCTGTAGCGGAAGTAGATTCAGCAGTGTGGTTATTACACGGATTGATAACTCTCCCGTTCGCCCTTTTTAAGTTTACCTCTTGTATGAAGCACTATGCTCTGGGTAGATATGAACAGCTGGGTACCGCTTTCATACATGAAGTCTGGTCCCTCCCTTTTACGTATAGATGTACAAGGGACGGTACTGAGGTTTATCTGAAGGGTGAGGAATGTACAACGACACCTGATCATTCTGTTGTATGTAGGCACATTCAGTTGCACTGTGCTTGTAATGTACACGCCCCGAATTTGGCCTGCGTCCTCAAAGGTATCCCGGTACCAGTGATTACGCCATCTTTCACGCTGCTTGCAAACGGTAGTTATTTGATTTTAAATAATGAAGCTTGCTGCGGGATGTTAGTGGGAATCCCATATATAGTAACTGTATCGCAGAGAGTTGTCTGCTGCAATAATGTTCTGTTTCCTCCCCCGCATGGGCGGCTGGATGCTTCCATCTGGCCTTCGATTCCAACCTTGAAAGCAGAGTTCAACAAGATGAGCAGAATAAGAGCGCTATTGTCCCAAAAGGAGGTGCCATTGACTTCCTCCCGGGAAACATTTGTCCTTCACGTAGCAAATACGCGCACTGAGGTACAGGCGCTTTTGAATACTGACCTCCCCCTGCATTTTGGAGCTTTGATCCAAACAATTTTCAATGCCTCGTCCACGACTGGCCTGGCTCATTTTTTTAAACTTGTGGGCTCGGGCCTCGTGACCTCTTTCCAAACTATTTTTGGTGTGATTCCGGCATTTTTTCATTCTATTTTCTCGAGCGTCTTTGGAGGTGTGCCGTTAATTCTGGCGCTAGTGGCAGGTGTGCTACTTTTACTTTTCATCCTATGGAATGGCTGCTCTTTCTGTGCCACACGACAGCCTGTCCCGTCTGCAGCTTCTTCGTGACAGGATGCTTGAATACTATGGCGTCCTGCCATTGGCGACTTTGAGCCTGGCATATGGATTATCCTTCCGGTATTCCTACTTCACCTGCGTGCAACCTGTCTTCCACTGCCTAGATTGTCCCTTTGAATGGCCTATGGATTTGTGCTTAACCAACATGGTGTCTCCGGACCCGGATTATGATCGACTGATGAGGCCCTTAGTGTCTCACGAGTTCACCTGTTCTGGTGTTCGGATTATGGCCTGCGGTGCGGCGCATGGTATCCTGGGTAATTGGGACATCGCGAGAGCGGCATATGACTTCTTGGATATGAGTTATTTGGAAGTACACGCTGGTTGCCCTCTGATGGTGCTAGAGGCTCCGCTAATGGAAGAACATGTATGTTCCTTTTCTTTGATTAACTGGATGGCTGAAACCTTCAGTGGCCGTGCCAATGATTTTCTGCTGGAAGCAGTGGCCACATATGCTGCATATATATTCATGGATTGAGTGAACTGTCGTCCACTGTGTTTTCTTCACGTGTCTTGAACAGTCCCTGTGCGTCTGCACTTCTGCCCGGTGAGGCGTTTTTTCATTTTTTTCACCCCCCACTGCACGTTTGAGGTTTTTTGTTTTTTCTTTCCACTTTTGGTTTTTTCATTCTCTGACTTTGCCTGAACTGACCCTTGTTTTTTAAGTTGAATACGCCTTGTTCTGCTCTGTCGTACTTGAACTCTGCGTTCTCTCTTTTCTTGCATACTAAGTAGTGCTTCGATCAAGGGGGCATGTAGTAAGGACTCCCTTAATACGTACATACATTGTTAAGTTAGCATAACCACGTTAGAGGTTAGAAAGCCATCTTGCTGCCTTTGCGTACGACACTGCGTTCACATGGTATTGCTTAAACAAACTGCTGACTCGAGTTTTGCCTCACACGAGAGCAATCTGTTGTTACCATCCCGAGCTCTGCGCAGCGACCTTGGTCTGCACATGATGTGACAAACAGTCTGAGTTGTTAGACAATGCATGTTTTCCACTCTAGGTTGATCGACCCACTATTTAGTCATAACACACGAGCAGCTGCAAATACCTGAAAGTTGGTGCTTTTAATATCACAGACATGTTTATTATTCAGACCGAAGACGAGCCTTCCTGCGAGAAGACTCCTGATGCTCCTGTGATGTGATTTCACTAAGCTGATCTTTGAGGTATGGGGTCCCCTATTCAAGCCTAAGAGACCTTCTACTAGCCTAATAATAATATTAGCTTCTTAGTAAAGGGAAGGTGGTAGTATCCACTGTCATTATAACATGATCACCCCTTTTATATTCTATGGTATTGTAACGATGTTGATGGTTTTGATTTTAATCATTTGTCTGCTTGTATTAGCCAAAGTACTGCATCTTAGGACACGTGGTCTATAAAAATAAACTCTTTTTATTTACACCGTGTCTCTGTTGATTATTGTTGTGGACTGATGTGAGAATAATATACGAACAGGTATTTCCGATTCCCACCATTACTGAGAGTATACTGAGTCGCTTGTTCTGGGTTGTCTTTTCATTGGGACCGCCGAGCTAAATCTCGGATAACGAATGGGACACTTATGCTAGCCGGATACTGGGTTCTGGGTTCTGAGGTGAGTTTCTGGTACACCACAATTCACTGAGGTCCTGGGGTTCTACGCATAGTTCTGTGTCTAAGCAGGATCCCTGCAACAATACCTTTAAAGCTGGGCACTGGTGCTGGGGCTGGTAAGAAGAGCCTGGGGTACAATCAGACATAGTTCCCACCAGTATACAGCAAAAAACGAGGATGATCAGACCAAAAGGAGTATTGCTCACACAGCACCCCAAAACGAAAGGTGATGGGTAACTAACCTACACCCTGGTAACCCTCAGTGGAAAAACCTGGCAAGTCCATCTGCATTGGCATGGGTAGTCCCAGGTCTGTGTTCCACTTTAAGGTCCACCCCTGTAGGGAAATGGAACGCCTCAGGAGTCAGGATCCCCCACTCCCTCATCTGCATGAACGATTTGAGAGGTCTGTGGTCAGTTTTAACATGGAAGTGAGTGCCAAACAGGTATGGCATCAACTTCTTCAGGGACCAGACCACAGAAAGTGCTTCCCTTTAAATGGCACTACCTCTTTGTTCTCTGGGGAGAAGTCGCCTTCTGATAAAGGCAACTCGCTGATCAAGACCCTCTTCATTTACTTGTGCCAACACTGCCCCAATCCCTTGTTCTGAAGCATCTGTCTGGACCACAATTTCCTTTGTTTAGTCATGGGCAAGTAGCACTGGTGCTGAACATAAAGCCTTTTTCAGAGTGTCTAATGTCTTCTGACACTCTGGGGTCCAAATTACTTTCTTGGGCATCTTTTTAGAGGTGAGGTCTGTCAGGGGAGTAACAATGGTCCCATAGTTCTGAATAAACCATCTATAATGCCCAGTCAGGAGAAGAACTGCCCTAACCTGTTTTTTGGTTATAGGAGCTACCCAATCAACAATAGTTTGTATATTGGGCTGGAAAGGTTGTGCATGGCCTCCACCTACAAAGTGGCCCAGGTGCAAATAACTCTGCCCTATTTGGCACTTACTGGCCTTAGTAGTCAGGCCTGCCTGCTTCAGGGCCTGAAGAACTTCCTTCATGCGCCTTCAGTGATCCTCCCATTTGGAACTGTACACAGCAATATCGTGCATATAAGCTGCACTGAATTGCTCCAACCCAGACATGACCCTGTTCACCAACCATTGGAAGGTGGCAGGAGAATTCTTTAAGCGAAAGGGCATTACTTTGAATTGGGAATGTCCCTCTGCTGTGGAGAATGCTGACCTCTCCATTGCACCTTCAGTGAGGGCAATATGCCAGTGGCCTGAGGTCAGATCAAAATTACCCAGATACTTAGCAGCCCCTAACCTATCAATGAGCACATCAGCTCTTGGTATAGTCTTTGTGTCTGCATTTAGTCCTCTGTAGTTTGCACAGAACCTTAACACCTTCTTCCCCCTCTAGGAAGTAAGGTTGGGCACCAACACCACCTCAAAGGTCAGATCACCCCCCTCAGATTCAGATTCCTGCTGCACAGCTGGAGTTGTCTGTGGTGGCTCACCAGACCCATTGCCCGTCCCCTTGCAATTGGAAGCTTGGCCCCTTGTCCAGGGTCCAAGTGTCCAGCATTTCCCTTCTGGATAGTCCATGACCTGGTCACAGTACACACCCACTCAGGGAAGCCCAGCATCCTTGTATTGACACTCTCTCCACTTCTGACCAGTCTGATGCTTCAAAATCATTTTCTAGTAGACACTCTACTGGGAGAGCAGGAGACACAACTACCTTCTTAGGGCCTGTCAAACCTCTCCATGCTAAACTCATTATTTCAAGGTATGATCTGACATGGAGAAACCAGCTTCTCTGTGACCATAGTCACACTGACATTTGTATCTCTCAGAGCCTCATCCTCAGTTCCATTGATTTTAGGCCCCTGCCTGTACCTCTCCATGCTGGGAGACATAGCGGCCAGGGTTGCAAAATTCACCCCACCCAAGGACACTAAGGTTGCCTTTGTCGAACCCTTCTCCATTTCTGGGACAATCTAAACCCCACACTTAAACGAGCAATTCCCTGGGACATACCACCGGTTGGTGGCATCTTTGTGCAGACAGCATCTCCTCTCTTGTGCCCTGGTTGATTACAGTCAAAGCACTTCCCCACCTTTGAGTGATCAAATAAACCTAATAGGTTCCCTTGAAACCCCCTCCCCTTGAAGTTGGATTGGCTCGGGCCCCCCTCTTTGAGGAGGGTCTTGGGTCTTGTGGGGACTCTTTCTGTTTTTGACCTTCTTTCCCCTGGGCTTTCCCCTTGGGGGGGGGGGGGAACTGTCCTCCCTTCTTCTGATCACCCCCCCCCCCGGTGCTGAATGGAAACCCAGATTCTTAACCAATCATCAGCTCATTCCATAGATCTCTGTGGCTAGTCAGCTTAGAGTCCACTAGCTACTGGTATAACTTCTCTTGTACACAGTGGGTCTGGATGTGCTCTTAAAGAACTAAATTATACAACCACTCATAAGTGCTCACTTCGTTACCTTCCATCAAGCCCTACAGTGCCTTTACTGAGATGCCCACAAAATCCACCCAGGACTGTGTGTTAACTTTTCTAGGTGCCCCTGAACTTTACTCTGTACTGCTCTGGGGTCAGACAGAATTGACTAGACATTTCCTCATATAAGTGTAGGATTCTGCCTCATCCCCCTGTAGGGTCAGGAGCCAATCCCTCCCAGCTACACAAATCTATTCCCAGAGGAGAGAACCCCAATACTTAGAGTGGACCCTTCTCATCCTGAGGGCCATTTCAAATGCAGTCAGCCATTTGTCTATGTCGTCCCCCTCGACATACATGGGAACTATTCCCCTGGGAAGCCTGGGATCAAACCCATGTCTATCTGGTGCTCCACCCCTTTTGTGGTATGGGGCCCCTCTCTCTTTGTTTGAATAATTGAAGCACAGCCCCTTGGCTGGAGAGTCTCTCTTGGGAGATATTTTTCCATGAGCTCACTGGCCATGGACCACTTTAAGACCTTTGGCTTTAGTGAGGATCAATTCAATAAAATCATCAATACAAAAAATGGCAATAAAATCACTGTTGTGTCCGGTAGAGGAGAAAATTGGGGAAGGCTTGTGAGCTTAAAAAAGAAGCTGATACGCACAGAAGCGCATGCTGATTTCCTAATAGAATATGTAAAGGCAGGCACAATCCCTATTGGCCTACAGGTTCGTAACGAACCTGGTCATTTTATAGACAACAAAAGGTTCTTAGAAGTATGGACACAGATTGCAAATAGGTGTAGTAGGGATTGGATGCTTCTTATTATTGAGACAGCGCAAGAGTTGATTATTATTGAAAAGGAATCCATAGAGAAGCTAGAGAGAGAGCTCAAAGAAAGCACAGGGGTTGAGGATGCAAAGAAAAGATTAGAGGAGATCAATAAAGATATTGAAGGGTACAGCGAATATCTGTTTAATAAGAAGACGAATAAACTGAAAAAAGACATTGAGAGATTTAGTGCTGAATTGGCCTATCCATACCTAAATGACAAATATTATCAACAAAAACATGAACAGGGGTGGGAAAGACCAAACAATAGACCCATTTATAGGAGAGGTGGCAGGAAACAGGTCACTTTCTCAGATACGTCAGGCTCAAGTAGCGAGGAAGAGATTGTCCGAAAAGATGATGACGATAGCAGAGGCAACTATGGTGATTCGGGTCCCCCTGCTTTTTTAGATAAAAGACCAAGGAGGGGCCAAAGATTCAATTCGAATCAGGGAAGAGGACAACAATTTCGGGGCCCTCCTCCTCCACAACAGGAATATTTAAGGACAAGGAACCAACGGTACTGGCGCCAATCGGAACACCAGTAATCAATCTGTCTGATAGAACCCTGACTGAGACAGAAATCAGGGTCCTCAGCAAAGGGCTTAGCTTTATTCCATCTTCCAACATTAACAAATATCAATTGGAAAAGGATTTACGTGCTTTTTTTAGGAAAATAAGACTCAGAAGATTTTTTGAAGACCGTCCTGTGAGGGTTAACACCAATGTATCTGGTTTCAAACCTAAATCCAGCTTTACTCCCACCCTGGCTATGGTAAGCAAAAATCATGAGATTTTTGAAAAATCTGTAGAAAGTGGAATACAATGTATCTTGTCAGAGAACCCCAAGCAATTTGACAATAATCTTAGTAGAGAGGAAAGATATGCACTGAAACTCCTCAAAGATGATGCGACACTGACCATAAAGCCTGCCGATAAAGGCGGTGGGGTAGTTTTATTTAACACTTCAGATTATGAACAGAAAATGCTGGATATGTTGGCCAATAGGGAACACTATGAGCCTGTATCTAGAAACCAATTAGCCAATCTTACAAAGGACTGTCGCTTGCTTTTAAGGGAAGCCAAAGATAAAGAATGGATCTGTGAGGAAGAATATAATTTTTTACACAATGAGGAATCTAGGTTTCCCGCATTGTATGGTCTCCCCAAAATCCACAAGGATTATGATAATCCTCCGATGAGACCAATTGTTAGTAGCATCAACTCTCTCACGGAGCCACTAAGTAAATATGTGGACCACTTCCTTCGACCCATCGTTATGGGTCTGAAGTCCTATGTCAGGGACTCAGCACATATGATATCTCTTCTTGAGGGCAAACGGTTTTGTGGGAAGACTCAGTGTCTGGTGACCCTTGACATTGAGTCTCTTTACACGAACATCCCTCAGAGCGAAACGGTTGAGGTGGTTCGCAGAGCCATTGAGAATATTGATTTAGAAGGAGCTGAGATGAACTTTATTGTTGAGTGCGCTAGGATGGTTCTAATGAACAATATCTTCTTATTCAAGGATAAGCTATATAAGCAAAGGAAAGGCACCAGCATGGGGGCTACCTGTGCGCCTAGTCTGGCCTGCCTCTATGTTGGTGAATTTGAGAGCAAACACATCTTTAACGAACTAGCCCCCTTCTTCGAGAATGTGGTTGGCTGGTATCGTTATATTGATGATATTTTCTTTATTTGGGATGGTGGAGTTCAAGTTTTAGAAGAATTTTTAATTTGGCTCAACCTTGGAGACCCGAACCTCAAATTTACTTCTCAGTGGAGCAGTAGCAGGGTGGAATTTCTTGATATTACTATCAAAGATGTAGAGGGATGTTTGGAAGTGGAATTGTTCACCAAGCCCACAGCCAAGAATACCCTGCTGCACTACTCGAGTTTCCATCCAAAATCGCAACGAGACAATATACCTTTCAGTCAGTTCCTCCGTCTTCGGAGAAACTGTTCAGAGATTAGTGATTTTTACAAACACGCTGAGATTATGAAAAAGAAATTTAGGGAGAGAGGATATCCCAAAAAATTGATAACGCATTCATTCAAGCGTGCAAGATTCTACAATAGAGAGGCAATGCTGACCAAAACGAAGAAAGATAAAAAAGATTTTGAGAAGATTGTCTTCGTTAGCCAGTCCTCTCACATTAGCAATCGAATTAAAAATGTGATTAATAGTAACTGGCACATTATAAATAATGATGAGGACAAGAAGCTAGAAAGACCCATCTTCGCATTTAAAAGAAATAAGAACTTAAGGAATAAGTTAGTTCATACGTACAGAGAGAATCAAGGTAGAGTACAGAGCACATTAGAGGGAACTCTGGCTTTTGGCAATGTGAGATGCGGCACTTGTAATGTTTGCCCCTGTGTCTGGAATCTGATGCCCTGGAACACAATGGACGCAAGGTCTCCTCTAGATCTTTGAACAACTGTAGGAGCAAGAACATTGTGTACTTTTATTTATTTATTTATTATTATTTCATTGTGTACTTCCTCCGCTGTCCTTGTGGGAAAGGATACGTTGGGGAAACGGGGAGGGAGTTCTGCATCAGATTACAAGAACATCGCTCAGTGATCCGTACCAGAAAAGTTAATGCTCCTCTAGTCACCCACTTCATTGAAGCTGGCCACAATGATGCTGACATACAGTGGTTCATACTAGAGAAAATCTGGATGGGTGGCCGTGGTGGCAACATGGAACAGAAAAGGAAGGCAAGAGAACAGTGGTATATCTCCCTGTTCAACACAGTGCGGAATGGCCTCAACTCGAAGGAGGAATGGGAACGCTTAATAAGATGATACTATTCCCAAGATGTAACGGGGGGAATAGAGCCTCCACATAGGTCACTCCTAATATCTTTTGAATTTTTTAGAATTTGCTGAACTAGGATACTGGAAGGAGTAAACTAGAACATTAGCATAGTGATCCTGTTTATGCGTCTATAGTACGCAATTTACTGATAGGGTTTTTTTAATTACCTCAACATAATAGTAATGTGCACAGATGTAAGCGCTTGGCTTCTGCACAGGGACCTACCAGGTAGGATACAGAATAGGCGTTTTTTTTAAAAGAGTCCACATTTTTGGACACAGGCTTACACCGGCTGGACTCCAATACAGAATTTCGTGTCCGGTTTCCCGACACTTTCAGGATCTTGCAGGGGTTCATGTAGGGGGAGCAATATTGACCTCTAACAAGAGCTTGTGGTTTGTGATATTATTGGGTTCTGTGGCTATGTACCCCATGATCTTATTAGGCTCTTGGTGTAGGGATGGACACTGTAAGATGGCCGCCATAGTTTTCTTTCTATCTTTATAGTCTATTGCGCTCATTTTTTGCCGTGATACTTCCGCGGGCCGTTTGTCAGGATAGCGTACTAGGCAGACGACTGACACCATACAACAGCTGGCCTCAATTACCGCTTTGGACGTGTCTACATGCAGTATATAAGGTCAGTCAGTCGTTAGTGTGATGTCGATATGCTGGGACCCGGAGATGCTACAGGACGCACACGCGCTTTCACAAGGTGAGCTCTATGAAGACCGCTGGTTTGCTGCTGTTTGTGTTGGATACACAAACGCTCCGCATAGGTTTCCTTAAGCATACTGAAATGAGTATGGACTTAGAATGACTAGCCAGGTTTTACTAGCTCTCTAGGCAGTCCCACTCCCACCGCCATAACAGGAGACAGTGAGGTCGGGTTAGGGTTACGGATTTAGGAATAAATATAACGTTAGGAGTTTGGTTAGAAAGTTTGATTCATTTAGTACTCGAACAGGAGACAGTTGGATGCACGATGTTAGGAGTTTGGTTAGAAAGTAGGACCCGTTTAGCACTCTTATAGGAGATAGTGGGGGGTGCTAAGGGACTAAATGTACTGGTAGAGGTCTTAGTACTTTAACATCTAGTTTGATTAAAGAAGTGTAGGATCTGATATTCGTATTTTCTTAACCTATAGGAACATGACTATCGTGTCTTATCTGTGAGGGAAGAATAAGAGTCTCCCACACATCCCGTCTCTGATCAAGGAACAAGAAGTAATCTATTTACTGAAATCTTAAAGGTAATTCCTTGGGGTTAATCAGCTCGAGTCTTTCTGACCGAACAGCAATGAGTTAATCCTATAATAGAACCATATGCATTTTGAAATTTGTTCTTTTTTTAGATTACTTTATCGTCAACATTTGCACCTAGTGATCATCAATACACATAATGACAGGTATGTTTAGGTATCTGTGAAGGATCGTATGTGGTACACTTGAATCTGGAGGCTAGATTCAAGTTGTTTCAATAAAAATCTTTTTTTCTTAGACTGATGGGCCAACTGATTGGTACGCGACCCACTTGAGTGTTCTTGATGAGGCACAAGGAGGAGGCTAATATCCCTTTAGTAGCCAGCATTTGAACACGTCCTTAACACAAGGTAGATAATTATGCTGGGGACATCTATCAGCAGGATGAGTGGTTGATAATATTGGCCTGAGCTTGAATGAATGATTGAACGGTGAATCACCAGGTTAATAACACCCTGTCAGTAAGCGTATCTTTAAGCAAGTGTTTGGATCTATGTGGGCAATTTATGTGTGTGTCGGGTAAATGTTGGCTTCACAGCCTAATAGAATTAAGAGGTTGGGGTCTAAAAAATAGTGAACACTTGGGAATAGAATTGTTTTAGTAAACATTGTATTCAACCAATATGAGTGTTTTATATGTTTTTAACATATATATTTTGTTATCTGATTCAGATTGTATACTGACTGTCTGGGAGAATAGAATATCTGTCCTGAAGAAGGTGGTCGTTTATTTTCTGATTCCCACCGAAACGCGTCGACGCAAACATAGGAGTGTAATTATAGATTGTTCTGACACCTGTTTTCCGAAGTATTTGACTGTTGATATAATCAACTAGGAAAATAACTGATCTTGATCATATGTCTCTCCTACTGATAAGAAAACATTAATTTTTCTTACTGAGTCTCCCATTGTTTTGTATTATTGTGTGTGTTTTGCTTTTATGTACATTTATCTTTGGAAATTTTTTTTAATGGTTTGAATCCTGTGGATTTTGAACTTTTTATTGTGTAAAACCAGATGATCAATCATTTTTAATAAAATATATCTAATTTTTAATATGCAGCTTTGTTTAGGGACTTCATTTGGTGCCTTATCCTGGTGAGTGATTGGGTAGAGCTGTGAATGTGTGGATAGAAACTTTGATTGGTACAAAAGGGGATTTATCTTTGACTTTTATCAAACCCATCACCCCTGGGCATCTCAGCATCTTTTTCATTTTCGCTGCCACCATTTCTTCTTGCATTCGCCTCCATCCACTTCTCCCTTTCTAGCTCCAGCTTCTGCTTCTCTAAAGCTGTGGATTCTTACTGAGCCTCCAGCTGTCTCTCTGCATGGGACATCTGTAGTTCTGGTGTGTGGGAGCCTCCCCTCCCTCCATTAGCTGGAAGTATGATGCTGGTGCTAGAAGAAATGGATGAGGTGTCATCATCCTCCACCTGGAGGTTTTTGAAGGGGTCATTCCCCATCACTCTCTGGAGCTGTCTGTGCCCAGGCATAAAGGGATTAATCAACTCTGCCTTCCTAATCTTATTGGAAGCATGTAGCCCCTACACTGAGCCCTAAACTCAGCCACTGTGAGTTTGGCCAGGCTAGCCCGATCTAACTCTATGGTATCCCTAGTTTTGGGTCACAAAAACGTATCAATCAGAAATAAAAAAAAATGTAGAAAAATCACAATATGGATTAAAAATATGTTTAGTCAAAATTTCAAAAATTCAGGAATCAAAAGTTTTGTTCTAAGTCAATTTAGAGGATTTTTAAAGATCTTAACTTAATTTATTGTATGGTGTAATTTAAACACAAGTACGTATCCTCACAGCTGAACACCATATGTTGGAAAGTTGATTATTAATAGTGCTAAGTAGTGACTTACCACTAGCAATAAGGCCACAAACACAATAAAAGGTTCAGGTAGGGTCTCAATAAATGAATCCCTTGCTCAACCCTTGGTAGCTGGCAATGAGCAGGCAGGCTTAACTTACAGGTGTGTAAAGCATTTAATACCACCAATTTCTTAAATAAGTAAGACACAACTCACAATAAAATGCCCATGGCACAATCAGAATCAGTTACTAGCAATATCCAGCGAATAATGGGGGTGATCAGGGCCATAAGGATGACTTTCTCACACATGTACTGGAATACATGCAGATAAACTTTCTTAGAACACAATGTAGCATTGTTCTGAGTAGTAATGAAGGGAAATGTGGAACGAGAGGGGGGAGTTTAAGGGCCAGTTCCGGATTGTTTTGAAGGAAAAATGTGGTCAGGGAATTCACAAAGTCCCTAAGGATCACACATCATGCACTTATAACAGGGGTCTCCAAAACTATATATTTTTCACCTAGTGAAGTGTGTTAGTTCTTGGAAAAAAAATAAAAAAAATTGTTCAAACTACCTACTGTTTGGAGCAACAGGTACTCCCTCATTAAAAAGATCGATTTTTGGAAGCTTTTTTTATTGGTTGTATTTGTGTTGAGGCATTTATGAAGAAAAGCGAATAAAAGTGCACTCTCGATGGACATGTATACAAAATACTCCAGTAGCCGACATGATATGGTTTCAGAGTGCTCACTAGTAAAAGATCATGAAAAAATATGGTGGCATTCGAAATGGACGCAAGTCACCAAACTAATTAACACTAAAATTACCTGCTCCCTGGCTTTAGGGCAGTGCAACTGGTGCGGCTGCACTGGGCACTGACCTGTGGAGGGAGCGCTGACCTCGGGGGGCACTGTGTTTAGTAATAACTTACGATTTAACAACACCTTAAACAGAGTTCCTTGTGTATCCAGCAGGCAGAATTAAAAATGTCAAGATAACTCTTGTGATTAATGTTCCTGCTAGAAAGAGAGATCAGAGTTTTGTCTACAGGCAGTTTTGACTCACCGTAAAGTAGCACAGACGGTTAATATGCATGCTGCAAAGAACTCATACTATGCAGATCACAGGTCTGTATTTAATTACTGCTTTCTTTTGTCACAGAGATCCTTTTGTTACTGAAGTTCATAAGCTACAACTCTAATATAGAACAGTGACTGTTATGAACTGTCATCAAAGACCTCCATGCAAACTGCATAACATAGGTTAGGAATTTCTGTCCCCCCCACCCAGTCTTTCTTTATCTATTCCTAATGATGCTGAAAAGGGCTTGTTTGGGTAGATATACATTATTATTAGTAAAGCCAGCCTTTACCAGTGCTTTAAAACAAATAAAATGCATGTGAGAGAGGGACACCTTTGCCTGGTGGTCGTGAGGGAATCCGAGGAGGTGCTCATGGGGGGGGAGGGGTCGCCAAAAATGATTGTTGCACCAGGCACCACCAGCTCTAAAGCAGGTCCTGCCTGCTCCCCTCAGACTGCAGCAGACAGGGGGCGAGGCTGTGCAATGCTACTTGCTTGCAGCCCCAGCCCCTGCAGCCTCTCTGAGGGGCCCAGTGTCTCTGAGTCTTGAATAATGGCTGCAAAGATTTCGGATCTGATAATTACGGACCCTGAATCACTTGTAATTGTGAACAGAACTATTTCACCTGGAGTTGCCATTTTGTGTGAAATAAAAACCACTTGCAACCAGGGCTTTTGAGGAACATAAGCTTACTTTAACAGGAAGCCATGTGGACTGGACTTTCTACAGCAGCGTGAGACATCAAACACACCTATATGCAATGACCCACCAAACTTAAAATATTTACGTTTAGAAGCCTTTTCCTTTGTAGCTTTGGTAAGTTGTTGCAAGGCCCAGAACACAAACACCCAGACGGAGGTAAAACCCTGAAGAGGAGGAAGAGCTTCCTATAAGAAGCGTTCATAATGGCTATAACATATGCAGACTATTTCTTATGACGGCTTTGTACTGAGTAGCACACGCAATGTCTAAAGACAGCAAATCCACTTAACATATATTTGCAACCACTCCTGTTGGCGTTCCATCAACAAGCAAGTCATTACAATGGCAATATCACGTCAAGCATGTGCATGGTGATCGTGCACACCTCCCTGGTGGAGACTACTGTGACCTTATGTCTTGGTATTCATCACAACTGCAAATGTCAGAGACAAGCCACTCCACCTCTTCCTCCTGAAGTCCTTTCTGCTGTCCACTACACAACCCCATTTAAGTATAACAGAGATCATGTATACACATGCTATCACTGAGTGCTCATTTGGGCCTTTAAAGTCTTGTTTTAGGTATCTATAATACAATGATGCATTCATGTCAGCTATCGTATGCACAGTTTTTGTGCCCCTTCTTTGTTTTACAGTACAGCACAGAGTCTGATCACATATATAAATCCCACAAACAGGACCTGAGGCAATAGCTGGCAAAAGTGACAAAGGTTAGAAGTGAGAAACTGGTACTATGACTTTTCCTAAAGTGGTAAATTGATATATCCAGAGTTGCCCATATAAGCATGTTCCATGTCCCGATCAGCAACCCATAAGAGCATAGTTTGTTTGGTGGGTAATGTCTTTTACCTTTAGTGTCATAAAACCATTGGATACTTACAGGAGAAATGACAAGACAGAAATAAGCTTGTACACCTCACTCACCAAGAATAAAGCAAGAATAAACCAATGGAGCTTCACAGATGTGGTAGATTATAACACGGTAATCACAGAAAACGTTATGAGCTCAATTAGTTATTTCATATAATACTGACACACAAAAGATAAATGTAAGAGGGTGCGAGGAATGATAATATCCAAAGAAAACTAGAAAATTGTAGCACCATCTTTTGCTGAGATGTGACCCAAACCAGTGGTTTAACTCCAAGCCCTAAACTGTTTTTTCTAGTTTAATGGTGGTTATAAATCTTGGTCTAAAGTGAAGGGGAAATCTAGTCAATGAATGAACTGCAAACTGGCTATCTGATGTTTTTTTTATATTCCAATTCAGAGCAATGGGATTATAGCAAAGCCTTAGTAGGTTTGTGCAATCCATGTGATCGTTGATGCACACCCAAGACAGAACTCAAACTAGTCAAAACTAAAATTCAATTCAAATGACTATTTCCCCAGTAAGCTGGAACTTTCAGCTCATTGTTTCCTGTGGTGTCAAGTACTGATCTTGGGTATCATTTGGATGAGCAAATGTAGTCAAGTTCAATTCAATGCTGAAGGTGCTAATGCTCCTGAGAGCTGATAGCACCAAAGATAAGCATCCAAGGGTGGCTGCTAAATTTTAGGGGTCCGCACCTTGAAAATGCTGATTCTTGGCGAGTTTTTCTAGTGTTGGACATCCAAGGATCCAGGGGCACCGACTTGACAATGTGAGAACAAACAGGAGCAGTGCATACCACAGTTTAGTTTTAGGGTGAGAGAAATGTGTTGATCACTATAATTCAGCAATTTAAGTTATAAGACCTTGCTGCAGTGGTCCTGTATTCAGAGCGACCAGACCTTTTAGGCACAATAAATATCTTAAGTGCAAAGAGAAAGCTCTCACAGCTATGAAAAAGAAAAGGATGATCTTCTGAGACTCTTCTGTATATTGTGACCTCTTTCTGATGTTGTTAGACCCAAGGCTTAGTCTGGGTGAGGCGAGCTGCTGATTTTATTGACTGCACAGTAAACTCTCCCTTTGAATCAATACTCAGGCTGGTCTCAATGAGATAAACCTTGGCAAAGTTGTCTTCTCAAGTCTTGATGCCTATTTTTCTCATTCACCAGGAGTGTGCAACTTTTTATTACATCAATTGCAAACTCTCTGCTCTTCTTTAATTCTTTAATACAATTCCATACTTGGTCCAGTCTGTGAGAAAATGGCTTTTTGCATGTTCACCCCTTTTTTGCCCCACTAATTGACTATTTGGTACTGGTGTAATGACTCTGTAATGCACTGGGCTCTGCTGACCAGGCATGTGCTGTGACCCTTAAAAGTGTATGTTAATTGGATTATACCCAACTGGCATAGGTTACCTTACTTAGAAGTAGGGCTTCTGGCTTTATAGTACCTATTTTTTAAACATTTCCATCTGTATGTATCCATATTTATTTTTTACCCATCTTATTGGTATTTATCCATATTTATTTTGTGTTTTAATATCAAATCAAGTGATAAAATGGTATATTTCCACATTGATTAATATACATAAACACGCACTCATACTTTGATGCCTCTTACATTCAGAAAATTAAGCAGCCAATATAGTAAAAACACTACACCAATGGGTACATATTAGCATTATATACAAATATATGTTAAAATATGCCTGTATTTAAGGAAATCTCATCCTGTTTTGTAGCTCCCCGGGCTGTCTATCTGCTCAGCTGTTGGCCTCTAATTCATAAAAGGAAGCATAAAAAGTCCATCATAAGAAGCACAATTTTCAGCATTTTGCCACTTTTAAAAATAAATATACAGGAAGCAAATTGTTTTCTGTCCGTATCTGTATAAATCAGTAAGAACTGACAACTGGATGCCCTACTTATATGGTCCCAGGGGTACCCAGGGCTTGTAAGTTAAAGTGTCCCTCTTGGATTGCAGCATCTGTTGTGCCACCACAAGTGTAACATAGTAAACCACGTCTCCCAGCCTACCACTGCAGACTGGTAGAGCAGTTTTAACCTGCTAACTCAACTTTGCCATTTAAAGTAATGGCAAATCCCCAAAAATCATTTTTAATAGGTATGTCACCCTTAAGGCAAGCCTAAAGAGCCCTAAGGCAGGGTGCTGTATTTTAAAAAGAAGAATGTGTATTTTTCATGCCCTGGCAGTAAAAAAAACACATTGATGTTTTTATTGATGAGGCCAGTAGTCCGATTGGCGAGTAAAAAATTACACGCGGACAATTCATCAGTGCTAACTTCTGAATAGGACTACTAACTATGATACCTCAAGGTATAAAAGAAATCGTCACATTAAACCTGACTGGTTGCTCACTTTTATATTTAATGTAATGAGTGTGCACAATAGTACGGCCTGGGGTGGCTAGATGCCACACTTTACAGGAAGTCGGTATCAGAGGGAGGTTTTAAGTACACAATATCCCTCTAGACCTATATTGCTTTATATCAAACTTATGTAGGCTCACATATAGAAAGCACAAAAAAAAAATATATATTTTTTACAAAACAATCGCGGCCATACAGAAATATAACAATCTTTGCACATATATTAAATATTTGAAAAACAGAATTTATACAAAATATGAAAAAAAATGCATATCTATTAGAACCAACATACGGATATTAACATTTATTTGGAATATCCAAAGACAGAAAATCCCCATACCTTTTCATACCTCTTCACACTTCACATCCAAGAGACTGGATGATTTTAATCATCGAAACAGCAAGAGAATTAGTAGCGGCCTTGAACACAGAAATTAGTTAAAATTAGACAGTCTGAATGCCGAACTACACGATTTCGAAGAATATATAATAAAGAAAAAGACAGACAAACTTAAGAAGGACAAAAAATGGTTTACCCAAGAAAAAGCATACCCATATTTGAGAAGTAACTACTATCAGGAATGGCAAAATGAAAATGAGACTCAAACATATGTGTATAATAACAAGAGAAAAGTTGTTACTTTCTCTGACACTAACTCATCAGAATCAGAAGGAGATGCCCCTAATAACTATGAGGATGCTTTTCAGGGACAACGACCCCAAAGAGGGAGAGGTAGAGACTATCAATCTTATTATCAAGCCCCACCTCCTTTTTTAGGGAGAGGCCGAGGTCAGAACAGAACTCGCTATACCAAATCAGACAGGAGAGGGTACCAGCAGATGGACCCTCCACCTCCTCAAATGTATATGAGGACCAGGAACCAACAGTACTGGAAGAATTGAAAAACAGGCCCAGAACGGACACCATGCCTATCTTTAACATTTCCACACATATGTTGAGCTCAGATGAAATAGCTATTCTAAGTAGAGGGCTGTCCTTTGTACCAAACACCTACTGTAGCAAGTTTAAACTTACTCAGGACATTTTTTCCTTTTTTAGGAAAATTTGTCTTAAAAAATTCTTCTCAGGTAGAGAAGAGGGAGATGCAGATGAGAATCTCTCAGGATGCAAACCTAAATAAACCTTTACCCCTACCCTGGAAATGGTAGGCCCGGAGGTGTCCATATTTGAGAAGTCCGTTCTTAATGACATCAATAAGCTAACTAGATACAATTATAACAGCAAGCCAAATTTGTCAGTTACAGAAAGAACTGCCCTACAAAAACTCAAAAATACCTCCGATCTTACTATAAAACCTTGTGATAAAGGAGGGGGCATAGTCCTCATGGACACTGGAAAATATGAGGAAAAAGTACACCAAATGTTAGCCGTGGCTGAACACTACAGACCCATAAACTCAGGGGCGATCACTAAATTGAAAGAACTAATTGACCATGTAACCAGTAAGGCTTATGAAGAAGATACTATTTGTGAGAAAGAATATTTGTTTTTGAATAAAACCAATATAGTAATTCCAGCACTATATGGTGTGCCTAAAACGCACAAAAACACTATAGATCCACCATTACGTCCAATAGTATCCTCCATAAACTCCTCTACCGAACCTCTGTCCAAGTACGTTGATGCGTTCCTGTGCCCATTAACAACCAAGTACAAATATTATATCAAAGACACAGGGGACATTATAAATAAATTGGAACATGTGCCATATGACCCCAATTGTGAGATCCTAGTGACACTAGACATCGAAGCATTGTACACTAACATACCACAACAACAAGCAGTAGAAGCAGTTAGGACCCTCCTAGAGAGAACACCAGGAGAGAGGCCTGACGCTTTCATAGTGGAATGTTTAGAAATAGTACTAAAAAATAACTACTTCGATTTCAAAGGGAACTTATACCATCAAGGTAAAGGGACCAGTATGGGGGCATCTTGTGCCTCCAGTGTAGCCAACATATACATGGGTGAATATGAACTGAAACATATTTTTAATGAAATGGCACCGTTTTATGAAAATGTCCTTAGATGGCATAGATTAATTGATGAAATTTTCTTCATTTGGCGAGGAGATGAAGAAACACTGATAACATTAATTGACTGGCTCAATGCCAGCGATGAGAATCTGAAATTCACCTGCCACAGAAGCACCACATCAGTAGAATTCTTGGATATTATCATTAAGGGAGACTTGGGTGAAATCTCTGTCAATTTTTTCAGGAAACCCACATCTAAGAATACCATCTTATCGCACACCAGCTACCACCCGAACTGTCAAAAAGATTCTATTCCCTTCGGGGAGTTTTTGCAAATCAGATGCAATTGCTCTAGCCTCAGGGATTATGACATAAATGGGGAAGATCTAAAACAGAGATTACTATCACGCGGCTACCCTAAACGTCTGATTAGATCAGCCTATAAGAGGGCACGTTATTACAACCGTGACGCTCTACTAGCAGGGAGCACACGCCCCAAAAATGACAGAATGGTTTGTGTTATAAACCATTCAACTTTGAATTTTAAAGTCAAGAAGATTTTGGATAAGAATTGGCATATTCTGAATACGAATGAGGAGCAGGAAACCATCCAGAAACCCATTCTTGCATATCGTAGAAATAGGAATCTTAAAGACAGCCTAGTTCATACGAGGTACAGGCACAATACATCCAGCATACAAACCACCTTGGTGGGACCTCCTATCTTGGGGAATCACAAATGTGGAACATGCATCGCATGTGACAGTGCCATTGTCACTGAAATCTGGAACTACCGTGGCAAGAAAGGGAAACTACGAGATTTCACCAACTGCAGCAGTCAAAATCTAGTTTATCTCATCCTGTGTCCATGTTCCTTGGGGTATGTGGGAGAGACAGGCCGCGAGTTCAGAACTCGTTATAGTGAACATAGATCGGCAATCAAGACACGAAAATTATCGTGCCCAATGGTCCAACATTGCATTGATCTTAAACACAAAGAAAATGAATTGAGGTGGCTGATCCTGGAAAAAGTAAGTCACATCCCAGGTAAATACATGAAAGATGTTCAGAAAACCTGAGAAACCTATTGGATTTACACCTTGGACACGGTTAAGATCGACCTTAATGAGGAAATAGTGTGGTACACGAGATGATGTATAGCAATCACGACTATATAACATTGGTATGTTGTTTTCGTGATCCCTCCGTATCACCTATTTGCGACCTAATCCGGCATCATATGTAAGGATAATCATTGTAAGGACCCCCATTATTACCCTGTCCCACATTTTTCTAACGGCATTACATTATCTACACGTTGAGTCCCTTGTTTCAATGTTATAATAAGGTGGATACATTTTTTAGTGATGAGAATCTCACGATCCACTAATAAGCACTGTATTTAACAACCGTTGAGAACACCGCATAGTATACAATAGAGTATTATCCGCTGATGAACATAATGGTTGTATATATATTACATCCATGACATTCCATTTATTTGGGACTTAGATCATGGATGTGACCTCCTAACAGACTCAGTTGGTCCCATTACCTATTGTACCATGTCTTTGCACAGTCGTCCCAAGAGGGCGCTGAGATCTAGCCATATGATTGTACCATTTAGGGACATTTCGTGTAGACACAGTTCCCTTCCCTATCAAGGTAGACACTTGTATATAATGCTGTACCATTGTATTCTCACTTCCACTATGGTGTCACTTATATTCGTGACATTTTAATCACTAAGTAGCGTCTCATCTTTCGTATCTTTTTTCTCAGGACGTAAACTACAACATTCATAGCACCCGAGTATTGTATACTCGTCCATAGTTGGCATCGAACTTTGTAGATCCGGTACAAGTATCTTTAATTATGGAAATACTCACTTAACGAGGGCAGCACTATCTTTCCCACACTATGGTTACCCACTACCCGTTCCAAGATGGCGCCGGTGCCTTCAGACTTGGGTTGTCTTATATTCATACCCCACATGCCATTCTCAATATCCATGATATAGCAATCACAGGAATGTTTTGACTGGGGATACCCCTGAATGACAAGTTGCATACACATACATATATTCATTCCCTTTAGAGGTAGGTAACATATATGGTACTCTAGCTTGTAACACTCGTTCAAAGATGGCGCCGCAAATTACAGACCCATTCAGGTAAACATAGAGTGGGCCGACGCATAGACGATGACGCCATGGCGCCCTGCAGCTGTTTCCGATTAGAGAAGACTTGTGAGTTCCGTTTAGAACATATAAATTCAGAGAAAATCACCGCGTATCTGTAGAATCATTACAGCGCGAGGGTATGCCGGTTGTGTGAAACTCTCCAATCCTTGAAGGTAAGGCGTACATCGGCGGTACCTCGCATTTGCACATATCGTATGACAAGAATTAGTTGGAATTAGATACTCTCTATATTTTTTCATTAGGCATCGGGGGAAGAATAATTTTGAAAATAATGTCTGAGTTACGGGTACTCATACTATTGGTTCTCCAATACTCATGGGGGGGGCATCACTTGGATACCACTGCAGGACATCGCAGGGCATAGCTTGTACCATTACTATTAAGCGAACATCAGGGTTGGATATAACCCACAGGCTAAGCAGATTCTATGTGCTTATACGGCATTCATACTCATAAACGCTGAGATCGTCATACAGCCATAACAGTACATATCGGTAGTATTTTTCTACCCATAAAACGTTCGAACTACAGAAGGTAGTTTATCTGCTTCATTGGCCAGTTGAATATCAATGTGGGTAGATTATTAGAAATATCCGGTGCCAAACTGGGGTGAGCCTAATACTAACAAATAGATCTCAACGCACACATAGAGCACTCCCCCTCGATAGGCTACGAGACAGTACCCATGGCTGAAAGATGTTTGTGACTCATAAGTTCTCATGAGAACAGAGCAGCCAGAGCTTATTTGTCCTGTGTACTATAGCATATTTTATCATAAGCTATAAATCCCTAGCTGGAGTAATTATGAGTCAACGTATGTCTCTAATGAAGACATCACTTTGTTAGTACTTTGTGGGGTCACCGTATTTTGAATATATCTTTAAAAAACATTTTATTCCTTTTGTAACTCTAATTCCTACTCTGTATTACAACTAGGGTCATCCCAAAAGGAGCGAACCCCCTACTCTTACAAATAGGCCTCAAATATCGTGGTCATAAAAAAGGAAAAAAAGGAAAAATTAGAAGGAGGAGCCAAAAAGACATTGATGTGGCAAAGTAGGTTATCTAAGAAATTATTAATTTTTCTTATAAAAAATAAGTGTTAGCTGTATTTCTGCATACATAATACTTAATAAACAGTGGTAAGTAGTGACAACAATTTTGCTTGTTACGTTTGGCTTTCCCTATATGCAGTGACTAGATGACAACACGGAACATGGCACCCCAATCTGCATCTTAAGAGCTATGCTGCAAAGCATTCTGTTTGTGATAAGACATTTCTATCAAATTATTGTATCACAGAGCAGAATGATAGGTAAATATAGATGCATGTGGGATCTGAACATGTTAGATATTAATAAAACCTTTTAGATAAATCTCCAATTTGTCCATACAAATATATGTGTAAAGCCTAATCGCCAGTTATATGCTCTTTTTATAGCCGCGCACAGAGCAAGATGGTAGCGTTTGGCATATGAATGCAACTTTATAAAGTGTCATAAGTACCTGCAGATATCCACACAGCAAAATAAAACGGGTAGGAATAAAAAGTATGTGTTTTCCCTCTAGTCAGTTTCTCCTGTGGCATGCCTGTCTTCACTTGAGATATATAGGGGGGCACCAATGACTTGACAGACATTGCATGTTTATCAGTGCTCCCTTTGTTACAAAAATGCAGAATCTTTTCTTTCTGATCATGACCTAAAATTACCTGCCTCAGTATCAGGTGTAGTCTATGTTTTTCTATTTACCCTTTGGATGCTTCCTATGGATGTGGGTTTACTTTATTCACTGAGAACGCCTCTAAGGGGCACATTTGCAACTTTGATAGCATAAATATATAATTTTAGTTATTGATTTTGGAGAAAATGTAAGATATCTCCCGTGGGCTCTAAATAAATAAATATAAGAATAGACATCCAGCAAAATAATATTCCATATTGTCATTTCAGAAAGTTCATCCCCCTCATCTTGCCCGTTACAAAACTTCAAAGTAACAGGTCTTGAAGAAGATGGCACACAAAGAGGATTAAGCCATCGAAACGTGCGTCGACCAGTTTGAATGACACACCCTAGCGTTCAGCACAGCATCAAAGGGTTGAGCTCTTCACCCCTGTTGGTTTCATCTGTGCATGTATTTTGGCTCTGGGGTGGGTATTATGTATGTCATGGATGATAGTGATATGGATGTGAAGTGTGAAGAGGTGTGAAAAGGTATTGGGATTTTCTGTCTTTGGATATTCTAAATAAATGTTAATATCCGTATGATGGTTCTAATAGATATGCATTTTTTTCATATTTTGTATAAATTCTGTTTTTCAAATATTTAATATATGTGCAAAGATTGTTATATTTCTGTATGGCCTGGATTGTTTTGTAAAAAAAAGTATTTTTTTTTTTTAAAAAGGAGATGAATTTCACTCATGTAAAAATGATGAAAAAAAGAAATAAAACACAATAAAAAGACATAAGAGTAATGCATATATAAGGGTGTTTTGTGCTTTCTATATGTGAGCCTACATAAGTTTGATATAAAGCAATATAGGTCTAGAGGGATATTGTGTACTTAATTCTTCTGTTCCCCTTCCCCCTGTTCCCTGACCTCAAAGTATTTTTCGTTTTAGGGGGTTGCCTTATTTCACTTGGGTATCAGAGGGAGGTACCTGGTGGCCCAGTTACTTTGCTAGCTATCCCATTTCCCTAAGCTCATAGTGGGCATAAAAGTGGAAACCCTGACCCCCAGACCTCACCTCACATTTGTACTGACGAGAGGACCGAAGAAAGACTTTCCTGCTGTTCCCTGGTTACAGCATTGAGAGGCTGCACCAAAGGCTAGAGGGCACCTGCTGCGTCTTGGGCTAGCAAAGAGAAGACTTGGCCTATGCTGCCCTGCTTGAGAAAAAGTAATCCCCAAGCTCAGACTGAAGAAGAGACTCCAAAAGTCATTTGGCCGACTTCCTGTTACAGCTACAGGGTTGCAAAAGCTGGCCAAGCCTGTCTTGGTGAGTTAGTAATGAAAAACACCTTACCTCTGAAGTGAGCTTGGGAGACCAATGATTTTGCTGTATTTAGAGACTGGTAGACCAGTGGCAACTGGCAGTGTTCATGGACCAAAGGATGACCCCAGGAACACCCCAGTCACTGGATCAGCATGCCAGCATCCTTGAGAATCTTCAGCACTCTGTTTCCCTTGCATCAGGACCGCTTCATTAAAGTCTATGGTGGTTTGTCCATACAGTCTGGAACTGGACTGAACACTGCTTTGACTGTCCAATTGGACATCTTCGGTCCCTGTGACTCACTCTCTGCTGAAGTAGGTCACCCAAAGTGGGCTTATGTAGTAGTATAAAACTTGAGAAAAGGTTTACAAAGTTTACCACTAGTGCAGTACAATACAATAATTTATTGCACTGAATGAAAAAGCAGTGAATTGTTGTTCATTTGAAAATTCATTTCAGCGTGGTTGCCGAGCAACCTGCAATCCCGCTTGTCAGCCCAACGGAGGAGGCACTCGCACAGCCAAGTGCGGACAATCCAGAGATGCAGGGGGTAAGCGACTCTACAAGGCCAAGGGCTTCTGCTAAACAATGTGAGGGGGCTGTCGAGACTGAGGAGCTAACAGGGGACACAGGGAGTACAAGAAGTAGTGGTAACACCGAAATGATGGACGCTCTGCTGCAGGTGGAAGCGGGGTTAAACCACGATGTATTGACAATATCGTATAAGGGCGGGGGGGAAAAAACCCCTGAAAACCCTAGAATTCATCTGGCAGATATCCGCCCAAATACAGATAACAAGGGAGCAGGCTCCCCAGAGGGAGATCGTTTTTTTTCGTTAAATGACGACTCTGAGGCGGATGTCTCTAGTGACGCCAGCTCATATGGGGGTTCTGACACCGAGACCTCCTCAACAGATGGGCAAAGGACTCAGAAAAAAATGTCTAAAATAGGAATACAGAACTCCCCGACGAGCACAAGCACAAGCAAGAAATTACTATGGGATTATTCGGCTACTTCAAGTTTATATCAGGAAGACACTCAGGGATCGACACAGCAAACACAGCAAACACCACTGGATTTGATACTTGCTACCCTGAAACAAATGCAAGGGGAGGCAAGGGCAGTGAGCCGGAGGGCTAGACAAGACAATAAAAAGATACAATCTTCCCTCAAAAAAATGAATAAGATGTATGAGGAGGTAGCAGACAGAGTGGCACAGGTTGAAGAAAGGACTGGGAGGCTAGAAGATGACATAGCTGTATTGCGGTCCTCCAAATCCGATCAAGAGAAAGTAGTAGAAGATATCCAGTGGAAGCTAGAAGATTTTGAAAATCGACAACGTCGCAACAATGTTAGACTTTTGGGACTGGCTGAAGGGGTGGAGGGGCAGGACCCGAGAGGGTTTGTTGTTAATCTGCTTAAGGGGGCTTTTCCAGAGGCTCACTGGCAATGGGAGCTGGAGATCCAGCGGGCGCACAGGTTCCCTCTTATACAAAGAAAAAAAGGGCCCAACGGGCAAGGGACCCTGCCCAGAGCTATACTAGTGTATATAGGGAACTATCTACTGAGACAGGAGATAATTGATAAGGCCAGACCAGACTCAAAAAAATCCTTCAATGGCTCCACATTCTTTGCAAGACCCGACTTCTGCCACGTGACGGTGGAGAGGAGGTGGAAGCTAAGGCAATTAATATCTCCATTCCAAAAGCTAGGCTCAGAAGCATACCTACTCTTCCCTGCTAGGCTGAAAGTAATTACAGGAGGCCATGTAAGAATGTTTTTTTCGGAAATTAAGGCAAACCAATTCCTAGAAGAGTTAAAAGTCCAAAAGGGGTCAGCTCAGTAAAAAGGTAGAGGGAAAAAGACGCAGCTCTGGGAAGAAGTGGGGCCTAACAAGAAGTATTACCAAAGGTAGTTATTCGGGAGTTTAGTGGTGAGGGAGGCGACAACTACAGCTCACATGCAGTCACATATAGGTCATTGTTGACCTATTTGCCTGTACTAGGGGGGGGGAGGGTAGGGTGGGGAGGTTGGGTGGCACGGGTGGTTTGGGAAGTGGGAGGTGGGGTAGGGGGGGTGGGGAGGCGGGTGGTAACGGTCAAGCACTTGGTACACTTAGATTAGTTCAGCACATTATAATGCATTGCAAAATAACTTCATTGTTCGATTGGCAGCAAGTTCATGACTGTATGGTTATCTTTTTTGAATTACAAACATCAGAAGTATTCATAGTCAGGTCGCTTGTTCCTAAAAATGGCTTGTAGAATTGCTACAATGAATGTTTGTGGGCTTAATGACTCCAATAAAAGAGTTAGAGTTGCTGCTTTACTAAAGACATTCCGATTAGATCTGGTGTGCCTCCAGGAGACACATATAGAAGGTTCAAGAGGGTACATTCTCGAGCAGCTCGGTTTTACACTTTTGGCTAAAACTAAACAAGGGACAAGAACGAGAGGGGTGGCAATATTAGGGAGAACCGGAGTTGGGACGGTGGGGAGGAAACTGGAAGATCAGTGGGGGCGCTGGGTCATAATGGAGGTAACTGTCAAGGGGGTATTGTTTACAATAGTCAGCATTTACGGCTCAACAGAGGATGACCCTGACGTCTTCCAATACTTAGATATAGAGCTGGCACAGTGGCCAGAGCCAATTGTTTGCTGTGGCGATTTTAATATTCATGATCATAACAGCTTATTTTTGAAGCCAGGCGGACAATATAATGGGAGGAAGAAGAAGACACATAGGGCTCTTACAGATATGGTTCAACACAATTCCCTGGATGACCCCTGGATTGCATTACATCCACATATAAATGGCAGTACATTTTATTCAGCCCCTCACAAGGTTCTGGTCAGGCTGGATTATTTTTTAATTTCCAGGTCCTTGATGCAGGGCTCGCAGATTGATAGATATCCTCGTGCTGTTTCCGATCACAATCCTTTAGTTTTAACAATTAGAATAGGGAAGCAACAAAATAGGTTGTCCCACTGGACGTTCGAAAGGAAATTATTAAAAGATGAGGTGTACCGAGGGTTTATGGAAGTCTGGATTAGAAACTATTGGGATATAAACAGGGGGTCAGCACCTCCAGGCGTGGTTTGGGATTCCTTTAAGGCTGGGGTTAGGGGCGAGACCCTGAGCTTTGTCTTAGCAAGGAATAAAAAGGAGAGACTTATGGCTGAAGAAGCCCTAAATAGTTTACGGAACGAGGAAGACGCGCTGGCCTTTGCTATACAACATCATCGCCCACTAGAGCAGCACTTGCTTAAAATTACTGTACTTAGAGCTGAAATCTCCAAATCCATTTCCAGGAAGGCAGCTGAAAATTTTCTTATTAGAAAAGAAAATGCATACGAACTGAGTGAGAGAGTTGGCCATATTTTAGCTGTTCGAACTAGGCAGAGGTTAGCACTTGCAGATGTAAAAGAGATCACTAATAGCCAAGGTACTACAGTTACCGATTCCGAGGAAGTGAGGGATGTTTTTAGGCAATTCTATGCAGATCTGTATACCGCGGACCTTGGAGATCGGACAAAAGAGATAGAGAGCTACCTGGGAGACATTCCTTCCCCTTTACTAACAGTGGAAGCTAAGGAGATGTTAGATGCCCCATTCCAAGGGGAAGAAATTATGACAGCCCTCTCTATGCTACCCTCGGGAAAAGCAGCCGGACCGGATCAGATTCCAGTAGAATTCTATAAAATTTTTCAAAGGGTACTCGGAAAGGATATGATTGATATAATGTTGCAAGCTCAGAAAGGTGAGGCTATTCCCGAGTCATGGGGAGGGGCAGACATTATTGTGATTTTAAAAAAAGGAAAGACCCCGTCACTACCAGGCTCGTATAGGCCAATTACGTTAATGAACTCGGATGTTAAAGTCTACTCAAAAACGCTGGCAATTAGACTGGCCGGCATTATTGAAACTCTGGTAAGCCCCGCACAGCACGGCTTTATTCCCGGGAAGGGAACTACGCTACATGTCAGACAGGTTATTACAGCGTTCGATGCAGCAGACACCCTAGGAGATCCAATGGCGGCCCTTTTTTTAGATGCAGAGAAGGCGTTCGACCGGGTCTCCTGGGGCTACCTATGGTTGGTCCTGAAATGGATTGGTATAGGGGCGAGATATATGGTAGCTATCCAAACGCTATATAAAGATCCGACAGCTAGAGTAAGAGTCAATAGGGGAAGTTCGCATCCAGTTAAGATTACTAGGGGGACTCGACAGGGGTGCCCTCTGTCCCCCCTTCTCTTTGCTCTATATATAGATCCCCTATTAAGAAGGATGGAAGCTAATCACAATATCCCTCCCATGAAGTACAACACTGTCGAGGTTAAAACCCTGGCATACGCTGACGACGTGGCCATTCTGACATCCAATCCCATGCTGGCTATAACGGAGGTGGAAGCAATGACACAAACGTTTGGTCAATTATCAGGATATAAATTGAATAGACCAAAGACACAAATAGTGGAGAATAGGTACTCTGACTGCCACGACTCTAGAGTGGTTAGTTCAGCAGTATACCTCGGGGTAACAATTACAGCTGACTTAGACAAGCTGGTAGAGGGAAACATGACCCCACTCTTAAGCAAGGTAAAAAAAGATTTGGAGAGGCTGAACAATTTACACCTATCCCTGGTTGGCTGTACGAATGTCATTAAAATGCTAATTTTACCCAGATTTTTGTATTTTTTTAGGACTATTCCTTTATCTTTTGAAAGTATTTGGTTCAACATGCTGGAGGCAACATTAAATAGATTCATCTGGGCCCAAGGCAAGACACGGAGGGCATATAGGTTTATTTCTCTCCCTAGGGAAAGGGGTGGCTGGGGTGCACCGGATTTTAGGTTATATTATTGGGCGGCAACATTACAATATATACAGGGGTTGATAGGAGGGAGTGGAACTGATTCAACATCGACCTTAAATTCCACCAAAATGTATGCTACTGTACTAGGGGATGAGTTGGGAAACTGTTTCTTGAACTGTATCGACTATGGGTATTACAAAAGAACGAGGTTCAAGACTGTCTGTGCGGCTGTCAAAGTGTGGAAAGCCTTCCTAAAGAATGCTGGGTTGGGAAGATACAACAGATATACTAAGCTATATAGGAATAAGTCTTTCCCTGCTGCAATATTTGCTGATAGGACAATGGCGGGCTGGGCAGACAAGGGAATTACTCAGATAGGGGATATTCTTGATTCTGACGGAGTGTTGCAGTTTACTGATCTATTAAAGAAGTTTGGTATTGATAGACAAGACTTCTTTAAATATCTCCAAGTAAGAAGTTTTGTGAAGAACAAAGAAGGGGGACCAGCAGGATTTGCAAAGAATGAAATATTAGAGAAAATTAAGATGCTGGGGGACTGCACAATTAGTAGTTTATATGCAAGTCTTATTAAGAGGAAATCAGACGACATTGAGAAGTTTAGTAAGAAGTGGGCTGTGACCCTCAATGGTGAAGAGCACTGGTTTCAGGATTCACTCTATCTGGGTCGCACAATTCTTTGTTCAGCCCCTTTGCAATCGCAACATTACAAGACTTTATACTGTCTATATTTTACGCCTGCCAGGATCCTCAAATGGGGGGGTACTGCAGGAACTCGGTGTTCTCGTTGCAACCTGGTAGGTGCAGATATTGTACATATTTTTGCGTCTTGTCCCCAACTGTATACTGTAATAAGAGACATAGAGGCGTTTATAATTAGATCTCTAGGCATACAAATTACACTTACGCCATTGTGGATACTATTGGGGATCAACCCAGATGCTGATACATCGCAGAGGGAATTTATGTTTATGGCTATGGCAACTTATAGACTTATGATAGCTAGGGCTTGGCTGGATAAGAACCCCCCAGACTGGCATATATGGTTGGCTAACCTCTTGGCAACATATAATTTAGAAAAACCTATATATGAAAGAAAGGGAAAGAGAAAAAGACTGCTTGGGCTAAAAATATGGGAACCTATAATTAGGTGGAAGACAGGGCATAGCCAATGCTAATTAGTTGAAATTTACTATATTATATGCTATAAATACAATGGTGGCTAATTTGTTTTATTGATAATTGAAGTATTAATGCATATTTTTTTGTGTTTCGCTGCCTAAGAACTTAATGAACTTGATGAAATGTATGATAACGAAATGTATTATATGTGCTAAAATGGTAAAACAATAAAGAGAATTAAAAAAAAAAAAAAAAAAATGAAAATTCATTTCTCTGAAACACTCAAGTGGATTTTTCTCATCGTGTTGTCTATTTAAAGATTAAAATGCAACCTATTTCTAAAAAATGATGTTGGATAGCTCCTGAATCCTGCTTCTTTCTTATTCAACTGTTTTGGTACTTCTTAATCCTTTAGACGTGTTCCTATGATAAAGCCTGACTGCTCCGGGCCACAGCTACCCAGGGATTAGCTGAGGTTTTCCAAACAATCCTGACTGGACCAAGTACAGGTAGTTGGTTTATTACACATGAGGCTGCACAACAACACCATATAATTAGTTGTGTTCCTCACACAGTCCAATCCAGATTGCATCTTCTTCATAGTACAAAGTCAGATCAAGAGGAAATCTTGCACAAGCTCAGAATTATTGCAGATAAAACCCGTTTAGCTGCGTGATCCACTAAACTCCATGTGAGCTGTCTTCCACTTCATTCTTCCTACAAACTCATATCACTGCTGAATATGTTCTAACCCAGCTAAAAATCACTGTCCCGAGGATAGACTCATCCTCAGGACACCGCGCCACAAACACATTACCGAACACCTACGAGGCCTCCACTGGCTTCCCGTCGAGTAGAGGGTCACCTTCAAAGTCCTCACCCACGCCTGCAAATCGCTCAACAACATCAGACCCAAATACCTCAACAAGGGAGTATCCTTCCACGTACCCAAGAGGAACCTCCGCTCCGCTGACCTCACCCTGACAGAGGTCCCACTCATCCGCAAAAACAGAGCAGGTTGGAGAGCTTTCTCTTACATCTCAGCCAAGACCTGGAACGAACTCCCTGTGAACATCAGACGCTCCCAGACCCTGCGCAGGTTCAGGAAGGACCTCAAGGCCTGGCTCTTCGACTGATCCGGAGCTGCTCCCCCCCTCCCCAGCACCTTGAGACCCTTGCGGGTGAGTAGCACGCTTTATAATCCCCTGATTGATTGATTGGCTTGGCCAAACCTTTTTCTTCATGCCTGTATTTCATTTGTCTTTCAAATCCTTATGTCATAAGGTAGCACATGGCTCACCTCTGAACCCCTTATATTTCAAGGTTATGTGGTTCTTTTTTCCCAGCTCATTCATTCTTTTGGAGTCTCCCTCATAACTTACCCCAATAGTAACATCATGCTCCACAGGTATGTAGCCCAGGCACAGACTAACTTTCCAAACTGTCTCTGCATTTTATCAGTTTGGACTCTTTAACACTTAATCATGAAAAGATGGACTTTCTGGTAGTGGGCTGCATCCGCATCAACATGCACTTTAGGGCTAAAATTTAGTAAATCAATATTGCTTACTTTTCAATCAATAAAGCCATGATGAATTGATTTTTTCCATTAAACTGCTCTTACTTGTTGGACGGACCGGGAGGGTCGGCCGAGGACAAGGGGAGAGGTCTCCGGGGAGAGCCGTCTCCAGCGATCGTACAGATGAGTAACTTCCCCCCCACAGATACACACCACACAAGGATAGGATTTAACGTTCTTTATAGGCGATTTCTTGAGGTACGATGCAATGGTACAAGGAGGTCTGGACTCAGGGGTCCCCTCGATTCTAGTCTCTTGGTTTGGGAAAAGGGGGTAGCGGGACAGTCTGGTTACCAATCTGGTAGCTGAGATGGTATGGTGGGTAGCTCACAATCCTCGAGCTCGGTGTTCTAGCTTGGACAGGCCGCGGTAGCGCCAGCAGGTCCCGGTGAAGGTGGTCGTTACACGGTCCGCGGCAGCGCCAGCAGGTCCCGATGAAGGTGGTCATTACACGGTCCGCGGCAGCGCCAGCAGGTCCCGATGAAGGTGGTCGTTACAACGGTCCGCGGCAGCGCCAGCAGGTCCCGACGAGGATGGATGATGCAGAAGGCCGCGGCAGCGCCAGCAGGCAGGACGATAACTCACAAGGCAGGGCTGCGGCAGCGCCAGTAGTCCGTCAAGGCTGAGTTCTTCTCGGTGTCTCTCGACTCCAGGATACAACTGCCTTCCTGCTCTGGAGCTGCCCTAGTTATAGGTCTGGCGCCCTTTGATGTCCGGACCCTCGCACTTGGAGGTCGGGGGGTCCGGGATGAGGGAGTCCAGACACCCAGCAGGGGGTGGAGCCAGCGCCCGGGGGAGCTGGAGGGCGATCGGCACCTGGCGGGGGAGAGCCATCGACACTTCTTTCTCCCATTGACCTGCCAAGTGGTCCGTTCACCTCCTGGGTGGATGGTGGTGCCGGGATGTCGGGGCCGGGCCAGGCCCAGGGTTAGGGTCGAGCTGAGGCCACGCGGCCTCGTGGCGCAGTGTCCAAGATGGCGGCTGATCCGGCCGGGGGAGCCGGTAGTGGTTCGGCCCCATGATACATGGATGTCCGGGGGCAGGAGTTCCGTCGGGAGACGGGGTGCGGGTTGCCCTTGTGGGTAACACCTGGGAGTCCGGGGCTTGGGCCTTGTCATGCGGGGAGGGAGCAAGCCCTTCATGTGGCCTGTCCAACATGCGTCCCCCCCAGCTGAAGGCGGGGAGAGTCACCCATCCTCTTGGGGACTCTCCTCGTCGAGGCGGAAAAAGCGTGACAGGCCATCTGCGTTGGCGTGGTCTTGGCTCGGTCGATGTTCCACAGTGAAGTCCATCCCCTGCAGGGTGATGGACCAGCGCAATAGTTTTGGGTTTTCCCCCCGCATCTGCATTAGCCACTGCAGGGGTCGATGATCGGTTTGCACCCGGAAGTGGGTACCGAAGAGATAGGGCCGGAGCTTTTTGAGGGCCCACACTACTGCGAAGGCCTCCCTCTCGATTGTGCTCCAGCGCTGTTCTCGGGCCAGGAGGCGTCTGCTGATGAAGGCCACCGGCTGGTCAAGACCCTCGGGGTTCAGCTGGGAGAGAACCGCCCCGATGCCGTGGTCGGAGGCATCCGTTTGCACAATGAATTCCCGACTGTAATCGGGGGCCTGGAGCACAGGGCGGCTTTCAGCTTCTCGAAGGCCGCTTGACAGTCGGGGGTCCAGTTAATCTTCTTCGGGTGGTTTTTGGACGTGAGACCCGTGAGGGGCCCCACAATGCTGCCGTAGTCCCTCACGAACCGCCGGTAGTAGCCGGTGAGTCCCAAGAAGGCTCGGACCTCGGTCTGCGTGACTGGGGGTTGCCAGGACTGGATGGCAGCGATTTTGAGTTGCAGAGGGGCCACCAGACCGCTTCCCACCTGGTGTCCGAGGTAGGTCACGGACCCCTGACCAATTTGGCACTTGCCGGCCTTGATTGTGAGGCCGGCCCGCTGGAGGGCTTGCAGGACCTCTCGGAGGTGGTGGAGGTGGTCGGACCAGTGGTGGCTGTATACAGCGATGTCGTCCAGGTAGGCGGCGCTGAACTCTTCGAGCCCCGCCAAGACCTGGTTCACTAGTCGCTGAAAAGTAGCTGGGGCATTCTTCATGCCGAAGGGCATGACCTTGAAGTGGTAGTGGCCATCGGGGGTAGAAAAGGCGGACCGTTCTTGGGCCCGGGGTGTGAGACCGATCTGCCAGTAGCCCGCTGTCAGGTCGAAGATGCTGAGGTAGCGGGCAGCCCCCATGCGGTCGATCAATTCATCCGCTCGGGGGATGGGATGAGCGTCGGTCCTGGTGACAGCATTCAAGCCCCGATAGTCGACGCAGAATCGGAGTTCAGGAGTGGTGCCGGGGGCAGCGGCTTTGGGGACCAGCACGACCGGGCTGGCCCAGGGGCTGTCCGAGGGCTCGATGACCCCGAGCGTGAGCATCTTGGACACTTCCTCTTGGATGCAGGCCCGCGTGTCCACGTCGTGCAAGCACCAGGGGGTGACCCCTGGGGTGAGGGAAAACAGAGTAGCAAACTGCAGCAGGAGGTCCCGGCAGCCTTGGCGTTGCTCTGGGGTGAGGGCATCGGAGATCCGGACCCCGTCCACGGAACCGTCTTTCTCCTGAGTCTTCAGGAGATCAGGGAGAGGCTCGGAGTCTTCTTCCGCCCCACTGTCTGTAGCCATCAGGAGGCTGAGTTCCGAGCGCACAAAGTGGGGTTTGAGTCTGTTGGTGTGGAGGACCCGGAGGGGGTTCCGGGGAGACTCCATATCGATGAGATAGGTGACGGGGCTCTTGCGTTCGACCACTTTGAAGGGCCCCGTCCACTTGTCCTGCAAGGCACATGGTTCGGTGGGGGACATCACCCACACTTGTTGACCAGGTTCGAATTCGACGGAGGAGGCATTTTGATCGTACCATTTTTTCATGTCCTCCTGACTGGCCTCAAGATTCGATTTTGCCATTTCCCTGAATCGCCGGGTCTGATTGCGTAGTGCCAGGAGGTACTTGAAGACGTCTGGAGGGGTCTTTAGGGGGGCCATCTCCCAACCTTCTTTGACTAGGCTGAGGGGCCCTCGCACAGGGTGCCCGTACAGGAGTTCGAAAGGGCTAAAACCGAGGGACTTCTGGGGAACTTCTCGATAGGCGAAGAGGAGGCACGGAAGTAGTACATCCCACTGGCGACGGAGGGGCTCTTCCAATCCCCCAATCATTCCCTTGAGTGTGCGGTTGAATCGCTCAACTAGTCTGTTCCCTTGAGGATGATAGGGGGTTGTGAATCGGTAGGTGACCCCGCAGTGTTGCCAGAGGGACTTCATATATTTCGAGATAAAGTTTGTGCCTCGGTCGCTGACGACTTCTCAGGGGAAGCCCACCCGGGAGAAGATCCCCATTAAGGCCCGGCCGACCACCGGAGCTGTTACAGTTCGCAGGGGCACAGCCTCGGGGTAGCGGGTGGCGTGGTCCACCAGTACCAGGATGAACCGATGTCCTTGTGCTGTGCGGGGGTCCAGGGGCCCCACAATGTCTATTCCTACCCTCTCGAACGGGGTGGTGACAACTGGGAAGGGTTGCAGAGGTGCTTTGAGCTTGCGGCCGCTCTTCCCGCTGGCCTGGCACGTGGGGCAGGACCGGCAGTGGTTGAGGACGTCGTTTCCTATCCTTGGCCAGAAAAAGTGGGTCACCAGGTGACTGTAGGTTTTGTCCTGGCCCAGGTGTCCAGCCAGGGGGACATCGTGGGCCAAATTTAGCAGGAAGTCTCTGAAACGGAGGGGCACCACCAGCACTCGACTGGCCCCTAACTCCGCGATTCTCTGTTCACTGTATAACAGGTCGTTATCCCAATAGACCCAATGGGCTCCGGTGGAGTCCCCTGCGCTCTGGGCGATGGCTTGCTGGCGGAGTCCCTCGAGGGAGGGACAGGTCTTCTGCTCCTGGCGGAACTGTTCCTGGGTGGGCCCCCCTTCTTAACGCCACTGAGCCAGGCCGGGAAAGTCCTGGGGCTGGGCGACCCCTTCGGGGGTTTGCTCTGGGGGGTCGGTATAGTCGGTGTCCTCTACTGGAGCGATCGGGGGAGGAGGTGCAGGCCATTCTGGTTCTTCTGGTCGGGGATGGCACGGGCGGCCATGGACCGGGTGGTTACGCACGCCCAGTCCAGGAGGCCCAGCATCCCCAGGTGCTCTCTTCTTTCGACGGCGGCCCACGGGGAACTCTCTAGATCATTCCCCAGGAGACAGTCCACGGGGGCATCATCCCGGACCGTCACCTTCAACATGCCAGAGACCCCTCCCCATTCGAAGGGGACGCAGGCCATCCGACATAGACTCTCGGAATTGTCGGCTGAGCGGACGGGGCAGAGAATGTTCGGCAGGATCTGCTCTGGTTTTACCAGGTGACAGCGGACGGCCGTCACACTGGCCCCTGTGTCACGTAGGGCTTCGGCCCGGCGCCCATTAATGTTCACCCACTGGCTATATTTTCTGGTGTTGGCGGGTAGGGGAGCCCGCGGGACCATGTCTCTTCCCCCTAGGCACGCTAGAACCATGGCGGCCGGTTCCCACTCTTGTTGTGCCTGCTCATATTCTTCTTGTTCCTCGGAGATTTGTTCTCCCCCCAGGGCGGCGGCAGCTACCTGGCGGGGTTTTGGCGTTTGGTTCTGCGGGCAGTTCGGGTCATTGGCGTAGTGGCCGACTCGCTGGCATCGGTGACACGTGACGTTGGCTCGGAACCCCGGGCGCATCGGGGGGTTGCCCCGGCCGGCCGGGGGCGGGGTACTGGCAGCGGGAGTGGCCGGGACGGTGTCTCTCCCTCGCCCCTGGCCTCCTCCTCCTCCTCGGGGACGGTGCTGACCTTGGTTGTTCCGGTTTTGCTCGTGTGGCCCTCTCCGGCCCACTCGGGTGCTTTCCCACCGGTCAGCTTCGGCGGCGAGTTGCCGTGGGTCAGTCAATTTACTGTCGAGGAGGTGCTGCCTGAGCTCGACGAAGCAGTTGTTAGACAGGTGCTCCCACACCATGAGATTAAAAAGTTGCTCGTAGGTCGTTACGTGGCTTCCCTTGATCCAACCCTCGAAGGCTCGGCTGAAATAGTTGACATATTCCACCCACGTTGTACCCGGGATCCGGGTGCAGTCCCGAAACCTCTGGCGGTACATTTCGGGTGTGAGCCCATATCGGGTGAGGAGGGCAGCCTTCATGTGGTCATTGGATGACATCTGATGGTCTGGGAGCTGCAGTAGGGCATCGCGGCCTTCGTTGACGAACCTCCCCCATAGGCCGGCTCCCCAGTCACTTCGATCGATCCGGTGGGAGGTCATGGCGATCTCGTAGGCCTTGAACCACTGTTGTATGTCGTCCTCTCGGACATACTCTCGGACAACATCCTTGGGGATGTGGACTTTCTTTTCTGTCGCTCCCGGGGTGCGCGGTCGCTCGGGCACCTCCGGTTCTTTGTTCTGCTTCCGTAGTTCTATTTCTGCCAGTTTGCGCTCGTGTTCGAATGTTAGTCTTTTTTCTTCGAGCTCTCTCTGCCTCTGTTTTTCTTCCCGTTCTTCTCGGAGCCGCAGATGTTCTAGGTTCAGTTTTTGCTCGGCTAATTTTAGTTCACCGTCCATTTTGAGTCGTGCCATTTCCAACTCATGTAATCTGTTTTTTTCTCTTTCTTGGATCTCTTCCTGCGAGAGGCCCGTTCCTCGCTCCTCGGGAGCCGTGGTGTTCCTCTCCGATGCTGCACCGTTTTGGTCTGGGGATCCGGCGACCCCGGTTTCTGCCCACGACTCAATGGCGTGCTTAAAATCGTCTTTGGTACTCAGGCCGGTGGTAGCAATGCCTAGTTCCATGCAGAATTGTTTCAGTTCACGATGGCTATACTCTTCCAATTTATCCATCTGGAATTTCTCGGTGGAACCACTCTCTTTGGTTGACATCGTGGTTTTGTCGTGGGGTGAGCTACTCTCTGTACGATTACGCGTTGATTCGGATCGCGCCGCTGGCCACCAATGTTAGACGGACCGGGAGGGTCGGCCGAGGACAAGGGGAGAGGTCTCCGGGGAGAGCCGTCTCCAGCGATCGTACAGATGAGTAACTTCCCCCCCACAGATACACACCACACAAGGATAGGATTTAACATTCTTTATAGGCGATTTCTTGAGGTACGATGCAATGGTACAAGGAGGTCTGGACTCAGGGGTCCCCTCGATTCTAGTCTCTTGGTTTGGGAAAAGGGGGTAGCGGGACAGTCTGGTTACCAATCTGGTAGCTGAGATGGTATGGTGGGTAGCTCACAATCCTCGAGCTCGGTGTTCTAGCTTGGACGGGCCGCGGCAGCGCCAGCAGGTCCCGGTGAAGGTGGTCGTTACACGGTCCGCGGCAGCGCCAGCAGGTCCCGATGAAGGTGGTCGTTACACGGTCCGCGGCAGCGCCAGCAGGTCCCGATGAAGGTGGTCGTTACAACGGTCCGCGGCAGCGCCAGCAGGTCCCGACGAGGATGGATGATGCAGAAGGCCGCTTCGGCGGCGAGTTGCCGTGGGTCAGTCAATTTACTGTCGAGGAGGTGCTGCCTGAGCTCGACGAAGCAGTTGTTAGACAGGTGCTCCCACACCATGAGATTAAAAAGTTGCTCGTAGGTCGTTACGTGGCTTCCCTTGATCCAACCCTCGAAGGCTCGGCTGAAATAGTTGACATATTCCACCCACGTTGTACCCGGGATCCGGGTGCAGTCCCGAAACCTCTGGCGGTACATTTCGGGTGTGAGCCCATATCGGGTGAGGAGGGCAGCCTTCATGTGGTCATAGGATGACATCTGATGGTCTGGGAGCTGCAGTAGGGCATCGCGGCCTTCGTTGACGAACCTCCCCCATAGGCCGGCTCCCCAGTCACTTCGATCGATCCGGTGGGAGGTCATGGCGATCTCGTAGGCCTTGAACCACTGTTGTATGTCGTCCTCTCGGACATACTCTCGGACAACATCCTTGGGGATGTGGACTTTCTTTTCTGTCGCTCCCGGGGTGCGCGGTCGCTCGGGCACCTCCGGTTCTTTGTTCTGCTTCCGTAGTTCTATTTCTGCCAGTTTGCGCTCGTGTTCGAATGTTAGTCTTTTTTCTTCGAGCTCTCTCTGCCTCTGTTTTTCTTCCCGTTCTTCTCGGAGCCGCAGATGTTCTAGGTTCAGTTTTTGCTCGGCTAATTTTAGTTCACCGTCCATTTTGAGTCGTGCCATTTCCAACTCATGTAATCTGTTTTTTTCTCTTTCTTGGATCTCTTCCTGCGAGAGGCCCGTTCCTCGCTCCTCGGGAGCCGTGGTGTTCCTCTCCGATGCTGCACCGTTTTGGTCTGGGGATCCGGCGACCCCGGTTTCTGCCCACGACTCAATGGCGTGCTTAAAATCGTCTTTGGTACTCAGGCCGGTGGTAGCAATGCCTAGTTCCATGCAGAATTGTTTCAGTTCACGATGGCTATACTCTTCCAATTTATCCATCTGGAATTTCTCGGTGGAACCACTCTCTTTGGTTGACATCGTGGTTTTGTCGTGGGGTGAGCTACTCTCTGTACGATTACGCGTTGATTCGGATCGCGCCGCTGGCCACCAATGTTAGACGGACCGGGAGGGTCGGCCGAGGACAAGGGGAGAGGTCTCCGGGGAGAGCCGTCTCCAGCGATCGTACAGATGAGTAACTTCCCCCCCACAGATACACACCACACAAGGATAGGATTTAACGTTCTTTATAGGCGATTTCTTGAGGTACGATGCAATGGTACAAGGAGGTCTGGACTCAGGGGTCCCCTCGATTCTAGTCTCTTGGTTTGGGAAAAGGGGGTAGCGGGACAGTCTGGTTACCAATCTGGTAGCTGAGATGGTATGGTGGGTAGCTCACAATCCTCGAGCTCGGTGTTCTAGCTTGGACGGGCCGCGGCAGCGCCAGCAGGTCCCGGTGAAGGTGGTCGTTACACGGTCCGCGGCAGCGCCAGCAGGTCCCGATGAAGGTGGTCGTTACACGGTCCGCGGCAGCGCCAGCAGGTCCCGATGAAGGTGGTCGTTACAACGGTCCGCGGCAGCGCCAGCAGGTCCCGACGAGGATGGATGATGCAGAAGGCCGCGGCAGCGCCAGCAGGCAGGACGATAACTCACAAGGCAGGGCTACGGCAGCGCCAGTAGTCCGTCAAGGCTGAGTTCTTCTCGGTGTCTCTCGACTCCAGGATACAACTGCCTTCCTGCTCTGGAGCTGCCCTAGTTATAGGTCTGGCGCCCTTTGATGTCCGGACCCTCGCACTTGGAGGTCGGGGGGTCCGGGATGAGGGAGTCTAGACACCCAGCAGGGGGTGGAGCCAGCGCCCGGGGGAGCTGGAGGGCGATCGGCACCTGGCGGGGGAGAGCCATCGACACTTCTTTCTCCCATTGACCTGCCAAGTGGTCCGTTCACCTCCTGGGTGGATGGTGGTGCCGGGATGTCGGGGCCGGGCCAGGCCCAGGGTTAGGGTCGAGCTGAGGCCACGCGGCCTCGTGGCGCAGTGTCCAAGATGGCGGCTGATCCGGCCGGGGGAGCCGGTAGTGGTTCGGCCCCATGATACATGGATGTCCGGGGACAGGAGTTCCGTCGGGAGACGGGGTGCGGGTTGCCCTTGTGGGTAACACCTGGGAGTCCGGGGCTTGGGCCTTGTCATGCGGGGAGGGAGCAAGCCCTTCATGTGGCCTGTCCAACATTACTTGTCACAAAACAATCATCCAATAATCCAAGCCTTTACTATCGCCTTGACTTTACCTTTACTAATGACTTCCTTTTGAGCCCATTTCTTTATCCAAACTGTGCAGAATGCTGCAGTTTCTTTTCTTGTTGAATTGAACCGCCCCTTTCCCATTTCTTCCCATCTTAATTTCTTACATTGGCTTCCTATTGTCATAATTTAGACTTTTAAATCTCCTTGTGTCTCTCAGGGAGATGTGAACCAGAATGTAATTCTCTGTACATAATTCTCGCATGCACTGCCTCTTTAGGTCATTAAGATTGTCTCCCTTCTCACAAGCCTTTTCCCATGCGTGTGTTATATGTATTTGATAATTTCTTCTATTCTTGACCAGTGGAAGCTGGCTTGTACCGAGGGTGGTGGGCGGGGGACACACAAAAATAAATACATAAATAAAATAGACTTACCTAACTTGCAACGCAACGTCCTCCTCCCTCAGATATCTTCTGGAAGCTCCAGAACCAGGAAACTGCACTACCCAATCCTGGCACTGCTCTCACAGCATGACAGCAGCACCAGGATTGGAGAGAGCAGGCTCTCTCACCACTCCTTAGAGCACTGGAGACCTGTGGTTTCTACTTTAAAATGTGCATGTCTGGCTGGCCGTCCTAAGCCAGTCGGCCAAAGAGACATGCACATTTTAAAGCGCACAGGTCTCTGCTGCTGCCTATCGGCAGCACAGGCTCACCCCGTCCAGACACTTGGTTCAGGTCACTAAAAATAAAATGGTAATCAATATTTCAGCTGTGGGGCTTGTGGGGCGACGCTCCTCCTCTCAAATGGAGGAGCCGCCCCTGTTGACTGCCAATATGTTATGGTGTCCCCCAAGCAGTCTACATGCACAACTAAAGAATCTGAGGGGCATATTCTCAAGGACTCATCGCTGATTTATCGGCACATTAGCGCCACATAAGTGGCGATAGATTTATCGCCCCATTCTCAAGCTAGTGCAAACTGCCAATATCGCCAGTATTCCAGCGATAGCTGCCGCAAAAAACATCGCTACGGATGAGAGCAACAACTAACGCTAATGATATGCAGAGTAGGCATTCCCGTGCAAAAACACACGAAAACACCACTTCGCGGTATTTTCAACAACCAGCCAGATCGGCAAAGCAATCCAAAAACAGGCGATAAGGCGCTTTAGCAGCAGAGATTTAACATCTGCCTTCTACTGGTGTTAAGCAGGACGACAACCCACAGTATGAAAGGAAGCACAGCCCCGAGCCACATCTGAAAACCAACACATGTCATGGAGCTACTGATCATGCAGCCTGGAGACCCAAGAGGGCCACAACACCCACCGCCACCACCCCACAGGGCACCCCCAGACCACCCTCCTCCCCACACCTAGGCAGCGCAGAACAAGACAGCAGACATTCCTTAAAACGCACCAGCCTCACAGACTCAACGCCAGAGGATGCGTGCCATTGCTCACTACAGGCTCAAAAGGACAACCATCCTCCGCATTCTGACCCACATTGCCCACAGGCTGATAGTACCAACACAGCGGCAACCAACATCCCTCTGCAGACAAAGCTGCTGGCTGTGCCGCATCTGTTGGCCTCTGGTACCTTCCAACCAACAACTGCCAGAGTCGGAGGAGTCTCACAGCCAGCCCCATCAAACTTCCTCACACATGTCTTGGATGCATGTCCACAAAAGCAACGTTGGGCCCCTGTATCCGTCCCACACGCCAGTTTCAATTCGTAGTGTTCCTGCGCAACCAACCCCAATGCATGCCATTGCCTGATGCCTCTGTGCTCCAGATCCATGATTGTAGTCAATGAAATGGGGGTGCACCAGGTCATGAAGTCCAGTAGTCAACAGCAGTGTAAAAACACTTCTTTATTACATATACATAAATAAACAATACAAAAAGCTCAGCCAATGAGTTCCATTCCCAACGGGGAACTTCATCAGGGCAATGTGTGGATTCATTTAACTGCATATGCTACGGGAACTCCAAAATACAATTCCATATTCCGAAAGTCAGTATTCAGAAACCTGCTGGATAAATGGTGACAATGGTCAAGCGTCCATGTAATCACAAACGTAATCTGGTACAGTGTATTGCACTTGGACAAACCGGAATGCATAAAAAGACTGTAACAGAATTTTGTGTGTTCCTAACCTTCGTAGGAAAGAAAAGGAAGGTTACAACCACACAAACTTCTGTTAAGGTCTTATCATGCAGGATTTATCATACCTGTAAGCATCACTGTTTGTATCATCCTTATAACCCTGCACCTTCACTTGCCCCACACTGCGCAGGGACAGCTGGAGACCAAGCAAGGGAACTACGCCATAGCTGGCTTCCCGTACGTGTTGTGGGCAATTGACTGCACACATGTACTACTTTTGCCCCCTGCCGACACTGCACACCATCACCGCAACAGAAACCACACGCATTCCATCAATGTCCAGGCAAAAGTGGACCACCGGGGCATTTTCACCCATGTCGTAGCGTACTTCCCAGGTAGTGTGCATGATTCCTACATCTTCAGCAAGTCCATAACCAACCAATGCTTTGAGGATGGCACCTATGGAAATGCCCTACTCGTCGGTAAGTCCAACAGAACACACCACACACGTCAACTCCACAATCATACAACTCACAACTGTGGGAACGCACGTTACGAAATCACAGACAACATGCCAATCAACATGCTCACCTACCAGACACGACAACACAAGTACATGTGGTAACCGTGGCCAGTCATGTAGACAAACCATTCACGGCATGGCACCTTTGCCACACAATTGCAGAATGTGGGGAGAGGTGGGAACCAAGTATGTGCGAAGGAGGCAAGTGACCCATCAATGAGAATGTACACAATGCCAAGTGTCGCGGAGATGGGGCTGGACAGACTTCAGTATGCAGAGTACAGACATGCCCATGTGGACATATACTGCTGGTGTTTGCAGTGCTGTGGACAGTGGATGCAAACAGGTCCCCTCAGGCAGTGTGGAAGACCTTGGACATGTAGTTTTGTCCCCCCCCGTAAGCGTAAGCTGGGATGGCATACGCCAGTCCAGCTTAGGGGTGTGAACAATGAGCCCGGGGCTCTGGGTGTGGTTCAGTTCTGGGCTGGACAAGGATGCAACAAATGCGTGTGTCTCTGTTGTAGTGTCCACCCGGACCGCAATCGGCAATGTTGCACCCTGTGACTCAAGTCCCACAACATGGACGTAACACTGACCCTACATTCATCCGTACTTTCATACTTGAATGATCATAGACATGACACATCTGTGTGAATTTGAATGTTTTATTCACATTCAGTGGAGTGTTGAAGCTGGAGCAGTACAGGACCATGCAAACCCCACTTTACATTGTTGTCCCGTGGAGGGCCAGCCAGAGTCCTTTAGGGAATGACAAGTTCATCGGAAGTGGAAGAGTTCAGTCCGCAGTCTGATTGCTGTGTCATTGGTAACCAAACAGAATATGGCAGTCCATGTTGAGGTCCAAGGTGAGTGTCACAGAGTGTATCGGGGGACAGTGGAAGGTGATGATGCAGAGGGCAGAACCAAGCAGAAACAGGCCATATGGTGGAGATGAATGCTACTGCTTCCTTCTTACCACTAAGGCAGACTCATCCGCATCTTCGTCCTCTGATGTCTCATGTGCCTCACATGTGGGTGGTGGGGTTTTGTCTGCAGCACTGTGTGGCACTGACACATCAGGGGCCGGAGTTGGAATGTCTGCTGCACTGTGTGGCAGTGACACATCAGGGGCCAGAGGTGGATTGTCTGTCGCACTGTGAGGCACTGACACTTCAGGGGATAGAGTAGTAGCAGCAGCATTCATCGGCACCAGGCCTTGCGGCAGCAATGCCATGATGAGGGTCTGCAGGGCATGGAAGATCCTACCTACATCTTGCTGGTTTGCAACAGTGGCAGCCATTCTTTCCACCTGCATTCGCTCCATGTTCTCCATGTTCCTCCGCATGTGTCCCAACTGCCGGATGACATCGCTGGAGCAACTATGACTAGACAGTTATTCTTGTCTCAGAGTCAGGACTCCAGAAGAGTCAGCCATGGCTCATTGGAAAGCATGGAGCGGACTGTGGGTGTCCGTTCGGGACTATAAGTGGTCCCTGATGGGACTTAGACACCCACATATGACATCTAGTTTGGCTGCCATGAGGTCATAGCCCACCCGCACCTAATCAGCCATCTTTCCTGGCACCCTAACAAATGGCGTTGGAAGGCCATGTGTTGTTCGTGGGGGTCCTGGGAGACAGTTGTGGTGGTGGATGCTTCCTGCTGTGTGGTCTGTGCAAGGGGTGAGGTCTCCTCGATGCAGATGGGCTGCCCTGCTCCTGGAGGTGAGGTGCTGAAGCTGTCCATGAGCTCTTGGAGGGTGTCGGCGTCAAAGGTGTGGATGTCCTCTTCGTCATCAGTGAAGAGATGTTCGGTCTGCTCTGCGAGAGGTGTTGATTCTCCCTCTGAAATGTGAAGGGGAGATGCAGTTTAAAATTGTGTTCATATGTATGTTGAGGCATTGTACAAGTTTGCATATAGACTGCATGACAATGTACATTGTGACTGATTGGGAGGAGCTGCCTATTTGATGCAGGACAGTGGACCTTTCGACAACATCACGGATGTGTGTTTGTACTTGTACATTGCCATCTCACATTTCACTGCTATGCCAAATGTGATTGGCCAGTTTCCACACACAGGCGGCAACAGTTGTGTCCTCTGTTCTGTTGTGAACGTGTTGCAGTTTGTACCACATTGTTGTTAATGCTCTGATTTTGCTGCCCCTTATCCCTTTCATGAGGTGTGCCTTTGACTTCTGTGTTTATACAGTGCTGAGATGTTTCATTCTTGGTAAATTGGGCTCTTGGTGGGAGTTGGGACTCTGGGGCATGGTTTGTCCGCAGATGTGTTGTTGATGTCAGGTGTTGTTTGTGCACGTAGATGTGTCAGAGTGTGACCTGCTCCTTTATGGATGTGATCCACACTCAGCCACCTATGTCGTGGCATGCCACATGTCATTATGTATTGACTGCAGCCATCCTATTCATCATACAGTGTCACTTGCATAGTTAGTGTGGCCCACAGACACGCTGCTTTGCTGGGTTTGGCACATGTGCATGGGTTGGTTCTGAGATTGGTGATGTGTGGGAAGGGCCCCCTCTGGGCACATAGTTGATGGGGGCCTACTTGCTGTTTCTAGGTGTGCTGCAGTGTGCCAAGGGGATCAGGGAAATGATCCATAGTCATTGTGGGTGTGCACTGTTCTATACTTAATTGTGCATGTGTGCCATTGTGCCCATCTCTCCCCGTCCCCCCAGTCCCTGGTCGTTACTCACCCTGTTGCTGCTGTGTCAGGTCATGTTGAGCAGTGTCCGGTCCTCCAACTCCTGCCACCGTCTCCACACTGATGACTGTGGACACCATTTCCTCCATCTCGTCCAGCTCCTCCTGTGGCGCTGGACTCCCACCTCCAGTCTGCATTGCTGAAATCTGGTTGTTGCTGAGTTTCTGCTTGGGTTTGCGCTTCACATCATTCCAGCGCCTCTTGACCTCTTCCATTGTCCTCCTCAGCACTCCGACTGCATTCATCTTGTCCACGATGGACTGCCATATTCTGTTTTTTATTGCCAATGACACAGTGGAGGTGACGAACAGTAGTTGATGGTGTTCTATCACCTCCGTTATCAGGATCCTGTTTTCCTGGGGACTGAACCGTGTCTTCCTCTTCTTCTTCTCCTTGCCCTTCCCTGACTTCGAGGTCCCAGGCTGGTCCTCCGTGGGGCTTGTGGGGTTCTGGTTCTCCTCTGTACTTTCTCCGGCTACCTCCATTGTGCTCCGCAGTTGTTTTGGTTTTGTTTGTGGGGTTTTTTCTGCTTTTATGGTGATTTTTCCCGCCTGACGTGTTTTAGTTGCAGGCCTGGCGCAGCTTATCGCTGATTTTTTTATTGCCGTTGGGCACATCAACACTTTTTTTCACGTTCAGCTTGAGATTTATATTGCCGTCTACGTCATTTTATCGCAGTCATTTGATGCGTTATCGGGAAACTATCGCATGTTACTGCCATGTTGCGAATAAGATGTTAACACAGAGTTATTTTCCGGCGATACACGGCGATGTGAAAAATTGCGTTAAACTATTTTGGCGATGATTATCACACGTTCTTGAGAATATCCCCCTGAGTGTTTGAAGAGTTGAAAAGTTGGGTTTACACTAATCTGTGATTTCTAATGTTTGGTCAACTTGACACCATGTCACCCACTTAGTTAATTATGCTCTTTTTAAAAATATCAATCAGTACATAGTGATTAAGACATGATGTATGGTAATGGAGCATGAGCGAAGTACACACGTACACAAAGGCATTGGCATGGGGAACCAAAGAAATGAAACCAAGGGATGTAGGACATGTTAATGGTGCAAGCAATAGGAGGAAACACACACATATTAATGGCCACAGACACAAGGAAACAATAGGATAGCGGTATAGCGAGCCTGTGATATTTCTGTCCTCTTATGGATTATGGTTGGGGCTTATTTTGTTCCGGTGTTTGCCAGTGCTCAGCACCAGCACTTCTTTCCTAATACCAGCAAATATTTATGACATTCCATAACCTGGTTGCACTGTTTGTATATTTTGAAACAATTCACTACAAATGGAAAAATAAAATGCTAGCAAGACAGGCCCACGCATACAATTTTGGTGACTTGGTATATAGTCTAAATTGTTACATTTGTAGTAGTAAGTAGTTTCAGGACTGACATTTGGCAATGCAGGCTGGGACAGTGGATGGGGCAAGCTGAACTGTCCTCTTTTGAGAAACGTGTTGGGCCCTGGCACTTATTTCTTTTTTATTTAAGCACTGATTATGATTGATCTCATGAGTCATGTGGCTGTAAGTTCTATCAGATCAGATCCCCCAATCCTCCCTGTAATGAGGTCCATGGTATGCTTCTTCTCATCACATATTATGTCTGATGAAAAGAGGCGATGAAGTCCTGCACATGGACTGCATGGTAGCCATCCATATCACACAGGGTTCACACGTCTTGGCTAGGCTTCAATATTTTCAGATTTTCTCAGATATATCAACAAATAATTCTGGATTTGCTTTCAGCTCACTGGGCAGCGTCAGTGACGGAGCCAGTTTTGCAGTGAGTGCACTAACTAGAGCTAATTTTCTCTTTGATAGCTTAATTTGTTTTTTGTTAATGTTTGTATTCTCTTTAGCAATCAATCAGTTGCACTGCTGTATACATTGCTATTATTCAGCATATCCACCTGTGTAGGCAATTGTCATGTTTTACTGCTCTGGCTGCTACGTTCCCATCTGTCTGCATTTGTGGGTGCATTCTTAGATTTTCATTTCTTTTCTGTGGCCACTTATGTGACAAAGCCCCATTTTCCTTTTCTGCTTTCCCATTGCTCAGGCTCACGCTTTGTAAAGACAGTGTTGCTCCCCAAGTTTCCCATCAAGTTAGAAGAAGTTCTAGAAGCACAATGAAAGTCCCACAAGGGTCCAGACTCGCTGTGCACAGGACTCAAGGTATAACTCACTGATTGGGCCCATGTAGGGTAAACTTACTTAGGTCTATGAGTTTTCTTGTGTTCCTGTCTTTGCAAGACCTGGCCTAGCAGTTCAGGCTTTTGTGTTGCAATTGGAGCAGGACCATGGCTTATTTGTATATGACTGTTCTCTGCCTAGAATGGCAACGTGGGTACAAAATGATAGCGTGGAATCGTTCCAAGCAATGAAAAGTGATTGAAATTAATTAGGGGTGGGCGGAATGTTTCATTCTGTCCACAGAATTGTAGAAATTTGGCGACTCCCCATTACTTTTGTAATGTGGAGTTGCTGCCAAATTCCGCTAATCGCTGCGTGGCGGAATTGTTTTTCCCGGAGGCACCAGCAAGTGAGATTTGGAATCCCCTCGTGTGATCTTCTTACATGGGCAGTCGCAGTCAGAAGGCTGCTTCTCGAGTACATTTGCTGTCCCTTGAGTAGATTTTCTACCTGAGTGGGGGAGCAAGCACAGTCAACTCAAATAGCCAAGCGCTCTTGCTCACTGCATTGTGCCATTAGCACTGATTTTTCGTCGCTGTTGACGCTATCTGCTAAACTGCAACGCGATGTGCTTATTGTTGGTGGAACTCTGCGGAATCTCGCACAGTTTTTTTTGTAACTCTGCAGAATTCCACGAATGAAACTCTACAAGTTCAGCCCACCACTGAAATTAATTCAAGCCTTTCTTGCATCATTTTGTAAGTGGTGCAAGTGTAAAGCAACACTTGTGTATGTGTAACCAAACGCCCCCCCATTGTTAACCATGAATACATTCATAGTACCTATCCCAGCCATTGTGGACTCTTTTGATTCAGGCCCTAATTTTCTAGATCGAAAATACATTGAGTAAAAGCAAACCTGCATGCTTGTCAGAGTTGTCTCATCATTGTGATCTGACAGCATTAAGGTAGATGTTTCAAGAATGTTGGTGTTAGGGTTGATTATGCCCTCCAGCAGCCCCTGGGCTATCCCAGTGGTCTTGGTCCCAAAAGCTGGTGCACCCAGTATCACTCCTGAACTCCGGTTCTGTGCAGACTACCGTGGGCTCAATCCCCTTACCATGACTGATGCGCACCCCATCTCCAGTGCTGATGAGCTCACTGATCGGCTGGGAGCTGCCCGGTACCTTAGTACGTTTGATCTAACATCTGACTACTGGCAGATTGCCTTGACTGAAGGGGCAAGAGAGAGGTATGCGTTTTCAACATCAGAGGGGCACTACCAGTTCTGTGTCATGCCCTTTGGGTTGAATAACGCCACTGCCACATTCCAGAGACAGTTCAACCAGTAACAGTCTGGGCTAGAGGAATTCAGCACCACCTAACTGGATGACATTGCTTTGTTCATCTCCAGCTGGGAGGAACCCTTGCAACACCTCTGTGATGTGTTGAAGGCTCTGCAGAAGGCAGGCCTCACTATCAAGGTCAGTAAGTTCCAGATAGGGCAGGGATCTGTGGTGTACTTAGAGCACCAGGTAGGAAGTAACCAGGCAGCACCCCTACCGCCTAAGATCAACACCATTCTGGCTTGGGAGCCCCCCAAGACCTAGACAGAGGTGAGAGCCAATTAAGACTCACCGGGTACTACAGACAGTTTGTCAAGGAGTATGGCACCATTGTTGTCCCCTTGACAAGGCTGACTTCAAGGAAGCAGCCAAGAAAGGTTATCTGGACCTATGCCTGTCAGACCACTTTTGATGCCCTGAAATCTGCCATGTGCATGGTGCCGTGCTCAAGGCACCCATTTTCTCCCAAGAATTTGTTGTGCAGACAGATGATTCAGAGCATGGTGTGGGAGCAGTATTCCGACAATTGAACAACGAGGGCTTGGACCAGCCAGTAGCTTTCATTAGAAGGAGGCTACTTCCCAGGGAACAGAGGTGGAGTGAAATTGAGAGAGAAGCTTTTGCTGTGGTCTGAGCACTGAAGAAGCTAAGACCCTACTTGTTTCTTTGGACCCAAAGCATTACAAATAATTTGTATTTTATTTCGAGCACTCCTATTAGTGAAGTACACTTGGCTACTTCTATTCATCTGTATTTAATAACACTGTATTTTATATGTTATGGATTTTATACAAAAAAAATATTTTTGATAAACAAGTTTCTATTGTTTTTAGCATTACAACAACAGAAATCGTCTGACCCTCCAAATCCCCACCACACATCACATTTCCACCCTCTCCCAAAACCTTCCCCCCTCCCCCAACCCACCCCGCTAAGGTATATTGCCCAGCCATTTCCCCCACACCTTCCGGTATTTCTTGGGACAGCCACGTGCCTGATAGAGAGTCCGCTCCTGCGCCGCACACCAGTCCACCCCGGCGCCCCATTTAGCTATGGTTGGCGGCTGTGGGTGCTTCCATGCCGCTGCAATGTCCCGTTTAGCCACCATCAAGGCCGTCATGAGGAACAGCTGTTCCGGGTGCGTGCCATCCAAACCATCCATAATGCCCAATAGGGAGTGTCTAGGGTCATGCGGCACCTCCCACCCCAGGACCTCCGTAAGCTCGGACTCAATGCCCCTCCAGTGTGTAGGTAATAAATTTGGACAAGTCGTAGCCTAGCTGAGGCCGTCACCAAGCGGGGGGCCATAAGGGCGTCCCGCCAGTCGGCCTCGTCCAGGGGACCCACCCAGCCCTCCCAGCGTTCCTTAAGGCCCTCAAGGGACGTAGGAGTGCCGTTGACGAGGGAGCGGTAAATCCTGGAAATGCCCCCCCTCCCCAAGTTACCCAGCATGACTTGAGCCTCCGGGGGGCTGTGGTCCGGTAGCCGGACGTCCAGCGGGGTGTGGGTGCGTATAGCGTGGCGCAGCTGGAGGTATCTAAAGAATTGGGAGGAGTGGAGGGAGAAGCGCGCCTGCAGCTCTGAAAAGGAACACATTCGCCCGCCCCGCCAGACGTCCCCCAGCTGGGAAATGCCAATTAAGTCCCACGATCTAAACCCTTCCAGCGCCGCGACCTCTCGCAGCCATGTCCCGTGCCACAGGGGCGTGACCCGGGTCAGCCTACACCCGCTGGACAAAAAAAATATTTTTAATGCACTGTGTCACATTAATCTTCGACTATACAATATGTCAGTGGGGTGTATTGTATGATTTTGATATTTTTATTTGTCAGAATCATTGCATTTCTTTTTAACTGTCCGTATTTATATGTCTGCGTTTATGGTTTGTGTAAATCGAATAAAGTTTTCTTGAACGTCTGATGAAATGTAGAATCTCTACATTTTAAAGTTTCACCGCCGTTTATTGCGGATACATGCATGCTCTCCCATTTAGATTACAAACCAAAGAGCTCATGAGCTCCACAGCCCATAGTTTTATACATTTTGGGGCAGATTTACAAGCCCCTTGCGCCACTTTTGCGTCAGTGGCGCAAGGGGCTTGTAAATCGGCCCCTTTGTATTGACGGAGACATGTGATGCACATGGCAAAGTATAGCTTCCTTCTGTTGTCAGATGCCATTTCCTGACATCAAGCCCTGACACCTGGCAATAGATTACTCTATGCTCATTCGTGAAAAAGGGTTAGAAAGTGAATTGAGAAAAAGTGCTCTTTGTGTGTAAGATTCTTTCTGGGTTCAAAGGCTGGTTCATAATCAGATAAAAGAGGCAAAGAAGGTGTCAAGGAATAGTGTGCAAAGTGTGGTCCCAGTTTTAACTTGAGCTGAGATGCAGTCTATTGTTCTAAGTCTTCTGTGAAATGGCTGAAGTTTACCGTGTGCAGAATTTTAACACGCAAATCTCGTTTTGTGTAGATCCCTTCTTCAGGCCTGCTCGTAGCTCATGATGTTTTCTGCTTTCGCTTGCATTGACACTTGCATAGTTGTGTCTTTCACGTCTTAGTTGATGTTGCAAAGTACAAGCTCTGTGCCTGATTGCATTCCTTGCCTACCAACCTGTTCTTGAGAGTGTTCTGAAACCACTGCCTGCTACAAGTTTCCAGCATTTTGTATGAGTGTCTCTTGCTCAGCTTTTCCACCCGAGAGACCCGACACAAATAACAATTGTATAAAAAGGCGCACAAAAGTCTCAAGTTGTAGACAGAGGAACCGCCACACAGACCTCCAGGCACTGTAGCTGTGGTAGAATTACTCGTAATCCGCATAGTAAATTCTGTGTGACTGCGGACACCCCTAATTTTCTGCTGGTAAAATTGCCATTGCATGCTTTGCCCTAGATTCTTATGCCTCTGTGTTTTCTGTATTTAAATCGATATTGATATAAATGAAATTCAGTTTATAGCCAATAACCCGTTTATGGAACCTCATTAGAAGCAACCGCTCCAATCGGTTTTTGCTGCTACAGAAATTGCATCCATCGACATGTGAGCTGTTCACAAACTTCCTGCCTGCATTACAGTGTGATACTTGGTGACAGAAAACTATTACAACTCAGGAATTCCAATTACACTGCAATCCAGCAGGAAACCTCATTACAGAACTGACTAACAAGGCCTCAGTAAAACTGTCAGCAATTAGGCAGAAACATAAAAAGGAAAGGATCATGGACAGAACACATTATTGTTAATTTAAAAATGTTTCTTTCTCTCCCATAGAGATAAAAAAGACAATTTAAAAGTTTCCAAAGATGTCCTATGGAGTAGGACAGACACCTTTCTAGCAACATCATTTTCAGAATGTCTATCCAAACGTCCTAATGGCTACCTGGAGGAGAACTGAAAAGTAATTTGAATATCGAAGGCCATAAAAAGTAACTGTCATTTTGCAAAATTCTCAACACCCACTTTTTTCAAAGTCACTTTTATTAACACAGTAACCATCTTTCCCTATTGTCAATATTCAAATTTGCATAAACTACTGTCCTCTGGAAAATACTGCCAAGCTTCGCAGACTAACTTTGTTCCATTTAAATACTCTCCTAAATAAATAAAATGACTTAAATAATTTAACGCAACAATAACCAGGCATTCCAGTCCACCCTATTATTGGGTTCTAAGAGGGTGAACCGGTCTGTGGTTGCTTGTGGTCCCTTCTGGAGGGGGGCTCGGCTGGTAGTTCGGGGGAGGCGTGGAAGGGGGGGGGGGTGTTGTTCCCATGAGGAACAGGAGCAGAACCGATTTGCATAAGAAGGAACTTTTAACCACAGTGGCATGAAGGGCACAAAATGATTGAACGGAATGTGGCCCGAGTGATTGCCAGTGGCTGAGATTCAATCAACCATTTGTTGTAGGGATTCTGCGTATGCACAGAACTATGCGCAGGAAACCAGAACCTTAGAGAATTGTGGTGTACCAGAAACTCCCCTCAGAACTAAGAACCCCTTATCCGACTAGCTTAGTGGCACATTCGTTATCCGAGATTTAGCTCGGCGGTCCCAATGTATAGACAACCCAGAACAAGCGACTTAGTTATTCTCAGGAATGGTGGGAACCCGAAATACCCGTTTGCACATATATATCAGTCCACAACAGAATAACTAAGACACAGTAAAGTTTAAAGAATTTATTCATAAAACTCGAGTCCTGTTATAAAGTACTTTGGCGAACATAAGTAGACAAATGGTTAAGATCATTACCATTAACATTGTTACAATACCATAGAATACAAAAGGAGCAATCATATTAATAATGACTGTGGAAAATAACCACCCTCCTTTCTCTAGCAACTAATAAAATATTATTAGACTATTAGAAGGTCTCATAGGCTTGCATAGGGGACCCCATACCGTATAGATCAGCTCAGGTGTGTCACATCACAGGATCAGCTCAGTGTTCTCTGCAACAGCTCTTCTATCGAATGCCCTAACAATATGCTGCGCTGTGTTATTAAAGCCCTCGACTTTCTGGTATTTGCAGCTGCGTGCATGTTGTGACTAAACAGTGGTACGATCACCCTGAACATAATCAGCCGGCACCGTCTAGTGTCCTAGAACAGTTCTTTACTCGATGTACAGACCAAGGGCACTAGCAACTGTTAAGGATGTATTAATAACATTCACTTGAGACAAGAGCGAGTCTGCATTTCTCAAAGTAATAACATGTAACAACAGTGTCGGGTGCAAAGGCAGCGAAAGCAACAAGATGGTTTTCCAACAGCTAACGTGATTAAGCTAACTTAGCACTGTAAATAAGGAGTGGCCTAAAACCACGTGACATCCCCCTTTGATCGAACCACAGTATAACCAGGGGCGAATATTTTTACAGAACGCAGAGTTCAAGATCAATGATGCAGACTAAAGAGCTTGAAATGAGAGTTCAGAAAAATGAGAGGAAAAGAAAAATGTAAAAACACAATCCATCGTCCATAGAAGCCAACGATCGTTTGTGAAAAGATGGCAAAAAAAAAAAAAACTTTATTCGACTCGCCATCAGGCAGTCAATGTAGGAAAGTATAAGCAGCATACGCAGCTGCGGCTTCCAGTAGAAAATCATTTGAGTCATCCGCAAAATTTTCGGACATCCAGTTCAGCAAAGAAAAAGAACACACGTGTTCCACAGGGAAATGAGCATCAAGCACTCCACGTGGACAAGAAGCAGGCATCTCGATGTAACTTCGTGCCAGGAAGTCAACTGCTGCTCTCTCGATATCCCATAATCCGAGGACTCCATGCGCCGCACCCAAGGCCATAAACCCGACTCCAGAACAGTCAAACTCATGAACCACTAAGGGATACATCAGTCGATCAAAATCCAGGTCAGGTGACACCAAGTTTGACAGACACATATCCAGAGCCCATTGGAACGGACATTCGAGACAGTGAAAGACAGGTTGTACACAAGTGAAAAACGGGAATCGGAAGGATAATCCATAAGCGACACTCAAGGTAGCCAGTGGCAGAGTTCCATAAGATTCCCACATCCGGCTACGCAGATGGAACATGCTGGATCCGTGGTCGAGAAGCGCAAGTCGTGCAGCCATAGCGTAGTGCGCAGACCAACAGGAGTATGCCAGCAATTAATGCGAGTATCAGAGGAAACCCTCCGAAGACCCCAGAAAAAATAGAATGAAAAATAGCTGGTATTACACCAAAGATAGACTGGAAAGACGTCACAAGGCCAGAGCCTCCAATTTTAAAAAAGTGCACCAGACCAGTCGTAGAAGAAGCATTGAAGATAGTGTGTATTAGTGTGCCAAAATGTAGGGGAAGGTCAGTATTCAAAAGCGCTTGAACTTCCGTGCGAGTGTTCGCAACTTGAAGGAGAAATGTTTCTCGTGATGAAGTCAACGCAACCTCCTTTTGAGACAAAAGAGCCCTTATTCTGCTCATCCTATTGAACTCTGCTTTCAAGGTTGGAATCGTCGGCCAGATGGATATATCCAGCCGGCCTTGCGGGGGTGGGAAAAGCACGTTATTACAGCAAACTACTCTTCGTGAAACTGAAACAATATAGGGAATTCCTGCTAACATCCCACAGCAAGCCTCACTATTTAGAAGCAGATAACTACCATTAGCAAGCAGCGTAAATGACGGCGTTATAACTTGTACAGGAATGCCCTTCAACACGCAAGCTAAATTAGGGGCATTCATATTACATGATCCATGTAATTGGATATGTCTACACACTACTGAATGATCTGGAGCAGTCGTACACTCCTCACCCTTCAAATAAACTTCTTTGCCGTCTCTCTCACATCGATATGTAAATGGGAGAGACCAGACTTCATGCAAAAATGCAGAACCAAGTTTTTCAAATCTGCCTAAGGCATAATGTTTCATGCAAGAACTAAACTTATACATAGAAATTGGTAAAGTTACCATTCCATGTACGAGCCACACTGAATAATCCGCCTCAGCAACAGAAAAAGGCAAAGGTTCTAACTTTTCTATATGTAGTAGTGAATATGTAGCATCTTTCATGGACATGAATTGTTGCTTAGCTGACAGATTAAACGGGCGGAATAAAGACGAAACATTCATGCAATCCCATGGTACTTTCCCCGCTTTTAACGTCTGCAAAGTCCAAGCAAATTGCATAATCGATCGTAATTGATTTTGACCATGATACAACACAGACACATCGTCCTGGACAATATCTACAACAGATGAAATAATGTTGTCCAATGTATATATTCTTGAAGATAAGGTATTAATACTATTATCTATTACTGCCAATACTTTTTCCATATTGGCTTGGTCAATAGCACGGAGTCTGGAAGCAGCCTCAATCTGTGACAACTTCCAAACCTCGTTGTAAACCGCATACACCCATCTTTTGGATCTTCCTAATGCGGGACCCTTAACAAAATCATTCAAATCAACGTTGTCATGCAAACGTGACAAGTGAAGTTTAACAGAATCTAATGTGGAATGTTGCAACCATGTCTGACATAATTTACCTACCGAGTAGGTAGTGACAGTATGTGAGGACAGAAAACGTGGGTCTACTCTATCCTGTATGTACCCGGGAATTAACCCCAAAAATCTACGTTGACAGGTATCCGAACTTTTCTGCCATATCAACCAACCAGTAGGGTCTAATGCACTAATATTGAAGGTGGAATTGGAGACAAAAGACTGCAACATAGTAAGGGACAGATCTGTGTGATTCTCCCAACCGGGATAAGCTCTCAGATCCGGGATCGAGGGGGAATTTAAGTTTTTAGATATAGCCAATCCAAAACAGGTTGTCTGAAAAATAGTAGAATTTAAAAACAACATGTGGTTTGGGATCAGGCAGGCACGATGTAAAGCTTCTGTACCTTGTACCTGCCAAGATTTAGTACCCCAAACTGACTTGAGATCAATAGCCTGTTTCCAAACGTCATACCCACCAATTGCCAAATCATTCATGAAGGACTTAGAAAACAACAATTTAGTGTGGGTCAAACGCACCTTTGAAACAGGGTCCTTGTTAAGCTTAAAATAAAAAGAAGCATTATTAGTTACACTAAAATCTGAAAAATATGAAAACTTTGCGATCAATGTTTTTGAACTTCCAATCTTCGGGGCAGGGCAATGTTCCCACTGTGTGAAGTTAACCAAACTACGAAATGTGTTTGCCCTATGGAGAAAATGTGTGCCATAATGTTGATAACAAAATTGCTCCGCATAGTTCTCATTATTCAAATACAAATCCTCAGCATCAAAAGCGGCATAGTATTTTAAATCAGAAAACAGTGTCTCTATAGTTCTAACATCCCAATCATCAGATCGAATGTCTTGCTTCACCACATCACCCATAGAGACACGATATACAGATGGCACATTAATCACTTCTGTGGGGCCATGAATTTGAAATTTAACTGCATCCCATGCTATTCCATCACGAACAGGCCAGGCGGTGATATTAACAAAGGTCAGGTCCCTCTTCATGATGTGCGACGATGAATGTGGGGCCAGAGTTCCATTAATTAATCTAATTGTAGAACGTTCATTCAGGTAGTGTCCATTTATCAACCTAAAAAATACCACCACAAAACCAATGGACATGAACAAAAAAATACAAATTAGCACCAGCCAGATGTAAATCCAGGGGGGAACCAAAAATTGTCTCTTGAACCAGGCAAAAAATTTAGAAAATTTGGAAGGGGCAGTGGAAGTCAATGATTCAGTTCCAAAGGAAAAATTAGACTGAACAATGTCAGTTGAATGCAAAAGGGGCAATGGGACATCAGTAGGATATGAATATTCAGCATCATCACGTAAAGCACCATCCGCAGGTGAAACAGCAGAATCAGAAAGTACTTGCATTTCAATGGCAACCTCAGGTACTACGTCAGATGGTCGCACCACAACAGCACTGCGCATCATTGAAGGGCAAGAAACTGAAGGTGTCAGACTATGAAGTATCGGCCACCCTGTGTAGCTTGACATTGTCAACCGAAATGTACCTGTTGTCTCTGTGACCAGGAAGTGGAGGCAAAACAATTGTGCGGGTACCCTCAACTCCAAGCACTGGCACTGGTGCACGATAAGAGGGTCCAAACTCCTTTTTCTTCTCCACCTTCTCACGGACCAGATCACCAACCCGGGGTAGCCAGCCGACTACCGGAATCTGCAATCCAGCCTCGGTCGCAGAAGATACGTGCTCTTTTGCTAGAGTGTCTCTTGTTTCTTGAAGATTCTGTAAAACAGTACAGTGGTCATCTAAGTCAAAAGGCGCGGCAGCCGCCGCCATGTCGAGACCCTCAAGGTCAGGGACAAACATTCGAACTCCGAAGAGCATCATGTACGGGGTCCTCCCACCCAGAGACCTTCTAGGGAGATTATTAAGTGCACGTTGGACGTCATACAAATGGGCTAGCCAGTTTTTGCCAGTACCTAACACCCGGGCCGTCAATGATTGCTTTAGGTCACGGTTCATTCGTTCCACAACACTATTGCCCTCAGGCCGATATGGAGACGAAAATTTGACTTGGACCCCCAAACTTTTCATGGCTTCTTTGTAAGCCTTAGAGGCAAACGCAGGGCCCTGATCAGAGTGAAGGGTGCCACATGCAAAACTCCCTATAAAGACACGCAATGCTTTGATGACAGTCCTGGCGTCAGCACTCCTTTGTGGCCACACCCAAAGAAAACGTGTGCACGAATCTACTGCAACCAAGATATACTTGTACGCAGTGTCTGAGGAAAAAGGACCGCAGTGATCTAAATAAACACACGCTAGTGGTTGATTAGATATATGCAGCTGCGTTTGCGGTGGCCGCGCCACCGTAGATGGCTTTATTTGCTGGCAAATTCCACAATTGAGGACATAAGTCCGTGTATGTTTGTACAAACCGTACCACCAATAACGCTGTTGCAACAGTGACACAGTTGCGGACACTCCGGCGTGCGCTGACGCAACACCCTCATGCGCAGCCTGTACCAAAGCAGGTCTGCAGTCCGAATTGGGAATAACCCTATCCCCAACCTCATTAATCCTCACCAACGGGACGTTATCAGGACTTAAGTGATAATGGTATCGAGAAGGGAAACCTCTAGGGAAGTTTGTCCCAGTCTCTGTTGCAGCAATAGCTGCCAAGATGTCATCATCGATCTTAGTTTTGGATCTTGTAACTGCTGCTACTAAGTATGTTGCCACTGCTGTTTTAGCTGCCTCGTCAGCCAAACTGTTACCGACAGCATGGACACCAACTCGTTGGTGACCAAGAGTGTGAATAACACTCACAAGGGGTAGACTGCCTTTTAGTTCAGCCACCCTAGCCCAAAGCGTTTTATGCTTCACTGTGCTACCTTTTGAATCACGAAAACCATTTGTGATCCAAAACATCAGATTATCGTTGTAAGATTGTACACAATAGTAAGAATCACTCACTATAAGAGTTGTGACTTTATAATCAGCAAACTCCAGTGCAAGCACCAGAGCTCTAAGCTCCGCCAATTGTGCGGTACAATCACCCAAGGTCTGCGTATGCACCGCATCCTGAACGAATTCTCCATTCACGAAAGTACCAACCACAATTGCGCAAGCCGCTGAATATGCGTGCCTTGATCCAGTTGCGGGTTGCGCAGACCCGTCAGTGTAAATGACACAATGGAATTCCTCCAACGGGCGCAATGTAAGCGGAGCCGGATGAACTAATTCATACTCCAAACTCTCCTGAGTCTGAAGTCCTGCATCAAAAATGTATTCGACATCAGGTGAGGCTAAGGAGGTTGCCCATTGTATCCACCGTGGATGCAAAGCTTTAGAATTCGGCACACTTGCTTTAGTGACTGCCTCTAGGGCAGGGAATGGTGTTACCACCATCATGCGTTTCCCCTGTGATAGCGCTCGTTCTTTCAGGATTGCCATCTGAACAGCTGTCAAAACCTTTTCGACAGTGGAGAAACGCATTTCAGCCGAAGTATATAAATGAGATTTGTAAGCAATGGGGACTGTGTCGCCTTCATTGTAAGTTAAGTACGTGAACCCCTCAGCACCCGGCACAATTCTAATTACCAGGTTTTTGTGGTTATCACGAGTTTGTAAATATATCGCAGTAAGAAGGTCAGACTGCAAAGAGTGTAATGCAGCCGAATGTTCTGGCAGCCAGCAAGATTTGGTAAAAGTAGGTTGCACCAAGGCATATAATGTCTTGATACGCTGGGCATATTCAGGAATGTAGGTACGACCGAAATTCAGAAAGCCCAGCAATGATTGAAGTTGTTTCAGTGTCGTAGGGATACGAAGGCGTGCGCATTTCTCAAGGAACTGCGGAGCCAAGCCTCGGCCCTCATTGTTGAGTTCGTACCCCAAGAATAAAACAGTGTACTCGGCAATGTGGGACTTCTTAAAGTTAAACTTGTAACCAAAGTCCGCAAACATACAAATTATGTTGTCCACGCGAGCAAGGTGAGGAAGCAACTCGTCGTCAGTTAAGTAGATGTCATCAACGTACGAGTATGCCTCCGGGTCTACCATCTCTAAGAGAGAGACCACACGGGCAGCAAAGACCCCAGGACTATTTTTATAGCCCATTGGAAGCCTTTTGAACACTTTTTGTTTACCACCCGATGTAAAAGCGGTCCACTCATAACTATGAGGGGATATGTTATGGCAATAAAAACCATTGGACAAGTCAAGTGTGGTTTTGAACCTTTTTCTCACAAGACTATCTACGAGAGCCGAACTATGGGTATTTTGCACCGCACAATTCCGGCAGTGCGAGTTTAAGTGCCGGTAATCCAAAACTAGGCGGTACGATCCGTCAGGCTTCGTTACAGTGAATAAAGGATTATTCATGGATGACACACATGTTTCAATTACACCCTGATATTCCAATTGTTCAAGGATAGCCGCGACATGAGACCTAGCCTCACGTCGCATAGGGTATTGGGGTTGTGGCTGGGGGTCGGACCGCAACGGAAAATCGTGGAGGGTAGAACTTTTATCCCACCCCACCTGATTACGATACAACGCAGGTGCAAGCACCCGCGCCCACTCCTCGGCTAACTTCTCAGACTCCTCCTTGGGCACTACGTGTCCAAAAGAAGGAAGAATGACTTCTTCCCCCCTTGGAGCGTTTAGAACGAAAGCCGGGGGCCAATCTTTCTCCGCCAATAGTATATCATAGGTGGTCGTTAGATTATCCCAAAATACCGCGTTAATTTTTCGTTGTATGTCACCCTCAATATTGAGGACTACGTCAAATAATCTCTCAGGGGGGGCTACGCGAGTATCAGCAGTTTCTACTGTTACATAGATTTTAGTTGCTGTCGCCTCCAGAAATGGACGCAGTGCTCCCCGCACTACTGTAACTTCCGCCGCGCTGTCGAGCAGCGTCAAAGCCCATTTCATGTTCAGAAGCTGTGTCCGCACCATCTGAGGCATACTTCGCTGAGATAGCAGCAACTTTCTTTTTCTGAAACGGAGGACGCGGACGTGCAGAATCCTCCTGCTTGCCTTTTACGTCCGCTTGTCTGGGTTGCTCACGTCCTTGAGCACTCCGACCTCTCCCACGGTCTCCGCCACCAAAGTGCGAAACCGCTGATTCCTGTGAAGAACGAGGAGAGCGCTGGTCAGGAACCTGAAACCTATCAGGTGACTTAATACGAGAACGATCACGCAAATCATAAGTTCGTTCAACATATGCCTGAGCCGGGGAAGCAGGACGGGTCTCCTGTTTCTGTTGCTGTTTATCTTGTTTTTTGGCTCGCCAATTTTGTTTTGGAAAGTTAGGTTTATCGTCTTTTGTAGACGAACTCACTTTAGTGTGCTGTACTACATCAGGAATTTTGATGACGGGTTTCACGCCCAGGGCACTACGTCCAACCATCCTATAGGCTTTTGCAATTACTTTTGCAAACTCCCTCGGCTTATCGTCATCCGCAATAAGTGCCATCATGTTTCCCACTTGAAACTGCATGGCATCTCCTTTGAGATTTCCCATAATCATGGAACATACTACATCGAAGCTGTCGATAAGCCGCATTCCCAACTCAATAGCTGCTTCCGCACCATGGTCCTCCTGGACTTTCTTGATAACGGAAGGTAGTACCGACATAGACGTAGTGCCGCAGCACTTCGAATAGGTCGCGGCAAAGACCTTGCCCCAATTGTCACAATCGACAATGTCTGGGACTAGTTCTTTTGGCAAAGTAATAGTGAGAATCCTGTGTTTATCCACAGGACTAGTGTTAGGAAACACGGCTTCTAGTTGATCGAATTTCTCTGCAAGCCAATAAGGATACTCATCCTTATTCTGGGGGCGCTTGCCAACAACCGCGTTTACCATTACAGGACTGATCACAACCGCATGATGATGATCAGCCCCGTGTCCCGCAACTGCAGGTGCCCCCACCTGTACAGTGCGCGACACATACTGCACTAACGCCCTATGGACCGTAATCAGGGTAGTGTGTAGTATACGTAAGCTATCCACTCCTACCGTCAGGTAGCGTGGATGAGGTGTATGTCCGGCCAGCACCGGCCAAGTAGCTCCTTCAATAGACAAAGGACCCAGTCTCGCCGGGGTGACCGTGTGGGGGAGGGCGCCATTAAACCAAATAGTGTGTTGCCAGGTAGAAATAGGAATTTCTAATGCCATATATGGGGTATAATGTAGAGGCACCTGAGTAGCAGTGTATTTGTGGAACGTTTTATCAACGTCTTCCACAGCCTCAAAGGTAACCCAAGAGTAAAACAACTCATAAGGGTAAGTAGCACTTGCACTAATGACAAATACCACTGCCATCCCGTCATCGGGTACCCCGTACGTCCTCAAATGAGCACGTAGAGACACCCTACTATGAGCGGGAATTTCTACCGCCATAAGGACTTAAAATAAAAGATACAACGAGATCTTTAGTAGCACTTGGGCTTATATTAGTATAACCTTTTTTATTATCAAGCTTGAAAGAACCTATAGCCTAAAACCTAGGTAGGTTAAGCCGTCACTCCTGTTATCCGGAAACCAGAGTGAGGGCGTTGTGGACTAATAAAAAGCACTACTAAGGCATCTCAGATATTAAGACCAAACGTTAGGTGCGCCATGTTGTAGGGATTCTGCGTATGCACAGAACTATGCGCAGGAAACCAGAACCTTAGAGAATTGTGGTGTACCAGAAACTCCCCTCAGAACTAAGAACCCCTTATCCGACTAGCTTAGTGTCACATTCGTTATCCGAGATTTAGCTCGGCGGTCCCAATGTATAGACAACCCAGAACAAGCGACTTAGTTATTCTCAGGAATGGTGGGAACCCGAAATACCCGTTTGCACATATATATCAGTCCACAACAGAATAACTAAGACACAGTAAAGTTTAAAGAATTTATTCATAAAACTCGAGTCCTGTTATAAAGTACTTTGGCTAACATAAGTAGACAAATGGTTAAGATCATTACCATTAACATTGTTACAATACCATAGAATACAAAAGGAGCAATCATATTAATAATGACTGTGGAAAATAACCACCCTCCTTTCTCTAGCAACTAATAAAATATTATTAGACTATTAGAAGGTCTCATAGGCTTGCATAGGGGACCCCATACCGTATAGATCAGCTCAGGTGTGTCACATCACAGGATCAGCTCAGTGTTCTCTGCAACAGCTCTTCTATCGAATGCCCTAACAATATGCTGCGCTGTGTTATTAAAGCCCTCGACTTTCTGGTATTTGCAGCTGCGTGCATGTTGTGACTAAACAGTGGTACGATCACCCTGAACATAATCAGCCGGCACCGTCTAGTGTCCTAGAACAGTTCTTTACTCGATGTACAGACCAAGGGCACTAGCAACTGTTAAGGATGTATTAATAACATTCACTTGAGACAAGAGCGAGTCTGCATTTCTCAAAGTAATAACATGTAACAACAGTGTCGGGTGCAAAGGCAGCGAAAGCAACAAGATGGTTTTCCAACGGCTAACGTGATTAAGCTAACTTAGCACTGTAAATAGGGAGTGGCCTAAAACCACGTGACACATTCCATCCATCACGTTGTTGTTGTTGTTGCTGAAATAATATAATGGCATTTATTGTATTGAAGTGCTCAGAAAAGCTATGATCACTTTCGCCATCCTCGTGAGGTCAGTGGAGTAATGTCTGCCCTGCAGCGGGATGGTCTCTAACAAAAATCATAAATCCAGTTTGTCCACTGATCCTTCGGAAGTTTATAAAATGTGCGCCAATAATGAGGGAATGATTAACTTCCATAATCAGTGCTTAGAGACATCATGAATGGTAAACTGTGTTCTGTTAGTGCAATAATAACAAAAATATGTGAGGAAGTGTTTTTACCTGCTATGCTCTCCCTCTAGATGTTTGGATTTTAGGAGCAGCATGTTTTTGAATCTTTGCTGTGAGTCTCACTCACTGGAGACTTCTGTAAAATAGCTCTGAGTGATGCCCACCAGTGCCTGCCTTTTATAATAGGGTCTGCTTCTGGGCAGCTTCCCATGTTTTAGTGTAGTGGGTGCCCCTGCCTCCTCCATGGCGGACCCGTGCTCTCTCCTCAGGCATGATGTGCAACTCTTTTGCCACGTGATCCCGTAGAGCTCTCAGAATGTTTCAGGTGATACCGAGTGGCCCAGCAGATAGGTGTTGAACAACATAAGCAAAAAAAAGTATCATATGCATCCTGCAGCCTTGGAAGTGCTCACCTGTGGGAGAAGGCATGATGCAGAATTCACCAAGGATGCTCCTGGACAATATGCATGTTTTGTCTCACAGGGCCCCCGGAAGAGGGAGGGACAGCAGGGGCCATGCTGTTGGCTTGAGGCCACTCAAGAACAGCTGTCGGTCCTTCACATGAGCCTTAGCTTACATTTTAGCTTACATTTTGGTGTGAGGCCCCTGGGCTCACAAGAAAAATAGTTTTTGAGGAGTTTAAAATAGTGCTGCCACTGGAACCTTTGAATGAAAGCTTATGGGTGCATGGCCTTTTATTACTAAGACTTGTGACTCCTTTCCAGCCAGATTTCAGGTAGAAGAATGATTCATACACTGTATTATGACACGAAATACCTCAATGCTGCTCAGCACACTTGGACTTCCGAACCTATATGAAGAATACTGCTGTATTGTATCCACCCCAAGACAACGTGCACTCTATGAGGTTATCTCAGGACTCACGTACTACCTCAATGCTGCTCAGCACACGCAGACTTTCCGAACCTATATGTAGAATACTGCTTTACTATATGAATCTTGCTCAAAAACAGTTGTGAAGCGCTCTAATACCCTCGGCTCTAGCTAGCGCTATATAAAACTCCTTCATAAATAAATAAATATTATGTTGAACATTGAAATCTTTATTGACACGCACATTCTTGACAGTAAATCACTGAATGCATTGTGTAGTTTCACAGAAAGGTGTCATCCTGAATTGTTTCAATTCAATTTTAATTTGCATTGAGTATGACTATATATTTTGCCTTTAACTATTGTGCCGACACCCTGACAAATCCAGTAAACCTGATATTTATCAAATGCACCCATGATGTTTTATTAGGCGCTGGAGGGGGGTGTTACGATTTTAGAGCTTTCATGGGTCTTTCACGGGTGCACTAGTATTGCTGGAACACATAACATTAAAGGTGTCTCCAATTTAGGGGCTCAATGGTACATTTCAGAGGTTACATGACCAGTGGCAACTTTTTTATTGCGTGCCTCTTGTGAGCTTCAAAGCCCTTTACCGGGTATCACCATAGGCATTTCCTCCTGCAATTGTTATGTGTATGTCTTAATTTGTGCATAGTCTTTAGTAGCATAAAATAAAATTATTTTTTTTATAAAGAAAAGCACTGACTGGAGACTGATTTACGGAGTGGTGTTTGCTTTGTTGATAAGTTTTGAGTCCAGCAACACCGCATATTATACATTGACCTGCTCTGCCTCGCTACCCTGAGAGTCAAGTGCTAAAAAGGGGTGCTTGGTTCCCAGTTGGAGAATCCCAGAACAAGCAGAGGTGAAATATCCCAATGTGTTACTGCTGGGGCCAGAACCCTCTGTCTGCCCTGGAACTCTGTGACCTAGATTTCTTATATAATCAATGCAGGATTCCAATAGGGTCACCTGTGAATTTCACAAATAATATATCAATGATGAAACGCACATTCTGAACTATCGAAAGAAAGAAAACATCATAAAAATATAGGGCCTGGTGTAGAGTTTGGCAGTGGGGATACTTCGTCATAAAAGTGACAGATATCCTGTCTGCCTTAATATATAATGCACATTTGTGATGGAGTAATCTACTGCCAATGTCTAAATGATCTCTGTGTTCAGATCGTATTACTGTGTTATGTTTCCCTGGCAGGTATCAAAGCTTTTTAATAAAGTAGTGTTAACTTATAAAAGAAAAGTTATAATAGATGTATGTATGAGAATGCATGATTTACAAAAGTTGGTTACAACCTACTGCGTGCATCTATGGAGGAAGTACGCACTGTGTAATTTTTTGATTCAGACCGATGGTCAAATGCTGATTCCACTGAATATACCTGTTTGATTTCCATATAACATTTGACCATTGAACGGATTTCCCCAAAAACATGGGAATCCACTTACTCAATCAGCTAAGTTGTGGCATGACAAGTTTAAGGAGATCCAGGGGGAAAAAGTTAAGGGGTGATGAGAACTTTAAGTGCTTCCCCATTGTAGCTCCCATTTAAACTTTTACTAAAAAATATAGCAAAAACAGCTTAACAGATGTATGCCACACTAAAACAGAAATGATTTCGGAGCAATGTTCTTCTTTCATGCCAAGTATGGTGTAAATCCACTCAGTAGTTCCTGAGTTATGAGAATATAAGAAGTTTCTGACTGGTCTTGAAATGGTTCACACACATTATGTATATCTGTGCTGTTTAGATGTCTCTTAGTCACATTTGAATTTTTACTCAAATGCGACTGACTGGGCGAGCGGCCAATTTTTGTGGCAGAAACTTCTCCATTTTGTGAAGAGTTTTGATTCAGAAATGTCTGGTGATTTTATACTCAGTCCAACACAGGTCCAGGTCTGTGCACAGCGGCACACAGTCCGACACACATTCAGGGTTACACTCAGGGTTACACTGTTGCTGCTCTCAGCAATATGAAGGCACAAGTTCCAATTCTCCCCCACTCACTCAGACATGCGCTCTGGAACTACACTCAGGGACATGAACAATCCGGTGGAGGCAAAAGTACAGTGAAGCGGTGGGAGTTCAAGACAGGCACAAGTTTCTGATGTGCTCCCCAACTCACTCAGAGACATACTTCTGGCTACATTCAAGGACATGACCAATACAATGGAAGTTAAGGTTGAACCAGGGCCGTAGCCATCAAGTGCGGGGAGGTCTGCCGGGGCTGGGCTAGCCTTTATTAATTCTTTCTCCCCCCCCCAACAAATGCCCTTGGTAACAAGCTTATTCTTGTAGGTTAAGAGATGGTGATAGTAAAATTAATGTGTAGCTCATTTTCATACATATTAGGGGAGATAAAAACATGTGAGCTAAAGATGAAAAAAAAAACAGTTTTGCACACTTCAAAAATAACCAGCATTTCCTTTACATGTTGTACTGTGTTTCTATTTACACAAGATGAAAATGTTGCAGCATTTCTAAGAAAAACAAAAAAACATGTGTTCACTTTACTTTTGATGTGCTTTGCGATGCATTTTTTTTTATCAGCAAAACATACAGTACACAAATATATATTACAAGAAAATTGAGCCTTTAACGTGAATCTGGCAGCAGAGTAATATCCCAGAAAGCACTGAAACTATTGTTTTGGACTTGCCTGCCTTTCCTTCTTGAAGAGTATTACAATATTCATTAAAGAAGTAGTTTCCAAACTTTGTGCTTTATCCTCCAAAAGGATTGTCACCATGTGACTTTCTGCATTCCTTGCATATTTCATTTTCATTTTCATTACAATTCTCAACTCTCAGTGTCCTTTCCATTCTTCTGGTGCCCCTTACTTGTCTTTATTTCCCCCATAGTGCTTTGAAGCCATGTAGCGTCTTATTATCTGGGATACCTGCCAATGACTACTTGACACACGGAGCTTATTAATACATGTCTTTATTCAACATTCTGAAGCACTGTTCACTGTAATACACTCTATTCATTATGTCATAGCTCTATGGATTTCATCAGGAGCCAAATGGGTTCCGTCATTGTTAATTTACAAGGCGCTACATCTCTCCCTGTGTTAAATGAAAAATTGTCACTTTTACAAAAAAGATACCCACATATATACATTTAAATCTCTACAATTAATCTCTTTGGCGCTGTAATAGTGCAACCGAGACAGTATTGTGTGAAGTTGAGACAGGCCACCATCATGATCCAAGATCTGCCGGGACGGTGAAAAGCACCAGCAGTCACTAGAGTTTCAGACTCAGTTTTTTTTTCATCATGGAGATTCAGTGAACTATGAATCAAATGCCAACAGTTAGAAGGGTCTCTGGTAATAGACTTCCTAGGGTGCTGGGCAGTCACCATGTGCCCTTTGGTTGACACTACTTGGAAAGCTTTTGCATCAAAGGTAGCAACAGATTTTCTTTACCGCATCTGCAAGGCATGCACTCTGTTTCCTCTGTGGAAGATGATGTTTTTTGCATGTTGTCTTAGGTCAGCAGATTTTTTCATCTATTGTTTCTGACCCAAGTCCCTCGTTTGAATGACTTTCTCATCTCCTTCTCTCTGATTGGTCCCCTAGGATATCTTGGTTGTCATTGCTCTCCCAAACATCAATGTTGCCGGACTTTGACCTGTAGTTATGTTAAAATGTTAAAATATTTATACCGCGCACTTTCACCATCGGTTTCTTGGCGCTGAATGACAAATGACAGAGAGCCAGGATGAGATAATTAGCCGTATGCAGATTGGAAGAGCAGGGTTTTTAAGAGTCTACGGAAGCAGTCCTACTTAGGGCAGATGCGAAGAGCAGAAGGCAAAGCGTTCCAGGTGGAGGGAGCCAAAACAGAAAAGGAGAGGCCACCATGCTTTTTCCTTTTATACTTGGGGATCTCAAGAAGGTTGAGAGAGGAGGATCGAAGGGTTCTGGAAGGAGTATAACGAGACAGGTTAGAGGAGATAAAGGCCGGGGCAGCATGTGAGAGGGCCTTGAAGGTGGAACATGCCATTTTAAAAATGCAGCGTTTGGAAATAGGAAGCCAATGGAGACTGTGAAGGAGGGGAGTGACATGCTGGAATTTCGGCTGGTGGAAGATCAGGCGAGCGGCTTGATTCTGCACCAGCTGTAAACGGTGAAGATGACAGGCCGGGATGCCAGCATACAGTAAGTTGGCGTAGTCGAGCCTGGAAGTGATGAGTGCCATAACAACTAAGGTCAGGGCTTCTTTAGTAAGAAACCTACTGATCTTACGGACCCGCCTAAGATGGAAAAAGCAGGCTGAGGTGACCGAGTTGATTTGTGGCTTCATTGAAAGATCATCAGAGATAATCACCCCCAGGCTTTTGACTGAACGCACAGGAACCGGTGCGGTCCCCAGGGATGAAGGCCAAAATGAGGAGTTCCACGGATGATTGGAGCTGCCAACCAAGACGAGCTCAGTCTTAGTAGGGTTCAGCTTCAAGTGACTATGATACATCCATTCTGCAATGGACAACATAGTCGACTGAAAATTAAAACAGGAGGACGGGGAAGAGTCGATAGGAAAGATCAACTGAAGGTCGTCAGCATAGTTGAAGCTAGTAACTGGCGAATCGCGGAGGGAAGCTAGGAGGGGTTGGAGGTACAAATTAAAAAGGAGAGGGGATAATGCAGTGAGGTGTTGCTTAATGAGCTCAGATTGTAGAGTTTAACACAGTTTGTGAATTTAGTTTTTGAAGTGAGCATGCTGCACCACTTTCTTTAGCATACTCAACCTCTCAACCAGTACATTGGCTTGCAGCCACAGAGGAGTGCTCTTTTGATGCTTTATACAGAGATACTCTAAAAAGTCTTTGAACTCCAGACTATTGAAAGGCACGTAATTGTCAGATTTTAGTATGGCTGGAACACCCCATGTCGCAAAGATGCCTTCCAAACTCTCAATGACTCATTCTTGAGTGTTGGATGAGAGATCATCCATTAATGGAAATCGTGAGTATTCGTCCACAATCACAATCAGGTGATGTTTGTTATCGAGTGAACAGAAAAAATCAATGGCTATTCTCTTTCAGGCATGCTTCGGGATGTTTAGGGTGTGTTAAGTAACTTTTGTACATAGGCAGTTGCATAGAAGACAAGCCTTTAATTCCTTCTCAACTCCCATCGAGCAATGGAAACAGATTTGGTCTCGGAGAGCTTTTTTCATGGTAAAGATTACCCTATGTCCTTCGTGGACCACTTCAATCATTTTCTGCCACATACTCTCCGGAATCGAGATTTTTGACAGTCGTAAGAAAACTCCCTCTTGAGTTACAAGCAGTTCATTGCTGACATTTCTGTATTTTTTATATACACTCTCACTGGTGAGACGTCAAGTGTGCTGATTCCATGACTGATGTGTAATTATATCTTTCATATTTAGCCACTGCCACTATAATGGCTTGTGGCAGTGATGATTTGGCCTAACGAAATGGCAACTGGTGTGTTTAATTTTACAATGAAGTTGATATAAGCTTCACCTGACTTGGATGGAGTACCATGACCTTGAGTGGGCAATCTGGAAAGGTAGACAGCAGGGTTCTGATTTTTTTCCTGGAGGATGCACAATGTTATAATTGTACTCTTATAGTTGTAGTCCCCAGCGCTCAATGTGAGACGGCATCTTGGCCTTTGGATTGCCAAATATTGTTAGTAACATTTGATGAAAACATAGAAGTGTTCACATGTCCAAACCACAGCTAAGCTTTCTTTCTCAGGTTGTGAGTACACATGTTCTTGTTGGGATAAACTCCTACTTGATTACGCCACATTATGCCTTCGAGCATTCGGGTGTCCACTTAGGGCCAGATTTAGATCTTGACGGATGGAATACCTGATTACAAACGTGACAGATATCCTTCCTGGTCTCCGTATTACAAGTGCCATAGGATATAATGCACTTTGAATAGGCATTTGTATCAGAACAGACCAACATGTGTAGTACAGGTTGGAAAGTACCTGCAACGTACTTCAAGTTCCAACTTATGATGACCTTTACTTAAATCATGACCAGGAAAAGACCTTTGCACCATTTAGTTGTGTTATCATGTCAGCAATGTTTGGACCTGGTTGTCCTTCTCATTCAATTGCCTTGTTTACCTGACACATGTCAACACATATGCGTGCCGGTGCTTTACTTTACTTTTTGCCCACAGCCCTGATGGTTGAAACCCATTGCATTTGCCTAGTCAAATGCTCAATGACATCACGCGTAAGCAACAATTCAAGTTCTTTTTCAACAGCATCTTGTAAATAAAAATCAATTCAGCGATGTCTCTGCACAAGCAACAGGATCGACAAACCACGAAACAACTAAGGGAACTGCCTTACTATTTCATGGTGAGCATCAATGTTGTAGTTCAAAGAAATTAGTCCCATATCAGCAGCAGGACTGAAGCTGAATAGGCACTTGATGCTATTTCTTGAATCACATGGATGGGTTCTTGCACATTCATTTTCTTGTGATTCATCATTGCTACACATAAACCTTGACACTTAAGGGTGTCGATGCAGCCCATGTATACACTTTGTTTTTTAACAGTATATGTTGTGTGCAATTCCGTATATTTCTTCTCAGGCATAATGTTTATTGATGCACCACTGTCGATGATGAAAGGTATAAAACAGCCATTTACTTTCAGTGTAATTTTTAGACAATGTTTGAATGACTTTAGTGCTTTGACTGACAGTCTTCTTCACGTGCGACCAGTTTGACATGGGCAAGATTTTCTGAAGTAAACATTGACATGGCACAACCATCCTCTTCTTTTTCACTTGATACTGATATGGATGAACTGCTTGGCGATGATTTAGATGACAGTCAACTTTGTTCAGTCCTGATTTGTCATACCTGATGCCTCCTCTGGGCCTTGTGGGTGTGCATTGAAACTGGCTTCTCCAACGTTCCAGTGGCTATTTTAATTCTGCTCTCCATGACACATTTGTTTTTCACTTGGCTTTGCACACCATTATAAATGGTTCTCCGTCCCACAGCCCTTACATGTTTGCCCAATGGCGGGACAGTTGTCTTCGTGTGGACACAAAAATTCACATCCAAAAAATAACTTCTTTTTACATGTAGACATCACCTAGTGTCCTTCAGTCTTTTGCTTTGACTTGCTTTTCATACTCATGACTGATTCATTCTCGACATATATGGCCTCCATGTCAGCAGCTTGCCACTTGGCACCCTCTTCAGCTCTAGCAGCCAGAAACACTTGTTTCAGACTCAAAGTTTCTCTCAGCATTCGCTAAATAAATGAATCGGACGAGTATCTATCAATGGCCTTAAGACGTATGGCCTATTCATCATTAAATTCATTGAACTTACAGTGTTTGATGAGTGTGTCATGTCTCTCTACCAATTCATCAAAGGTTTCATCATCTTTCTGTCGCTCCTAACTTAAAGTTTTGATAGTTGACATTTGGCCTTATTTGGGCCTTGAGATTCAAGGTTTTTTTAATGTGATGGTATGTCATTTTTTCATCAGTTCATGGCATTTTCTTTCTGACTTCCTTTACGCCAACACCAGCAAGATTCTTGAGGTGTTTGAAATTGGGTCTCTAGTTGGCAAAGGTTTGCACCTTGTCCAGGGGCCACAATCCTAGTCAGGGCAAGCTAGATATACACTTTATATTAACCTATGCTCACCCTCTGGTAGCTCGGCAGAGAGCTGGCAGGCTTAATTTAAGAGGCAATGTGTAAAGTATTTGTCCAACACCCACACACACACACACACACATGCAGTAATACAATGAAAATACAACAAAAAGACTCAAGTTTAGAAAAATAGAAAATATTTATCTGAGTAAGCCAAAACAAAATCAACAAAAATCCAATCAGTAGAAGTCGAAATATTAATTGTTAAAGGATAAATGCAAAAACAGTGCTTAAAAGTCAATAATGCAAAAAGGTTACTTGAGGTCGCGAGGGATTGGGACACATCCAAAGTTCAGGCCGACCGCAATGTAGGGCAGGCTGGCTATGAGAATCACACAGGTCCCACTGAAATAGTACCCTGGACAGAGCATAGTGTCGACAGTAAGGGCACGATGCGTTGAACTTTTTTTCACGCAGTCGGGTCAATGTGCCATTGTTGAGCTCCATTAAGATGCAGGCAATGCATCGTCTCTGAGCTGCACAGAGTGCCATTGTCAGGCCGCGCAGGCTGTTGAATTTCAGTCATCCAACAGCCTCTGTGTTGGAATCGAAGGGCGATGTGTAGGTTCTGATCAGCGCAAAGGTGACAATGCATCCGTTCTGTAGCAAAAGAGCTGCAGAACCAACTTCTGAGGCACAGGATGAGGGGGGCACCTCAGGAAAGGATATGACTCACAGATACATTGTACAGCAGCACTAGCAGGATTGTAGGATGTCTTTTGTGTCCCTGAGACTTCAGAAAACAGGAGGGAAGCCAGCAAACCCTTGGAGTCACTCTAGGTTAAAGTGATATGGGTCCAGTCCTTGCCTTCAGCAGGGCAGAGGTCAGTAGGCAGCAGGGCAGCTCAGCAAAGAAGAGAAACAGTTCTTCAGAATAGTCAGTCAAGGTAAAGTGGTAATCCTTACATTACAGCAGTTTTTACTCCAGCAGAATTCTTCCCAGATCCAGTAATGTACTGATTTGGTAGGGTCAGAGCCCCAGTACTTATACCAAAATGTGCCTTTGAAGTGGAGGGTGACTTCATAGCAGGCCCTTGAAGCACCCAGGTCACCTTTCATCATGATCCTGTCTACCAGGCCATCTGTGGGGGATAATCAGACCTTTGAGTGGGGATATTATACAGTCTATTCAGATGTAAGTGTGAGCTCCCTCTTCCCCTGACAAGGAAGGCAATCAAAGTGCAAATGAATGCAGATGAGTTCTCTGTCACACCTACCCTTCCTGTGTTTGTGGCTGTCTAAAGAGAATGCACAAAGTATAACTGTCGCCCACCCCATACATGTATTGGAGACAGGCTGCAAAGCACACAGAGCAGTAAGAGTAGAGAAATGTACACTTTCTACAAGTGGCATTTTAAAAATACTAATGTATAATCCAACTTTACCAGTAAAGAAGGTTTATATTGCCATTTATGAGATATGAGACATGATGCAATTACTCCTTTCTAATCAGGAATTACAGCTAAAAAGTGCATTAAGGGATCCCAATGCTAGCCTATGAGAGGAGTAGGCCACACAGTAGTGAACAATGAATGCGGCTATTTGTCACTACCAGACCATGTTAAACATAATAGTACATGTCCTTCCTTTTCATTACACAGCATTGTGCGCTTAGGGCTACCTAGGCCCTACCTTATGGGTGACTTATGCGTAATACAAGGGTAGTTAATGGCTTGGCATGTGGTTCTAAATGCCCTGTTAAAGTGGCAGTAATCTGCACACACAGGCCTGAGACAGGTCTGAAAGGTGACTTGTGTGGGTGGCCTCCCTCCGTTCCGCTCTGAGGCAACCAAAGTCATCTGCGGAGTCCCACAAGGATCGTCGCTCAGCCCCACTCTCTTCAACATCTACATGAAACCCCTCGCTGCCATCGCACGCCAACACAACCTCAACATCATTTCCTACGCCGATGACACCCAGCTGATTCTCTCACTCACCTGTGGTAAATATTTAAATTACCTGTACTATTTTGTATGCGGTAAAATACAATAAGAATAACTCAGTAAAATAAGAGGCAGAATCCGTGGTATTCGAGGGTATAATAGGGTATTTATTCCTTACAAAGGAATGATGGTTCGAACCAGGCAATCGAGTTCCGTCACCACGAAGGTTCAGGAAGGGATAAGCAATACATTATAGACAAGTAATAATATATATATGAAATGCATTACAGTAAGACAGATGCAGGAGGCGTAACAGCTGATAATACAGATAAGAATACACATACGTAATGAAAAAGGCGTAATAATAGGCGTGCATAGAGGCGTATACTAGAAACGTCATTCAAAATGATGTCACAGGTGGGTGGATCCATAAGAGAATCCTGCAGTGTCAGCAAAAATGTTTGGTAGAGATGCGCACGCAGCCGCATGACGTGTGATTGACGTGTAACTAGGGGGTGAAGGGAACTTGACATTTAGCCCTACATGAGGAGACAGAAGTCTGGGGTGTCAGGACAACCTAGTCCTAAATCATATCTAATATCTTGTGTTTAAGGAACTATATTATCTAGAAGGAAAGGTCTTCTCGGACAAATCCTATTCTATACTGACTGCTAGTGCGTGTACAAGCGTCTAAGTGTCTACATGAGATGCGAGGGGGCATGGGCCTACCATGGTAACGAGAGTCATGAATTACTTGCACGGAAATAGTAAGGCCGGGCCCTTTACTCTGCAGCTAGAGGGATGTTTACCTAAGCTATTTAGACAGGAATGCATTTCTTGAGGAACGGAGCAGATAACTTGAAGGCTGAATACAGTTTTTGGCAGGCAACAGGCCGGGCTAGGCACCGTTAGCCGCGCAGGAAGTAAGACAAAGTTCATGGATATAGATGCAGGTCCAGGCTGGAGCATTTCAGAGGCAGAGGCAGGAAAAAGCTCGATGGCAGAATTCAGGGCCTACCTTGCCAAAGCTGGAAAACGTGAAAAGTATACCATATAAAGACGGCGGCAAGGCATACTTAGGAACGGAATATCTGGCCCATTTATGGCAGATATGAAAGAGTACATATTAACGTTGGACACAATTGTATTTGCGTCTTCATAGCTTGAAGTGGAGGGAACATACATGTACTTGTAGCATGTACATGGAGCCGTTGGGGTCTAGATAGGGGACACAATTTGACCATAAAAATTCATATTTCCTCATTCCCTCCTTGTCCCCTACGGACCCTCATGAAATATCGATCTTCAGGAATCCATCAATCTGTTCATGTAACATCATTTGCTCTTCTTTCTTCTTCCGGGATCTTGAATGAAAACTTGAACGTGGAATACACGATGTGGCACACAGGCCGCAAATCGCTGGTCCACATTGTAGACATAGGCAGCAACTGAATACTATGAGAAGGCCAATACCTAGGAAGGATAGGACTTTCCATCCCCAGGCTGACAACACGCTCCAGAACCAACCGGACCATGTCCAGGTGCCTGCATTCTGATGCATCTGTTTTGCAATCTTGTGAAGACGAGTTATGGCTTTATATACGGATGGCGCGTTTTCTGGGATGAAAACACAGCAACTTGATCCGATGACCCTACAAGCTCCGCCCCTATCTGCAAGGATGACGTCAAGGACAAGACGATTTTGGAGAACAACAATCCGCATCGCAGACTGCTCCTCTGTTAAGTTGCCTAGGGCAGAGGTAGTTTCATTCACTACTGCTTCAAGGGTTCTTGTTAATCTACGTATTAGTTTACTGTTTAAGACAACACCTATGTAAGGAAAGAGACCTTTATTGAAGTCGGTATATTGTTCCCATGCTGTTTCGGTGTAGTCAACAATCGGGGTATCTCTCTGGGGTCTATGGTGTACTAGATTGCTATTTCTATGATAATCAGGAGGGGCTAGGAAAACAGGTGGCAGAAGGAATGCAATGTAACAGGTACCATCCCAATCTAGGGGTAGGCGTATATATGCGGTGTGACCACAGATGAAGTAGGAGTGACGGGAAGCTCTAAATGTAGACTTGCCTTTATCACTGAATTCGATCACAGTACTACATTTACTATGACCCAGGTGTACTGAACCATTCTTTTTTACACAGAATTCACCTTTGACTGGTAATACGGACATAGCAGGCAAGACTAGTGTAGTTTCGGATTCAACATTTAGAATCATGAGGTTAAGTGTAAAATTACCTAATCCATATACTTCATTTTCTAGGTCAGTTCCTGTTCTTTTGGGAAGTCCCTCCTTGTTAGGATAACAGGCTTTAAGCAAAACTAAGTTCAGGTTTCCCCATACCCAGTTGCTCTGGTATACTACAGTGTTTGAATCTAAAGAATTAATTAAACTAAACCATGCTCCACAGGAACCATTGTGTGTGAATGGATACGGAAAGAGAGGCAGAACTCCTTTGTATTTCTGATAGGGAGGGAGTCGGCCACATATCCAACAATTTGTAGCATTGCTGGTCTGATGGGAATGATGTAACATACTAATGAATGTGTTGTTGCGCAGCGCAAATCTATAGGACAACTCATGTGGAGGTAGTTCACTAAAAGAATGTTCGGCTGTAACATTGTAAGCACGCTTGAAAATAGGGTAATACATGTGTAATAGTATACTTGCGACAATGATCAGAAGACTTAGAAAAAACATAATTAATAATGTCACTATACAGTGACTACGAAGTGATTTACAGTACGCATGTTTCTTGAGCTGTTTCTGTCTATTTCTCTCTCTATTTCGGTCTAGAGGATACATGTCAGAGACAAATTCAACTGATTCACCTTGGAGAGGACTTAAACAATCAAATTGTCTGACTTGCTAGACCTTAGTTTCAGTTTATAGTTCTCTTTTTCTGACTTTTCAACCAGGGGGAGTTTTGAGTCCGTCGGTGAGGGAATGCAGGGCTGAACGTTTAAACCCGATGGTAGTCCATGAAATTTCTTGATATGGCTCGAGTGCAGCCACCCTTTGCGACCCTCAATCTTCACGGCTGTCCTCGTGGTCAGTAAAACGAGTTTCGGTTGTTGCCAGCGAGGCTCCAACGGGCTCCTCCTGTCGAAGTTACTCACAAGTACCAGGTCACCTGGAACCACTTCATGAGGTTTTACCTCGGTGTTGTCGGGAAAGGCTGCAGCTACCTGTGAACGGCAAGATTGTAGTGCAGACATCAAGGAAGCCAGGTAATCTGTCAGCATATTACAGTCAACATCAGTTATTTTACGAGGTATAGGCGTCCCCCACATATTTGGTGGCCTACCGAAGATCACCTCATACGGGGATAGCCCTGTTCGAGAATGTGCTACCATTCTCATGTAAAAGAGCGCAACTGGTAAGGCTACTATCCAGTCGACACCTTTGTCTCTACAGATTTTGGACAATCTAATTTTCAGAGTTTGATTATGACGCTCCACGAGACCTGCTGCCTCGGGATGTCGGACACAGTGGAATTTCCATTGATAGCCTAACAGAAGTGAAACGTGTTTCATTAGCTCGGATGAGAACGGTTGGCCGTTATCTGAGTACACGACTCGGGGCATACCGTACCGTGGGAAGAATTCTCGAACTAACTGTTTGGCAGTAGTCGGGGCAGTGTAATCTGAGACGGGATACGCCTCTGTCCAACGGGAAAGAGCGCATACAACTACGAGGACATATTTGAATCCTCAACATCGTTCCATCTGGATATAATCCATCTGGAGGACTTCAAAAGGGTGATCGGGAGGTTGAAATCCACCCTGCTCTACAGGTACGCCTTTACCTGGATTGAACTGGCAACAAATCATACAAGTTCGGACTTTCTGTTTGGCTGCAGCTCGTAAGTGTTTGTTGAACCAAATGTGTTGAATACTGTCTAACATGGCTGTTTCTCCTAGATGTGCTGGACTATGTATTGTGTTAATGATAACTTGAACCATTGAGTCGGGGAGAAACCATATAGATTTTCCCTTCGTCATCCATCCCTGATCGGTTTGGATCCCTCCTAATTCAGTCCATTTCTTTATTTCCTCTGGTGTAGCATGTGTCTGTATGTCAATTACATCAAGAGCGGGATCCTTAACTGTCATGCAGTGTGTCGGCGTCGGAACTATTGTCTTTGTCAGGTCAGTTGCAGGAGTCTGATTCTGTGCTGTTTGCTTAGCTGTTCGGTCTGCTAGGTCGTTACCCTGGGAAATAATATCGGTGATTTTTGTATGGGCTTTGCACTTCATGATAGATATTGAAGTAGGTAGATGTATTGCATCTAATAGAGCTTGAATGAGGGGACCGTGTTGAATGTTGGCACCGTGAGAAGTCAAATAACCTCTCTCTCGCCAAAGGACTCCGAAGTCGTGTACGACTCCGAAAGCATAACGTGAATCTGTGTATATGTTAACTTTTCTATTCTTGGCTTGAATACAGGCTTGTGTCAGAGCAATAAGCTCCGCTGCTTGAGCTGATAATGTGTCGATACAATTTGTTTCAATGACTTCGGTATCTGTCATGACTGCATAGGCGGCCACTAACTTTCCTGTACTTGTTCTCATACATGAACCATCTACATAAAGTGTCAGGTCTGGATCTGGTAATGGGACATCTGTCAAGTCTTGTCTGGGTTTCGTCGTAATAGTAATGACTTCGATGCAATCATGTGCCAATGGGTCTGTTCCACTTAAAGGCAAAAGTGTGGCAGGATTTAATGTACTACAACGTCTGATTTCTATGTGTGGCTGAAACAACGTAAGTTCGTAACCAGTCAGTCGTGCTATAGTCAAGTGTTGTGTTTGTGTCCGGTTCAAGAGAACCTCTACTGCGTGTGGTACTTGTACTGTCAATTGATGTCCTAATACTATGGAATCGCTTTGTCTGATCGCTAGAGCTGTCGCTGCGACTGATTTCAGACACGCAGGAAGAGCCTGAGCTACGGGATCTAATGTGCTAGAAAAGTAAGCACATGGCTTGTGTGATCCTGCTTGTTCCTGCGTGAGTACTGACAAAGCAGTACCTTCACGTTCTGTAACAAAGAGTGTAAAAGGCTTACTGTAACATGGTGTTGCTAAAACAGGTGCTTGGCATAAAGCTTTCTTTAAGTCCTTAAAAGCTTGTGTATGTTCTGGAGTCCAAGGGAGGACAGTCGATGTCGCTGCCTCCTGTGTTGTCAACTGAATGAGTGGTTTTGCTAAAAATGCATATTGGGGGATCCACTGCCTACAGTATGAAGTGAGGCCTATGAAGGCCCGTACCTCCTTTTGTGTCTTGGGTGGTGGCATGTTTACAATTAACTGGATACGGTCAGGTGTGAGCTGTCTCCCCCATTTGGACAGCAAGTGCCCTAGGTACACAACTTGCTGGGCACAAAATTGCAGCTTCGAAGGGGACACCTTGTGCCCCTTGTCGGCTAGGAAATGTAAAACCGTCAGTGATGCTTTTTCACATTCGGGTTCGCTTCGGGCGGTGATCAGCAGATCATCGACATACTGAAGCAGTGCAGTGTTAGCAGGCATGTGGATACTGTCAAGTTGTCTTTTCAGTGCTTGGCTGTAGATGCTAGGACTTTCTGTAAATCCTTGAGGTGCGCGCGCGAATTTAAAACTTCGTCCATTTAAACTGAATCCGAACAAATATTGGCTTTCCGGATCGATTGGGACGCTGAAGAAGGCGTTCTTGAGGTCAATTACAGAAAAGAACGTTGCCTCTGAATCAATAGCTGTCAGTAATGAAGAGATATCTGGGACCACGGGGTATTGTGGTACAATGCATTTATTTAATTCTCGCAGATCAATAACTAATCGATATACTGGAGGTGCTGTTGGATCAGTTCGTTTAAGAATCGGAATAATCGGAGAATTACATATATTGGAGTCGGTTTTTACAACCACTCCTTGTGCAATGAGCTCGTCAATGATTTGCAGTAAAGCCACTACAGCATCTGGCGGTAACTTGTATTGTCGCATTCGTGGTAGTACCACTCCTGTTTTGAGTGTGACTCGATATGGTGTAATGTGCATACAACCTACATCAGTGGGGCCTTGCGCCCATAAATGTGCAGGTAGATTCTGTAACCGGTGATCCATGTCTCTAGACACGTAGTGACCTTTAAAGTCACGCAAAAATAGTCGTACTCCGTCCGGAGAACAGCATATTATAGCTCCTAGAGCTTTCAATGTTTTTATACCTAACAAGTTTTCTGGGCATGATTTCGTAAGCAATAGATCTGTAGTCCGTGTTAATGGACCGACTGTGAATGCAAGTGGTTGTGATACTTCGTTAATAGTGGGTTTTCCTGAAAAACCAAGGGAAATATTTTGTGAGCCTGAGAGGGGTGCCCCTGGGACTTCGTTGTGACTTATAGTTGTTCTGCTTGCCCCTGTATCGAGTAGAAACTTTCTGTCTTTCCCTAATACTTGACTCTGTACATAAGGACCCTCTTGATCTACAGGAACCTCAATAAGGGGTAAGCCAACTTCCCTCTCTAGGCTATTTCATGTGTAGCGCTGATACTCTGGATAGTCATTTTGTGCATACTGGTACATCTGTTGTGTCGTGTTTTGTGTTGCAGTAATAGGCTGTGGCTGTGGTTGTGGTACGGTCTGTTGTGCAGCTTGCATAGGCTGTATATTCTGAGGTACTTGTTGTTGGATCTGATCCTGTCTAGGCGGACGTGGTCTCTCCTTGGTTTTACCCGTGGAGATATTATGTTTTAGAACTGCACAATCGTTTATATAATGACCTGGTTGTTTACAATAGTTGCATGTCCCTTTAACGGGAACCGCTGAGTTACTTGCCGTACCCTTTTTATGACCGTCAGCTGGAACTGACTGAGCGACAAGCATTTTCATTTTCGTGTCTTTCATACGCCTTGTTTCGTGTTCTTGTTCTTCTCTAATTCTATTCTGGTGATACTGTAACATTTGTAACATTTGTGAAGGAGTGTTAGCTTGCCAAGTGCTCTCAACTTTCAATACTCTGTTTTTAACATGCGGCAGGGAATTCTCGACTAGTTTTGTTACAAAAAGGTGTGGATATGACTCACTATTTGCTTTCAAGCCGCTATTAATACCAAAGCATTTTTCAAATCGGGAATAAAAATCACTAGTGTCTTCATCGGGTTTCTGTTTACAAGCTGAGATTGCTCCCCAATCTTCCTTTTTCGTAGTTAATAAACGTGGCAATACTTGCACTAATAGACCTGGCAATGCTTTTGTTTTGGCCCCGAGCCCTACGCCTGCAGTTCTGCTATTTTCTTCAGTTTCCAATGCGGTCCAATCAATCTTTTGGTCTCCCACCTCCCATTCTTTTTCCTTGAGTTTCTCATAAATACCGGCAGGCAATAATACTTTCAATATTTTCATAATGTCGGGATAGGTATAATCACCCATGAGTAACATGTCCTTTAGTTCACGGTGAAAACCTGCTGGATCTTTGTCATGGCTAGGCACTAATTTTTTCATTTCCAATAGTTCTATTTTGGTTATGGGCGTGTACACAAACACGCGTCTAAACGTATTGTCATCATTTCTGACTGGGTGTACTTCGCGTAAGGGGTTCTGTCTGTCCATGTGATACGTTTTTCTTTCCACGGGGGGAACTGAAACATGTTCTGGGCATACGAAGACAATTTACTGGTGCCGATATTCTAGAATTTCTTTAATTAAATCAGTACCTGAACCTCTCCATTTATTCGTGAGTAATTCTATCAGTATATCAGGTAGGGGACCAGGATCGGAGTGTTGGCTTCTATACAATATAAGGAGGTGTTGTATCATGTATATACCAGCTAAACGCTGTTCGTCTGGGGTAAGATTCAGAAACGTGTGTGCTAGCGCATCATCACTGTATTTTTCAGAACTGTCAGCCCATTGTACTGCTGACCTGGCTAATTCTTGTTCATCCATAGAATCGAGCATATGATACCCCCTTCGGTCTCGGAGTAATTTATCAGCAGCCTGGAATAGGTGTTCAGGGGACCTCGTATTTAACATAGGGGCTTGAAAATGTCTGTTACATTCTGGACGTATCGGACGTATTGGATCATTAAAGTATCTGGTATTGTTACAAGATCTTCCCCTACCTACATAAGCTATCGTTTCTAATTGTCCCGTGGACATTTCTGATTCTTCCTCCTCCTCTCCCTCTGATTCAGTTTTATCTGCTTCTACTCTGTTTTCATGTATTCGTTCTATTTCTTTTCTGATCTTTCGGCACATAGCTACTATACACTTCTGTTTATCATGTTTCCCTTCTGATATATTCTGACCCCATCTGGTAAGCACTTGCATTTCATCCTGATCTACCTCAGGCCTATCTCTGCTTCTGATCAAGCAGTTTATGAGGAAGCTTAACAGTAGTTTCTGTATATCTACTTTCTGGTATTCCATGGCCTTGTCAATACTTTCAGGGCCTTGTCCTGATTGGACAAAGTGATATATATTGTCCAGATGAGCAACCATTCCTGGTAGTGTCATTAAATATGTGGATGCTCGTCGTATACGTAGTGATGACAGCAGCATTCTGTCATTTTTACCGGGCACTGGATCATATCTACAATCCGCAAGATGTTCCTTAAACCTATCGGATCTTGCTGTTTGAGGTGTATGTTGGTATGCTAAATCTCTAAAGGACAATTTATTTCCTTGCGGTGGCGTGGAAAAAATCGCTGTCGCACCTCCTGTTGCACCTTCTGAGGTGCTAGGCGCGAAAGGATTCGTTGAATGTAAGGTAGAGACGGTAGATGTAGGAAAAGTGGTAGAAACAGATGAAACTGTTGGAATGTGAGGAGGAGTTTGTTGTTGCGGAGTTGGGGGCGGATGATCTTGGGGTTGAGTACCATCGACAGGTGGCATGTGTGGTGGAACATTAACATATTCGGGAGCTACATCGTCTAAATAGGAAGAAAGAAAAGTGTCTTTGCGGTTTTGGGATGTGCTTTAATCGGGAGTAATGGAGGTGGCAGATCTTTCGGTATTTCCGGAGTGGCCTTAGGCAAACCCTCGGCCAGAAGAGGATACATACCATTCATAAGAGTGTTTCGTTGTCTGTCTACTTGTTCTGATTTTACTCGGGTACCTTCGTCAATTAATATGTTTTCTCGGGCCTTTTCTGAATCTTCCCTACTTTTCTCTTCCTTTCTGAGCGCTTTCTCTGTGCGCCTATGCGATTCTTTACGCCATAGTTCAATGGCATCTTTCTGTGACTGTCTGGCTTTCTTTTTCCATAACGCTTCTTCTATTCTCATGATCCAATCTGCATCCCATGTTCCGGCAGCGGGCCATCTCTGACTCTCTGCTAAATCCTTGGTGTAGTCCACCCATAGATCAAGATATAATACGGCATCTAGGCCATGTTTATGGTACATAAAGTACCCTGGAGTGTCCCTAGGTGGGATGGGAACAGCTTCCTCGAGTATCCCTTTTCTAGTTTTTATCTGTCTTAATTTTGAAAACAACGGCATCTTGAACCTTGCTACCTAATTCTTACTCGGTTCTTGAACACAATAATTACAATAAACACAATAATGAAGATCGAATAATCACTCATACCACGACATTTAAAACATATCAAAACATTTTAGAACGAACAATAATAATTAGAATAAAACTAGTTGATTGCATAATACTAAATATACTGTATGTACTGCTAAACAGTACAGATACACTGCTAAAACAGTGCAGACCAGGTCTGTGTACCCAGACCCGTCTTGACCGGCACAAACTAATGTGCACGTCTAGATGCGTCCTCAGCAACGGTACTCACCGGGAAGCACGGAACGGAAGGCCTCGGAAGTCTGGACTGGACTAGACCAAACTGGACTGGACTCGACTCGTGACTTAGATACTTCGGAACTTCGGAATCTGGTGGGCCTCTGTATACCTCGGATCTTGCTCTCTCAGCTAGGCTCTGGTCGGAATTCTCCGCACTCCTCACCGCCTCGTCTGGGTGTTGATCGCAGCCTCAGTCGCCCCCGTTGGCCTGAGGGAGATACAGGAAATCCTGCGGGTACGCGTAATTGTCCGTCCGGCTGTGGCAGGAGACCGGGTCTGTAACGCACCTCCGGCGCGTGGGGTGTGAGAGGTGTCCCTGTTCGGGCGCCAATTTATGTGGTAAATATTTAAATTACCTGTACTATTTTTTATGCGGTAAAATACAATAAGAATAACTCAGTAAAATAAGAGGCAGAATCCGTGGTATTCGAGGGTATAATAGGGTATTTATTCCTTACAAGGGGATGATGGTTCGAACCAGGCAATCGAGTTCCGTCACCACGAAGGTTCAGGAAGGGATCAGCAATACATTATAGACAAGTAATAATATATATATGAAATGCATTACAGTAAGACAGATGCAGGAGGCGTAACAGCTGATAATACAGATAAGAATACACATACGTAATGAAAAAGGCGTAATAATAGGCGTGCATAGAGGCGTATACTAGAAACGTCATTCAAAATGATGTCACAGGTGGGTGGATCCATAAGAGAATCCTGCAGTGTCAGCAAAAATGTTTGGTAGAGATGCGCACGCAGCCGCATGACGTGTGATTGACGTGTAACTAGGGGGTGAAGGGAACTTGACATTTAGCCCTACATGAGGAGACAGAAGTCTGGGGTGTCAGGACAACCTAGTCCTAAATCATATCTAATATCTTGTGTTTAAGGAACTATATTATCTAGAAGGAAAGGTCTTCTCGGACAAATCCTATTCTATACTGACTGCTAGTGCGTGTACAAGCGTCTAAGTGTCTACATGAGATGCGAGGGGGCATGGGCCTACCATGGTAACGAGAGTCATGAATTACTTGCACGGAAACAGTAAGGCCGGGCCCTTTACTCTGCAGCTAGAGGGATGTTTACCTAAGCTATTTAGACAGGAATGCATTTCTTGAGGAACGGAGCAGATAACTTGAAGGCTGAATACAGTTTTTGGCAGGCAACAGGCCGGGCTAGGCACCGTTAGCCGCGCAGGAAGTAAGACAAAGTTCATGGATACAGATGCAGGTCCAGGCTGGAGCATTTCAGAGGCAGAGGCAGGAAAAAGCTCGATGGCAGAATTCAGGGCCTACCTTGCCAAAGCTGGAAAACGTGAAAAGTATACCATATAAAGACGGCGGCAAGGCATACTTAGGAACGGAATATCTGGCCCATTCATGGCAGATATGAAAGAGTACATATTAACGTTGGACACAATTGTATTTGCGTCTTCATAGCTTGAAGTGGAGGGAACATACATGTACTTGTAGCATGTACATGGAGCCGTTGGGGTCTAGATAGGGGACACAATTTGACCATAAAAATTCATATTTCCTCACACCAAAGACCCCGACACCGCCGAAGCCAGCCTACACGGAGGGATGAGAGACGTCGCCGAATGGATGAACATCAGCCGCCTGAAATTGAACACGGACAAGACGGAAGTCCTCATCCTGGGACCGTCGCCCTCCGTATAGGACAACTCCTGGTGGCCCCCGGCCCTCGGCACCGCACCCAAGCCAACGGACCACGCACGCAACTTGGGCGTCATCCTGGACTCCTCCCTATCAATGACCAGACAAGTCAACGCCGTCTCCTCATCTTGCTTCCACACCCTCCGAATGCTCCACAAGATCTTCCGATGGATCCCGACCGAGACCAGGAAGACGGTCACCCAGGCCCTCGTCACCAGCAGACTAGACTACGGAAACACCCTCTACGCTGGTACAACAGCCAAGCTTCAGAAGAGACTTCAGCGTATCCAGAACGCCTCCGCCCGACTCATCCTGGACGTCCCACGACGCAGCCACATCTCGAGCCACCTGAGAGGCCTGCACTGGCTCCCGGTCAACAAGAGGATCACGTTCAGACTCCTCACCCACGCACACAAATCCCTCCACGACCTGGGCCCAAGGTACCTCAACGACCGCCTGACCTTCTACACGCCCACCCGCCAGCTACGATCCGCGAATCTCGACCTCGCCGTCGTCCCTCGCGTCCTGATAGCCACCGCCGGAGGAAGATCCTTCTCCTACCTGGCGGCCAAGACATGGAACTCCCTGCCCGTCCACCTGCGGCTGACCCAGGACCACCTCGCCTTCAGGAAACAGCTCAAGACCTGGCTGTTCGAGCAGTAGCAGACCCCCTCCCCCAAGCGCCTTGAGACCCTTCCGGGTGAGTAGTGCACGATATAAATTCCATGATTGATTGATTGATTGACAAACATAGCGGCAGGTCCACTAGTAGCATTTAAATTACCGGCCCTGGGTATACTTTGCAAGGGTCTTACAGACACCTTAAATATGTCAATTAGGTATACACCAATGGCATCATGTTTGGGGGAGAAGCATATGCACTTTAGGACTGGCTAGCAGTGGTAAACTTCTCAGATTCCTAAGGTCAACAAAAAGAATTCAGCAAAAAGAGGAGAAGGTAGGCAAAAGGTTTGGGTTGACCCTTCAGAGAGGGTCATTTTCCAACATGAGGTATTTCATAATGTTTTTGTTATCCATCTCATCAAAGACATCAATTAAATCTTCAAATGCCTCAATCCATGTAGTTTATATTTTTGGCTGTATCAAATGATGATAGTGCTTTCAAGAAAGCTGCAGTGTTGTAGACCAGTGTCCAACTCACTGAGGTGAGATGTGGTGGTCTTTTGGCCACTGCTCCTACCTCATTCTCCCTGAGACCCTGTGACATATCGACCTCTGGATCATCCTTCACAATAATACCTGGAAAATAGATTTTTTTATTGGTTTTCTTTGAAACCACAACCTGCCACATTTACGGACTCCTCACTGACTTTTACTCTTAAGAGACCTGTGGAGTTCTTCTGAGTCCCAGTAAGTGGTTTTAGTGACTTGTCTCCTCAGCTGTGGATGGCTCTGTAAGCACAACACTGGGTACTTTTTCATTGTGCCGCTGTGCCCAGTGCTCCAGTCTGAAGACTCCTTTTAATTTCTTCTGGAAATCAGACAACTGTTTCTTTCATCTAATTTATTTTGATTCATGTACTTGCTTACACCTGGTTGAACTGCGCCTTACAGCACTGATGACCACATTGTTATCTTGCGCTTGACTGTCGCTTTGTAGTTTTATAACCAGGTTGATCTTTGCTTATCAGGACTTGTAATCGCAGTATTATCTGTCTGTACTAAGTATGACTCTATTTTCTGTTGTGGCGCAGTAGTTTTATGTATGAACTGACCAACAGTTTCTCAACCAACAACGTGTTGATTCTCTGTGAACGCTAATGTTTTTAACTGCTTCACAGCGGCTGGAACTATGCTTTGACACCACATGCATTAAACATTGATTCTGCACTTCGACGATGGCACTCGTGGCTCGCACAACCAGGTTGCTTGGACCACGGCACACTCTGTGAGAGAGCACTGTCAATCTTCAGGTTATTTATCCCCTATCTCGTCTCCATTTTCAGCATCTTCACATCCAGGATACCCATCAATGACTACGCCACTCACCGAGCTGAGCAATACATGTCTTTATTCCTCTGTGTGTAACTGCAAACTCAACCTTCTAAAGCAGCTGTCACTGCAATACACTCTATTCATAACATTATAGCCCTACAGAGTTCAACAGTAGCCAAAAGGGTTCAGTCATTGTTAATGTGCAAAACACTACAGTGTAGTATAAGCATTTCTACATTAAAACATCATAGCAGCAAGATCAATGACACATACACTGGATGAGGACAAAGACATAGCATCACTGACACCACAACACTGGATACAAATACTTAAAGTAGTCTTGGACACTACCGTAGCATTATGGGGACATTGGCTGTGACTCTACCATGAGAGGATTAATAAATGGACATGTAAACTAACACAATGATAATATCTCATGCATGGGAGCACTGAGATACTGGTACTGCTACTTGGATAGGGACACACTGACAGAGAGATATTAGGACAGTGACACTGGAACACTGACATGGGTCTTAGCACAGGTGTATTGACTGATGGGGACAGCAACATATATTAAATATGGGGCACTGACTCATAGACACTGATATAGGAATGGTGACATTGTTAAAGGCACAGTGACATAGGTTCATTCTAACAGGAACATTGACACAGGGGCATTGGCACCTTGAAGTATAACAAATTTGCTTATGGACACTACACCTTTGAGAATGGTTGATAAACATTTTTTTGAAGAGCAGGCAGTGGTCCCTTAAACGTTTAAGACGTATCCCATTTAACAGGTTGTGCTTAAAAAAATTTGCTTTATTTAAAAGCAATCACAGACATGGTGGTCTGCTGACCCCAGCAGGCCACCATCCATGTAATGGCAGTGATTCATAGCGGTCACAAATTTGTGACCTACCTCATTAATATTCATGAGCTAGGTTTATTTACGACCCAATAAGAATCTCTATTTAGGGAATTTGAACAAAATAACCTCTTCATTTTGTTAGTGATAGCTATTTCCAAATAGCAATTAGCAAAAAATCAATATTTGTAATAATTATTACTATTGTTCCTATATCTGGGCCAAGGGGAGTCCAAAGCAATGGCACTATATTAGTCTAAGCATGCCCACCTAGTGCCAGGTGCATATTGGTGCTGTGCTCTTCTGCTTTGTGGTTCCATATTCCTGCAGGTATTCATGTAAGATGACAAATTGACCTACGGGTTTCAAAGTCTATAGCCTTCATTCTCAATGAGAGATCATGGTGTCTATCAGCCTTGAAATCTGAAAAGAGATGGTGTGTGGGAGTCAGCTGTGCAATTCTATATGGTCAATGGGAAAATAAATCTGAGTTCGGTCTTTACTACTTACTGGATGGTGAGCTTCCAGAGGCTGGTACAAAGTTTGGTAACATGCTAGTTAAACTTGTGGAGGCTTCTTCCTTCCAAATCACCCAACCATTGCAACAAATACTCTTTACACATATCAATTGGAACACACAAATTCATAAGCCACTTCAAGAGTTTTGCAATTTAGACTGTCACACTATTCCCCCACCCACCCTTCATGTTGGTCCATATCACTGCTGTAGGAAATTGGGTTAATGGTTGAGGGGGATAAAACTCTTATCAAGCAGCAACCACATTTCTTGTCAGGATAAAACAAAAGCAAACCTCAAATTAACCTAAGCTCAACTCTCTGGTAGCTTCGCACAAAAGCAGCCAGGCTTAACTTAGACACAATGTGCAGAGTATTTCTGCAGCACACACACTGTAAGCAAGGGAAAACACAATACCATCAAAATCCCACAACAGTTGACAAAAAAGAGTACATTTAATAAATAATTTGACACCAAAACAACAAAAATCCTGTTAGTAGAAACAAAGATGTGCAATATTTAAGATTTAGACAAAAGGAGTGCTTAAAAGCACACAAAGCTAACTGTGGTTATTTGGTTGCACCTGACTGGGACAAAGTCACAAATTCAGGCTGACCACAATGGAATGTGGGCCAGATACAGGAACCAAGTTAGCCCGCTGAATACAGTATCCAAAATCCTGTATGCAGAGCACAGCAAGGTCCCTTGTCAAGGATGCACAGTGGCGGTTCAGAGGAGCAGTGGGGCTGTGATGCGAGGTCCTCCATCGAGCATGCCTCGTGCAGTGGTGATTCAGGGGAGGTGCATGAATACAATGTTTTGCGGTGAAGATGTGTCATTCATGGGTGGTTCTGAGGAGCTTAGGGGCAGCAATGCGAGGTCCTGCATTGAGGATGCATCATGCAGCTCCAGTATGGGAATCGTTGTGCAGCACTGGTTGCAAACTGAGGCTGAAAGGTGAGGCATCATGCTATGTCACTTCTGCTAGGACCACAGTTGTGCTGGTAGAGCACCATTAGGCCCACTTGCAAGGGTTCAGGACTAGGGTGGCACCACTTGAGGGGTAGGACTCACAGCACTCAGAGTCCAAGTGCAGGGTTCAATGTGGCTGGAGCCTTTTCTGTCTCAGAGGCTCTGATCAGAAGCCCAGCCACCTAGCCCTTGGAGTCAATCTGGTGGTCCTGGGTTTAAGATGCAGGGCAAGTCCTCATTCAGACAGCAGAGCAGCACAGCAGTCCTTCTTCCGAGTCATCCACAGGTCCAGATGTGTACTGAAAAGTCTGGTCTGAGGGTCCAGTATTTATAGTTGGTGCCAGCTTTGAAGTGGTGGAAGCTTCTAGAGTCCTACCCCTACAGAAATATCTAAAATGTCCTTCCCCAGATTTTCTTGGGACACAAAAGACTATTGTGAAACCCTTTATGAGTGTGCTGAGGTCAGACATTTGTGATGTGCAAATGTGGTAGGTGACAGCTCCTCCCCCATATCAAGGTAGGGATGGCACATCCTGCCAACACCTATTTCCCTTTTGTCTCACTGTCTGGGTTTAATACACAAAGACCAACTGCCAGACACCCCTAGTCAGGTGAGCCAGGATACTGGCTGCAGTCACCAAATAGGACAAGACAATGCCAACTTCAAAAAGTGTCCTTTTCAGAACTGTGCCTTAAAATCTGACTTTACCTTAAAGAGGGTTTTAAATTACAATTCGTTAGAGACCAAACTTGACATTCCAACCTACTCCCAATTAAAAGTTATCACTTATTAAATTTAATAAGGTAACCCAATGGGAGAGGCAGGCCTAGCAGTAGTGAAAAATTAATTTAAAAGTTTTTCATTAGCAGGACATGTAAAACTTAGACATACATGTCTAACTTTTTTAATAAAATCCATGCGCTTTCTCAGCTGTTTAGAGCCTACCCTCGGGGTGACTTATATGCATTAAAAAAAAGAAGGTTTAGACCTGGCAAAAGGTTAATTTCGCCAGGTCGAATTGGCAGTATAAAACTGCACACAATGGCTGCAATGGAAGGTCTGAGACATGTTTAACAAGCATTGGCATAGCCAATAGGTCTCGCCTTTGGGACCTTATAAGTGCTTAGCCATGCAACAGTTGATGTTGTTGCACCAAGGATATTGTGCTGCATAACTAAATACTTATAAGGTCCCATAAGCGAGACCTATTGTCTATGCCAATGCTTGTTTTTGTTCTTTTGAAGAGCTTGTGGATGGAGGAATAACTGATTCTTTACTTCCTGGAGCTGCCTCGCGGGTATGCCTATATTTTCTTCCCTTTGGAACCTGGAAATGAATCTTAATTAAAGATATGTACTTCTGCTGAAGAAAGACTGAATCGTCGTACCCGGACGCTAACTCATGAGCCACTGATCATCACTCTTTTTTTCTGTCACTATCAGTGTTAAAACTGTCTCTGTCACATCAAAAGCGGAGGGCACACACAAATTTCAAGTTTCCAGTATAAACCGCCAGCGTGGTGTCTGGCTAATATACAAGACATTTAAGCCTCCATAAATAGGTGGGAAGAGGATAACTGTGATTACAAGTTCCGGTGTTTCACCGCACATTAACCGATTTTAAGTACAAAGGGAACTATTTTAGCGCAACAGCGGGCAGGGTATTAATAGGAAAAATGCTAATTCTATTTGCGTTTCTTCGTCATAATCACTGCGTGATTTGGGCAAAAAAAATAAAGTATAAAACAAGGCTGTGAATATATTCAAAGTTGGTTCTCGAGGGGTTAGGGTTTTTTTTTAAATCATCAAGGTCTACAACACCCTAGAGGAGAGGTTAGACGTCACCATTCCAGTCGAAAGTGACGCCGAGCCATGCAGCTGGATTCTGTGAACTTTGTGGCATGGACTGTTTAAGAAATATTGCAACTCCAAGTATTGCCAACGTGATAAATATTGTTTTGCAAATCGGTATTATGAAACACGCACAATTATGAATGCTTCACTAACAAGTGGACAACTTCATGTGTGGCACCTTCACCCAACATTAGGTTCTTCCTCATGAGCACTTTGCATGATAACATTTTGGGATACGATATTAGGATACTAAGCTACATGCTCTCTCAATATGAAATTTACACCCATTCAGATGACATTTTTGTAAACAATATTTAGGACATGACATTCATGTTTGAGGATATTTCTGTACACCATTCTATACAACATAAGGGATCTCACATGATCACACACACACACACCCTGCGTGTGTATATTATACATTCCCTCAAAAAAATAAATAGCGCCCTTCATTTGCATTCATGCTGAATCTTCTGTTTTGTAAAGTCAGCGGTTTCTCCGTGTTTCTGCACGCACTACAAATTGTCTGCTAGAGGCAAGCAGCAACGACATTACTTTGCACCGAGAACGAAGCCACATTCCACCAGGGCCATGGATTCCTGCAGCGCCGCCATCCCTGCACCATTGTCCTGCAAGCACGCGCTTCCTCCATCCTTCCAGAACCGTCCGCTTTGATGACAGCGTCATCGCCCGTCAGCTGACTCGCGCGGCAGCTGCTCCATCAGCACAAACAGCCTGGCAGTCGCGGCTCTGATGACAGATCCACAGATGCTTTGGCAGACTTGTGGGCAACCAGTGTCTCAATAAATATCCGCCAATACACACGCATCCGGAGCTACCGGAAGTTATCATTACAAAACATATAAAAGGCCCATATGTCATCTGGGAATTGGGCCAAAATGCAACGAGTGCTAAGTACAAAGTAAAGATGGGTAAGAGAGGCGGAGAGAAAAGACTGTCACAGGGCACAATAATGGAAAGAGAGAACAGGGAGAAAAGAGAAATAAAGTGGTTGGGCGCGGGGGTGCGATCAAAATCTATTTTACAGTTGTCTGGCGTTGGCAAGTAAACTGTATTCGAGATAAAACAGTTTTTCATTCACTATTCAATGTATCTGCATAATTGCTTTTAAATATTAAACAAGCGTTGGCCGCGCGCGAGCAGCCACGAGACGCGATATGTGGTGGGGGAGGGGAGAAGCGGGAGTTTTCAAAGTGCTGCTGAAGCCTAGCGGTTCACGCGTGCAAGGTCGCATGAACGCAAGCGCTAGGCCAGCCAGCAACACTTTGAAAACGCACATACAAAATGTCTCTCCAAGCCAGCGCATGCGCTGGGCTCAGCGAGACCTAAAAAGGGCGACTCAAGTAGGTGGTAAAAATGAGTACTGCAGGCCCACTAGTAAGTTTTAACTTGCAGGCCCTAGGTACCGGTAGTACCACTTTTCTAGGGGCTTATGAGTCAATTAAATGAGAGAATTGTGTGGAAGCCACAGTTTCATCAAAATAGGGGGACTCAGAGCACATTATAGTCCAGCATACATGCTCCAAATCAATCGTATAGACCAAGGGAGTATGCAGTTTCCTTTGAGAAGAAGAGGAAAGATTTCTATTCAGGTCAGACAAGTCCTAGGCAGAGCAATTCCTTAGGAACAATTACCCTCACACACGAAGGTAGATGTCATGATTCATTATTTGGCTTTTGCTCCACGTCGGGCTTACGCTGCAATGCCCAATTGGCACCCTCAAGGGGGCATTTTACACAAGATCTTTTTTTATGCCGTCTCTGAAGGCTGGGTATTCGTGCAGATTGGAGTGATTAGTGTTAGGACAAGGGGTACTCCCAAAAAGATTTTTAATGCGAGAGTCCTCCTGCCTATATTAAACATTGTGGCACTATAGTCTCTAATTAATCATCTAAGATAGCTACTGGGTCAGCATGTTTCAAGTTTTGAGAAGTCATATAAATGATCTGGTAGCTATTCATCAGGCCCTATGTAACATAATCTTCCCAGTGACTGGAGTATTTCCAAAAAGGTTCTTAAAAAATTCTCTGTAGTGTAGAAATCGACATTAAAAATTAATCTGGCACCTATTAGCTTGTTATATGCCCATAATCTTGAGATAAAATGCATCCATTGCACTGCAAACCATGCCAATTCTTACGTGTTTACATTGTCTGAGTTGAGAATCCTGGAAGTCAAAGTTACCATGTTTTAAGCAGAGAACACTTTAGCACTGGTTAGCAGTGGTAAAACATGCAGAGTCCTAAGGCCAACAAAAACAAAGTCAGAAAAGCAGGAGGATTGAAGCCAAAAGTAGGGGGAAAACCATGCCAAGGATGTCAGGTCCAGCAACCACTATTGTAATATTTCCAGCCTCCAGAGAGATGAGTTATGGTGAACATGCTGGTCAGAAAGGAGATTTCTGACCTTGATTCCATAGTCTCCCATGTCTCTCATTTTGGAGCTTGAATGCCCCAAGACACAAAGATTAACTTTTTGTTTGACCTGACATCCTTGGCACAGTATTCCCCTAAACTGTTCGCCTACACTCCTTAACTTTGCTGAATTCATTTTTGCTGCCATTTGGATGATGTGCACTTCCTCCCCTGCTAACAAATGCTAAATGGCTTGTACTCTCTCCTTCAAACATGACAAAATTGGTCTACAACTAATTGGCACATTTAATTTACTTGTACTGCCCTAGGAAATGGAACTACCTGTACCCAGGGTCTCTAAATTAAATACTACTAGTGGGCAGCAGCTCTCATTGTGCTACCCACTAAAGTAGCACTGCAAAACATGTCTCAAGCCTGCCACTACAGCCTGTAGTGCAGTTTTAAACTGCTATAGCAACCTGGGACTATAAAACTTTTGCAAGGCCACAACCTTCCTTTCTAATACTCATAGTTCACCCCTAAGTTAAACTCTAAAGGCTCGGAGGGCAAGAGGCATGGTATTTTCAAGTAGAACATGAGTATTTAAAATTATATGTCCTGGCAGTGAAAAACTCCTAAAGTCATTTGTCACTGCTATAAGGCCTATCTGTTCCATTGCCTAACAGGTAGTTGACTTATTACACTTAATAAGTGCTAACTTCAGATTGGGTGCAGATGGTGTTCAAATTGTCATTTAAAATACTCTTTGATGGTGAGGTTGTATTTTAAGTTATAATTTTGAAAATGCCGTGTTTATAAACCACCTGTGCATTTCTGCCAGTGCGCTGGATCACATGACTGTGATTGGCTCTGCTGTTGGGGGTTGTGATATTCATACCTCACAGTGACACAAAGGAAATCTAGGTGTGAAGGAAGAGGATGTTTATGTAATTATGGCTAGAGAGGAGCTGCTCCTGTCCTGATAACATTCCAAAGGGTCCTGCCATCAGCACAAATGAGGGAAAATAACACCAGGCCTGTTCTTGCCTTTGTCACCCTAGACAGCATGGGACCAGGACCAGGGGGAGCACTGACCAGAACCACTATTGGGGGTACATCAGGGAATTCCCTCTCACAAAGGTTGGCACCAGGTATAAACATGGGACCTCTAGATACACTCATCAGAACACTGCTGGACCTGTGGAAAATTCAAAAGAAGTCCTGCCCTGCAGTTAGAAGGACTTCCCTGCTACTTGAGAGACTGCCCTGCTGTCTGAAGAAGGAAGATTGGACCTGCTTGACATTAACCCAGGCTGGCCAGGTTTGCTCCAATGGTCAGGTAACTGACCTCCTGTTTGAGCTGCAAGAACACAGCAGGTTTCCAGAGGCCTTCCTACAACTGCCAAGCTGACCATCACCAACTGGCCTTGCCTAGACCTGCCTAAGCCCTCCTGCTGGCCTCTACTGCAGTGCATCCTGATCTCCAATAGGTGACCCCTAGATACTAAAACCTTGGGGGGTATCAGTAAGAGGTTCTCATGAAGTAAAAGGTGAAAATCCCGAAGTTTGGGCTCTTTGTGAACGGACCTTTCGTACCGAAATTTGCCACCGACGACAACCACCAGTGCGAAGCATCAGTGGGACCTGGTATTCACGCAGTCACCATCCACGAAGACCGGTAGCGCGAGACATGCACTTCATGCAGACAGTGACTGTCCACGACCATCAACCAATGCAAAGCTCCAGAGACGACTGTCTCTCTGTGCTACAGCAACAGTCATCCACAATGCTCAATCTGCTCTTTGTACCAGAAGCCTCCTCTTCACGGCCTCCTTAAAAAAATCAATATCTCTGATTAAACTGATTGGATTTTTGTTGTTCTGGTATCGTTTTATTTAATAAAATGTACTCTACTTTTCTAAGTTAGCTTGGGATTTCCTTGTGTTGTGTTTTTAATTTATTGCTGTTTGTTTGCTGCATAAATGCTTTACACAGTGTCTCTACATTAAGCCTGACTGCTTTGAGGCAAGCTAACTGAGTGTTAAGCATAGGTTAATTCAGTGACTGTTTGTGGTTTATTCTGACAAGGACTGTGGTTGGTGCCTGAGTGGGGCTTCCACCTCTCTCGCCCAACAGCCCAATTTCTTGCACTAGAGATACTGTTCTTTATCAGGTCAGCCACAGTGCCAAAGGATTCCAACATCATAGGTACTGCAAGGCCAGATGCAAGCTCATGTAGGGCCCAAGTGGTTAGGTGTATCTATTGAATTGTTCATAGTGATAATTTGGGCTTACATTAGAATCACTATGCTAGTTTAACGTGTTGAGGAAGATTGAGTCATTATTCTTTCCAGTCAACAACAGAAAATAGAGAACACAAGGACACAGTGTTAAAATGGGAGGGCTTCTTCTCCCAGTGGTGTCCTACATATTTATTCTTCTAGTCTTCAAGAGAAAAAAGAAACGTCATCATTAGTCTTCTCTTAGCACAATGAAAAGTGACTGTAAAGAAAATGTTATATGAGCAAACCTCACAGTCTTTTACAGCAGCAACTTAGGGTTCTTCTACTCATCTTCTATAGGGTATATCCCACAGATAGGAAGGACAGTAAAGTCTGAAATTGCAGCCACATCATACATCGTAATGTATTTTAGGACATAATTCATTCCTCCACTAATTTAAACAAAATACTTTTCGAGTAGAATAATAACATTATTTCTTAAAAGAGATTTCTTGCTTACATCTCAAAATAATGAACAAATACATCAATAACATTCTCGGTTGAAATTAATTTCACTTTACTCCTCCACCCTCTCCAGACCAACTAAGGACCATATGTACAAAATTCAGGGATAGCGATTTCCTAATTGCGATTCTTTGGGAATCACAATTAGGAAATTCAGTAATCAATCAATCAATCAATCATTTTTCATTTTTTTCATTTAAAATCTTTATTCGATCTTTTAAAAAAGATCATAAAAGCACAAATGCATCATATCAAACCATTTAAAAAGACCATAAAACAATTTACAATCATACAAATTTGGGTAGCCGTTACAGTAATTCAAGTTAGTGTGCCCATCGACTTTCATTTTCTCATGCAAGCCCACAAAAAAAGATGCTACTGAGAAACAGACGTGCGAATTAGGTAAAGACTTCAGAAAATACAGGGCCACCCTGCATTGTTTAAAGTTTTGAAGTCTTAGGATGGGTAAGATAAAAGTTTCTCTTTCGTTGTGGTAAAGTTTGTTGAACAATACCAGGTGTAAATCAGTTTGGGGTGAGACATTGTCACACGGACACGGAGTGAGTTCAGCATCCTTGAACATCCTCTCTGGGAACCCGAGCATCAGGGGGATAAAATTGAGATGAAAGCGCACCAAGATAAATCTGTGTTGAGCCACAGTAATGCATGAGAGGTAGAAATAGTGGTGCTCTCCTGCAGGTCTAGGTGGGACGAGGGCATAGGCGCTAAGCGCCCGTTGTTGACAAATCCTCCCCCTGCTAATAAAATCAACCCTCTGCATGTATAGGTCGGTCAATTTCTGTTTAGAAACGGTCCTACAGGAAGCTGGGTCTTTAAACAGCTCCTCCTGCCCGATTGCTCTTTGCTCAGCTTCTACATAACTGAGCCAAACGATCCCACTGCGACCTTCCAACCTGAGGCAATCGCCAATAATACGTTGGGTTAAATTAACCATCGACCTCCGACAGATGGAGAGCCACAGTAGGATCGGTGCAAGCCTGATGCAGTCAGACAAATAAGGGAGTCCTAAATCGAGATATAAGATGAAATTAGATGCATTCTCTGCAATTTCTAAATATGAGCCATCCCCCAGACTCCAGCCCGTAGGTTACCGCCGCCTTTGTTTTGGCTAGATAGATAGTTTTAACCGTGTCCACGGGGCTGGCCCCCAGCTTCTTAATAAAGCCCCTTCTCGCTTGTAGGCTTCTTTCCATGCCCAGGGCTCTAGCAGCCACCAATTTCAACCAAGTTTGTTTGCTGTCGAACAGAACATACAGGTATGCAAAGGAGTCAACTTATTCGATTTTTTAGGAGGCTAGATGAAAATGATACAAAAAGAACTATTGATGGACAGAATGCAGAACAATGTCATACATTCACCACAGTACAGAGACCTGGGCCTAAATCCATAGTTTTTTTGCTCACCATGCCATTCCAGTTTGCACCCAGCCATATGCAAATCAGTCTTGACCCTGTGCCCAATAGGAACAGTCGAGCCCGAACTGCCAGGCCAGGTCCTCCCTGGACTGGAAACAAGCATCCTAGGACCGGTTTTGGGGTTTCACCCCTCTTCAGCCAGGATAGCTTGATTCCAGTGGCATGGAGAGCACGGGATGCTTGTTACCGGTCCAGGGAAGACATGGCTTGGCTGTTCGGGCTGAACTGTTCCCATGAGGCACAGGGTCAGACTGATTTGCATATGGCCATGTCTGAACTGGGGTGGTGGATTGAGCTAAAGAATGATGATGGATTAAACCCAGATCCTTTGACTGGGGGTGGGTGTTTGATTTTCTCAAATGCTCCGTCCATCATCCCCTTTGGTATCGCTTTGTTCGCCCTAAGTTGGCAGGGTATGCCCAGACGTGGGTCCCTTGCTCACTTTGCCACTTGACTCAAGATAGCCTGGTTGATGAGGGTTGATGCGGGTGCAACCGGTCCCAGGATGCTTGTTTCCGGTCCAGGGAAGACATGCTTGGCAGGTTGGGCTGGACTGTTCCCATGAGACACAGGGTCAGACTGATTTGCATATGGCCATGTCTGAACTGAGGTGGTGGAGTGAGCCTAAGAATGATGATGGATTAAACGCAGATCCTTTGACCGAGGGTGAGTGTTTGATTTGCTCAAACGCTCCGTCCATCATCCCCTTTGGTATCGTAAATGAAAATTAGGCACTTTTGCACCTCGGGTAGCTCCAGCTATGATGATAAAAGATTTACCTTCATTTACACGGTGGTCCAACGAGGCCATAAAGGTAGCATATGCAGTTAAAAGACTCTGAAGGGCTACGCCTGTCCTTGCTAGTAACACTGCATCATCAGCGTAAGCCAATAGTGATAAGGGGGAGTCGTCAAATCTAGGGACGTCGAGAGTTGAGCCAGACAGGGCCACCTCCACCCTGTTGGTGTAGATAGATAAAAGAAACGGGGCGAGGACACAGCCCTGCCTAACTCCCTTCTCGATATTAAACACACAAGTGCATTCTCCATTTCGGCCGTATCTCACACAAGCCGTGGCGCTGGTATATAGCTGATAAATAAAGTGAATGATTGGAGGATCAATACCCATTTCCACCATCATGGCCATAACTTCTGATGGGACACGCAATCAAACGCAGCTGATAAGTCCATAAAGGCCATGTATAGCTTTCCGCCCTTGGCCTTTGTGTGCTTGTCTATGCATAGCGAGATATTTAGACATTGGTCCACCGTCCCCTTTCCCTGCTGGAAGACATATTGTGTCTGCATTAAGATGTTTCGTTCCAGTGCCCATGCCTCCAGTCTGGCTAATAATAGCCGCCCCATTAATTTAGCTGTTGTGTCCAGAAGGGAGATGGGTCTATAGTTCTTCGGACAGGCCCTATTTCCCTTCTTGAAGATGGGAACTAGAACACTGTGTTTCCAGGAGGGGGGGGGGGGTCCCTCTATGGCTATGCTATTGAATACGTTTGTTAGAAGTGAGACCCACATGTCTCCATTTACCTGGAAGAGGTCGATGGGGACCCCGTCAGAGCCTGGTGCTTTTCCCGGGACACAGGCTGCCAGCCCTGTTCTTACTTCATGGACCGAAAAGGTCAAGAAGCTACTATGAAGGGGTCTTGGGGCGGGTTGCATGGATTCTATAGTTGTTTTTAAACTAAAAATGCCCTCAAAATGCTTTATCCATGCCTCTTTCCCTACATGGGTATATAGTGACGGATCTTTTACATCTTTAAAGTAGGGGGTTTTCTGATTTTCCAAAACTCCAGACTGTTCCCAAACCTGGCAGTTTGTTCAAGACCCTCCCATGCCTTCTCCCTTATGTCCTTTATTCATTTGGATCTCGCCTGTTTATACTCACTTCTCAGTGTTCTTACCAGTGCCGGGTCTCTGGGATTGGATTTTAAAGCAGCTGGTAAGGATCTCTTTGCTTTGCCGTAGAGCAAGCTGTATCGAACCAGCGGCTCAGATGGAAGTCGTTAGCTGGTTTGGGACGGCTAAGTGCACCTTTTAGTTTAGTTAATAAGTCTCTAAACTGTGTGACTATTTGGGAAGGAGGAGAGTCCTCTGCCAGGCAGTATAAGATGTTATCACTTACTTGAGCTATTATGGAGTCGATCAGATTTAATTTAACAACCTGGGTCCATTTTAACTGATAGCCATTTTTCCTGTCTAATGCGATGTCATCCACTACCTGCTGGTCTCTTTCCATTTTATTTGTAAGGGACAAATGGGAGTATAAGATAGCGAGATCAGTATGGGAAGTAAACAGAGTAGCTACATGGTCTACTCTGTACTGTGTGGCCAGAGACACTAGGACAGAGGCAATTGTTGACTCGGTATTGTTTCTCCTAAAAGTATTCTCCAATTGACCGATCCTTGATCCATTAGTTACGCTGAGGTGCCTCGAGTAAAGTAATTGATTTAAAGTGTCACCGTATTCAGTGTGTGAGAAGTTACAGAGAGGGTTGCCCTGATGGTCATCCAGCCCACACACCCTAGCCCCATTATGCTTGCACAGGTGTATGTTAAAATCTCCCATCCAGATTAAGCTGCAAGTGGGCTTAAAAATGCGTGGGTTAAGGCGATCCAGCTCATTGCCCAAATCTACTACTGGTCTCTTCATGTTACCCCCAAAATCGTTATTGTAAAAATGTATTAAAATCCAGTAATCTTCCTTTATGAACTCCAGTCGTAACATTTGGAAGTAATTGTTCGGAGAGCCTAACTGCTTTATTTGAATCGGTAAGGTGTTAGAAATGATGGTTAATAAACCCCCTTTCACTCTACCTGATGCAGAGGGCATAGCCGGTGTATGATAGGTGCGATACCCAACAAAATACACTGGATCCTTGGCCCATGTCTCTTGGAAGCAAATGATAACCTGGTTTGACCAGTAGTTTTGCCACTCGGCATTACCCAACTTGGAAACGATCCCTGCCACGTTCCATGATGCCAGATTTATCTTATTTCCGTCTACCATGCTCTGTGTAAAAAGGGTTGTGGAACTTTCTTGCTCTGGGATAGGAGCCGGGGAATCACTCACTGGTAGTGGTCAATCACACGCTTCCAAATCTGAGAGGGGAGCATATCTATATGATAGGCCAGACGAAGCGTGCGCGATCATAGTCAGGGTCTCGTGGGATGTTTATCACTGGCCTCGTCTCACCCCGCTGGTCAAAACCAGGAAAGGACCCTGCTTGCAACCATGCCTGTAAAAATACTCAAATTCCAGGGGAATTATCTGCGTGCTCCTAAGAAATGTCTTGTGTAAATTTTGAAGAAGCGCACTTGCAAAGTGCGCCTGATTAAAGTTTATTATCACGCAATCCTCTGCAAGGGATTTATTATAATTACCAACCCACCCCACCCTTCTTGCCATGACAATCTTATTTGCATCCTGGTAGCGCCCCGTGCTCTGGTCCATAAAATGGCTACATAGCCAGTGCAATTATTTGTCAATTAACTGTGTGGTTGATTCACGTTGCTGATCCCGTAGAGGAGGAACGTTTGCCAGGACCAGCACAAGGGGTGAGGCTGCCGGTAGGAGATGAAAGGGTTGGAGTTGATAAATGGCCCCCTCTTCCCGAGGAGGAGCTTGGATTACCGATAGAATAGGAATTAGTTTACCCGGTCCTGTTGCAGCCCGTTGGTCGTCTCTGCCCGTGAACAAAGGATTTGGGGCACAAACATCCTGTTGGCCGATAGATGGTGCACAGGCTGGGGGAACAAAGCCCCCCTGCGTAGAAGAGTGTGCGCCCCGACTAGGAGGCAGAGTGACTTTGGGCTTGTTTATGACTGTGGAGGGATAGTCAGCATTGGGGGCCGCCATTTTTTGAGGGGCTCGTGGGATATTAGACTCTAGACTGGCTAATATCTCCTCGATTTGAGTCAGCTTCAGCATGATGGGATCAAGTAGGGTGGACATGATTTTGGTTGCTTCCTGCCAAAAAGATTTGTCCGAAGTTATGTAGCAGGGCTGGGTGCTGGCTGGAGGGTGCGGGCGGTTGTCGGATTATTTGACGTGGTCGTTCTAACACGAGCTGCCCTTGGTTTTGTAGATCGGGTGACTTTAGGTGCCTTGGGTTTCTCTCCCCCTCAAGCCCTGGATCGCCTTGTTGGCAGATTATCTGCAAGTTAGTCGGGATTTGTAGAGCGCTGCTAATCACCCGAGAGGATTTCCAAGTGCTAGGTCTTTCCTGGGTACAGTCGAAGAGCCAGGTTTTGAGTCTCTTTCTGAATTCCGGAAGACAGGACGAAGTTCATGGTTTGAGGGGAAAGTCATTCCGTGACTTGGAGGCAAGGTCGGAGAAGGAGCGTTCTCCACTGTAGCTTTGGTTGATGTGGGAAGTGTGCACAAGGGAGGCAGAGGTCAAGTGTCTGGAGGGTTGGTGGAAGTTCAGGCAGTGGTCAATGTAAGCTCATCCCAGGCCATGGAGGGCTTAGTAGGCTTATGTCAGCATCTTGAATTGGCATCCTTCCTCGATGGGGAGCCAGGGGAGGCTCTTGAGGTGAGGAGTGATGTGGGTCCCTTTGGAGAAGTCAAGGATGAGTTCTGCATTGTCTGGAGTCACTTCAGAAGTTGGGTGATGATTCATGCGTAGTGCGCGTTGCTGTAGTACAGCCAGAAGGTGACCAGGGTTTAAGTGACAGGATCCATATGAAGATCTTGCAGGGCATGAGGAGGGTGTGGAAGCAGGTGGAGAAGACTGCGATGATCTGGGATTTCATGGTGAGTTTGCTGTCCAGGATGGTGCAGAGGTTGCAGGCGTGTTCTATCAGTGTGAGTCCTAGTTTTGAGGGCCCCCAGGTGTGGTTCCAAAAGGATGAGTTTTAGGCAGTTGGTCTTCATCCAGTCAGTGACACTCGTCATGCAGATGTGGAAGTGTTGCTTGGATATGAATTTACCTTAAAAAAACTGAAAAGATACGAGGCGTTTGGCAAAACAGAAACAAGATGGTTTGATTAAACTCAGCGGCCAGAAGAGCATCAACAGAGTCGCATATGAAGACAGTCTCAATGTACAGACAATCTGCCGATCATATATACAGTTTGTGAAGTACAATAAAACAATTCCACATTCTTAGAAAACATGTGGGTCCGGGTTTAGTCATAAATCATGAATACAACCATCTGATGAGGGGGACACATGTGGATCTCTACCTTGGGGAGAGCTATTGTGGGCCAGTGTGTTTGTATCCGGATGGCGAGCATGGTGAATGTGTGATCACTACATCTACATGTGGTATCAAACTTTGTGGTATTTTGGGAAAGTTTGCTTCCCCGTTTCCATCCTTGGGGAAAGTGACTGATGATGGACGTGTTAATAATGGAGGTGAGTTTGCAGCTGATTTCCTTGCTCTTGAGGTTGAGGAGGGGTTGGGAGGAATGGGTCTATGGGTGCTCGAGAGTGGATGGATTTCATGATGGCTGTGGTGCTCTGCGTGGGGAGTTGTTTTCATACGTTGAGCAGGTGGTTGTGGGTAGAGCCGGGTGGTGTGAGAGGGTTGTAAAAGTCAGCAGGATGGGGTTTAAAGATTCTGTAAATGGTGGATATCTTGTTGTGGAAGTAGTCTGATAGGGTAGCGCAGAGTTTCTGGGAAAGGGAGATGCTGTTCTTAGTTGCTGCCGGGCAGGCAAACTCTCTGACAGTGCTGAAAAGTTCCTTGCTGTTGTTGAAGATGGCTTTGATGTGGTCCGCCAAGACGGCTCTTTTTGTGTCTTTTAGGCGTCAGAATTATTTGTTGAGGTCTGACTTGAAGGTGGCTTGGTCAGTGGTATGTTTGCTGGTGCCCCATCTTCTTTCCAGCCGTTTACAGTTGTGCCTCATTGTCCTTAGTTCTGGTGTATACCAACTGGTTTGTTTGGTGGATCTGCTGGTCTTGATAGGGGCAACTCTATTGGTGCAGTTGGTGATCAAGGCAGAGAAGTTCTGGAAGGCCTGTTCTAGGTTGGTTGAGGAGTCGGGATGGGTGGTATTGAGGGCGTTCATCCATTGAAGATCTGTAATTTTTTTCCAGATGTGGTGGGAGGAGCTGGCAGACAGGGTCGTGGTGCAGGGAAGTCCTGCGATGGTGAAGTGAACGATTGCTTGGCCAGTCCAGTTGATTTTGGTGGCATGACTGTACATGCACTTTATCACTGGCAGTGAAGATTGGGTCGAGTGAGTGTCCTGCACTGTGTGTGGGGTTGGTGACCAGTTGGGTGAGGCTGACGTTACTCAAGCTTTCCAGGAGGTTGGCGGTGTTTGCTCCTTTGTAGTCATCGAGCATGAAGTAGAAGTCCCCGAGGAAGATTTAGTGCTTCGGGTCAATGGGGTAAGAGGTGATGAAATCAGGGATTGCATTGCAGAAGCTGGGCCGTGGAATCTTTAAGCTAGGGTACCTCTGATGGTGGTTTTGTCGTCGATGTGGAGCTGGAGGTTGAGGTGTTAATGAGGGGTGTACTTTCGTCTTCGTGGGGGGTGCAGCTGCTGGCTTCTTTGTGGATGATGACCACTGACTCAATGTCAGTGAAATTGCTCTCCTCGCTTGCAGCTCCACCATTAAGTGAGGCCTTCCCTCGAGCCCCTGCACTCTCGAGTGTTGGTGTTTGAGGCCCTCCTCCACCCGCGCCTCATCCCTGGTGGTCCAGTGGACCTCTGTCTCCATTCTCTTGCTCTGCTTTTTCTCTCCTTTTTTACTCTTTTTTTTCCCTCACTTCTATCTCCCCCTTCACTCTCCTTCTGGGTCTTTCCTTCATTTTCTGTCGTTTTCCCCTCATTTCAAGCCCCTCCCTTCACTCTCCTTCTGTGTTTTTCCTCTGTTTTTCACTCATTGTTTACCCTCATCTCAATTGCCCCCTTTCACTCTCCTTCTGTGTCCTCTGTGACTTTCCACGACTCTTTCTTGCACTTCTGCTGCCTTATTTGCACTTTTCTCTCTCATTTTGCCTGTTTCCTTTTGCCTTTTTCTGCCGCTGCTGTCACCCGTGGCCCCTCCCTCCCAGCACGACCAGTGCGACTGGCCCAATCCAGCTCCCCTCCCTACTCCCGCCTCCCAGCTGTCCAGCCCTCCCCAATCCCTACCTAATGGCGCACCAAAGGCAAGCCCGTCTGTGCCCGTCCGCGATCCGACTGCGACCAGCACCAGGAACCCTGGATCTCAGCACCGCCAATGCTATGACCCAGCAGCACGTCACGCTCTCAACCCAGGCCGCAAACACAACTGCAAGCTAGCATCACCAGCTTACACCCACGTACCCTTCAGCTGTCACTGTTGCCGGCACACCTGCAGCACCACCAAGACCACAGACACAACACAACCCACCCGCAAGAACACAACCAAACCGAAGACCCCGCAATGCATCCTCCTCAACGTCCGATCCCTCCACAAACATGCCACCGAAATCTGGGACCTCCTCGACAGCACCACCCCGGACGTAGCATTCTTTACCGCAACCTGGACCAACACCACCTCGGGACCGGACATCACGATCGCCATTCCCCAAGGATACAAGATCTCCAGGAAGGACCGCCCCACCCCCACGGGAGGAGGAATAACCATCGTCCACAAATCCACCCTCTGCCTGAGCCCACAGACCTGATGGAACACCTTCATTTCAAGATACTGGCCAGCCCTACCTCCACCCTCCGAGGAACCCTCATCTACTGACCCCTGGGACCCCGCGGTCTTTTCGCCAACTCCATCACGGACATCATCTCACCGCATGCCATCGCGTCCACCAACTACTCCCTACTGGGAGACCTCAACTTCCACCTCGACAACCAACTGGACCGCCAGATCGTGACCAAACCCACACACTCAGCAGGACACACCCTCGACCCCCTCTTCACAACAGGAAACTCCATCACCTTCAGCCACACCACCGAACTCCCATGGACTGACCATCGATGCGTCCACTTCACCTTCAGAACACCCACCATCCACAGACACCAGCACCTGCTCCCACGAAGAAACTGGACCAGAATCACTGATGACCAGCTAACCTCATCACTCAGCAACTCCACCCCAAGCATCGCAGAAAACGACGACCCCAACACCGCAGCCCGAACCCTGAACAGATGGATATCCGACAGGGCCAACACCATAGCCCACCTGAAGAAAAACAACAACACCCAAGCCAAGAAAGCTAGATGGTTCACCACCGAACTCCGAGAGTCCAGACACACTTGCCGCCGCCTCAAAAAGGCCTGGAGGAACATCAAATCCACAGAAGCCCACAACAACTTCAGAGTTGCCACCAACGCCAACCACCAACTCATCAAACAAATGAGGAAAAAAGCGATTGAAGACAGAATCTCCCCTCCCTCACAAGACCTCTGCGACAAATTTAGCACCCTTTTCCACTAGAAAATTAAGAGCATCTATGACAACTTCGACAAAGACAACCAACACACTGAACCCTCACCAATCACCCCCAACACCCTGAAGCCAGTGATCGACAACTGGACAGCCCTCACCACCAAAGACACACTGAAGACGATGAAGTCAAGCCACTCCGGGCCCCCCACGGACCCCTGCCCCCACCACATTTTCAACAGAGCTTCCGACACCTTCGCACCCATGCTCTGCCACACTATCAACCGCTCCCTGGCAACCGCCTCATTCCCCGATGACTGGAAACACTCTGAGATCAACCCCACCGACCTCAAAAACCACAGACCCATCTCTCTGCTCCCGTTCCCAGCTAAAGTCATCGAGAAAGCCATCAACCGCCAACTCACCACATTCATCGAAGAGCACAACATCCTCAACTCTTCCCAATCCAGCTTCAGAAAAAAACCACAGTACGGAAACCGCCCTCCTCGCTGCAACAGACGACATCCATACCTTACTGGACAAAAGAGAAACAGCAGCCCTCATTCTCCTCAACCTCTCAGCGGTGTTCGACACAGTCTCACACCGCACCCAAATACGCAGACTCAATGATGCAGGGATCCAAGACAAGGCCCTCGACTGGATGCGCTCCTTCCTCTCTGGTAGAATGCAGCGGGTCAGACTCCCCACTTTCCTCTCGGACCCTACACTTACCATCTGTGGAGTCCCCCAGGGGTCCTTCCTCAGCCCTACGCTCTTCAATGTCTACATGGCTCCGTTCGCCCCCATCGTCAGAACCTACAGACTCAACATTGTGTCATACGCAGACGACACCCAACTCATCCTCTCCCCATCCAACGAACCCAACACCGCCAGAAACAACTTTCGAGAAGGCATGAAAGTTGTTGCCAAATGGATGAAAAACAGCTGCCTACAACTAAACACCAACAAAACGGAAGTGCTCATCATGGGCCTAAACCCCGATGCCTGGAACGACACATGGTGGCCCCCTGCCCTCGGAAGCCTGCCCACCCCCAAAGACCACGCACGCAACCTGGGAATCATCCTGGACTCAGAGCTCAATATTGACTGCCAGATCAACTCCATCTCGCCCTCCTGCTTCCACCCCCTCCGCCTCCTACGTAAGACCTTCAAATAGATCCCCCTCAAACACAGAAAGACCGTCACTTACACCCTGGTCCCCAGCAGGCTCGACTACGGCAACGCACTCTATGCCGGAATAAACAAAAACCTCACCCGCAAGCTACAGAACATCCAAAACGCTGCCGCAAGACTAGTCCTCAACCTGCCAAGACACTGCCACATCTCCCAGCACCTGCTCACACTCCACTGGCTCCCCATCAAAGCTAGTCACCTTCAAGATGCTAACCCAAGGCCCTCCCCCACACCGGACCAGCATACCTGAACAGCCGACTCAAATTCCACGCACCCCAAAGGACCCTACGATCAGCCCGGCTCTCCTACGCCGTGGTCCCCTGCACCCGAAAGACCAGATCTGGAGGCCGCTCCTTCTCCTTCCGTGCTGCCAGAGCCTGGAATGACCTTCCGCTCCACCTCAGACAGACAACATCGCTCCCCATCTTCGCAAGAAACCTCAAAACCTTGCTCTTCGACAGACTCCCCTCCTTGATGGACTGGAACCTGCGAGCTCCCCACCCCCAGCGCCTTGAGACCCTTACCGGTGAGTAGTTGCGCTTAACAAACACCTGATTGATTGATTGATTGATGATGGTAAGGCTACATAGACAATGAGGCTACAAAAACAGTGAGGTAAAAATGCAGTACACTAAGCAACAAATAAGGCTAACTGTGCAATGCAGCTAAATACCCAATAGGGCTAAAGTAGCACACTTACAGGCGGCTCATTGCGATAAAGTAGACAGCACAGTGGGCAAAATGCGGACGGCTGTGCAAGCAAGCCCCCACTGAGCCAGTGCAATAGGCCGGCAATCAGAGTCAGAGAGACCAGCTGGGCAGCAAGAGGGGAACGGTTACCAAATTGCAATTTGGCTTTTGCACATTTTAAGAACTTTTGCGGTTACCAAATCGCAATTGGCTTTTGCACATTTAAGTACTTTTTTGACAGTCACAAACAGCCAAATTCTGCAAATCAAGCTGTTTGTGACCTCAAAAAATGTTTGGTACAAATATCCCTAATTTGTTGTCATCCATAGGGTTCATGTCCCCTGACATATGTAGTCTTGGCTACAGACTTGCCTCCTAAAAGCTGCTGTGTTACTTTTACACACTACCTTGTTGGGTTCTGTGAGCACAAATGCAAAGGACTTTGGGGTTTTTCAATGTATGTTTGCTTTCCTATCTCAAATGAGGGAGAAATCCTTCTACTATTCTTAAGTGTATTGCTGACATTACTAGACTATGGCCTCGTGACGACACAATGTTGGGTTCAGGTCAGGTATCTACGATTGAGTTTCTAAAACTGTTACTGTAGGGTTAAAATATATCAGAGATTGGCAGTGCAATTTTTAAATTGGCCATGATTCTTTCATGTTCACTTGCTTCAGAACTGAACATAAAATGTACATTCAGCGGATTCAAGCAAGTAATATCACAGAGTATCTTCATCCTACTTGGGCTAATACTTGAATATAAGTTTCGGTTAGAATAAAGTTTATATTCATCTTTTAAAGAGAAGTTAATTTGCTCCCTTCACAATCCCAAAGCAGCAATTGTGGCTCTGACATTTCTAAATGTCAAATATCTAAGTCAGGCTTTCCCTTGAATTGCAGTGAGACACAGCTGCACTCCAATGCACAGCAACAGAGATGGCATGCTGTGAATTTACACACCCATTATACAATTGTAGCTTCTGGGTCACATCAGCTGGTGATAAAGCACATCTGATTGAACCTCAACATCACCATTTATTCAGCATCCTGAAGTAGAGAATCCTGAAAGCCAAACTATTTATTTTTCAATGATGAAGTTATTATCAACATCAAAATATCTTAGTCAATCATCCTCAGCCATGTTATTGTAGGATTTATCAGATTACTAAAAACTGAAAATTAACTACAGGTACAGATATTCAGAATAAATTGGTGGCTATTCTCATTAAGACATCTATCATCTTTAGTGTCACCTACATTAATGTGACCGAAGATGGACTCAGCACTAATATAATCTTTTGCTTCAAGTAGGTGAATTCCCTGTACTTCAGCCTATGATAATTTCCATTTGTCATCTTGGTGTTTTTTAGTGAAATACACCAACAAAAAATAGGCCAGTAGCCAGTCAGAGGCAGACCAAAGGAAGGGGAAGAGACAGAGGCCTAGAACTAAAAGAAGACGAGGATGAAACCCAAACAGAATACACAACAATAAAACTCAAGATGGGAAGCAATTTTGAGTCAACAAAAAGAACTAGTAATGGTGGTTTATGACAAAGAGAACATCACATGAAAAAGAACACGTACTGAAAAAAAGATTACAATTCTGTCCTGAAATGCACTTTAATATAGTAGATCTTAAGAGTGATATGTATAAATTCAGACAAAAAATCGAACTTGCCAAATATCATGCGACTCTTTAAAAACAAACGCAGATTCATGGGATCAGAGAAGAACCAATAGAGATTTCAATAAATATAGGTATAGCTGATATGCCTTTATTGTCAACTTTGAAGCAAATAAAAACTTTGAAAACTTGAAATCACATCATATAAATCGAGTCAATATAGAACAAATAGGGAAAAAGAGTGAAGATGTAATGATAAATCTGGCTGATTAGGGTGGAAACATGGTGGTCCTATTTATAGACAATGTATCAACAAGAACTGGCCTTTATGGGAAAATAATGATCTATTTTTGTCCGGGGAAAACCATTAGGTTTTTAAGAAGAACACTCACCCACCAACCTAGTTGGTGACATGCTTCATTATCGGTGCATAACAAAAAAAAGAAAACCTATTCGTTTTCTCATGAATATATTTTTTGAAGTTGTTCATATGAAACAAATGAAGACACAAACAAAAATCATCAAGACATGAAACATAGAAACACACATATAGATTATCCATGCTTGCACTCACGTGTGCATCACATTGTGTCCGGCTCGATCTAAAATGATCATAGTGGTGAGGACAAATCATATACCCATGCGTACATGGCATTAACATGTTAAATTCTTTTTTACATATTGAATTTTATGGACTGTGATTGTCCCTTTTTCATTCAAACTATATCCCGTGTTAATAATGGGATGAAGGTGGTATGGCTGATGGCTATAGTTTGAGCAACATAGTGCAAAATCAAAGATATTAAGTTGTGATGAATATCTTACTCAAGTCGCTTAATGTTAGAGCGACATAGATCCCAAGAAGGGGGCAGTGCCAGTAGTCACACACTAGATATAGAAAAATGACAGGGAATTGAAGACTCTAATACCAGACAGTTGGTGCTGTTTCCCGGTAGACAAGACCGGGTACACTTTACTTACATCATCAAGGTCTGCTGCCCACCATCGTTACCTACTGCGGCCTTTACCAGGGATCCCGCCAATGGGATTTCTGCTTCTACGCTTGGATTTATTTGCCCGCAAAGAGGGAAACGTCCTCGTGTTCCACGCCTGTGTCCACCTGTCAGCTATCCCACTATCTGGGGCATACTGGAGGTATCAGGTAGGCTAATTGGCCCCTAAGTACCCCAAGAAGCAAAGGGGGCTTTAATCCCCATCCAAGAGCGCACCAGGAATTGTGTTTGCAGAGTGGTGGGGAAAGGGGTGTGGCCTGCTATGAACACTTAGCAATCTGCTGTGTGGGACTTACTGGAGGTAATAGGAGGGGTAGTTGGTCCCCAATTTACTCCTGAGGGACTTTGGCGGCCAAGTAGTCCTCCTGGTACCTCCTGTAAGTCCTATGTAGCGGAATTCCTGAGAGCTGGTCGGAGGCCCAGGCCCCTTTCTGCACCACTATGCAAACGTGACTTCTACGTTATAGTTAGAAATAAGCATTTAAAAAACCTTAGGAATTTGCTGAAAAAACCATAGGTTTCAGGGAAGTTATAGTTAGAAATTAGCATGTACAAAACCTTCGAAATTCACTGAAAAAAACCATAGGTTTCAGGGACGTTATAATTAGAAATTAGCATTTAAAAAACCTTAAAATTTCACTAACAAAAATATGTTTCAAAGACTTTATAGTTAGAACTTAGCAGTTAAAAAAACATGGATATTCACTGAAAAAACCACAGGTTTCAGGCACGTTATAGTTAGTTGTACATTTCACTCATACAAAACCAGAACAATTAGGCCATTATAGTTAGTTGAGCTATGGTGTCAAGAATGGTAGTCTGTATTTTAGAGTAGGTGTATGAAAAGTTATATTTGATTGTGGGGAGGTGCATCAGATATTAAGTGGATGATGCCATCAGTGATGTCATCAGTGATGTCACTGACCATGTCATGAGTGATGTAATATGTGACGTCATCAGCAGTGCTTTGCAGGGGCGCGAGTTATAGTTAGTTCAACTAACAATACAAGCGGAATTTCTCTGGTTTTGTACGAGTGAAATGAACGAATAACTATAACGTCCCTGAAACCTGTGTTTTTTTCCAGTGCATGTGTATACATATATATATTGAAGACGTCCTGTCCGCCCAATTCTTGACGGCGGAAAACACAGGCACAGACCTCCCAACTCCGAGGAAGAAATCACGGACTCCCACACAGCATACGTGGGTGAAACAGTGCAATTTATTCAGCAAAAGATGATATTGGAACAGTGCCCTCCATGACGCGTTTTGCTCCTCCTGGGAGCTTGATCACATGATGCGTCTCCATTTTACTGACGTATTTAAAGTGAAAAGGGTGCAAATCAGCTGTAGAAAATGAGCTAACCAAATTACAATAAACATAAACAACTGACTCAGGCACTTATAATGGTCTCTAAAACGCAAACTGAAACTGCTAGATGTATATTATTTTGAGAGAGAGTAAAGTGCATTATACATTTTGCAGCAGTAAAAATAAAATACATACATAGTGCAACTAAAATCGATTTAGAGTCCTAAAATAAGACCCAAAATCGGTTCGTAATTACTGCTGTAAGGCAGATCTCGGCAAGTGCCGGAAAATGAAGCACCTAAAATACATCTTCTCATTAGACCTAGCATTCAATAATTATTTCGACCAAAGTTAAAAAACAGTGCAAAACAAGGCAAGACAGCAAATATTCATATTTTATGCAAACGATAATCTAAGATGTGTTACATCATCACAGTTGAGTCAAGATTAGCAGCAGGCAGATACATTTCGGTTCAGTAAATAGCAGCAAAAACATTCCATCCTAAAATGCAAGTGCAATATTGTCTGGAAAAGTTTCTAAGGACATAACTAACCCAAACTGCTAAAAGACATAAAACTACAATGTATAAACAATAGTTGATGTTTAAGAAACGCATGCTCTATAGGTTTATGAAAAATAGCTAAAAATGCCTTAAAATCAAATTGATAGTCCGGATAAGAACAAAGTGCCACGTGCCTAAAAAGTGCAAAAGTGCTGTGCAAAAAAGTATTGTGCAATTTTTTTTTATCACACTAGCAATATGGGGGAGACCCTGAATCACTTAAGGCTAAGTGATCCTAAAGTGCGAGTGCAAAAACAGTCACAAATCATCATAAAAATACACATAGCCAAAATATGTAAAAATACAAATACCAATACCAAAACACTGTTACCCCTGAAGCAAATTACCTTAAAACCACAGCATATAGAAAACTCGCTATATGGGAAAAGACACTAAAGAAAATTATGAAGATCCTCATTCATGTTAAGGCCGTTAGGAACTCTTGTGTCGAGAGCTAAGATAAAATGAGATTCACTTTGTCTTAATAACTTATCTCGGTTCCCTCCCTGGCCGGGGTTTGGAACAGACCCTAAAACAGTATATTCCATGTTTAGTTTATTGTTGTGAACAGACTTGAAGTGTCTGGCCACCGGATAATTGTGGTCAGAGTTCACGATGGCCCTAACATGCTGGAGATTACGCTTATGCACCGGGAGCTTAGTGCTGCCGATGTACTCCAGATTACAAGTGCACTTAAGTTTATAAATAACATTCTCAGAACGGCATGTAAGGTGTTCCTTAATAGCAATTTCCTTATCACAAAAAGCTGTTTTATAGTGGGTGCTATTCTTGGCAAAAGTGCACGCGCGGCAAGAGCTGCATTTAAAAAAAACAGTTTTGATTAGCCAGGTGTTTTTAGGCTTCACCTCAGGCATAGATTTAACAAGAGCATCCCTCATAGAGGGTGCTCTTCTGAAGGTAAAAGATGGTAGGCTTGGCAGAACGGGACGAAGAATATTGTTCATTCTGAATAAATGATCTTGCGAATAGCCTGTTCTTGTGTGCTGAATTGGATGCACATCCTTCTCAGAATTTTCATTGTCAGTCTCCTGGCTTGAATGAGGCTGAAGTAAAACTTCCTTTTGTATGTTATTAGCTTTTTTCAGAGCTAGGGTCAATTGGTGTTTACTATAACCCCTGTCAAGGAATCTACGGAAAGCTTCCATCTGGCATTCACTAGACACTGTCTCGGAACTACAGATTCTACGAATACGGGTAAACTCGCCATATGGTATGCTATTGATGAGGTGCCGAGGATGTGCGCTGTCAGCATGAAGGATCGAGTTACCAGCGGTAGATTTTCTGTGTAACTTAGTGTGGAGGATGCCTTCGTCAACATAACATAGAGTCATCAATGGAAGCTGGGAACCTTAAATTCAAATCATTAACACTGATATCCTCCACGAACTTCAAAGCTTCATCCTTGGACCCATTCCAGATAAGACAAACATCATCAATATAGCACCAGTAATGTACTATATGGCTCTACCAGTGTTGGTGAGAGGTTCTGAGGACATGCTTCTCCCACCAGCCAACATGTAAACATGAATAGCTAGGGGAGAAGCATGACGCCATCGCCCCACCACACACCTGCTGGTAAATCTCATTCTGGAATTGAAAAAAATTGGTCGTAAGGCACATATCAATAATTTCTAGTAGCATATTATTGTGGTCTCTCATATTCAAATCCCGATTCTCTAAAAAGTGTCTAGTGGCATTGATGCCGTGACAGTGATTTATACTAGTATAAAGTGATTCAATGTCCATTACCAGTAAAAGAAAATCTGAACACCAAGCAACATTACTGATTTTATTCAAAAAGTCCGTAGTGTCTTTTAAATAGGACGGTAGACTGGTCACATGTGGCTGTAGAAAGAAATCTACATACTTCGTCAACTTCTCATTCATGCTTCCCTGAGCAGAGATGATCGGCCGACCAGGTACAGGAGTGACCTTCTTGTGAACTTTTGGCAGAAAGTAGAGTATAGGTGTGACCGGATGTTCAACAATAAGAAAATTCATTTGCTCTTTGGTCACCAACCCGTTTCTCTTCCAGTGGTGTATTCTTTTGCGGGTTTTATCCTCTGCGGCTCTCATTTCGAATTTAGAAGACTTCCTGTAACAGGAAATGTCAGAAAGATGCTGTTCAGATTCCGCCAAATAACCCACTCGTGACCATAGAACTGTGTTCCCACCTTTGTCCGATTTATTTATGATGAGATCTGGATTTTTAAAAAGTTTTTTAATCATCAGATGGTATTGGCTGTTTCTATAGTCCTTTTGACATGTTTGTGATAACACAGTTCTATTAAGGGACTTAAGCTCAGTGATGACTAAAACATCTATTGCATCCTTTGGCATTAAGGGCAAAAAAGTGGAAGCCGGACGGAATGGACTTGGAACTGATTTGTTCAAACACATAACTTGACTGACAGTAGGTGCTTCCTCAATGCTTGTCTCATGTGCCAGATCGTACATCGCCTGTAAGTTGGGAATATCCTTAACTTGCAGAGAACCATCAGTATTACTAACACTGGGTGTATTATTAGTTGATTTACCTGTAAATGTGTTCAGCTGAAAGTGTTTGATAAGTTTAATTTTTCTGATTAATTTGAACATGTCAATCCATGCCTGATTGTATAAAAAACGACTTTTGGGACAGAATGACAACCCCAGGGGGAGAAGTTGATCCTCAGCTTTGGATAGCAGTGTATCTGTCAGATTGATGACAGTATTCTCTGTCGCACTTGTTATTTCTTCCAGTTCCTTCTTTGCCTCTTGATGAAGTTTTGCCGGTGCCTGACCCTTCTCTCCCTCCTCTGTTTGTGGCTGGTCCCCTTGCACATATTGAGGTTTGCGGGGGCACAAGATATACCGCCGGTCCTTGCTCACAAAATTCAGTTCCTCTGCAAGGGAGAAGCTTGTTATGCCAGATGTACTTGGGACCGAAGTGCCAGGTCTGCCATCCTCTGAATCACTGTTTGATGGTTAAAGAGTTGGAGTCAGAAACACCGTCTATTGTCTGTGTCTCAATTCCACTGATTACTTGTTTGACTTTGAATTGCCCCCGGTTAGTGCTTGTCGCTTGTAACTATCATATTTGCGGGCAAAAGTGAATATCCTTCTGGTAGAATAATCGTTCGGGTCACGTGCAAACTTGTAGATTTTACGTTCTTTAATAACATCCTCATGCTTTTTAATGCGTAGATCAATTTCTTTTCTACTTTTGATGACAAAGTCACTTTCTCCTGTAGCATCCAGCAAGCCATTGATACGTTCAATTTCAATCAAGAGAGCATTGCGGTCAATTTCGGCATATTTAATGAGAATGTGAATCATGTTCATCGATGACTGAAGATTATTCTCAGCCCACTCTTGTAACATCAAAGGGTTTGGGATTTCGGAGGTAGGAGCAATCAAAACACGCAGCCCTCTCGGGACACGATTGGCGTGTCTATATTTTTCTAAAGATTTCTTCTCTCTCCACTTGGATAGTTCGTATTTTAAGAATTTTTCAAGTGTTTTTAAAAGTGTTTTGGCGTCATTACCATGAGTATCAGTGTTGAAACTACGTGGCTCATTTGTTACTGCAGGAAGATTTTGAAAAAGGGCTTCCGCCGCTGATTCACGGATTGCATAGTTGGAAAACATATTGCCTCAAAAATGCCTCGGTGAATAAATACACCGTGTCACTGCTTAAACAGTATATATATATATACTTTCCTACAATGAATACTCATCAACTTGAATATTAGAATTGTTATCCCTACTTGAACAGGGTGCATACCTCTGGCAACTAGAAACACAATTTTTAACACACACACACACACACACATATATATATAAAGAAAACCTTAGAAGTTCACTGAAAAAACCCAAAGGTTACAGGGACGTTATAGTTATGCTCAAATTCCAAATGCATAAAAACAGCGAAATTCAGCAGCTATAGTTTGATGAGCTAATTATAACTTGTGCCCTCGCAATGCAACTGCAGGGACAGTGGCACGTCGGAGAAGCAGTGCCCCACTATCAGCTAGCCGATTGCCAGCACAAGACTATGCAAATCCTTGAGGATTGCTTCATGAAAGTCTTACAATTGGTTTGGACATGCATCAAATTCAAGAGCTTTTCAATAGCTTCTTTTCTGGTGTCGGAGACCAGGAAGGGTTTAATCAGAAACAGACTTAGGCATGATTGGAAATTCCCCATGGAATGCTCATAACGTTCATTCAACACGTTAACTCATCGTCCTGAAGATGGTCTATCGGATGTTTACACCAAAAAGACAGACACATCAACAACTACATCTATTTCCTCAGTGATTTATCCTTCTTAAAGAATTACTTTCTGTATTGATCAGTTTCATTTTCCTTTTATGCATATTGTTTGGAATAAATGCTCACGCTAGTGACTAGGTATCTGTAATAACGATTCATTTGTAGACCTCAGTGACTGTGTGCTGTCTTTTGTACCCTTTAATAAATCTCTTTTTTCATTATAAAAGTTTGCATTTTGCAAAATTCACACCCGTCTGAAGAGTATCTTTAGCAGATTAATTCTGATATAAATGAGCTAATTCAATTGTTGATTGTTCAATTGTAAGCTATCAAATGGAGATTACGATAATTGTTCTGTATATTAAATGTTGAACTAAGTGCACTTACCTGTCAATCTCTCCAACTGTGTCACTGGTTCATTTAGTGGTTCAATACTTTATCTACTTAGATGTGTTAGATTAACATTTTGAGAAACACTCCATATAAAAATCTGCACATCAATGTGTATCACAGGATATAGCTCACTAATTCTTCAGAGTACATGCAAACAGTGTGTGACAGGTTACATATATAATTCACCAGATAGTTCTTAAAGAGTTCATATTCCTCACTAAGGGCCTCATGTAGGTGGGCTTGCATTTACCACTTCATAAATACCGAATCATACCGATTCGGTATTTATGAAGTGGTAAATGCAATGTAGGTAATGAGTCGGTAAATATTACCGATTCGGAAAAATTCGGTAATTACCGAATCGGTATTTACCGATTCGGTAATGAGGCATACCTTCCCATTGATGGGAAGGTATGCCTCATTACCGAATCGGTAAATACCGATTCGGTAATGGGGGAGCACATGCAAGGGTGGCAGGGTGTCACATTGACACCCTGTTGCACCCCTGATTCGGCCATGTGTGCACATGTGGCACACATACATGCCCTAAGGGCATGTATGTCTGCCACATTGCACACTTCTAAGCGCTATAAAATGCTTTTACACATCCATTCTTTATTTACCACCAACTATTAGTTGGTGGTAAAATTACCGATTTGGTAATTTTACCGATTCGGTAAATTACCGAATACAGAAATGAGCCCCCTACATGTCACAAGCCTAAATACCGGTCGGTAACGGTATAATTACCGAAAATCGCCCATTACCGACCGGTATTCGGCTACGTACATGAGGCCCTAAATCTTGTAAATACACGTGTTTCTGATTGAGTACAACAAAACTCCCTGGATGATTGGATAGATAGTGCCTATGCAATTCCCTCAGAATATAGGTAGTGCCTGTATGATTCCCAGAGAATAAAAGAACTACATCAGAGTTTACATATCTGCATAGTTAGTGCCTGTGTATTCACATAACTATATTGCTACTATCTCGGTAATTAGATGAACGCATGGGTGTTGCCTGCGTAGTTCAATGACTACATAATTAGTGCATGTGTGATTGGAAGAGTGCATGTGGGTTACTGAATAAGTCTAGATCCACACTTGATATATAAGTGCATACATGGCTCTCTAAGGGTACACTAAGCCTGGGCGTAGTGGGCGCAGTAGGGCTACGTGAAGCAGCGCGTAGTGTGGCAAAATCTACGCACACTCGCGTGCTCCGCGTAGCCCCACTATGCGCCGCCCGCCTCTCGCCCGCCCTCATATTAAAATAATTTAAAGAAGGTTAAAGGTAAATAAACCACCTTACCTTCAGTGCAGCGTCCCGGGGCTCCCTCTTCTTGCTGGACAGTAACTTCTTCACGCAAATGCGCATGCGCGGATGCCCGCGCATGGTCATTTTTAACATGAGGGCGGGCGGGAGGCGGGTGGCGGGCAGCTCTGCTTCGCTGCGGCGTGTGCGTAGCGCTGCCTGCTACGCCTACTTCGTAAACGGCGAAGCAGGCAGCGCTACGTGCACTCCGTGGGCGAAGCGGAGCACGACGCCCAGGGTTAGTATACACTGCCTCTGTTACTCAGTGTCCACATGCACCAGTATGTTTCTAAAATTGAAAACAACAATTCTCACCTTTTGAAAGAACAAAGCCTTTTCTTAATGGCATACCTACATCGTTTCACAAATATTTCTTGTGTCTTTAAAACATATATTAAGAATTTCCCAAAGAAAAGTTGCATGCCAAGTGAAGCTACCACAAAAACTCTCAAAAGACATTCTGCACTATTACCCCCCCAAATTTAAAGAGCATGTTGAAAGAAATGCACCACCCTCACTATATACATGGAACAGCCTTTAAGAATATAGATCACCATGTAAACATATATGTGATTTCATAAAATATATACACCTTCAGGTTATCTTTCCAAAAATATATAGTTCTCTACATCTTTAAGTAAACTAAGCAGTCTCCTCGTACATATAAGTTAAAAACCACATTGACAAACACTTCCTAATACATACCTAACAAGAATTACTACTCTATAATTTATATACAGGCACAGCACATTTTCAGATGTTTTATTCATGACTACAGTACTCCTGTTTATTAATGTGACTAAAACTACCAAATCTCCCAGAATGCAAATAATATAGATGTATCTATTCTGCACATAATGCTTAGACATTTAAAACATTGTCGTTGTTAAAGGTATTGCTCATGGTAATTTTCAATAGTACTAACATCTTAAACACATACCCTCTGCCAGATACAGTTCATATGATATACTTTTTCCACATCACTGTGATACTCTTTTTAATCAACCTCCCATACACATCTTCATTTGTAATGTACATTTTTTATATAATGAAAAAGGTATATACATACCAGTAAATTGAGCTCGTAGATTATATTGTTATTTTAGCTCTTTGTAGATAGTTTAGATTTGTACAAGCTAAGCACAAGAATTGTACACCACTCTCATACAAAGAAAATATAAAATGGCAACCTCTTCAACTTTCCATCTATCATCATGAGAAAGGCAGCAAACTAACTCATGTCTTTCATTTTAGGCTACACTAGCTCCACTTCTAAATGGCTAGCATCTGCTAACCCTTTCCCTCTCTTTCAAAATAAGGTTCCTGTCAGCATGTTTTTGCAACAGCCAATAATAAGACTTCTTCCTAAGACACCCAACACACTACCTCATTTTATTCACTTTCATGCTGAGAGCATCCAGTAAAATATATACATACATTTTGTTCTAAACCCCACCTCCATTTTAACTGCTTTTCCTTTGGAAAACTACCTCATTCACCTCCAGCCTTCTCCTGACTACTATTGCCCTTTAACTTCAAAAGAGTATGGATTGTGGGGCACAGCTATATCTATTGGGCTAAAGAGGCTGCAAAAAAAAAGGAATTGACAGGGACTTGGGTTTGCCAAATTTGTAGATGACTTGGTTTGGCCAGAGAGGGTTAATGTTTCATAGTTGCAGGCTTTGTTTAAATCCATTGTGGATTGCGAAGCTCCTAACCTCATGATTCTGCACTGTGGTGACAATGACTTAAGCATATTGACTGGGGTAGGCCTGGAAATCCTACTGAAAGAAACCTTTTCAAAACTGTTGCAGCTTTTCCCTCACACTGTCTTGGTGTACTCTAATATATGCCACCAAGTCTACTGTAGCAGCACACTTTCTTGAGGCTAATCATAATATTAGCCAACTGAGATTTATGGTGTTAGAACAAATTGTTGACAAAAAAGGAAGAGACAACAATAATTTTTTATTGCAACGCAAATTATTTTGGATCAACAAACTTGATTCAGTACACCCAAAGGGGTTAAATGAACGTTTGGAATTTAGCTGCTTTTTATAATTTACTTGTCTGTACTTTGTACCTACTAGTGTTGTTCCATGGAAAGTACTTTTTATATGCACGTGTTTTTCTCGTTTGTTAATATTTTAATTCAAGTTTCTTGTTTATACTTTCCCTTTTTTCATCTGCATGGTATTCTCTTACTTTTGTGGGCACTCTATAATACATTTTTCTGTTTCACTGCTGTTTTATTTTATTCAGCCTTTACGTGCGTATTCATGCACAGTATTTCTTTTATTTCATTCACGCATGGATCAACATCACGCGAGATTGACCATGGGACCGCGGATATATCATTAACTGGAACTTCTACGTTTCACCTTTATGGGGCTATACATGTATCTATTGCACACTAACCGTTCGATACGGCATAAAGCTTATCGACTTAACTCTGAATCACAGCCTATGACCGTAGCGTTCACACGCTTTCACGCTTTCGGGTGTTGACTTTTTTACCTCTCACGACTCTTTCAGTTTTCTATCCAGAGAATATTTTGAGTGTATTCATTATATTTTTACGGAAATGTTTATGCACATGTTGTCAGTCACTGGTTTGGTTTTATTGGAAACGCATGATTGTTTATGGGTTCTGATAACCCTAAACCTTTGTTTTACCATGGTTCATCAATTTCACCAATAGTGTATCACACTTGCTATCGAGATATTACACAAGGTTTTTGCTGATGTATTTTCACTTTTGATATTTGATTATAGTATGCGGTGATGCATCCATAAGCTCCTAGGACATCTTATGTATTTGTTTCCTCTAGGAAATTCCCCCTGACGAAGGGCTAGACCCGAAATGCATCGGGGAGTCAATGTTATTCGGCATTCTGTTCACAACATGATGATGAAGTGTTTTACAATATGAGAAGTATCATATGAAGGAGAAACATTGGAAAAGAAAAACAATTCATTACATTTTCAAACAGAAATCTATATGGACGAGATTTTTTGAGTACTTAATTTACATTCTTTACGTGCATTGATCGCTAACATAGAGTGCTTAAGTGAGTTTGTCCTTTCCCTGTAGGAGGGCGTTTCTACTTGATTATTGTTCACACCTCAATGGATCAGGAGGTGGTACTCACTAGCACCTAAGCAATATCATTTTTGAAAAATTCTAGTTGACATTGGGTACACTTAGGAGTGCGACCATTCCACACTTATTTGCACCCACCAGACATGACAGCATAACATACTGTGGCAACCTGGGCTAGCCATGTACATGAGCCATCAACGACATGGCACCTCAGCCACACAATAGCGGAATGTGGGGAGAGGTGGGAACCAGGCAAGTGACCCATGAATGAGAAGGTACACCATGCCAAGTGTGGCGGAGATGTGCTGGACAGACTGCAGTATGCAGACCACAGACATATCCATGTCCAAATGCACTGCTGGTGTATGGTGTATGGACAGTGGATGCAAGCATGTCACACCAGCCAGTGGGGAAGATCCCGGAAATGTAGCTTGTGACATCCCCCCTGTAAGCGTGAGCGGAGTGGGCCAGCCCAGCGTACATCAGGCCAGTGTAGAAGTGTGAATAAAAAGCATGTAGCTCTCGGCGTGGTTCTCTTCCGGAATGCCCAACATCTCTGCCAGGGCAGTGCCTCCCAGTCCTCCACGAGGCCGAAGTCATCACCATGAGCGGTGTTGCCTGTGATCCTGTGCGCCTGCTGCACCCCAGCCCGCTTGTCCCCAAATCTGTCTTGTCCGCACCTGTGAACCCAGACCTCACTGCTCACCTACCGACACCAGCGTGTGTCAATGAGTGCTGACCACATGCCGGCGCAAGCCCCAAGCCCGAGGCCTGCGAGCTTAGCAGCCTCCTCAGACCATCACGGCCTCCGCGGCGACACAAGCCCGCAGTACTCCTTTCTCATTGACACAATCCACCAGCCTACACAGCTGCCAAGTCGGTCACACATTTGGAACTGAGTCTTGATTATGCAATGGCAGAGTACACACTTTATGGCAGAGTTTATAACACTGCACTCCCTTCGAGGTGGTGCCACCAACTCTGTGCATAGCATCCGCACAACAGCTGTCTGTGGTCCCTTGCTGACTACTGCCTTCGGCCTACACTGCGGTCGAGTAGGTCACACAGTTGGAACTGAGTCTTGATTTGTGTATGTCAGAGTTCATATCATTGAATGCATGGAGAGGAGTAAGAGGAAGACGTGGTGCAGTCCGGATAATAAAAAAAATCCTCATTACGGAGGTGATCAAAAATTTCCAACAACTTCTCTGGGGTCACTAACTCTGTACATCGCGAGCCAACAACATGTGGCTGTGGGCTTCTGCTGACCGCTGCCTCGGGACTACACTGTGGTCGAGTAGGTCACACATTGGGAACTCAGTCTTGATTTATTTATGGCAGCTTTTATATCATTGTACTGGCCTCATCGCAGTCTACATACCTCTTCAGCTCTGGTGCCACTAAGTCTGTTCCCCGACCGCCATGGACAATTTCTGGTTGAACTTTTGTGGCGACTGAGTCTATGGACTGGGGGTTGTCATCATCATCATGTCAGTGATACTGATTGTTTGGCGAAAACGAGGCTGTATCATTCCACTTCAATTTGCAGCTTCCGGAATGGCTTCTGCCCTCTGCATCATGCCCTGGAGGACACCGTCCACTGTCCCCCGCAACCATCTGCCACATTCATCATCGACATAGACAAGGACCCACTCAGTCCGTGTGGCCCTACATCAGTGCACCGCAAGTCACTGCCCCATGACAGTGTGCCTGTGCCGGCCGCAGTGCATTCAGTGCCACTAACTCTGTGCAGCTCAAGTCAGGGACCCTGTCCGGTGAGATATTGGATGGCCTCTGAGACGATGGCCTTGGGGTCATCAATGCCATGTGCTTGTGGCCCTGTGCTGTCTGTTGCCTCCAGCCTCAACTGCGGTCCATCAGGGCTTACACATCAAATCGAATTCTGACCGGCCCGGACGTCGCATCACCGCAGGAGGCACACGCCACCACTGCCAGAACCACCTCCAAACACCAATTGCCAGAGTTGAAACAGCCGTACTGACAGACTTACGGAGTTGCTCACACCTGTCATGGATGCCATTATCCACCTGAAACCCTGTTCAGTACTCCAGGTGCCACTAACTCAGAGCACCACGACTCATGGACCATTTCTGAATGAGTTGTGTGCTGTGGTGAGCTCACACAGCAATGTCACCTCAGGCACTGTGGGAGACCTGGGACGATGATGAGGAAGATGATGCATGTGTAACACACCCCACTGCAGCTGCATCAGGAATATCCCGAAGGGACACAATTAGGGGTGGGCGGAATTTGCGGAATTAACCTTCGCAAATTATCGCGAGAATGTTTAAAATTATCGCAAACAAGCAGAAATATCGCGAAGATGCGGAAGTTTTTTTCCGGCATGTTCGCGAGATTTTCTGCATGGTTGCGGGTCGCCAACTTACCCATGTGGTTGCTTGCGGGCGCGGCCATCTTGTTTTGAGTTGTTCTCGCGGTGCATGATCGCGAGAAGAAAGACGTGATCGCGCGACGCATGACGTCACTGCGGGCGCAAACTGTCGCGAGACAGCGCAAATGGCTAAAAACAATACAACATCTCATGGAGAACGCGACCGGATCAAGAAAACTTGTCGGCGAACGCAGGGATTCAGGTAAGGCGATCGCGCGCGCGCGAGAATGTATCATTTTACAGCGCGAGCAAGAAACAAATTATCGCCAAGCTGCGGAAACCGGAATTTTTGACATTTTCGCGCTCTCCGCGGAACGCAAAAATGTCAAATTATCGCAATTTCCGCGAACGGAACGAAATTTTTGCCCAGGCCTAGACACAATCCTAGACATTTTCTTCACATGAGCAAGCTCAGTGCACTGCAACTCACAGACACTTTGCAGATTGGGTGACCTCTGTACTTGCTCCGGCTACCACCATGATGCTCCGCAGTTGTCTCTGTAATGCTGGTGATTTCTGTTTCCGTTTTAATAGTGTTCAGTGTTAAAGTTGTTGCCAGCACCAACCACTCTGTGCGGGCTGACTTACACTCACCCCACACACATCCAGCAGTGGTGTCACTGTACATGTGATCCTGCCAATAAAGGGGCCGGGCGCACGTGCCCGTAGCCAGTTCCATGAACTATCTGCGTGTGTCCGTGTGGTCATGATGTATGCATGAGTGCCCCGGGGCCTACAACATTACATTGTGCTGTGTACAGCAGACGCAACCATGTCACTGCTGGCCGCAGGTAAGACCTTGGACATGTAGCTTTGTCGTCACCCACTCAATGCGTAAGAGGAGTGGACTGGGCTGTCATACAGAGGTCCAGCGTGGGGGTGTGAATGATGATTCCGGGGCTCTGGACATGGTTTATTGCAGGAAATGTGCAAATGCATGTGTCTCTGTCGCGGTGTGGGTCTCCTTTGTGGGGTGTAGGTGGTCCCTAAAGGGACTTGAACACTCACGTATGTGATCTACTTCGGCTTCCATGAGCTCTGACCCCACCCGCACTTGTTCGGCCACCTCCTTTTGGCATTCTGACACCTGGAATTGGATTGCGATGTGTGCCTAAGTGAAGTGTTGGGAGCCAATCGTAGTGGCGGGTGCTTCCTGCTGTGCGGACTGTGCAGGGGCTGTGGTCTCCTTTATGTAGCTTGGCTGCCCTGCTCCTGGGGGTGGGTCGCCTAAGATGTCCATTGGCTGTTGTAGGGCATCGGTGTCAAAGGTGTGGTGGTCCTCTCCAGCATCACTGATGAGTAGCCTGGGCTGCTCTGCTGGAGGTGTTGCTTGTCCCTCTGCAATATGAAGGGGAGATGCATGTTGACATTGTGGTGATATGTATGTTGGCGTATTGTTCTAGTTTACATGCAGACTGTATGACAATGTACATTGTGACTGTTTGGGAGGTGCTGAATATATGATGTGGGACAGTGGACATTTGGCCTACATGACGGATATGAGGTTGTACACGTACATTTCCATCTCACAGCTTCCTGCTATGTTAGATGTGATTGGCCTGTTTCTGCGCATGAGTGGACCCAGTTGTGTCCTCTATTCTGCAGTGTCAGTGTTGCACTTTGCACCACATTGTCGTTGGATCTACTGTTATTGATATGTGTTTGTGCTGCAGTGCACCACGGGGATCAGGGACATGATCCAGGGTCATTGTGGGTGTGCAGTGTGCTACACATCGTTGTGCATGTGTGCCATTGTGCTCATCTCCCCCCTTCCCCCAAGTCCCTGGTCATTACTCACCCTGTTGATGTTGTGTCAGGTCCTATCGAGCTGTGTCCGGACTCCCAACTCCTTGCGACGTCTCCACCCTGATGACTGTGGCCTCCATTTCCTCCAGCTCCTCCTGTGGTGCAGGACTCCCACCAGCAGTCTCCGTTGCTGCTTTCCTATTGGTAGCGGGTTTGTGCTTGGTTTGGCTGTTCACATCATGCCAGCTCCTCTTGTTCTCCTCCATAGACCTCCTTGACACTCCGACTGCATTCACGTTTGTCATATTGACATTCAGTGGATGGTAGTGTTCTGTCACCTCTGTGATGCTGATCTGGTTTTCCTGCGGACTGCACCCCATCTGCCTCTTCCTCTTCTCCTTGGGCTTCCCCGACCACAAGGTTCCTTGCTGGTGGCCTGTGGGGCTTGTGGGGTTTGAGTTGGCCTCTGCACTCGGTCCGGGTGCATCCATGGTGCTAGGCAGTTTCTTTTTTCCTCCCTTTTTTTTGTTGCTTTTATAGTGCATTTTCCTGCATGACACGTGGAAATTGCAGGCCTGTCGCTGGTTTTCGCTGATTTTTGTATTGCGATTGACCTCATGGCAGCTTTTTTTGCGTTCATGTTTCGCATTTTTGCGGCATTGCGCTGACTTTATCGCGGACATTTGACATGTTATCGAGAGCCCATCGCATGGTACCACCAGCTTGAGAATACCATGTTACCTTGGTGTTATTTTCCCGTGATATACTGCAATGTGCAAAGTTTTGTTAAGCTAATTTTGCAATAATTATCACACATTCTTGAGAATATCCCCCAGGGTTTTTTTACAGTGTTCTCTAAAGTCATATTTTTCTAGAGAGTTTCTATACCATACAATCACTTAGGCACCCACTGACAGACTGATACAGACATTCACACAACCAGTCACTAACTCATACATTCACTGAGATACCTAAACACTCACTTATACAGTCAGTCACGCACCCATGCAGGTACTCATACACCAACTGATTCACCAATACTCAGCTCAGCTAACTATAACTGCTGAATTTCACTGGTTTTATACAAGTATAACTTGAGCCTAACTATAAAGTCCCTGTAAACTTGGGTTTTTTCAGAGTGTGTGTGTATATATCTATATCTATATTCACTGAAAAAACCATAGGTTTCAGGCACGTTATAGTTAGAAGTTAGCATTTAAAAAACCTTAGAAATTCACCTGGAAAAAAACCCCATAGGTTTTAGGGAAAGTAATAGTTAGTTGGACATTTCACTCGTATGAAACCATAGAAATTAGGCTGTTATAGTTAGTTCAGCTAACTATAACTCGCGCCCCCGCAATGCACTGCTGATGACGTCACATATTACATCACTCATGACATGGTCAGTGACATCACTGATGACATCTCAAATGACATCACTGATGACATCATCCATGTGATAATTTGATGCATCTTCTCATACCCTAACATAACCTTTGATATACCTACTCTAAATTACAGACTGCCATTCTCAAAACCATAGACACACCAACACCAATAACTACATACCCACTCACTGAATATTAGGTCTACACACACATCCACTTACTCACCCGTACAATCACTCATACTTATGGTCACTCAGTACAGGACTATCATATGCACTCATACACCTATATAGACACTCACATACCACTACTCATCCATAGAGGTACTCACACATCTAGTCAGTCATGCAAATAATTAATCACACTCCCATTTACTCACCTATACAGTTACACACACAACAGTTCACTTACTCATACAAATAACTAGCACATTCTTACGTTCTTATACAATCACTGATACAAGCACACCCTCATCCATACAACCACTGTCACAATCACACACTCTCACTTATAGCCATTTAAATACTCTAACACACATATATACTGCCTTTCACATATGTAGTTACTCACACATGTACCACTGAGATATACATTCACTCACTAACACACCCATACACACACTCACCCACCCATACAGTCCATCACAGATGCACTTTTGAAACCATGCACACAGTAAATCACCCACTCACACATCTATGCACAGAGTCACACACACCCCACCTACATAAACACTCGGGCATCCATACAGATACTCAGAAAACCAATCAATAACCCATATAGACACTCACGTAGCTATTCGCAAACCCATGTAGCCGCTTACACACCAACAGACAGATGGATACAGACATTCACACAGTTTAGTCTCAAACGCATGCATTCAATAAGATACTTTCAATCACTAAGTTATAGAGCCAGTCACGCACCTACTAAATCATCCATTCAGACACTTATACACCCACTCATTCTTCAATACGCCTTTCCGAATATATATTAAACATATTTAAACTTTACAGAAACACACATTCATTGGATGATGTCATCAGTGATGTCATCAGTGATGTCATTTGAGATGTCATCAGTGATGTCACTGATCATGTCATGAGTGATGTAACAAGTGACGTCATCAGCAGTGCATTGCGGGGGCACGAGTTATAGTTAGCTGAAATACCTATAACAAGGGAATTTCTATGGTTATATATATATCTCCCATCAAAACTTGCCCTGTTGCAAGGACGAACTCGGCAGCAGAGTGGTCAAAAGCACCATTTATTACATAAAACCGACAGTAACACTCTGATGGTATCTCTCTCCTGACGCGTTTCAGGGCTTGCAAAGCTCCTTAATCATAAGAAAATCCATCTGGAAATGTGCTGAAAAGCTCATTTAGGCACCTTCACTTTGACTTCTGAACATGTACAAACTACATGACCCATTGCAGGAGTGGAAGGAAAATCTACCATGTTGATGTCAAATGTGTTTGCATTGCCCTCTCATTTGTGACATATTAATTTGGGCTCAATGCTAGCCATCACAAATCAATAAAACAAGCTGCCCCTTTCCTACAAATGCAATTCTGAAAGAACCAGAGTAACACGAATTGAATCTCTGACAACAATTCCTGTGTGCGCACAGACTCATGGTGTGATTCTAGGCAGAAAACGAAATTTGATTTGCAATTTGAAAGCACACTTACTACTGTGCAAGTGATAATTACTCTAACAATCTGACACATTTTCATTTTATTTTTCAGAAACAGAAAATAGCACATGCCCAAACAGCTTTTTGATGCTGAATACAAACCATCACAGTTCCAAAAAACAAGCTACCCCTTTCCTGCGAGTGCAAGGCTAACAGAGCAAGAGCAACACGAATTAAATCTCTGATAACAATTCCTGTGTGCACACTGTCTCATGGTGTGATTCTAGGCAGAAAACAGTATTCCTGGGTGATACCAGTACACCTTAACTTATGGTGAAGACATACTCCATAATATCTAACATGTTCAAGGCACCTAAATATCTTTCTTAACATAAAATGTAAAACACAACTTTTAAAGTGGTAGGAAAATGTACTATGCTATTTTCAAATGTGTTTGCATTTGCCTCTCATTTGTGAGAAAGTGATTTCTGCTGAATGCTAACCATCACACTTTAAAAAAACAAACTGCCCCTTTCCTGCGAGTGCAAGGCTAACAGAGCAAGAGCAACACGAATTAAATCTCTGATAACAATTCCTGTGTGCACACAGACTCATGGTGTGATTCTAGGCAGAAAACATTATTCCTGGGTGATACCAGTACACCTTAACTTATGGTGAAGACATACTCAATAATATCTCACAACTTCAAGACAGTTAAATATTTCCCAAAACACAAAATGTGAAAAACAACTTTAAAAGAAGAATCACATTTCTATTATTTATATCAAAATGCTCCACATACATTCCCTCTCAAATTCATAACTCACCTTTAAAAGTAGTTAGTTCAGAAATAAGTGTGGCACTCACACAGCAGATTATCAGAGCCAGAATCTCTGAGCTGTACACCTCTCTCCTCTCACCAGAACCAGTTAATGGCAATGTTTCCCTCTCTTTTTCCACACATATACATATTAACTCCAAATCACAGTGCTTCCCACAATTTTTTCAAATGGAAACACACATTTCTATTGGTTGCAAATTTCAACCCTTTCCAAATGATCCCTTCCCCCAACATGACTTCTGACTGCTACCATAGCAACAGATCATGGAACACTGGTGTGAGCAGAGAGGTCAGAAGTTCAGCACACAATGTTTCTAATCCAAAGAGCAAGAGTACTTGACTTTTCAAACCTAACAGCAAATCCAAAGTAATGTTCTGTGTGAACACATTTTTCTGAACCAATACAAAACATGCTTGTAAAAATCTAAACATACAGCCTAGTTTTAAGTGTAAAATGGTTTGAATCAGCCAATCAGTTCTTTAAAAAAAAAAGTATGTTAGCCTCCATTTTACATCTATCTTTCTTTTCATATTGCCATTCTACTGAAAGACACCTTCTGAGTGCATCCAGGTCTCCTTGAAAGATGTTCACAGTGTGGATTGTAGGTCACAGCTATGTCTTCTGGAGTGAAAAGTATGCAGAAAAAAGAGGTATTGTGAAAGACCTTGCTTTGCCAAATGTAGACATTAAATGGATTGGTCAGAGAGGGTTAAAGTGGCACCAATTAATGCCTTTGGTGAAAACCTTTCCACATCTCCCACAGCCTAACCTTATTATTGTGCACTGTGGTGGAAATGACCTAGGCACTTTAACTGGGGTAGGTCTGGAAATGCTTATTAAGGACACCTTTGTGCAATTGATGTCACTTTTTCCACAAACTGCCTTTGTATATTCTAATATATGCCAAAGGCAAAAGTGGAACTGGTCCAACCAATTTTGTCCGCAGATTGACAAAGCAAGAAAGCACGTCAATAAGTCTGTTTCTGCTTTCCTCAGAGACTATGGTATGGGTTCTATATACCACAACAACTTGCGTTACAACATGCAAGACATTTATAGAGGAGACGGTGTACATTTCAATGATGAAGGGAACAGAGTCTTCCTCTTGAACTTTAGACTCTGCATCGGTACTTACTTATAGGTACAAAAAAACACTCCATGAACACAACGGCTCTTTTTAGAGCCAACCAGCATCCAAACATTTCATTTTGATTTTTAATTCTATTTTTTTTATTTATTTTTTCCGCCGTACGCGTACCCCACGATTTAAAAAAAAAAAGAAAAAAATGTATTTTTCACACTTCTGAGTCCTTTTTGGACCCCCTGACAAAGGCTAGGGGGTCTGCAACTCTCTACCTTGCCATCTTTTCACGTTCTCCACCTTTGTTTTTTAGTGTGAGACACACAAAATGGCGGCCGACACTTCCTGATTTCGACCGACTGGAATGTTTACTGTCATGTAACCACCAATCAGAATTACGCTCGCGCACGGCAGCGTGCACGTACGGTATGCTTACCGTACGCGCACGGTGTGCGCTTAAAGATATATATGTACTTTTAACTGAAATATTCTCAGGAACTACAGAACAGATTTACTTCAGATATTCAAAAGGCACATCCCTGACCTGAGGACTACCTCTCTGCCAAATTTCAAATAATTCTGTTCAGCCGTTCGGGCTGTACCTTGGACTAAAGGTCCCTATGGAAAAATGCATGGGGAAAACGCGTTTTGGGACCCCCCTTTTTTCTCGGCCCCCGCTTGACTAATCACCCCGAGACTTTCAGGGTAGGCGCCGATTGACGAATCTTCGCGAAATTTTCCAAACTTTTGGCCAGCTCCGGTCCGCTCTATCCTGAAAATTTCACGGTGATTCATCAAGCGGGGGCTGAGAAAAAAGGTGGGTCCCAAAACACGTTTTCCCCATGCATTTTCCCATAGGACCTGTTGACGCAGCTACAGCCCGAACTGCTGAACGCAATTACACCAAATTTGGCAAAGAGGTAGTCCTCAGTTCAGACTCGTGTCTTTTGCTTAAATGGTGTAAATCCGTTCAGTAGTTCCTGAGAAAATGAAAGTTAAAAAGATAGATATATCTGGGCGGAGCCTAACCACACATCTCATTGCGACAACTGATTGGCTGTCAGTACTTCATCCAAGAAGTGTTGGCAGCCATCTTGGGACCAATATACATGATAGCACCTCACTAAAAAGCATTGCAGTTAATAGAAGGTTTTAAGACTTTAGTTACATTATAAATTATTTGTTGATGGTACCATACTCATTATAGGAATTGTGGTGTGTTCTAAGGTGATTTTACCATGTGAAAAAGCCTTCTGCTGTGATATTATGAATCATGTTTGAGAGAAAACTATTTTCTCATGCTTTTCCCACAGAGGTTTGGAAGCTGATCTATAAGCTAAACAGAGAGCATATTTTCTGTAAATTCACATTATCTTTCTCAGTCACGTGAGACTGAAGTCTGACATTCTCAGTAAAACATGTACATCCAACAAGGGCAGATTCCTTTGAGTTCTCTTGCAGCTTCCCAGAGTGTTCTAAAGAACAACTACAGTGCTAACAGTCCTACTTATGTCAAACGTTTTGCACACCTGAAGCCATCTTGATTGGAATAAAGTGGTAACTCTTAAAACATTTAATTTAAAAAGGAACAACATGAGGGGGTTCATTTTGCCATAGAAAGTATGCTAAGTGCTGCAGAAAGAAAAATTAGGGCACATTTTGAGTGACTTCTCAAATCCTCTTCTATTTCATTAAAAAGTTCTGACATGCAGACTGAAACATGGACTTTCAATACCAACAGCAGACTTGCCTGGTGAGCAGTAGCTTTACTACAGTGATCTAATAAGCAACTAGAGTGCTAACATTCTGAATTTATGGCAAATGTGTGACACATCTGAATGCCTTCTTGACGGAACCAAAGTAAACAAGCATTGAAAATGCAATAGGTCTCGCCCTCGTTTAAATTAAAGCAATTCTGTTTGTAATTAGGTGGCTTTTTAGCTTTGCTTGTATTAGTGTTTTTCAAACTTTCAGTAAAAAACTGAAAGTATATCCTACTGAGGAGACTGTAGTAAATGAGGAAATTAGGAAACTTCATAACAAATAAGTCTCCCAAAATGGCCACCAGAAACAAAAGAGCCCAAATGTAGCCCAAATATCACCCAGATGTAGCCCAAGTATAGCCCAATGACAGAATGTCCCAGAGGTATTCTAACGAACAACTAGAGCGCTAACAGTCTTACTTATGACAAAAGTATGGCACACCTGAAGCCATCTTGATTGGAATAAAGTGGTAACACTTAAAACATTTAATTTACAAAGGAACAAAATGAGGGGGTTCATTTTGCCAAAGAAATTATGATTAGTGCTGTAGAAAGAAAATTTAGGGCACATTTTGACTTCTCAAATCCTCTTCTATTTTATAAAAATATTCTGTCATGCAGACTGAAACCTGCACTTTGAATACCAGCAGCAGACTTCCCTGGTGAGCAGTAGCTTTACTACAGTGATCTAATGAGCAACTAGAGTGCTAACATTCTGAATTTATGGAAAATGAGTGACACATCTGAATGCCTTCTTGATGGATTCAAAGTAAAAAACTGAAAGTATTTCCTACTGAGGAGACTGTAGTAAATGAGGAAATTAGGAAACTTCATAACAAATAAGTCTCCCAAGATGGCCACCAGAGACAAAAGAGCCCAAATGCAGCACAAATATCACCCAGATGTAGCCCACATGTAGCCCAATGACAGAAGTGTGCAAAACACTTTTTTTGTGTATTTGCAGTTTTATATAGTGCAGACTTGTCAGGTATTGGAGTGCTTTACATGAGCATTGGTTACATGACACAAGATCAAATTCATTTTGGTTGTAGTCATGGGGAGATTAAGTGATTTGACCAGAATCACAGAATGTTGAGCTGAAGCAGAAACTCCAACCTGGTTCCCCAGTTGCAAAGTCTGCAGCTCTGGAAGTAACACCACATCCTCTTCCCTAGGTGCAACATTTAATCAAGTGGTCAACTGGATAAAAAAACATAAAGATTACAAATAATTTGAAAGTTCTTTGTCGCTATTTGAAAACTCATTTTAGTTTTTTAGAGCACTAACCATAATTTTGATGCAAATAAGACCCTCTCATATATATAATTTCTAAAGGAAATGCTCTAGGTATTACAGTTTTGATTACATCAAGATGACGTCAGGCGTTCCTCACTTTTGTAATAAATATAGAATGTTAGCAATCTAGTTGTTCATTGGGATACTGTTGAGAGGCAGAGGCCAGGGGCACGGACTCTGAAAATTGAAGGCAGTTAGGAGAGTGCAGAGGCAACCATTTGACCACACTGGGCAGGCTGGAAGGGCAGTGGTAGCACAACAGACTATGGAGGGCAGTGGAAAGGGGGGCAGGGGCAACAAACCAACAATACAGGACTGGCAAGAGAGGCTGTGGCAATATAATAGACCATTGTGGGCAGAAGGAAGAGGCAGTGGTAGTACAACCATACATACCAACAGACCCGTTTCAGCCAGGAAACGTCCAATGTTTTTAAGCTCAAATGGGCTTTATTTGATCTGTCGCCTGTCTACAATCTTTTCTTTTTCAATGTAACTCAAAGGGGAAAATCAATACCCCAGTTTTTTTTCAAAATCTCCCTCTTACCAAGTTCAAAATGTTCGCAAGTATGGTACATTGGATCATGGTAGGCAGGAGGAATTGGGGTAGGGACATGGACTCGGATAACAGGGGACAGGAGGGACATGGAGAGGTGCACCAAACTGACCCTACAGGGCAGGCATCAGGGATTGCAGCAGCACAATACACCACACAGGGCATGCGGGACGGAAGTGCAGTACAACAATCCATAGAAAGCAATAGGGAGGGGACAGGACCATGCACATGGACAACAGAGAACAGAGGGGAAAGAGGCAATGGCAGCTAGCTGACCATAATGGGCAGACAGGAGAGAAAGCTGCAGCATAACTGACCGTAAAGGGCAGGAGGGACAGATCAGGGGCATTATAATGAAACAGACAAGCCAGGAGGGAGGGAATAGGGGTCTGCACATGGAAACAGAGGGCTGGGGCAAGGGGGCAGGGTAGGAGCAGCAAGATGACCATGGAGGTCAGTCAGGATGGGTACTAGAAACAAGACACACCATGGAGAGCAAAAATGAGACTATGAGGGCATACACACAGACCATGGAGGGAAGGTGGGAGGGGATCTGGGGCAGCTAGCTGACCACACAGGGAGCGTGGGAGGGGCCATGGCAGCACAGAAGACCATGCATGGCAAGCGGGAGGGTTAGTGGCATTACAATGGCTATGATGGGCAAGAAGGAGGCTGCATGAGCATGCACAAAGGACCAGGGAAGATTGAAGGGAGGGTCAGGACCTGGGCACAGACAAGAGAGTTCAGGGGGAGGAACCTCACAACAGACCGCGCGGGGCAGGCAGGAGGAGCAGTTGCGGCACAACAGACCAGGGAGGGCAGAAGGGTGTGGCAGTAAAATGGACCATGGAGGACAGGAGTAGGCCTGGGCTAAAATTCCGTTCCGCTCACGGAAATTGCGATAATTTGACATTTTCGCGTTCCGCGGCGAGCGTAATGATGTCAAAATTTCTGCAATCCGCATTTTACCGGAAATTTTTTGCTTGCTCGCGCTGTAAAATAATACATTCTCGCGTGCGCGCGATCGCCTTACCTGAATCCCCGCGTTTGCCGACAAGTTTTCCCGATCCGGTCGCGTTCTCCATGAGATGTTGGATTGCTGGTAGCCATTTGCGCTGTCTCGCGACAGTTCGCACCCGCAGTAACGTCATTGGTCGCGCGATCACGTCTTTCTTCTCGCGAACATGCACCGCGAGACAAGTGAAAACAAGATGGCCGCGCCTGTGAGCAACCGCATGGGTAAGTTGGCGAGCCACGACCACGCAGAAAATACCGCGAACGGGCGGGAAAAAAACTGGTGGGGCTCTATGGATACAATTGAAAGATTTCACTCATGGTTGAACAACCTAAATGGTTTTTTGAAGTTTACGTGTGAGGTTTCCAAAGAGCGTCTCCCCTTCTTGGATTTGCTGATCGGCTCTCAGGATGGAACAATCACCACGGAACTGTATAGAAAACCGATGGCCCGCAATTCCTTGTTACACTTTCAGAGCTTTCATCCTAGAGCTCTGCGGGAAAATTTGCCATTTGGGCAATTCCTTCGCATCCGTCGGAATTGTTCCAACATCGCCAAGTACCATGAACATGCCTCCCAACTCTCCTCTCAACTTTTGGACAGACAATATCCCAAAAGAACTATTAAAACATCAATGAAGAGAGCTGTAAACAATCATAGGGAAGCCCTTCTAGAGAAAAAAATCTGCAATCCTACCACTGAGGACAAGAGAATCACATGTGTCAACACCTTTTCCAGCTATTCTAATGCATTAAAGAAAAGCATTCTCAAATAACTGGAGAATGCTCAAAATTGAAGGCAAGGTGTTACCTCCCCCTTTGTTTGCATTTAAGAGGAGTTGCAACATAAAAGATCAGTTGATACATACACGCCCTAGAACTCTGAGAACCTCTGCGGATATCCCCCTTTGGGGTTTACCCCCTGTCAAAGGCCATTTTCCCTGTGGGAACTGCTCAGTGTGCCCACAGACTTCTCACACAACGGAAGTCAACATCGGTACGAGCAGACCTTGGATTTTGAATAAGCATACCAACTGCAACAGTGACAGGGTTATCTATTTGATAAAATGTCCTTGCGGAAAAAATTATGTGGGGATGACCTCTCGTAAAATTAAGCTGAGGATCTCAGAGCATAAGAGCACCATACGATGCAAGAAAAGTGCCACCAAACTCATCAGTCATTTCATCACAGCAGGCCATAAGGATACTGATTTACACCGGGTTATCATTGAACAACCCTACATTCCCCCACACATTACAGATATTCAACGCTTTCTCTTATGCAGAGAACAGAAATGGGTCTATCGATTACATTCTGATGTGGTGGGGCTTAATGATGATATCCCTTGGCTTTTGTTATGATTTGCGACCCATGTCCACTGGTAACCTTTTTTCAGCATGAGCGCAATATCTGACACTTCCATTTTCATATATCTCCTTGATAATGGTTGTATTACGAATCCGTCTGGGTCTTAGGAGCTGTACGAGATCAGTGTAGACAGTTGACACACGCGCATTAGATTCGAACAGATTAGCGTTTTTTCACACAGGCGCAGACGATTTGAGACCTTTTCCTCTTTTTGGGTCCTTCGTACCGTCATGCGCACTAGCACATAATGTAACAGGCACTCATTGGGCCACCATGAAGCGTAGACGCAGCTGTAACCAATCTGGTTCTATCACCATAAAACATGTCGAACCTCTCCGGTCGGTACCTCTGGTCTTGACTCAAAGACCGCCTCGGGGTACCGACGGATAGGTAAGTGTGGCGCCAGTTTTCTTGTCCGTATATTGAGGCTCTTATTTCACGAACAGAGCGTTTACTTACTCAATGGAGTCCTATTTATTTCTAGTTTTAGATAGGTCCTATAGGCTAGTGACCAATTATTCTAGATAGAAACACAGTGTTTTCTTTTCTCGAATATGGGTGTCACATGTGACTGATTTTGTAGTATCGTTGCAGAATCATTTTACATCTTCGATCTCTCTGACCAATGTTGCAGGTCTCAGGTTAAGCTATTATTTTGCTGATTATGACCAGGATGCCATCCTCCACTGTTTATAATACTTGGACGTTACCTATTCTTAGTCTTTTAGCCATTTGATGGGGAGACAAATCTTAGGCATGCAAACCAGCAACTTTGTATTTTGTCCCTGAGCACAGACCAGGTTGAGGTGAGGGTATCACCCAAAATGTTTGGGTAAGTGCAATTTAATACACTATTAGATGTTGTCAAGCACTAGTTGTGCTTTTTTTGATGTCTGACGATGAGACTGTTCTTTTGCTGTTATATACAAAATTTAGGATGATCGTATTTCTTATCCATCTCTTTGCTTTCCTAGGTATCCGGGTTTGACATCTGTATAGAGTTGACCGGTGCGGTAGGATTGTCTGTGAATTTTTTATTTTCAGTTAATTCACTTTTTTCACATAGTAGCAGCATTTTGAGGTCCTGATGAATGCCCTTGATACTGTGTAGATCTACATGGGCAGAAACATGTCGACCGGAATACTATGGATAATGAGCATAATGACAAATTATTTATGCTAAATTGCCATATTGCTTTTTAACAGTGGCAGAGGCACTCTACTAATTAAAGCACTTTTGAGTTCCACTAGCCATTTTTATTGTCACCTTTATGATTTATTGCTGCACTTTTAGGACCCCATTCACAAATTTGAGGACTCATCACATTCTTGTTATCATTGGAGATCTGACAGCAACCCTTGTATGCCATCTCTCTTTACACGCCACCAGGTCGTTCCACCAGGACTTGGTACGTTGTATCGAGATATACAGACCCAAATGATGATAAAAACACACTACTCCTCTGTGATTGATGGGTTCTGTTCCTAGAAGGGTTCTCTATTAACAAGAGATGTCGGAATAGTCTAGTATACTTTCTCCTTCTTTTTGTCGATACAGCACCAGACCCGGGTTGATTTAGTGTTTATAGTGTTTACAATTAAGGGATACGCAACCTGCAGGTCTTTAAAATCTTTCCCTTCGACCTCCCCCGATGTTGTCTTGTTGTTACGGAAAAAAACTTCAGCATCTTCACGATATTTCCACGTGTTTGCGGAGATTTTTACAATTTTCGCGATAATTTGCGAAAGTGAATTTCGCAAATTCCGCCCACCCCTAGACAGGAGGAAGGGGATAGGGGCATGGCATGTGGACAGGCAGGGTGGAGGTGGCAGGGACAAGTTACAGTCATCTGACAATGCTAGGCAGGTGGGAGGGGAGTGGCCGCTCAACAGAACACTCAGAGTAGATAGGAGTGGCAGGTCCATGGAACATGGTGGGCAAAAAGGATGGAGCAGGGGCATGCACAAAGACATCGGAGGGCAGGGGGAAGGAGAATAGGGGCAGCAAGCTATGCACAGAGGCTAAGCAGGAGGTCAATGATGCGCCATAGAATTGGACAATGGAGGGCAGGAGGAGTGGACTGGTACATCATGCTAAATTGGAGAGCAGTGGCAGCACATCAGACCATGCATGGCAGGAGGGAGGAGGCTAGTTCATGGATTCAGACAACAGAGGATAGGGAGGAGGTGGATGGGGCAGAAAGCTAACTGTTCATAGAAGGTGGGTATTAGGAACTTTATTGTTTTTAAAATGTGTGTCTGTGCGAACTACTTAAAATATGAACAAGTATGCAGCATAATCTCACGTTTATTCAGGAAGAAAAGGACGTTTGTGACTGTGACTCCGGGCTCACTTGGCAGAAACACCCCCTGACCCTCCACCCCCCATCGCAAAATGTAATGCCCATGAAAAGGGTAGGTGGACACAGTGTTATATAGAACATAGTCCTGAGAGCATGATTGAAAATGAAAACTAGATATAGTATATGGTATAAACTATGCACCAAAAAGTGCAATATAAGATGAACCGGGGCGTGAAATATAATATGCGATACATTGTGCGCAATGACAGATTCATTGGAGAGCGCGAGATAGCACAGGCACTAGCGCGTGCTAAGCGATATGCGCCTTGGAGTGTAATATGCACAGGGCAGTGTTGTGTAACCTAACTAGTCTCTAAAGTTGTAATATAAAATATGTGCTGGCGTGTGTAATGTTGCATATGCACTGTGACAAAGATATGGATCCCAGATTGTAATATGTATGGTATAGCGCTGTGCGTTATAACATAGGCATCGAAGAAGGCACGTTAGATGGGGCAATATAACCCGTGCAAAGGCAAGTGTGACATGACATATTCACGGGGTGGTGTTACAGTGCACATGTGCTAGAGAGTGTGATAGCATACGCACTAGCTGGTGGAATACAACACAGAGGTGTGTGGCACTCGGCGGGCACTGGTGGGTGTAACACAGCATTGGGCTCAGCCAGGAGAACGCTGTGACTCTCAAGTGAGGTT